>NC_040088.1:53476598-54107098 GCF_003369695.1 Bos indicus x Bos taurus
AAACACCTGGTTTGCTAATGAGTCAGTTAACAATTGTCCCCCCAAAAAAATAAAAAGAAAAAAATATATAATCATATCTAAACTTGAAAAAAATGTTTTCTATTTCACCCCACCCTATTACTGAACATGATATAAAGCTGGCATGACCTTAGATGGTAGCATGAAGCCAAACTGCTTCGAAAACTTAAGGCCTCTGGATAAAGAAAGAGAAGACTCTGTTACTTTAGAGAAAGGTCAGTAAAATTGGAAATGTTATACAATGAAATGTAATGAAAGTAGCACTTGATAACTTCCTGAGGCGATGTGACTGGTCTCCATATTAGTATTATCTTCAGGTGTGCGGTAGGGCTTCCCTGGTGGCTCAGATGGTGAAGAATCTGCCTGCAATGTGGGAGACCTGGGTTCAATCTCTGGGTTGGGAAGATTCCCCTGGAGAAGGAAATGGCAACCCATTCCAGTATTCTTGCCTGAAAAATTCCATAGACAGAGGAGCCTGGCGGGCTATAGTCCATGGGTTCGCAAAGGGTCAGACATGACTGAGTGACTAACACTTAGGTACGAGGTAACCAGATTGAAAGCCAGGCAGTCTTGCTCCTCTGATCACTGCTTCCCAAACTCCAACTTGGATGAGCCCCCCTGGCGGGTCTGGTTAATGTGCATCCTGACCTAGTGGGTTTGGTGTGGTCCCTAAGATGCTGTGGCTTTTACCGTGCTGCTGGCCAAGGGATCACACTTGAGATAGTAATTCTGCCACTGCCCTTCAGATCCTAATGTTTAGAGACAGACAGAGGCAGAACCAGGACGCAGTCCATTGGGTCTGGCTGCTCTCATATGGCCTGTTCTTCAGCCACTGTGTCTGCCACCAGGTATATGAGCTACTTCTTTTTCCTTAGATTTTCAACATCTCAATTGAAGGGATGATAAAAGATGATAATGAAAGGATGATAAAGTAAAGCTACCTAGAAAATTTATTCTCACCTTATTCAAAGCATAGTTTCAATGTAGGTAGTCGGTGTCATCCGTTCGGTTGTTGGGATGGACACAGATGTCTTGGAAGGGACTGCACTACGTTTTCTGTGTAAGTAGTCACTCCCTTATACATCCATACAGTTAAAATGCTTATTATGTACTTGTTATGTGCATAATAAAAAAAACTCTCCATAGCCCCTGGTGACCCTGATTGTGGACTTCAAGTTCCATTATCTTTATTCTGTCTTTAGACCATCTCCAGCCGGACTGTGTGTGTTTATCACCTGACAAAAACAATTTCAAGGAGGAACAGAAGTTGGTGGTTGGTCTGGTTCCAGTTTGCACTTGATACTGAACTGCCTTTTTATACTGTTTCTTTTTCAGCGGAGTGAGACTCTTACAAACCGTGAAGCTTAGAAGTTTTTAATCCATGTTATGTTCGTGCGGTTTTTAGGCTTGTGCAAATGGCATCTTGAATAAGTCATTTATTGCCAGCTGTTTGGGGCTCATTTAAAGAAATAATAGTTGACTGTTGTTAGGCAGAAATGTAGAGTGCCCGATTTCGTTTCCATAATTTTTTTTAAAGAGTAAAGACTGACTAGATCTTTGAGTTGTTTTATGCAAAAGACATGGATTTTGCACCACTCCTAGATAACACAGTGCCACAGCAGCCAGCTGCCCCGGCTGCATGTTCTTCATTGTCCCTGCACAGAAGTTGGTTCAGTCACTGCTGAGGCAGCAGAATTCCTGGGTGACCTTTTTGTAATTTATCTCCATGGAGATTCTTGGCTGCCCAAAGAGTCTCGGAGACATTAGAGGAGCCAGCAGCAGGACTGATCTGTATGAGCCTTCCTCTTTCCAGCTCATGGGGTTTTGTGGTTTTGTTTTGTGTTTCTAAATGGATGGGGTGGAGTTGCATCCCCTAGTCAACGACCTTTTGCAATGTTCATCTTCTTGCCACTCGTCTGGTAAGAGCCAGGATGCTTAGGACTGGGCTGGGCCATGGCTAGTTCATACCATAGGGCATCAGGGGCTTCCAGAAGGGACACAAGGGAAAGGAATTTTAAAAAAGCCCTCCCACCACTGTCTTGGTTCACTGAATCCCAGCTTGCTTTCATCCCTGAGCTGTGTGATCAGTGTCTTCCTGCCTGGGGCTCCATCTCTGCATCTCAGCATATCTTTAGGCCCCTCTCACCCTAAGGGCACACCTGTGAAACAGCACCTCTGTGGCCCCATTGCCCCTCAGACTATCCACTTCTCCCACCCCACTGCCACAAACGCTGTTGTCTGCGCCCAATTTCTCCACTTGTCACCCCCAAGTCATCCCTTGGTGGTGGTGATTTAGTCACTCACTTGAGTCTGACTCTGCAAGTCCACGGACTGTAGCCTGCCAGACTCCTCTGTCTGTGGGATAATCCAGGCAAGAATATTGGAGTCAGTTGTCATTTCCTTCTCCAGGGGATCTTCCCAACCCAGGGCTCGAACCTGCATCTCCTGCACTGCAGGCAGGTTCATTACCTCTGAGCCACCTGGGAAGCCCCAGAATCATCCCTCTGGTTAATCATCATTAACCCTCTTTTTTCTCTCTCTTCTGACACCAGCCCCTCCATCTCTGGGACACGCTGTCTGGGCTCCTGTGACTGTGGCTTCTCCTGGCTCCTCTCCTCATGCGAGGGTCCCCTTCCTTAGTCTCCTTTGGGTCCCTCCTTTCCTCCACTTTCCTTAAGAGGAAGGTGTGACCCACAGCTCCCCCTCTGGACTCTGGAGCATCCTCTCTCCTCTGGGGCTTCCATTTCCGGTCATCTTCCCAATGGACTGACTGATCTCCATCCCATCCAGCCTCTTTCCAGACCTCCCACCTGTGCTCTCGCTGTTCAGTGGGCGGATCTCTTCACTCACAGGAGCCCAGAGCTCGGGCTTTGCTGTGTCTTTGCAGCAGCCTTTCCTCCTGGCCAGAATGCTTTTGCCTGACCAACTCATTTTCACTCTTCCTAGAGCATCAGGCATCATACCCTCGGGGAGCCATCTCTGATTTCCTCTTTCCCTTCTCCAGGTCTGTACACATACCTTTGCTCTTTACTCCACAAATACTGAACATGAATATGAATGGTTGAATCACCGATGGCTCAGCGGTAAAGATTTCACCTGCAATGCAGGAGATGCAGGAGATGTGGGTTCAGTCCCTGAGTTGGCAAGGTCCCCTGGAAAAGGAAATGGCAACCCACTCCAGTATTTTCCAGGTGGGAAATCCCATGGACAGAAGAACCTGGTGGGCTACTGTCCATGGGGTTGCAAAGAGTCAGACACAACTTTGAGACTGAACATGAATGGTTGAATGCTTCCATGTTACAGGCACAGCTCCAGATGCCAAGGATTCAGCAGAAAACTCCATCCTGACACTCACCACCCTGCCGTGTGTGTCCGCCATCCATCTGTCTCTCCTCGGTCCTCTGGTGCTCAGGATTTGCTGAAAGAGTAAATCCGATTATGCAGATTTTCTACCTTCTCCTCTCTCTCCTTCTCTCCTGGCGTCTTCTCTCCATCTCTCTATAGGAGCAGAAACCGGAAATCAAACTTCGTAATTACGAGATTAGCCAGATGAAATTTCCTCACCATTTCTGCTTTTTCCATAGGGTTTGCTGAAGTCTGTGTGTGTATGTGAGATGCAAAGTGTGAGCTGAATGCTTCCTTTGTTTGATCAATTTGCTCAGCTGCAGCCAGCAACAAAAGTTTCTCCTCCTTCTTGTGCTTTGTTCAGAGCTAAAGAACTCAGTTCTTTGAAAAGAAGAGAGGGATATTCTGTTGATATTCTGTTCTGGGTAATTTCTATACCATGAAGACCGAAGTGTTTTGTTGGGGAGCAAACAGAGGGTTTTCAAATGTTTTTTTAAGCCTTGTAATACCATCATCTCTTTCTCCTGAAACAAAGCAGCAAAAGGTGACAAATGGACTCTTCTGGGGCCGGTACTGGTACAGGTGCCAGATAAAACACAAGACACTCGGTCAAGAGGTGTTTCAGTTAAACAGTGAATAAATTTTTTAGTGTTGCTGCTGCTGCTAAGTCACTTCAGTCGTGTCCGACTCTGTGCGACCCCATAGACGGAAGCCCACCAGGCTCCCCGGTCCCTGGGATTCTCCAGGCAAGAACACTGGAGTGGGTTGCCATTTCCTTCTCCAATGCATGAAAGTGAAAAGTGAAAGTGAAGTCGCTTAGTTGTATCCGACTCTTAGCGACCTCATGGACTGCAGCCCACCAGGCTCCTCTATCCATGGGATTTTCCAGGCAAGAGTACTGGAGTGGGGTGCCATTGCCCTCTCCATTTTTAGTGTTAAGTGTGCCCAAATATTGCACTGGATGTAATCACACTTTGAAAAAATCATTTGTTCATCTGAAATTCAAATTGACCAAGTGTGCTGCGTTTTTATTTGCCAAATCTGGCCACCCTTATGACTGGCAGAAGGTAGTTAGTTGCTGGAATTAGCTGTTTTTAGGCTCTTATTTTTGATCATGGTGACTTTTCAGCAAGACGTCCCAGGATTTGGTGAAAGCCGCTGGCTTTGCCAACTGTGAGAACTTTTAGAACATGTCTCAACCCAGAGCTAGAGGCACAGTGAGAAGGCAGCTCGATCCTTCCCTGAACCGCCTTCACCCTGGAGGGGACGTGACAGCAGGTGTTACGGCGTCCCACGGTCCGTCTTCATCCCTGGGGTTGCTTAGCTGTTACGGCAGTGGAAGCTGTCTGGTACGTAAGTACACTCAGTTTCGTTCAGCAGTAATTGATTATTCCATTTGTGAGGCAGAGCACAGAAAACTGTGTCCACTTGCAGGATGTCCATCTTGTGAAGAACAAAAGTGTTCCTGGTGGGTCTCACCCCTGGGTGGACGTTTTCAGTACCTGTGAGCCTTTTAAAGCAATGCTGAGGCCCGGGAGGCAACCAGAAATTTGGAGTCAGGGCTCTGGTGGGGCCTGAACACCTTCCAATGCCCTCCCGCCCCGGGATTCAGCCAGAGTTGAGACCGGCTGTGTTTCAGCATCGTGCGTGGTCATGAAGGATTCTCTGAGCTCTGGTGCGGAGGAGGAACAGCACGTGGCAGAACCTTGCTTGTGGAGGGAGCACACGGCAGGTGTCCTTCTGAGCCGTGACTCAAAGGGGAGGCTTCCAGGCTCTTTCAGTAGCGGCACGATACTTACTCCGTTTCTGAGATCACTGCTAAGTGGGAGTGAGGAGGCTCTGGCTGGGAATACCAGAGAGCCTCAGATTGGAGCTAAGATTTTATGGGAGCAGAATTCATGTTCACTTTCCATTTGTCATTAGTCCTTCGTGCTGTGCAGCTGGTTGATGTGACCTGAGGGGAGTTAACCTGAGAGAGTTACCACGTGTGGAATTGAATGTAATTCAGGGTTAGGACTGGCTGAGAGAAGCCTGTCACGGCAGCACTCCCGAACATTGTGACATGTAATTAGGTTGACACATTTGTCCTATGGCTACAAGTCCTGCGGGGCAAGTCCCTGGGTGGAGAGAGCTGGTTTGGTCCGCAGGTCACCTGTGGCTTTGTAGCCCCAAGTCAGTGTCTCCAAGTGTCATCAAGGATGTATATCTGAATCCTGAGATGCTCGTGAATTATACAGTTTCCTGGGCCTTGCCTCAGAGCTAGGGAACGAGGATCTCTGGGGGGAGGGGCCTCCAATCCAGTAAAGGACACTTGTGATTCTCGTGCTGAGGTCAAGGGCTTAGTCTAAACTGCATTTTGAAGGTAGCAGACTCTGAAATCAGATGGGAGTAGAGGCCAACCTTCTCCTCCTCCTCCTTTATTATTATCATTAAGAAAAATTATTTCTGTGGACCTCCCTCTGTTTGGGGCAGTGGTATCTGACTTCTTCACCTCTGCAGAAGAGTCAGGATTCCATGGGCATCTTCAGAAGTGCTAGGTACCTCCCGAGGTTGTTTCCAGCTCTGCATAGTGGCTGATAACTTGAGGACAGCTTGTCTTTCTGCTTTGCTGAAATGTATCCCTTTTCCATCTCTGATCCTTTCTTCCAATTGTTTCGAATGCAGATTTTTGAAAAAAACTGTGAGCGGAGTCTTCCACATTTAATTGATAAGCAATGCCAAGGATCTTATTGCAAATCTTCATTAATGAACAGTAAAGCTAAAGTTAGGACAATGATTTTTGCCAGCAATTGAAAAAAAAGACAAGGAAACTCTTGAATCAAATTGTAAACTTTTACCTCTTTGATTTTTTGCTAATTTGAATTTTGTAGTGATTTAGGGAATTATCTCTAGAGCATATCCTTCAGTCAACTGAAAATAGGATTTGTTACATAAATTAGTGACAGAAACCAGGAGTTCTCAAGTAGGGCTTTTTTATGAGCTAAACAGAGGTGTTTTGATACCAAAAATGGAATATTTGGGAACTTTCCCCAGTTTGTTCTAGAAATTATTAGATAAACCCTTAGATAAATGAGATGGGATTTTAAACAAATTTTTCCTTCAGTAAGTTTTTATTATCCATGCTGCTTATCTCTACTAGAACCTCTTGCAAAATGGATTCTCTTCTATTCCAAATTGGAAACTTATTTTAAGTTTGATAAATGTAGGTATCAGTGCAGATTTCTAGGTGTTCATCATAACTTCTAGGTGTTCTGCCACCTGACAATTTTGATGTCTATTGATACTGGTTCATTAATTGTAACAAATGTGCCAATTTAATATAAGATGTTAGTAATAGGAGGAACTGATTAGAGATATATGGGAACACTGTGTACCATCTTTGCAATTTTTATGTGAATCTAAAACTGTTCTCAAATTGAAAGCTTTTTCTAAAAAATAAAATAATCTCAAGAAGGAAGTTAACTGTTGGTTTAGCATGGAAGGCAAGAGGTTTTACAAAGTGATGCTTTTTAACTAAAAACACAAGTTTTATAAGAGAAAATATATGCCATGTTCAAATTTGAGGCTCTTAAGACTGTCAGAATATATTCTTCACAAATGTCATTGGTCTCCTTTATTTTTTATTTCAGGTAAAATGTATATCTAATAGTATGTCTCTCCTGTGAATTTATTTATTTATGGCTATTAACAAGTGTAATGAAGGCAAAAAATGTGAAAACAGATTGTTAGTCATGACAACAGAAGCAAAAGCAGAGCCATAATTAATGACTTTGTTAATTATCCTTAACCTTTATTAATTGGTGTTCATTTTAGTGACATACACATCATAAGTATTGTTCATTCTTATATCTATTGTGAAGGTGCATCCAATATAGTGACTTTCCCCTCAACTGTTCCAGGTCTAAATTACAACAAGATGAAATTCTGCTTGTGCTTGGAGATATACCAGCTTTAAATAGAGAACTATTAAGATCTCCCTTGTACTAAATTTATTTTTTGAATAGGTGAGATCCAGGTGAGCACTGATTTTCTATAGCTCTGAAAATGTCACACGCATCTGAATCATACATCAGGATGAATTCCAAAGTCAGTATTTCAGTGAAGATATTTAATTTTTTGGACTGTTTACATGATATATCTGCTAAGAAGAGTGTTTTTTTCTTAAGTGAAAGTTTATTAAAACCATGATAAGTGAGCCGTAACAGTCTTGAAAGAGGATTTTTTTCCCTACTGCTAGTTAAAGTGCTGTGGAATTCCCTCCCCACTATTTTTCAAAGGCCTTTGGTATATTTAAACTAAAGATACCCTTTGGATACCCTGTTCAGTTGAAGCCCCCCAAAAATGTTCAAAGTTACTATGAATTATATAATTTAGGAATTATCAGAAAAACTTGAGGTTCTAGCGTGAAGCCATGGGTAAAATATCATCTCTTTATAATTCTTCCTTAGGAGTTGATCCTCCAATTATTCCTACTCAGACTCCTTGAAACACAGGCCTGAATTGTTTTTTATAAAAACAGCATCACTAAAGAAGATGTGGTACATATGTACAATAGACTACATGAATGTGGGCAAGTTGCTTCGGTCATGTCTGACTCTTTGCAACCCTATGGACTGTAGCCCTCTAGGCTCCTCTGTCCATGGGATTCTCCAGGCAAGAATACTGGAGTGGGGGATCCAGGGGGTCTTCCCGACCCAGAGATCGAACCCACATATCTTACGACTCCTGCATTGGCAGGCAGGTTCTTTACCACTGTACCACCTGGGAAGCCCACAGTGGACTATGATTCATCATAAAAAAGAATGAAATAATGCCATTTGCAGCCACATGGATGAATCTAGAGATCATCATACTAAGTGAAGTAATTCAGACAGAGAAGAACAAATATCATATGAAATCACTTATATGTGGAATCTAAAAAAAAGATAAAGATGAACTTTGTTACAAAAGAAACAGACACACAGACATGGAAAACAAACCTATGGTTACCATAGAGATAAGGGGATAGGGGAGGGATAAATTAAGAGTTTGGAATTAACACTATTATATATATTAATAAAATACATAAACAACAAGTACAGCACAGAGAACTATATTCAATATCTTATAATAACCAATAATAGAAAAGAATCTGAAAAGTATGTATATAAATCTGAATGACTTTGCTGTACAGAAGAAATTAACACAACATTGTAAATCAACTATACTTTAATAAAAAGTATACACATACATGCATTCATACATACATACATAAAATAGATTGATTTCTGAACTCTCAGAAAAAATGCAAATGCCTCAAAAATGCTAGTACAAATTTTTAGGTATTCTAGATGTTAGTACTTGAGCTCCTGAATCTCAATTGTATTTTTTGAAAAATATAAAATCAGTGCTATCATCAGCCTATATCTAACTTTTGAATGTTAGGTCTTTCAAGTACCAGCCAAAGCTTTGTGCCCAGTGGGGATTAGGAATGGAAGTGTGGTAAAGGAGGGGTGTGTTTCTAGGGGTAACTTTTAAAATTCAGTTGTTGGTCATTTTCTTTTTTAGACTGTCCAGCATGCTCATTTCTTAATGTTTTGCTCTTATAGGAGGTCTGAGGAAGACCTCTTTGGTGTCAGCCTCCTGACTTTCCTAGACATGAGGTACCTACCAAACCACTGGGGAGACACAACATGCTCCGGATTTGAGTCAGGAGACCTGGGTCTACCAATGCCTGGCTCCGCCCACTTTGTAGTCCTGTGAACCTGAGCGAAGTCCGCAGCTTTTGCAAACCTCAGCCCACAGGAATGTCCTTATGCTGCAGGAATGTCCTTACAGGGGGTGGAAACGTGCTACAGGGAGCATTTCTCAGGCAACAGTGGAGAAGGTTGATAAGACTACCTGTGGGTGGTATTTACATTTGTGCCAGGAGTTAACTGCAGTGCTTTTGATTGATTGGTGCATTGCTCTTGTTTTATTATTAGGTGATCTTATTAATAATGACCAGAATAAGTTTCTGCACCAGTCTGTGAAATCCGGTTGGCTCTCATCTCTCTTCCCTGGACTCAGAAGCTTTTCTGCTTTGTCTTTCACTTCTGTTTGCTCTCTTCTTGGCTCCCAAAGAAATGGCTTTAAAAAATAGTAGGGAATCATGATTTTGACAGTATAGTAAAATAATTCAGTCCGAAATAGACTGAAGCTTACTGTTTATACCAACCGTCTCAAGAGAGAAAAATATTTACCAAGTGAATTAAACTCACAGTGTTCAGCAAGTCACACTGCCACGCTTTGCAGTCAAGTGTTTATCTTAAATGCATGTTGCAACAGGACTCTTGAGATGGCAAGTAAAAGAAACGCAACACAAGGCTGGTTTAGGGGGCTTCCCTGGTGGTCCAGTGGTTAAGAATCCACCTTGCAATGCAGGGGATTCGGGTTCAATCCCTGGTGGAGGGACTAAGATCCCACATGCTGCAGAGCAATTAAGCCCATGAGCCACACCTAGAAAGACCTCAAGCTGCAACGGAAGGTCCTGTGTGCCCCAACTAAGACCTGACACAGCCAAATTAATTTTGTTGGTGTTGTTGTTTACTTGCTCAGTCGTGTGTGACTCTTTGTGACCCCATAGACTGCAGCACACCAGGCTTCTCTGTCCTTTACTACCTCCTGGAGTTTGCTCAAACTCATGTCGAGTCGGTGATGCCATCCAACCATCTCATCCCCTTCTCCTCCTGCCTTCAGTCTTTCCCAGCATCAGGGTCTTTTCCAGTGAATCAGCTCTTCACCTCAGGTGGCCAAAATTTTGGAGCTTCAGCTTCATCATCAGTCCTTTCAATGAATATTCGGGTTGATTTCCAGTAGGATTGACTGGTTTGATTCCCTTGCTGTCCAAGGGATTCTCAGAAGTCTTCTCCAGCACCATGGTTCAAAGCCAAATATTTTTTTTTTTTAAACGAGGCTGGCTCAAACAGCAAAGGGTGTATTGGTTTATGAAACTGAAAAGCCAAAAGGCATGATGCTAACATCAGGCAGATTTTGATACAGCTCAGCACATTCACTAAGGAGTCCTGATTTCTTTTTTTCTGTTTCTCTTTCCTTGATGTCAGCTTTATCCTGAGGATCTCCCCTTGAGATCCTCAAATGGCTTTCAGTGGGTCATAGGGCCATATGCACCCCTGTTCCCAGCAGCCCCAGAAAGAACTCTACTATTCCTTTTTTTGTGGATCTGCTCTGGTCATGTGTCCAGGACAGAAATCACAGTGGTAAAGAGGAACAAGCTATACTTATTGCTCAGTCCAGATCGTGGGTGTCACCTCCAGAGCCAAATGGAACCTCCATTGGAAATCAGGGACTCTCAGACCCCATCTGTTCATTCTGGCCAGTTGGTCAGCAGTCCTGTTGATAAACTTTTAGTTATTAGTTCAAGTATATATGATTATTTTTTTAACTAATTAATGAATTTGGCTGTTTGGGGTCTTAGTTGCAGCACATGGGATCTTCGTTTTGTCACCCGGGAGCTTTCCTTGCAGCAAGCACATGGACTCTCTAGCTGTGATGTGAGGGCCCAGTAGTTGCAGTGTGTAGGCATAGTCACTACCCAGCATGTGGGATCTTAGTTCCCCAACCAGGGATTGAACTTGCAGCCTCTGCATTGCAAGGCAGATTCTTAACCACTGGACCACCAGGGAAATCCCAGTATATTTTAAACTCAAAAATGAAGATCTGTCCAAATATATGTCCCCCTGTCTTTTCGAGTTTCTTTGCACCCCAGCATCTACCGTCTCTCATTCTGCCCTCATCACTGCACCTGGGGGCTTCCTTCCACCTGGAACCTTCGGAATCTTGGTCATGGTGACTCACTGCAGCCGTGACTTTGCCAGTTCTCCTTAGGTGTTGCATGAGCAAGGATGAATTAGTTTGGCCCTGAGCCACAGGTTCTTTGTGTAATTTACCCACTCCACAGGGTTGTTTGAAGTATTTTCCAAGGCGATGTTATCCATCCCAAGGAGCAGCTCAGCCATGAATGTGTGGTTTTCCGTCTCAACCGTGATAGTCAGCAGCCAAGTCTGCTGCTGGTGCCCTGGCGTTGCTTGCAGTCACCAGGTACTAGAACTTGGAGTGGAGATGCTGCCAAGGCTTGAACTGTTTGGAAACTAGGTTTCCAAGTCCCTGGGGCTAGACAGGGACTAGAGACAAAAATCAGTGAGGAAATCATCACTTTTGGAGAAGGAAATGGCAACCCATTCCAGTACTCTTGCCTGGAAAATCCCATTGACAGAGGAGCCTGGGAGGCTGTAGTCCATGGGGTCGCAGAGTCGGACACGACTGAGCAACTTCACTTCACTTCAGTGAAGGAAAAGGGATGACCTTGCTCAAATGGAAGTAGCCAGACTCCTGCATAACTTCAGTGCAAGACACCCACGCGTGGGTTCATTCTGTTCCACAGCAAGTGATGTACAGAAAGACCGAGTTCTTCGGGGCACCAGTGTTCGTGTACTTAGAGGGTTAGATGCCAAGTTACCTGTTACCTGTCAGTTCTCATTCAGAATAGCCTAGCTTCTGATGAAAACCCAATAGTGTAATGTTTGTTTTTAAAAAGATATTTCTTTTTAAAATTAATTTTTACTGGCGTTTAGTTGCTTTACAATGTTGTGTTAGTTTCTACTGAACAGCAAAGTGAATCAGCCATATGTATACATATATCCCCTCCCTTTTGGATTTCTTTCCCATTCAGATCACCACAATGCACTAACTAGAGTTCCCTGTGCTATACAGTAGGTTCTTATTATTCGGTCCAGTGGTTAGGACTTCTTGCTTTCCCTGCTCAGGGCATGGGTTCAATCCCTGGTCCCCTAGGATTGAAGAGGGGATCCTGAGAGCCATACAGTATGGGGGGAAAAATCAGAACAGTGCCTGGCTAAGTACTCACCAAGTCCAACTACCACTGTTAATTCTACAGGATATTTAGTTAATAGCATCTAAAAAAATGTTTCTTCCAACTTACGCTTGCTGGGGGGAAGGGATAGTTAGGACATTTGGGATGGACAAGTACACACTGTTATATTTAAAATGGATAACCAACAGATCCTTCTGTATAGCAAAGGGAACTCTGCTTGATGTTATGTGGCAGCCTGGATGAGAGTGGGGTTTGGGGGAGAATAGATACATGTGCATATAATATGGCTGAGTCCCTTTGCTGTCCACCAGAAACTGTTCCAATACTGTTAGCCAGCTGTACTCCAATACAAAATAAAAAGCTTAAATATACATATATATATGTTTCTTAAAGGGTGCAAAAGCACTGGTAGATTTATGAAGCGTCTACGTAGTTATCCCTGTCTAGAATGTTCTGAGGCAAGCTAGGAGGTAGAGAGAGTGGCCAACTAGGTCATCTTTGCTATCCTGGTAGAGATAACAGTAGTAGCTAAGACCTGGTAAGCTCTTAGCCAGGCACTGTTCTGACTCTTTTCCCCCAGCGCTGCACGGCACACGGGATCTTAGTTCCACGACCAGGGACTGAACCTGCGCCCTCAGAAGTGAAAGTGCGGAGTCGTAACCACTGGACCACTAGGGGATCCCCAGCCAGGCACTGTTCTAAGCACCGTGGATGTGCTGACTTACTCCTTCCCTAACATCCCATGAGGGCCAAGACTGGGAAAGGTAGGCCCCTTGCTCTAGGTTACTCAGCACGACGGACGAAGCTAGGATTGACCCCAGGCATTCTGGTCTCAGAGCTTTCAGCTGCCATCCTGTACTGTCTTCTGGTGATTTGATCTCAAATTTTTAAGTGAATGCTTCCTCTAAAACCTAGAGTGTTTATTTATTTCTTTTTTACTTTTACATTTGTTTATTGAAGTATAGTTGAATTGCAATATTATATTAGTTTCAGGTGTAGAGTACAGTGATTCAGTATTTTTACAGACTGTACTCCAATTACATTTATTGATTTTAAATGTCAAATATAAGTGTATATTTTATATCATTTGATCTGTATAAGTAGATTTAGCACAGTGCCTGCCTCTGAGTAAGCAGTCAATACAATTTTAGATGTTTTTTCAGCTATCTAGTTTTGTAAGCTAGAGAATATGTTGATTTATGATGGGTACTTGAGGGAAGAAAGAGATGGTGAATCATTTCGCATGCATTGTGGCCACAATTGAGTGGCCAAAAACCACCATGTGTGGCTGTGTCCTCCTGGCCAAAAAAACCAAAGGTAACAGGAAGCTCTTACTCCCTCTTGAGGCAGCCAATTGAGACATTTTTAATTACTTACTGAATCTGCATCGACAGACCCACTGTGAATGAACTTGTGGGTTACGGGAGCAAAGGAGTGGGAGGGAGAAATTGAGTCCAGTTGACTCTTGTATGAGTTATTAATAGAACATAACACAGAAGAATCTAAACTTACCCAACACATAAATTAAGGAGTGATTAGCTGCCATGGAAAAATGATTCTTTTTCTGCACAGTTCATCATAAATATCCTAATCTTGTGCATCCTTGGAGTGTTTAGAATGTGCTTTGCCCTAGATCCCCTGGAGGAAGACATGGCAACCCACTCTAGTATTCTTGCCCGGAGAACTCCATGGACAGAGGAGCCTGGTGGGCTAGAGTCCATAGGGTCGCAAAGAGTCAGACACGACTGAGCAACTAACTATCTAGCTTGCCCTAGATACCTTTCTCAGTACTAGGTTGAAGTCAAGAGTGTAGTGTATAGGACTTCGCCAGTAATCCAGTGGCTAAGATTCCACACTCCCAATGCAGGGGGACCAGGTTCGATTCCTGGTCAAGGAACTAGATCCTGAGTGCCATAACTAAGACCCAGTGCAGCCAAATTTATCTTTATCTAGATTATTTTAAAAGAATGTTTATTTAAAAACATAGTTCACAAGTAAGGAGTCTGAAATTATGTTTGTTGAAAAATGAATAGAAGATAAAATGATGGGATGGAGAAGAGCAGTTTCTCTTGACCCTTTAGGATGCATCCTCACCCAGGTCAGAGTCAAATGGCCTTTGCTTACCAGTGTCCACTCTCAATGTCCACCCGTCACTCATTTCCTGGCTTGATTGGACCTGGAAGCCAAGTCCTGCTAGGAGTGAAGACGAGGGTGTCATTTGGAGAAGAGAAGAAGAAAGGGGTGCACGTTGTGGGATGTAGCCAGCTGTAGAGCGTAATTCTCCTCGAGGGCTCCCATGTAACACAGTAAGCCTTTGAAACTCCTAAGTTGCAGCAGGACATAAAACACCCTGCCATAAACGAGACACATGTGTTTGGGCTACGCGGCGTTGGGGTACACTGAACATGGGGCAAGAGAAGGTGGAACTGAGCCCGTCCTAGAAGGGCAGTGGGGTTTGGTTGGATGGAGTGGAGAGGAAGGGCCGGGGGAGGGCCAGAGCCCAGACCCAGCCACACCAGGAGAGCCTGAAATGGAGGTGGAGAAGGGGAGCACCCAGAGCCGGGGATAAGGCTGGCCGGGCCCAAGTCTGTAGGGTCCACAGGCCAAGGAAATCAGTTTAGACTCAGTGCCAAAAATCAGTTAATGGCTGTGTGGAGTTGAGCAGAAAGGTGATCTGGTGGGAGCTCTTGAAGTATCAACAATTAAGAGGAGTTTCACCTCATAATAAGGGCTTCCCTTGTGGCTCAGCTGG
This sequence comes from Bos indicus x Bos taurus, assembly GCF_003369695.1. NCBI lineage: Eukaryota > Metazoa > Chordata > Mammalia > Artiodactyla > Bovidae > Bos > Bos indicus x Bos taurus. The sequence goes on from NC_040088.1 coordinate 53,491,586, forward strand.
TAAAGAATCTGCCTGCAATGCAGGAGACCTGCTTTCGATCCCTGGGTTGGGAGGATCCCCTGGAGAAGGGAACAGCTACCCACTCCAGTGTGCTGGCCTGGAGAATTCCATGGACTGTATAGTCCATTGGGGTCGCAAAGAGTCTGAGTGACTTTCACTTTACCTTATAAAGCAGACACCATCCTCCTTTTTCCTGGTGGTGGATTCAGTGCCATAAGCATGCCAAGCTTGCCAAGAGCTCTCAGTCTCAATTGATTTCTTTTGGCTTGTGGATGAGGCCCCATCAGCCTCGTCCCCTCTCTGGGTACTCCCCTCCCCACCTCCATTTCAGGTTCCCTGAGTGTCCCTGGTATGACTGGCCCAGCCACTGCCAAAAAGGTTTGGGTTATAACAACCATTAAAAAAATGGGGAAGAGGGCGACATTAAAAGCTAGAAAGATTCTGGAGCAGGTTGTTTCTCAAGGGTTTTTAAAAGTTCTCTCTCGGGACTTCCCTGGCAGTCCAGTAGTTAGGACTCAGCGCGTTCACTGCCAAGGGCCCAGGTTCGATCCCTGATTGGGGAACTAATGTCCCACAAGCTGTGCATCATGGCCAATAATAATAATAATAAGACAAATAAAAGAATCTGTGATAGAAGAAGTAGAGCTGAAAATTAGATGAAAAAGAAAATTTTTTTAAGTTCTCTCTCCACTTGAAGAGTAACTGGAAATTGTAGACAGTGCTTTGTGTGTGGAGATTTTGCCAGAAAGGTGACCTGGTACTCCACCACTCTCGGAGAAGGAGGTAGGACGTGCAGGTCATATCTTACTATTTTTTTCTCTAACTGGTTCATTCCTTTTAGTTGTTGATTAGACAGATGTGTCATGCGATGTGCCTCTAGCTCATCTCAAGTCTTGTCACTTCCTCTGCTTCTCCGTTTTGCTCTAAGTCCCAGGCTGTGAGGGAACCGGTGTCGGTTAGATGACTGCCTCCAGATGTTTTCACTCAGAGAGTGATTAGAAGTGTAAAGGCCTTTATTTAGTCGGGGTTGGTCTGCCTGAGATTTGTTATTAGATCCATGACTAAATTGTGGTTCCTCCCCTGACAGCGAGGATATGGATGGGCTGGTTTGGTTTTTTGCCTTTTTAATGGACTCTTCCCCCCTCCCGCCCCCAACCTTGCATCTAAGCGTTTAATAGACACTGGTGGTTAAGTGGATTTTAAGACTGTCGATGGGAAACCTCTTAACCATTCCTTGGGTAGATGTGTGTGATGTGAGTCAAACAAATAGTCGATCTCAGATGGGGGTGTGTTATAGATGGATAGTAACTGAGGCCAGAGGTTGACTGGAGTTAATGCCCTCAGAAGTGCTTTTGGGCAATGCAGAGATTGCCAGGAGACAGTGATTAAAACTTGGAGCATGAACAGTATGTTATGCTATGGGAATAAAATATATCTGGTTCCAATATATAAAGAATGTTTCCTTCAAAGAGGAAAGAGGATGGAGCTCTTAGAGTATGGAGACTGGAGGACTGGAGAAGGATCTGCGTTGTACTGGGCTGGCCTTCCATTCCTACCCTGCTGGGCATGGGCTTCTCTGCTTCAATAACTTCATGGTCTCTGAGGAAAAGATGGAAGTAAAGAAAGTTGGGTCTCAGTTGGACATATGACACGTCGTTGTGACAGGTAGATGCCTATGTGTTGAGTTTTCAAGTCACACTTTATCCATGTCAGTTTCCCTCTTCAGCCTTACACATTTTGGGGAGGAGACTGAGACTCATATTTATCTTGCTGTCATTCACTTCGCTTGCTATCTGTGTATGCATTTCAAGAATTCGAGCTAAAAGTTAGGTGGCAGCACTCTGGCAAAATTGATTACCCACCAGCCTTCCCAGTGTGGATACTCCATTTTGAAATAGTGTGTGCTCTACGTGGACTTTGTCACCATTATATTTTCAGTAGTACTGAAAGTCGAAGCTTTTTCTGGCAGATGGATGGCGGTAACTTTGGAAGTGTTTGTGCTGTGTTTAAGGATTGTTTTTAATTGTGAAACTAACCTAGGTGCTGTATCACATTGAAGTCTTAATATCCTGTTCTTTTCTCCCAACTGTATTCCCTCCCACTTACTTTAAGTAAAACCATAACACAAGGGTAGGAGTTATCATGGTCCTTTACACAAGACCTTTCTGATTGTGGAGATGTATGCACTGGTTTATTTTACGCTGATGCTATGTGCTCAAATCCTATAGTTAGCTCTCCCTTTTCTAATTCTAAGTGATCCACCAAGTAAATTTCTGATTATAAGTTGGCTTCATGGGTTGATCAACTTTTAAGGGAGAGAAAGTACCAGTTATCTGGTGAAAAGTACTGCCACCTTAAGGGGAGGTGTATTTTTCATTGCAGATTAAGACGCTGGCGTTTTGTTTTCATACATCAGTCTCCTTCAGCCTGGTAGAGGTAAGTCCATCTAGGGGCAAGATCTCCATCAGGGATGAAGACCAGACCTGGACACTGAGATGAACTTCCCAGCATATCCCCACTCCAAGGGACCACTTGATGGACAGCTTACTTGCTGTTTCTGGAAGAGCTCTACCATCCTCATGCTTTTCATTTGAACATGAATTTTGTTGTTCAGTCGCTAAGTTGTGTCCAACTCTTTGCGACCCCATGGACTGCAGCACACCAGGCTTCCCTATCCTTCACTATCTCCTGGAGTTTGCTCAGATTCATGCCTGTTGAGTCGGTGATGCTGTCTGACCCTCCCATCCTCTGCCACCCTCTTCTCCTTTTGTCTTCAATCTTTCTCAAGATCAGGATCTTTTCCAGTACAGTCGGCTCTTTGCATAAGATGGCCGAAGTATTGGTGCTTCAGCTTCAGTATCAGTCGTTTCAATGAATATGCAGGGTTGATTTCCTTTAGGATTGACTGGTTTGATCTCCTTGCTGGTCCAAGAGTCTCCTCCAGCACCACAGTTCAAAAGCACTAATTGTTCAGCACTCAACCTTCTTTATGGTCAAACTCTCACATCCATACACAACTACTGGTTTGACTATATGGTCTATGGCATAGTGACCATTAAGTGTTCTGGTAATAGTGACTAATAGTGTCAGCTACGGATCATTGTCCTTGAATGAGTACAGTATCCAGTGGAAGATAACTTCAAGGCAGTCAATCATACCTCCACCCCAAGAGGGAAAGGATATATGTATATGTATAGCTGATTCACTTCATTGTACAGCAGAAACTAACACAACATTGTAAAGCAACTATATTCCAAAAAAAAAAAGTTTAGGTGAGTGGAATTGCCTTAGCCTTAAGGCTGTCTTCTTTAAACTCACGGTTCACGTTATCTAACAGGATGGAGCATGATGGAAAAAAATTCAAATAAGAGTCTCCTTTTTTAATGTGCTCAGGATAAGATTCGTTTGAATGTTGGAAAGCATCCTGGAAAAGAAAACCTGGGGCAAACCAAATAGAAATCTCTTGGCAGCTGTCTCTCTTCCCCAGCTGTATTCAGTTATTGAACAGCTGTCAAAGAAAGCAAAGCATTATTTGTCCATTTTGAACAATTTTGGAAAGCTGTTTTTAACCCCAGTAGTCTTTTTCTACAGCCTTCTAATCTCTGTAAAGATTTTGAAAGATCTGATAACCCACACTTGTATCAGGCCTGAAGTTACTACTTAAACATAAAGAGGCACCCAATAAGTGTTCATGTGAAATGAATCATAACCACTAGAGTTTTATTTCTTGCAAAATTTTGCACTATGGCACACCATAATATGTATTAATAGATGTTTTAGCTCGCAGTCAGCAACAGTATCTACTATTTGTTTCTCAACTGCATAATACATAATGTAAGATAGAAGTCAGAGCTGTATGTATTCTTTGCATAACTACAGAGCTGGAAATGACTGTCAGGTCAATTTCTCTTCTAAACATTTCATCTTATAGAGAGGCTGAGTCTCTGCAGTTTTATGAGCTTATGATGATATGAAATGCAGTCAGCATAGTCTTTCTTTTGCATCTGAGGCACAAGCCATTCTGATTTTGGAGCATCCCTTTTTTTTCTCTCTTTTTATTAAAGGGTTTAGATTTCTGATAGGGAAGGCTAGTGTTTGAATATATCAAAATTTGAGACTTAGAAAAAATTAAAAATGTTTGTGTTTCAGTTTGTGGTTGAATGGTTGGCAGAAAAGTTTTATTTCAGTCAAAGTTGTACCCAAGTGTAAATTGGTTATTTGACTGTGACACTGGGTCATAGTTTTAATGAAAAAAAAAAAAAAATGTAAAACAAACCTTTTGGGTGGCTTCTAAGATTCAAAGCTGATTCCCTCCAGGGAAATCTCATGAGCTACCTTATTGCTTACTTAAAGCATTTATTATTTTGAGTATTCTAAAGCATAACAAAGGGTCTTCCCTGGCAGCTTAATGGTAAAGAATCCACCTGCCAATGCAGGAGACATGGGTTCGATCCCTGGTCCAAGAAGATCCCACGTGCCACAGGGCAACTAAGCCTGTGCATTACAACTACTGAGCCTGTGCTCCAGAGGCTGGGAGACACAACTACCGAAGCCCTCACGCCCTAGAGCCCGTGCTCCGCAGCAAGAGAAGCCACTGCAGTGGGAAGCCCACGCCCCACAGCTAGAGAGTAGCCCCGGCTCCACACAACTGTAGAAAAGCCAGCGCAGCAGTGAGGTCCCAGCACCGCCAAAACTAAAATAAATAAATAAAATTTTTAAAAGAGTAGTATATCACCTGAATTACCTTTCTCCAGTAGCAAACTTGAATGTAGAAGGAAATTCTTTTATATGGTGGCCTTCTTGAGTCAGGCCACAAAATGATTAAATATAAGGTAACCAGTGTGCTTGTGACAGTGATGTGAATTTAAGTGCCAAGGTCAACACACAATATGCCCACATTCCATCACCATTAGACTCTCTTTTCAAATTTGTTTTTTAGAAACCATTTGAGAGCGATTAAAAGTCAGCTGAATTACCTAAATTCTTCTATGCCTTTCACTGATAATTTTCAACACATTCACTGCACAACATTACTCTAACTATATAGGTAGAACAAGGAGAAGACAATTTCCTAAGAGCATGATTGCCATATAGTTTTAAATGATCTATTTAATATAAAAGCTTAAGTAGTTTTACCTGCTGTTTTTAATCTCTTTAATTAAAAGGGCTCCAGATGGTGAAGAATGTTATAAAAGTATTTTTGTATATATTCTATGCCTTTCTTGGATTGAGGATTTTTTCACGTTTGTTGGTTTCCCCATTCCCACTCCACTTTTTAGAGTCTTCCCCATATGTGTTCAAAAATCCTTGGCCATGTCTGACTTTTTAATTGACGGGAGATGTATTTTTTCTTTTATGGCAAACATGTGCTTTCTACTGGAAGGAACAAGTGACAGAAAAGAGGGGCCAAATTTCTGTGACTCAGTTAAGCGTTAGTAAACTCAGATCCAGCTGCTCGAAAGCCAATATTTGAGAGACGAGTGTTGGTTGAAAGGAAAGGCTGCTTTATTCAGGAGCCTGGCGACCTGGGGAGAAGGCAGCCTCATCTCCAAAGGCCAACTCCCGCTTGTCAATCAGTGGGGAGAGTTTTTAAACGGGAGTCAGTGCATAAGTGGAAGGAGGGGGCTACGTGCAGAACAGTGCTGTCAGTCCTGATGATCATCTTGAAATTGGTCCTCTGTGGTCTGATTGGTGCCATCTTGATTGTTTTAAGTACAGTTAATCTTCAGTTCCAGAGTTGGTTTGTTCTCATTTCTTTGAGGCTACTTCTCAGAATTGTGGTACCTTATATCATGGCTGCTATTTGGTCATCCTACAGTTAACTTCTTCCACCCAGTGGGGGTTTCAGTACTTACAAGACAGCTCACAGGATATGGCTCAGAATATTATCTATAGCCCTTGAGAAGGTCCTTGACTTTGTTGGATGACGAAACTATTATTATTTTGCCCCGTTTGACTGCTTTTCTCTGCTTCTGCATCTTCTCACTTCTCTGATTAAATTCATTCTTTTACTGAAAGTTTTCTACAGACAAAGGCAGGTGGAGGACATCGGAGGCGGGTGGTCAGTCCTAGGAAGGCCCCTGGGATCTTGCTCGGTTTTAAGTAGTCATGCCATCCGCAGGCTTGACTATGGAAATGGGCATGTGTCCTGTGCTTCCTGAGGTCTCTTCACCTTCCTTTTGAGGCTGAATATCTCCCCTATGTAGCTACCCACACACCAATCTCCTTGCTTGTTCTCTGAACACCTTGATGAGCTTTATACTGAAACAAGGGGTGGGGGATGGGCATCCCATTGGCGACTTCATGGTTTTTCTTCTCTTTTCTTCCTTCAGCTCCCTCTGAGGCCACTTATTTCTCATAATCCATCAAGAGACCTCTGAATTTTCCTCTTGTGGCTGTCAAATGTCACTGCTTTCCCAGGAACAGCGTGGGACTGCTTCATTGTTTGCTTTTAGCAAGAGAGAGGGTACAAGCTCAGTTCCCAAATAGGAAGGATCACTGCACCCACGGGGTATGGGCCAGGGCACTGTGCTCCCACGGAAGTCGCGAGGATGCACCCACGGGGTATGGGCCAGGGCACTGTGCTCCCACGGTAGTCGCGTGGAGACACTTAGGGAGTTTCCAAGCTAAGGGAAGAGAATTAGAGTATTAAGCACACTTTGAAGGATATAAAGAAAAGGAATTAAGTGTATGCTAAGAGAGGAAAGTGGAGAAGGCAATGGCACCCCACTCCAGTATTCTTGCCTAGAAAACCCCATGGATGGAGGAGCCTGGTAGGCTGCAGTCCATGGGGTCGCTGAGGGTCGGACACAAATGAGCGACTTCACTTTCACTTTTCAGTTTCATGCATTGGAGAAGGAAATGGCAATCCACTCCAGTGTTCTTGCCTGGAGAATCCCAGGGCGGGGGAGCCTGGTGGGCTTCCGTCTATGGGGTCGCACAGAGTCGGACACGACTGAAATGACTTAGCAGCAGCAGCAGCATCAATAGAGGAAAGGGCTTCACTGGTGGCTCAGACGGTAAAGCATCCGCCTGCAATGCAGGAGATGCGGGTTCGATCCCTAGGTTGGAAAGAGCCCCTGGAGTAGGAAATGGCAGCCCACACCAGTATCCTTGCCTGGAGAATCCCACGGACAGAGGAGCTTAGTGGGCTACAGTCCATGGGGTTGCAAAGAGTCAGACACAACTAAGCAACTAACACTGAACAACAGAGGAAAACTAAGACTGCATACACTTCACAACTCCTAAAAAATAACCAAAAAGTTGATATTTTCTGAACCACTTGAGAGGAACCAGTTTTAGCCCCTGTTAGGGCATTTAGAATATAAACAATCTGATTTCGGTGTTGACCATCTGGTGATGTCCATGTATAGAGTCTTCTCTTGTGTTGTTGGAAGAGGGTGTTTGTTATGACCAGTGCATTTTCTTGGCAAAACTCTATCAGTCTTTGCCCTGCTTCATTCCATATTCCAAGGCCAAATTTGCCTGTTACTCTAGGTGTTTCTTGACTTCCTACTTTTGCATTCCAGTCCCCTATAATGAAAAGGACATCTTTTTGGGGTGTTAGTTCTAAAAGGTCTTATAGGTCTTCATAGAACCGTTCAACTTCAGCTTCTTCAGCATTACTGGTTGGGGCATAGACTTGGATTACTGTGATATTGAATCGTTTGCCTTGGAAACGAACAGAGATCATTCTGTCATTTTTGAGATTGCATCCAAGTACTGCATTTCGGACTCTTTTGTTGATCATGATGGCTACTCCATTTCTTCTGAGGGATTCCTGCCCAAAGTAGTAGATATAATGGTCATCTGAGTTAAATTCACCCATTCCAGTCCATTTCAGTTCGCTGATTCCTAGAATGTCGACACTCACCCATGCCATCTCTTGTTTGACCACTTCCAATTTGCCTTGATTCATGGACCTGACATTCCAGGTTCCTATGCAATATTGCTCTTTACAGCATCGGACCTTGCTTCTATCACCAGTCACATCCACAGCTGGGTATTCTTTTTGCTTTGGCTCCATCCCTTCATTCTTTCTGGAGTTATTTCTCCACTAATCTCCAGTAGCATATTGGGCACCTACTGACCTGGGGAGTTTCTCTTTCAGTATCCTATCATTTTGCCTTTTCATACTGTTCCTGGGGTTCTCAAGGCAAGAATACTGAAGTGGTTTGCCATTCCCTTCTCCAGTGGACCACATTCTGTCAGATCTCTCCACCATGACCCGCCCATCTTGGGTCACCCCGCAGGCATGGCTTAGTTTCATTGAGTTAGACAAGGCTGTGGTCCTAGTGTGATTAGATTGACTAGTTTTCTGTGAGTATGGTTTCAGTGTGTCTGCCCTCTGATGCCCTCTTGCAACACCTACCATCTTACTTGGGTTTCTCTTACCTTGGGCATGGGGTATCTCTTCCCGGCTGCTCCAGCAAAGCACAGCCAATGCTCCTTACCTTGGACGAGGGGTATCTCCTCACCAGCGCCCTTCCTGACCTTCAACGTGGGATAGCTCCTCTAGGCCCTCCTGTGCCCGCGCAGCCACAGCTCCTTGGATGTGGGGTAGCTCCTCCCGCCCGCCACCCCTGGCCTCGGGCTTAAGGGCATGGGGTATCTCCTCCCGGCCGCTGCCCCTAACCTCGGATGTGGGGTAGCTCCTCTCGGCCATTCCTGCGCCATCGCAGCCTGGCACTCTCAGCCGCTGCCCCTGACCTCAGACGTGGGTAACTCCTCTTGGCCGCCGCCCTTCGGGCATGGGGTCCTCCCAGCTTCTGCCCCGACCTTGGACGTGGGGTAGCTCCTCTCGGCCGCACTTTAGAGCGCCCGTCGCAGCCGCCTACGCTTGGTCACAATAAACTGTGGAAAATTCTGAAAGAGATGGGAATACCAGACCACCTGATCTGCCTCTTGAGAAATTTGTATGCAGGTCAGGAAGCAACAGTTAGAACTGGACATGGAACAACAGACTGGTTCCAAATAGGAAAAGGAGTACGTCAAGGGTGTATATTGTCACCCTGCTTATTTAACTTATGTGCAGAGTACATCATGAGAAAGGCTGGACTGGAAGAAACACAAGCTGGAATCAAGATTGCCGGGAGAAATATCAATAACCTCAGACATGCAGACGACACCACCCTTATGGCAGAAAGTGAAGAGGAACTAAAAAGCCTCTTGATGAAGGTGAAAGAGGAGAGTGAAAAAGTTGGCTTAAAGCTCAACATTCAGAAAACAAAGATCATGGCATCCGGTCCTATCATTTCATGGGAAATAGATGGGGAAACAGTGGAAAGAGTGTCAGACTTTATTTTTCTGGGCTCCAAAATCACTGCAGATGGTGACTGCAGCCATGAAATTAAAAGACGCTTACTCCTTGGAAGAGAAGTTATGACCAGCCTAGATAGCATATTCAAAAGCAGAGACATTACTTTGCCAACAAAGGTTCGTCTAGTCAAGGCTATGGTTTTTCCTGTGGTCATGTATGGATGTGAGAGTTGGACTGTGAAGAAGGCTGAGTGCTGAAGAATTGATGCTTTTGAACTGTGGTGTTGGGGAAGACTCTTGAGAGTCCCTTGGACTGCAAGGAGATCCAACCAGTCCATTCTGAAGGAGATCAGCCCTGGGATTTCTTTGGAAGGAATGATACTAAAGCTGAAACTCCAGTACTTTGGCCACCTCATGCGAAGAGTTGACTCATTGGAAAAGACTCTGATGCTGGGAGGGATTGGAGGCAAGAGGAGAAGGGGACGACAGAGGATGAGATGGCTGGATGGCATCACTGACTCGATGGACATGAGTCTGAGTGAACTCCGGGAGTTGGTGATGGACAGGGAAGCCTGGCATGCTGCGATTCATGGGGTCGCAAAGAATCGGACACGACTGAGCGACTGATCTGATCTGAGGGCATTTAGCCCAAGATGCCTTTCCTCCAAGGTCCGAAGGGGACTGTCTTGGGTGAACGGCTTTCCCTGCAGGAGGGTGGAGGTAACTGCAGACTTTCTGTTCAATGTGCTGCCTGCAGGTGTGCATCCAGGCTCGTGGCCCCTCTCTGTGTGGCGGTGGGATTTAGTCTTTGATCTGAGTAGCTGTTCCCATCCCAGAGGGGCTGAGCTGGAGCTCAGGTCCACCTGGAAGGAATCCCTGATCTCTCTTCTCCTCCGGCTTCATTCCCCCCTGAGAATTAAGATGGGGGAGCCTCAAGCTCCCAGTGTTCTCATAACAGTGGATGTCATTATGTCACTTTTCCTGCTAAGAAAGTTCCAGGTTCCCCATCATTGAGCTCATTCATCTTAACCCCTCTTGGCTTGCATGTGTGCTAAGTCACTTCAATCGTGTCCAACTCTGTGTGACCCTATGGGCCGTAGCCCACCAGGCTACTCTGTCCATGGGATTCTCCAGGCAAGAATAATGGAGTAGGTTGCCATGCCCGCCTCCAGGGTATCTTCCTGACCCAGGGGTCTAACCCAGACCTCTTATATCTTAGCACACGGCAGATAAATGTATATAAGTGAGTCCCATGCTTCGGTTTAGTGATGAGGTGACAGGGTCAATCCAGATCTTTTTAATGGCATCAGACTCGTCTGCTGCTGACCACAACACCAGCTCCATGACTGTACCGGTTTGCTTTGCTCTCTGTCTGCAGACAGCCATGCAGCCTCGGTCCAGGTCTCACTGGCCCCTTCTGTCCTCAGACCTCCCCATTTCAAAAGTGCCTTTCTTCCTACACGTTCCTCGCTTTGTCTGGCATGACCTGCCTTTCTCCTGCTCCCTTAAACTTAAAATTCTACCTTCCCCAACCCCCGCACAGCTGTCGGCACGTGTCATCTTTCATCAGCTTCCCCCAGAAGGTATCTGCGTAGACAGCTCCCCTGTTAGATACTGAGGATCCCAAACGTCACTTGACTCTTTCCTCCCTGTGTCACCCAGACCTGCTTCAGGACTCCTGGTGAGCTGAATGACATTTCTTTTTTACCTTGTGTCAGAGAATGCATGAGTCTGACTGTGGAATAAATTCATAAAAGGAGACTTGCTTGTCAAAGCACATGTGCACCCGTGACTTTGATGTATGCTGCCACATTGCCCTCCAGAGGGTCTGTGCTGATGTGTGTTCCCACCAGGAGGGAATGTGGAGTGCCCGCTTTGACACAGTTATGCTAACACAGTGTACCATCCAGCTTTTCAATTTTGCCTATCAGATGAGTGAAAAATGGTGTCTCGCAGATATAGCCTTCTTTGTAATTCTGCTTAAACCTTCGCACTTGTTGGGGATTAGAGAAGAAAGTGATGGTGTCTTAAGAGGTAAAAAGATCCCTTTGGATGGAGGTGTCCATCTTGCCTCATCACTATGTCAGCATCTGGAAAACTGGTCCTAAATGCTAGAATGGCTTCCTAGACATCAAGAACCAAGTTCACTGGATCTTTTCTCATTGGAAGAATAGGGCCCTAAGAAGCTCTTTACTTAGCAAATACTAACTTGGCAGTTTGGACAAACACCAAAGCACGTCCTTCCAACACATGGAGAGTAAATGGTTTGGTGAGGAAGGCAGCCACACTCTGCGGTGATGTCTGCACATTCCCAGAAGCAGCCCAGACAGTCTAAACAGAAAATACAGCTTCTCAACAAACCCAGGAATGCCTGTCATTCCAAACCCGGAAATTATACACAAGGGCACTCGTAGCATTATTTGTAGTAATGCAAAGCTGGAGACAACCTACAAGTCCAGAATAAAGGATACTCAGATGACATATCCGTAAGATGGAATGTTACATAATCTTCAATGCACATCTTTAGTAACAAGGGAAAATCTATATATGCCAAATTTAAGTTAGAATGTAAAAATGTATATGTAAAATATAACCTTTTACTATGGAAGGAAAAATGGCAATAAACCAAAAGAAAAAAAAAAAAAACCACCTCTGAGAGGAAGTATGCCAGAATGTTAGATTTAGTTGTCTCTGGGAGATGGGGTTGTGTGTGTGGGATTTTTTTTCTTTCTGCTATATTTTTCTGTATTAATTTCCTACCTTATACTGGTGGTCAGGGGAGAAAAAGTAAAAATCTCAGTTCCTCCCAGCCCCTCCTTATCTTCAATGAAAAGGACATCGGGCTGTCGTAAGGCCTGAGCTTGGGACTGAGGGGACATCAGGCTGGTCCCAGAGGAACAGAGAGGGGTTGCCAATGCGGTCAGGGTCTCAGCAAGCTTGGCATGTTAGAGAGTAGTAAACTCTTTAATTGAGGAGAGTGTTACTGAGACCTTGGTGAATAAACCCATAAGGCAAAGGCACTAAGAGGTTTAGAGTTATGGGATGATGCAGTACTAAAAGGTGATTTTCCCAGGACCCTGTCACAAGCACCCTCCATAGGAGAGAAATCCAGCCACAGAGAAGGTAGCCCAGCCTTACCTTGTGATGGTGAGGATGGTGAGGATGGTGAGGATGATGGTGAGGATGGTGAGGGTGATAGTGATGGTGAGGATGGTGAGGATGATGGTGATGATGGTGAGGGTGATGATGGTGAGGGTGGTGAGGGTGATGGTGAGGGTGATGATGGTGAGGGTGGTGAGGGTGATGGTGGTGAGGATGATGGTGAGAATGATGGTGAGGATGGTGAGGGTGATAGTGATGGTGAGGATGATGGTGAGGATGGTGAGGATGATGGTGATGATGGTGAGGGTGATGATGGTGAGGGTGATGGTGAAGGTGATGATGGTGAGGGTGATAATGATGGTGAGGATGGTGAGGATGATGGTGATGGTGGTGAGGATGATGGTGATGATGGTGATGGTGGTGAGGGTGATGGTGAGGGTGATGGTGGTGAGCGTGATGGTGAGGATGGTGAGGATGATGGTGAGGATGGTGAGGGTGATAGTGATGGTGAGGATGGTGAGGATGAGAGTGAGGGTGATGGTGAGAGTGATGGTGATGGTGAGGATGATGAGGAGGATGGTGAGGATGGTGAGGGTGATAGTGATGGTGAGGATGGTGAGGATGATGGTGAGGGTGATGGTGAGAGTGATGGTGATGGTGAGGATGGTGAGGATGATGGTGAGGGTGATGGTGATGATGGTGAGGGTGACAGTGATGGTGATGATGGTGGTGAGGGTGATGATGGTGAGGGTGACGGTGAGGGTGAGGATGGTGAGGGTGAGGATGGTGAGGGTGAGGATGGTGAGGGTGATGGTGAGAGTGATGGTGATGGTAAGGTTGGTGAGGATGGTGAGGAGGATGGTGAGGATGATGGTGATGATGGTGATGGTGAGGGTGATGATGGTGGGAGTGATGGTGATGATGGTGAGGATGGTGAGGATGATGGTGAGGATGGTGAGAGTGATGGTGATGATGGTGATGGTGGTGAGGGTGATGGTGAGGGTGATGATGGTGAGCATGATAGTGATGGTGAGGATGGTGAGGATGATGGTGATGATGGTGAGCGTGATAGTGATGGTGAGGATGGTGATAGTGATGGTGAGGATGGTGAGGATGATGGTGAGGGTGATGGTGAGAGTTATGATGGTGAGGGTGATGGTGAGGGTGATGGTGATGATGGTGAGGGTGACAGTGATGGTGGTGAGGGTGATCATGGTGATGGTGAGGGTGATGATGGTGATGGTAAGGGTGATGATGGTGAGGGTGATAGTGAGGGTGATGATGGTGAGGGTGATGGTGAGGGTGATGATGGTGAGGGTGAGGATGGTGAGGGTGATGGTGGTGAGGGTAATGGTGATGGTGAGGGTGATAATGGTGATGATGATGGTGAGGGTGATGATGATGCTGATGATGGTGGTGAGGGTGATGATGGTGAGGGTGATGGTGAGGGTGAGGGTGATGATGGTGAGGATGGTGAGGATGGTGGTGAGGGTGACGATGATGATGATGCTGCTGAGGATGATGGTGACTGTGATGGTGAGGGTGATGATGGTGAGGATGGTGAGGGTGAGGGTGATGATGATGATGGTGATGATGGTGAGGAGGATAGTGGTGATGGTGAGGATGATGGTGATGATGGTGATATGATGATGGTGATGATGGTGGTGATAATGATGATGGTGATGAAGGTGGTGATATGATGATGTTGTGATGATGACAATGATGACAGCAGTGCCACCTGACATACCTGGAAGGCTAGCTACACACTAGGCACAACTCTAGATGTTCTGCACTTAATATATCATATAATTCACACACAAAGTAAATGATGTGTTAAATGTTATTACTGCTCCCAATTTTTAATATGGAAAACCCAAGACAGAGATTGGATAACTGAATCCAGTCATGCAGCTCTTAAGTGGCAGAGCTACATAGTACCAAAGTAGAACCCAGCCTGCCTTTATCAGATGGATCTCAGGTCTAAACAGATCAGGGGACAAGAAACTTTGGGAGGTGATGGCAACTTCTCTATTCATATGCATTGTGGTGGTGATTACGTGACTGTGCACATTTGTAACAATTCATCCAACTGTACACCTAGAATGGGTGGACTTGATTGCATCTAAATTATACCTCGATCAGGTTAGTTGTTTAAGAAAGGCTTGGAGGTACCCTCTTTCCCTAATTCCAGCTGGTATCTGAGAATTTACTGCTGCGATATGAGGACAGGCTAGGCTCATCCACAGCATACCTCCTGACTCCAGAAGAGGAGAATGAGATGGCCTAGATGGAGCTGGTTCAGCCCCTTTCCTGCTGCTCTGGCCTTGCAGGCTCTGTGCCTTGGGGGCAATCCAGAGAGGGGGATGGGGATCAGGGTGCCCCATCACCCTGACCTTTCCCCCAGGCACATCGGGAAGGTGGGCCATGTGGGGGTCATGCTCCCCCTCTGTAGAGTTGAGATGAAATGCCTTGGTCTGCCACCAGGGTTGGGGGATGGGGTGGAGTTCCTTGAACTCTTTTCCCGAAAATCACATGATACTAACAGGGACCTCCCTGCCACGTTCAGCCTGTGGTGTTGGGTAGCTGGCCAGACAGACCCAGTAACTGTCTTCCTTCTACGGTGAACGTGGTTCATGCCCCAAATTATGCTTTTCTACACATTGCTGGCCTTAAAAAGACTTGCAAATAGGCAATGTTACAAAAGTTCACGTCTGCAAGTGCGCAAGTCTGCTGTGTTTTTAACAATGAGCGTTCGGTTAATCAGCTAAATTAAAGAATTCTCAAACATGCCAAATGGGTTTTTCTTCTCTCTCTTGCTCTTTTTTTTTTTTTCCAATAATGACAAGATCTCAGTGAAGATGATGATGTGCTCTCAGGCCTGTGTTTTTATACCATTGTATGTGGCCTCCCATTTGAAGTCCTTTCCAATGACAGGGTGGTGGTTTATCCTACCCGAGACCGTATGATCAGACTCGGCATGTCACCCCTGCACATCATCGGCTTTTGGCAGTGGAGTTGGCGTCTCTGGTTCTGATCAGGGAAGCGTATTGTCAACAGGAAATATCTGTCAGCGAGACAGAGGCAACTTCAGGCAAGATCCTGGGAGGAGAGGCCAGATCTCTGCGGGTCCTTGTGTTGAGTCCTGTAGGTCAAGGACAGGGCAGGGGCAGTTCCTACTTGCTCAGAGTGTGGACTCCACGAAGCTCTGCTCAGTTCTGGCAGGAAATGAACTCCTCTCCTTCAGGAACAGAGGAGACTTGCCTTCCTGAGATCACACATGCCTGCAAATCCATAAATGCATTGTTTTTTCATTTTTTTCCCCAAATTCAGGATGGCACTGTGCAGAGTGAATGGAGTTACCCACCCGGCAGGGCTATCCTCTTCTTTACCCGTGGAATGTGTATTTATGTCTCTTAATCTTCCTTTTAGTTTGGATGTACTTTATTATAAAAGATTTGGAAATATGCAAAAGCACCAATTAAAATCTACATGCACCCAGGTCTCCTGTGTTTTAAAAATGGTCAGTTCCTCATTTATTGTAAAGTTGGCTTGTGAAAGTTTATCTGATTGGTATAGAGGCAACCTACTTTTTTTTTTTAACTTTTTATTTTATATTGGAGTATAGCCGATTAACAATGTGATAGTTTCAGGCCACAGCAGAGAAATTCAGCCATACATATACATGTATCCATTCTCCCTTAAACTCCCCTCCCATCCAGGCTGCCGCATAACATTGAGCAGAGTTCCATGTGCTATACAGTAGGTCCTTGTTGGTTATCCATTTAAAATTTAGCAGTGTGTACATGTCCATCCCAAACTCCCTGACTATCCCTTCCTTCTTCATCCTTTCCCCCAGCCCACCTATGCTTTAGATACTGTCTCCAAATTCTTGCTGGGCTGGGTCTTTAGGAGGAAAACTAAGTATTAATTTTTGACTCTCAAAGCCCCAGTTAGAGTAGCAAGGAGACAAGTTACAGAGGGGAAAATGTCAGGTTGGGAAAACGAAAGATTTTCTAATATACAAAGCTGTTGGGCCGTGGAATAGACTGTGCCTGGGGCAAGGGGTCCGGGGGCCTTTCGGCCACTGGTGGTGGAATTCTCCCTCCCAAGGCTGCTGTATCTCCCTGATTCCCCTTCTCCAGCTGCTGATTCCTAGAACAGAGAGAAGTTCCGTTGCTGCCA
Source organism: Bos indicus x Bos taurus (assembly GCF_003369695.1). Lineage (NCBI taxonomy): Eukaryota > Metazoa > Chordata > Mammalia > Artiodactyla > Bovidae > Bos > Bos indicus x Bos taurus. The sequence goes on from NC_040088.1 coordinate 53,508,128, forward strand.
AGCAGCTCGTGTTGTTCCGAGTAGGATTTCCAGATGTGTTTCCATGGCGGAGGAAATGCGTTCTCATCAAGGGCTGTTTGATTCCAGGACTCTCTGGAGCTGGTTCCCCAGCCCCGTGCTCTGTGGCTGGCATCCAGGGAGGTACAGAGCTCCTGCCAGAATGAACTCAGCACTCTGCTTACTTCATCAAGAACGTCTTGCTCAAAAAGCAAGAAGTGCTGAACTCAGTAGTTGGTTGATGTTCTGGTGCCAGATTTTTTTTTTTTTTTTAAGTCACAGTTTAATTTGCAGAGAGCACTTCTGTGGCTCTCCAAGTGGCCCAGCCCTCCAGGTGTGGGGAGACAGGTGAGGGGCTCATAGCAGGTGATGCTCCAGGGCACCCTGCTGTCTCCAGCCTCACCTCACTGGTTCCAGCCAGAGCCACCTCCAAGCTCCTTCAGCTTCCGTCTGTTTTCAGGAAGGGGCTCCAAGGCCAAGTAGTGTTGGAAACCTCCCTGCATAAGCAGAGGCTCACTTCCTTAGCTCAGCAGCAACGTGGCACCGGGGCTGGGGGTGAGGATGACGGGTCAGTAGGAGTGTCACCTCCGTGCCTAACCTTACTTCTTTGGACCCTGAACATTCTTCCCTGTGGTTCTTTCCAGAGCTGTATTATATGCAGGGGACTCTTTAGCTCCTTTTTTGGTGACCTTCTGATCTGGTCAGATTTGAAAGGCAGTGCCTGGGGCTTGGATGGCAGGCAACTTTGGGGAAATAGAGAGTGTACCAGGGTCTTCCCTGGCAGTCCAGTGGTCAAGACTTTGCCTTCCAGTGCAGGGGGTACAGGTTCGATCCCAGGTCAGTGAGCTAAGATCCTACATGTCTTGCGGCCAAAAGATCAGAACATAAAAAACCGGAAGCAATATTGTAGCAAATTCAATAGAGTTTTAAAATATCAAAGCTATTTTGAAAACAGAGAGGAGGTGCTCTAGACCCAGCAGATGTGAGCTGAAATTTCAGTCAAAGCCCCCAAATCAGCATTTTAGAGCTTGTTTAAGGGGAGTCTCAGGATGACTGGTGATCATCCCGCCTTATTGACTATTCATTTTTAATGACAAGAGGGAGATGGCATCTGTTTAAAGGAGGAAAAAAAGCATTTGCACAGAGAAGGTCACTTCACGCAGACTGGAGCCTTCAAATGCCATTCCCCACTTTTGCAGCAAATGGGTCAAAAGTAATGGAAAGGGAATCTGGGTTTAATTTTTTTCCATCTCCTCCCTCCACTCTTTTCTTTTTCTAAGATTAATTTAATTTATTTATTTATGGCTGCGCTGGATCTTCATTGCTGTTCACAGGTCTTCTCCACTTGCAGCAAGCAGGGGCTACTCTCCAGTTGCAGCGCATGGTCTTCTCTTTGCAGTGGCTTCTCTAATTGTGGAGCATGATTTCCAAGCGCTTGGGCTTCAGTAATTGCAGCATCCCAGCTTAGTGTCCCACAGCATGTGGGATCTTCCCAGACCAGGGATAGAACCCATGTCCCCTGCACCCTCCATTGGCAGGTGGATTCTTTTTAATCTTATTTTTTATTTTTTTTAATTTATTTATTTTAATTGAAGGCTAATTACTTTACAATATTGTAGTGGTTTTGCCATACATTGACATGAATCAGCCATGGGTGTACGTGTGTTCCCCATCCTGGACCCCCCTCCCTCCTCCCTCCCCATCCCATCCCTCTGGGCCAATCCCAGTGCACCAGCCTTATCCACTGAGCCACCAGGAAAGCCCCCTCCCTCCATTCTAACTGATTGAAACATTAAATGCGAATGGAAATTTTTGAAATGATATGTTGATGTTATACATGTGTTGGCAGATAGCTTGTCCCACACAGTGCTTGTAAACATACAAAAGCCTGCTCAGCCTTCAAATAGGAGTGCTTAGACTTGGAATTTAAAATTGGTGGCCCATTTTTGAAAAGGAAGGCAAGAGTTGTAAATGTGTATTGCCTGGGGGACTGAAAAGGACCATGTGGGCTGTAACTGCAGACAAAGCAGGTGATGCTCAGAGCTCTCCATCCTGAATCCCTGGGGTTCCCTCCGCCCACTGCTCCCTGGGCTCTGTTCCTCCTGGGTCTTCTCCCTTCCCGCCCCACCCCTCACCATCTTTCCCAGTGGCTAAGGTCCATTCTGTCATAGAGCCGCTTTCCAACTCTGGGAGGTGGAGAGACAGAGAGAAGATTTCTGGAGGCTAGAGGCTGAGACCTAACAGATCTTTCTCTAAGAAGAACCTTTCATTTTAAAGACAGGCCAGGGACTTCCTTGGTGGTTAAGACTCTGTGCTTCCAGTGCAGGGGCTGTGGGTTCAATTCCTGGTCAGGGAACTAGATCCCACATGCTTATAGTCAAATAAATAAATAAAGCAAGATAAATTAAATTAAAAAAAAAAAAAAAAAACAGACCAGGTGGAGAGTGCTTTTACATAGCTTTTAGTATAGGGTTGTAGCTGAGAGGGGGCTGGCTCCCAGCTGCTGCTCCCCTACAGAGCCAGCCAGGGCCAATCACAGGCTACTGCACGGCTGGGCCTCGGAGTGGCTCAGATGTTAAATAATCTGCCTACAATGAGGGAGACCCAAGTTTGATCCCTGGGTCAGGAAAATCCCCTGGAGAAGGGCATGGCAACCCATTCCAGTATGCTTGCCTGGAGAATTCCACGAACAGAGGAGCCTGGCAGGCTATAGTCTGTGGGGTCACAAAGAGTCAGACACGACTGAGCGACTAACACTTTCACTTTGAAGCTTTTTAGGTCACATTTGCCTTTAAGGGGACATGACCTGCTCTGGATCCTGAGATTATTACCAAGATCAAATCATAGAACCCATGTGATAGTTCTTTGGAAGCTTTAATACCCCACGCATATATACGGTTTTTAAAAAAAAATCATATTTATGGTTCTGTTTGCCACCCATATCTTCCCTCACCAAACTCACTCCCTAGATCCATACCCACCCTCATACAATCATGGCAGGAGAAAGTGGAAGCAGGCCATTCTCTTACATATTTGGTCATTCAAGACTAGAAAGAAAACTGTAACTATCAAATGTAATTGGCTGATGAAGCTCAGCTTTCTCTTATGGCTAGAATGGCTGGCCCTAGACCCCAAAGGCAGCTTGTTTCTAGTGCTTAAGAATAAGCCCCAGGGATTTCCCTGGTGGTCCAGTGGCTAAGAGGCCATGCTCCTAATGCAGGGGGCCTGGGTTGAGTCCCTGGTCAGGGAAGTAGATCCCATATGCTGCAACTAAGACCCGGTGCAGCCAAAAAGAAACACCCATAAATCTCTGAGAACTATCAAAGTTAGAGATCAGAGTTTAGAAATTAAACATACCTTTTACACTCTTCTTTGCTCCAAACTGAAGGTTTACCCTATCATTAAGCAAAAGTAATTTAATAATTACTAAACACTTTCTATATTAAAATGTTAGTATCTTTCCCATGGTTTTCATTAATCAAAGCAAGAAAATGCAGATTTCCTTTAGGTCTTGAAGCAAACATTTAGAAGTTAGATTCTTCACTTCCAAAGAGTTTTTTTCTTTGTAGATTTAAATTCACATGCTATACGTATGGAATCTAGAAAAAATGGTACGATGAACCTATTTGCAGGGCAGGAATAGAGACACAGATGTAAAGAAAGGACTTGTGGACGGTGCCGAGTGGGGGCACAGGGGTCGGGGGAAGGACAGGGTGGGACGAATTGGGAGAATAGCACTGAGATATATACACCACTATGTGTAAAATAAATAGCCAGTGGGAAGCTGCTCTATAGCACAGGGAGCCCAGCTCAATGCTCTCTGACGACCTAGAGGTGGTCCAAGACGGCGGGGGTAGTCCAAGAGGGAGGAGACATATGTATACATATAGCTGATTCCTGTTGTTGTACAGGAGAAACTAACACAACATTGTAAAGCGATTATATTCCACTTTTTTAAAAAATTTTAAGTAAAATAGGAAATTCCACGTTAAAAAATTTACATGCTATAGAGTATTTCACTGTAAAGTAATACTGGGGCTTGTTTTATGTGATTTTTAAAAGTGTGAGTTATAGAGAGTTCCTTGAATATCAGTTATTTCAGTAAATATGTACATTGGAAAGTAAGATAATTTGGTTTCTGCTTACCCCTAGTATGTATTATATTCATGTTTAAGTTTTCTGCATTCATTAATTTATTATTCACAAATTACATGGTAATAAGGAATGAGCAAGAAAGCAGAATGTGCAAAGTTTAAAGCAGAACCACGTTTATACCAAGAAATAGCTGTTTGTGTTAAGACTGTATTTGTTTTTTCTAAAGTTGAAAAACTAGGACAGCTATTTATGGAAATATTGATTGAAATAGGCTTTGTCGAAGTAATGTGTCTAAGCTGTTCCATATCTTTAAAAACTAACTTTCTGCTTTTAAAAACTAAACGTTAGCAGATGTTTGCCTATTTATAAGACTTTCTCTTCAAACATTTATTAACTTTCACAATGAGGTAACAGTTTTGCTTTCTGCCTAATTACAGTACACACCCTTCCTAAGAAAACCCTCTATGTGTACTTGGACATGGAGTAGAACATATTTCACTTGGGTCGTGTGCACAGCAGCCACTGATTTTGAAAGATTAAAGCGCGAATATGGACAGCTTGAAAATGATAAAAATGTTTAATCCTTTCTAAAAATTAAAAGTAAAAATCTTGGGACTTCCCTGGTGGTCCAGTGGTTAAGCCTCTGTGCTTCCACTGCAGGGGGCGTGGGTTTGATCCCTTGTCGGGGAACTGAGATCCCACAGGCCAAAGGTGCAACCAAAAAAAAAAACAATGGTAAAAGTCTTCATTTTCCCACATTGCCTCCCTGTTCCCAAATAAGCACTAAATATTCAACTAGCTGATTGATTGGAAAGGAAACATCACAATGCTGGAAGAACATATTTACATTTTTGTGTGGTCAATGTGATTGTTTGGGAGTCTTCCTCGAGTTCCTTCCTATTTTAGGATAAAATCATAACTGTTTAATCCTGTGTGTGGCTTGTTAGCTCAAGCTTTTTAAAACCCCATGGATGTTCCGTGAGGGTCATGGATTCAGTCCCCATATGGCCTATGGGTATCCAACTGCTCCAGGCAAGTGAGTGGGAAGTTATAAGATTTGTGTCGATTCACAGCTTCCTGAAAAACAAGTCAGCATTTGGCCCACTGAGGATGTGTGGGTGGTGTCATCCGTGCCTGGGTTAGCACATGGGAGCATGAAATAAGATCACTCAACAAAGACCATCTCACAGTACATTAGATCTAAGCATGCATCTGTACTCACGAAATGTCATAATCCGGAGCCCTGGAAAGGATCATCAGGTCTTGCTAGAATCACTGTGGGCTGATGGAAAGCCTTGTTCTAGGAAGTGATCACTGTGGTGGGTGTTTGCTAAATTTAGTTCTGATAAGAAAGAAGGTAGATGTGACCTAATTGAGCAGAAAAACGGGAATCCCGAAGTAATTGCTGGTTCTTTGTGTGAAGATTGTTGTGTCCAGGATGCAGTTTTCTGCCATTGTCCTTATTTCTATTTTTGGGGTCATCCTTAAGAATCTTCACCCCCAAATGGATGATCATGACCATCAATTTCAAAAGAACATCTCATCCTAAAAAAGTTAAGCACATGACTAAATTTGCTGATATCAACGACAAAATGATTTAAACATCTTTCCTTTGCACAATTATAATACTTGAATGTGACTTTGTCAAAGGAGAACCAAAAGATACATTACCTGTCCTAGCCTCAGTGAAAGACCTGAACTTAAATCCATAACTCAAAATCTTTTTGCATCAACTGATTTGGATAAATGTGCTTCTGAGTGTGAAGATGGGGTGGACCTGGCAAGAAATATACAGTCAAGTTGTACCCAAATGTGAAAGCTGTGATGTGTTGATTGTAATAAGCATGAACTGCTTGGGTGGGTCCTTTGTAGGTCAGTGTCCAATGCTCTCAGACCCTGCCCTCATAATATTTTGACATCTGTTCCACTTGGAGCCTCTGCCCAAGTCTCTCTCCTCACCTGTGTTGAGAAGGCGGGGTCAGGAAGGTTTACCCTTCCTCCTGTTTCTGTCCACACCATTATGCACCCCACATATGCACCAGAAAGCCATTCTCTGTCGTCTTGGGACTGGACTTCAATAGGAATCCCTCCATGAATTCTTCCACCAATAGTCTTCCTCTGTTTTGGTCCATTTTGCCTATTTTTAAAAGATGAATTGCTTCACCCTCCTGCTCAAAAATCTTCAGTGACCCTCTGCTATCGAGGGTCTGCAATTTCTCACTCACTTCCTGATACACCAAGTCCTTCTATGACTGTCACAGAATCTGGATGGTAACTTAGAGGTTCATCAGGTCTGATCGAAGTGCTCCATTGTGCCTGCCTGATGAGTCATTTCTTCTCACTTCTTAAGTATTTTCTGTGATATGGAACATACTGTTTATCCATGCAGCCAGCACTTTTAGAAAGTTCTTCTTCATCACAAGTGTAATCCTAACTAATTCTGCACCAATTCTCTGGTCGTGGCTTATCCTCAGCCGGGAAAACCTGGAATCACCCACTGTTTTAAAATATAGATCATATATATATATATGTGTATATATATATGGCTGTGTTGGGTCTTTGTTGCTGTGCTCGGGGTTTCTCAGCAAGCAGGGGCTACTCTAGTTGTGCTGTCCAGGCTTCTCATTGCGGTGGCTTCTCTTGTGGAACTCGGACACGAGGCGAGTGGGCTCAGCAGTTGTGGCACACGGGCTTAGTTGCTTGGCAGCATGTGGGGTCTTCCAGAGCAGAGGTGGAACCTGTGTCGCCTGTATTGGCAGGTGGATTCCCAACCCCTGAACCACCAGGGAACTCCTGGATTGTATTATTATTCAGGTATGGGGAGGTCAACAGACCAGGAGATGACTGCCATGGAAGAGATCATTTGTTATGCTCATTTTTCCCAAGAGGAAGGGGTACATCACTCCAGGGGGACACACAGGGAAGCACCAGGGCCAGCCAGGAGGCAAAGGGCCTGAGAGGAGAACATAGACAAAAGCCTTTATTGTGGATTTCTTGTAAAAGAATGTGTGGAGCAGGATAAGCAGGCCAGACAGGGTTAGGATTGGCTAGTTTGAATAATTTCAGCAGGCTCTGGAGCACGGGGGCTGTGTGCAGTTGTCTGATATCTGGCCCTGGGAAGATTACAGCAGGTGGATAGCAACCTGGGGCTGGAATTCGAACTCCATAAAGGAGATGGTTGGGGTGTGGGCTCTGGATGGGTTAGTTTGCAGCTGAAGGCAGGCTCACAGGTGAGCCCTCCAAGGTAATAATTTACCATCTCATGGAATCAACTAGCCTTAGGAAATGCAGTCCCTCCTGCATCAGAAAAGACCCAAGAGATCAAAGTGGCAAAATACAAAATAGACAATTTTTTAAATTAATTACTTATTTTATTTTTTATTAATTTTTGTGCTGGGTCTTTGTTGCAGTGCCTGGGCTCTTCATTGCATGCACAGGCTTTCTCTAGTTGCAGTGCCAGGGCTTAATTGTCTCGAGGCATGTGGGCTCTTAGTTCCCTGATCAGGGATCAAACCCTCATCTCCTGCATTGGAAGGCAGATTCTTCACCACTGAACCATCAGGGAAGTCCCTAAAAAGACATGATTAATACACCTATCCACTCTGATGATCCTATCTCAGGTACAAACAAGCTACATGAATGAAAGCTGCAGCTCCTCGGGTACAATGAAGGGGTCAAGGTTATAGCACAGCCAAGAGCTCACTCTGTCTTCTTTGTAGGGGTGAAGCCTCCAACACTTCCTACTACTTCTCCCCATCCCCAGGTTCCCAGGGAACACTTTACTCACAGGCACCCTCTCCCTCCCTGATAATGTGCAGGGAAAACCATTCACTGGGCCACCCTGGAACTTCATTTTAATCTCTTTCACGTGTGGACTTTTCTGCCTACCTTTGTGTCCCAAATTCTTTGGGCCAATGGGCTGTCTTTGGGGCACCCTTTGAACTTTTGAGTTCTGGTTGTTGTTGTTTAGTCGACAAGTCATGTTTGACTCTTTTGCAATCCTGTGGACGGTAGCCCGCCAGACTCCTCTGTCCATGGTATTTCCCAGGCAAGAATACTGGAGTGGGTTGCCATTTCCTTTTCCAGGGGATCTCCCCGACCAGGGAACAAACCCACGTCTCCTGCATTGGCAGAGGGATTCCTTACATCTGAGCCACCAGGGAAGCCCCACCTTGAGTTCTTGGTCTGAGCCAAATGATTATTCTCTTTACAGTCTATACCTATGTTCCATTTAACAGGTGACATTTAATAATGCCTTTGTGAAGTGAAAGTGTTAGCTGCTCAGTTGTGTCTGACTCTTTGTGTCATGGACTATAGCCCACCAGGCTCCTCTGACCATGGAATTTTCCAGGCAAGAATACTGGACTGGGTTGCCATGCTTTTCTGAAGGTGGAGCTAAAAATAGCCTGGATTTCCAAGTATAAGTAAAACATGGCAGATCATCTGTACTACAACCTGGAAAAATAAATCTCCATCTTATGTTGCAGAATTATTAACTGAGTTGGCAGTGAAGAAGAGTATGGAACTCATTTTCAAGGCAGGAGCAGAAAATAAAATCCCTTTATTGATGTTGATGCCAATACATGAGCTATAAAAGTTAGAAGGCAAAATATTAATCCATTTGGCACAAATGAAGAACCAATTCTATAAATGTAAATGGAGTGGAAAATATTATATGCTGACCATCACTGTGGAAAAACATCACAAGGACCAACTCTTCTGTTGTTCAGAAGAGTCCGATTTTTTTTTCCCCTTCAGATCAAGCAGGAAAGTTAAATTGTGTTGTGAAAACTTTTAAATTTCTTAGAAAACGCCTGTAAATTGGATTCCATAAATATTTGTGTTAATTAGAACATTATAAGGTTTTATAATATGTGGGCGTGAGCATAGTCTACAGTGCTGTCTCATTAAACGAGCATTTACTCAAACAGATGTAACAAGCACAAATGGTGTTTCACTAAACAAATGTACATTTTCAAATGTTAAATGGATAGCAGCTAATTAACAGAATTTTCATTGCACTCCTCAGTTTTTGCTTATGATGACATAAATAGGACTTTTCAGCTCCTAAAGTTTAAAAGGGAGCGTAAATGATCAGTGCTTTGAAAATAAATACAGGCGTGCTGTGCTAAGTCGCTCGATCGTGTCTGACTTTTTGCAGCCCATGGACTGTAGCCCGCCAGGCTCCTCTGTCCATGGGGCTTCTCTAGGCAAGAATACTAGAGTGGGGTGCCATGCCCTCCTCCAGGGGATCTTCCTGACCCAGGGATACACACTGCACCATAATGCTTGGAGGGCAAACCCCTCAGATTCTGCTTCTCCCTCTTGTCCTACAGGGAAGGCTGTGCCATTGTAGAACATACTGGAATAACCCTGGAAATTTAGTGCAGCAGAGTGGTGGGTAGGTGGGAGTAGGTGTAGAGGTGTGGGAATGATTAGGATTTGCCAAGAGAAAAGGGAAATCTTGGTCCTTTCTGATAGAATTTTAAAACGTGCTGGTTAAAAAGAACCTTCCTAAGCCAAAAGGCACTACCCAAAGCCTGGGACTGTCTTGTCTCGGTTGTTTTTTCTCTGACTCTCCCGCCCCCTCTCCCAGGATCCTAGCCTCAGTACTTTCACAGTTCCTGGACTTCCCTGTATTCCTGAGTGGCTGTCAAGAACTGTAAAAGGGGGACTCCCTGGTGGTTCCATGGTTAAAACTGTGCTTCCATTGTAGGGGGCACAAGTTCAATCGCTGGTCAGGAGAACTAAGATCCTGCATGCCCTGCAGCCAAATAAATAAATAAATAAATACAATATAATTGATATCTACAGTATTTTTTAAAAAAAATTGTAAAGAGACTGAGAGTCTGCCCTACTTGTCAGCTAGTAAGCTAGTCAGCTGTGGTTTTATAGATGCTGGTAGAAGACACAGGGTTTCCCAGGTGGCGCTAATGGTAAAGAACCTGCGTGCCAGTGCAGGAGACGTAAGAGATGCAGGTTTGATCCCTGAGTTGGGAAGACCCCTGGAGGAGGACATGGCAATCCACTCCAGTATTTTTGCCTGGAGAATCCCACGACAGGAGCCTGGCTGGCTGCAGTCCATAGCGTTGCAAAGAGTTGGACACATCTAAGGTGAATTAGCAGTCACACATGCAGAAGACACAACATTTTGGAATCAAAGACTCACAGCAGTAGCATTGCCAGAGGATCAGCAATCTCATCCTTATGCTTTTCCTAGAGGGCAATTCAGAGGGGGCCCAGTGATACGTGTACATGAGGTGGGTTACGTTACAGGAGAGAAGCCTGTGCTAAGTTGCTTCAGTTGTGTCTGAAGCATATTTGTGCCATATTTTACATTCCACCTATAAATGATATCATATGGTATTTCTCTTTCTGACTTACTTCACTTAGTATGGTAATCTCCAGGTACATCCTTGTTGCTGTAAATGGCATTATTTTGTTCTTTTTTATGGCTGAGGAGTATTACATTGTATATATGTACTGCATCTTATCCATTCATCTGTCTATGGACATTTGGGTTGTTTCCATGTTTTGGCTACTGTGAATAATGCTGCTATGAGCATAAGGGTACGTGTATCTTTTTCAAATTATAGTTTTGTCTGAGTATATGCCCAAGAGTGGGATTGCTGAATCATATGGTAATTCTATTTTTAGTTTTCCAAACAACCTCCATACTGTTCTCCACAGTGCTTGCACCAACTTACATTCCCACCAAGAGTGCAGGAGGGCTCCCTTTTCTCCACACCGTCTCCACCATTTAAGTAAACATCCTTGAAGAGACAGTCCACAGCCACTGGTAGTCAGTGCCTGGCTCATGAAATGTGCAGAAATGCAGGAGCCCATGAGAATTCATGTTCAGCAGAACATTAACAGTGACTTCTGCCATCCTTCCAGCTCTCTGTGTCCTTGGGAATTGTCAGTGATGGGTGTGAAGGAGAAAGAGTATCTTCCACAAACCACAGTCAGCCGTAGTCAGCTCCTTGCATGAAACTTTTTAGGAAGGCATTCATAAACTTCCTGAAAACCTTTGACGATCCTTGTTTCAGAGTCAGATGTTGGGAAAGAGGAAGCTCATTAAACCCTCACCATGTGCTGAGCTGCATGCCAGCCCCTTATACTTGGCATCTCATGGCAGCCCTCAGAGACAGTTATAGGGGGCATCACCTGCATTTTTTACAGATGGGAAAACTCCAGTTAAGAGCACAGAGCAGTAAGTGGAGAGAAGAGAGACAAATCCAGGAGGTCAGAGCCCCAAGCCCTGTGCTCTGCAAAACGCACTGCAAAACGTCTTTCCTTTTTCATTTTTCTTCCATTGAGAGGCTTTTGGAGAAGGAAGAGGTGTGAGGAGTGGTTTGTTTCACCAGGTAAAGTTAGAGGAACACTGGCAAGGGGGCAAAATCGGGAATGATCTTGTGCCCACAGACACCTTACATACATCATCCCCTTTCTTCTCCTGTGAATCCTACAATGTTTTCAAGGCATCTGGAACCCCTGTTATATGGATGAAGAAATGGAGACTCATGAGGGCTAAAGTCTTGCCAGCTCCTTCCTTTTCTGACTTCCCTCATGCTGATTAGCTTTGGTACTTTGGGATGCCATGCCTCCAATTTTCCCCTTCTCAGAGCGCATCTGGGTGCTGCAAAATTGGACCCTTGACCACTTTTCATTAACCTCCTCACCTGAGTCCTGGGATATGGCAACCTATAGAGATTTCCCAGAACAAATATTCTAGGAGCATAGTACTTAGTTTCATAGAGACTATGAAAATAAACATGTTTCTCTCTGCCTTTATGTTTCTCAGATTCTGGAATTTATTTGCTTGTTTACTTAGATTTAATCAAAGTAAACAAAAAAAGGAATGGAGACTCAAAGAGGCTGACAGACTTGACTGAGACCACCTAATTCTGAAATGAGGAGCCCGGAAGCTGACCCCAGATGATTTGGCTGTGAAACATGTTCTGTACATGCCCCCCCGCACCTCCTGCCCTCCAAGTACCGCGCCACCCCGCCCCCCCCTCCCGCGCCGAAGTTCATATCAAAGACCCTAAAGCACCCTAGTGATTAAGCTTCATCTAAAACAGAAAAGAAAAAATTTTATGGGTATATAGAATTTTTAAGAATTTTATTTATTTATTTTTCATTTTTATACAATTTTTAAAGGTTACTTTCCATTACAGTTCTGAAAAGAAAATTTTAATAATAGGTCCACTCTAGCTTGCTTGTTGGAGAAGGCAATGGTACCCCACTCCAGTACTCCTGTCTGGAGAATCCTGTGGTCGGAGGAGCCTGGAAGGCTGCGATCCATGGGGTCGCTAAGGGTCGGACACGACTGAGCGACTTTACTTTCACTTTTCACTTTCATGCATTGGAGAAGGAAATGGCAACCCACTCCAGTGTTCTTGCCTGGAGAATCCCAGGGATGGGGGAGCCTGGTGGGCTGCCATCTCTGGGGTTGCACAGAGTCGGACACAACTGAAGTGACTTAGCAGCAGCAGCAGCAGCTTGCTTGTTAAGTAATTCTGCTTCTTTGGAAAGAGAAGCACATGTGTGTAATTTAACCACTGCTCTGACCACAGCTGCTTCCAGGACCTTTGCCTCATGTTTTGATCTTGTATCTTTATCTTTCATGCAGTGACATTTCAAGTGCCAGCGAGCCTCACACACTTGGACTATTCACAACCTTCCAGCAAGTCTCTTTGGTTTGCCTTTTTTGCCCCTTTTTAAAAATTCTAGAAGTAATTAATGTCAGCTTCCCCACAACTCGCACCATTTAGCACTTTCTAACTGATCTCTTCCTAGAGAGAGAAATGACTTGCTAAAATTTTTTTTTAATAATAAACATCTGAAAGCTTCTTATTCAAAAGAAATGCCATGTAATTTTGCTCTTGACTGCGACCTGGACAAACTATTAAAAGTGCATATCTTTTTTTTTTTTTTTGAGTTCAAAATTTTCTTTAGAATATATTTTAAAATTCATTTAAATGTTTGTCTTATTGCATATCTTTAGATATAAGGTGATCTGGAAAGACATACACATGCAGAGAGAGAATTTTTCCTCCACCAGGTTCCCTTGGCAACCATTCCATGAACATCTTCCAACACATCTTTAAAGCTTGGCTGTGGTGTGTATGTTAATTTTATAGACATGCTTAATGCTGCTCATTAACTTCACAGTTTGCAGATTCTTCCAAATTCTCTTAAGGGGACTTTGTACCTTTGTGAAAAGCTTAAAATACCAATAAAACCGAAGTCTTCTTCAAGTGGTTTCTTATAGTGATTTCCTTACAAATCCCTCTGGCTTCTCTTGTCACTGCAGTGTTGCATCATCACTGTTCGTTTCTTTAACTGTGAAGGAGATTGTATGAAGCTTAGAGAAAAAGTTACCGTATTTACACTTCGCTGTTGTAGTCATAACATGCTTTCCCATAGTGGCTCAGATGGTAAAGAATCCGCCAGCAATGCAGGAGACCTCGGCTCAATTCCTGGGTCAGGAAAATCCCTCTGGAGACAGGAATGGCAACCCACTCCAGTATTCCTGCCTGGGAAATCCCATGGACAGAGGAGCTTGGTGGGCTATAGTCCAGTTCAGTTCAGTCGCTCAGTCGTGTCTGACTCTTTGCTACCCCATGAATCGCAGCATGCCAGGGCTGCCTGTCCATCACCAACTCCCGGAGTCCACCCAAACCCATGTCCATCGAGTCGGTGATGCCATCCAACCATCTCATCCTCTGTCATCCCCTTCTCCTCCTGCCCTCAATCTTTCCCAGCATCAGGGTATTTTCAAATGAGTCATCTCTTCTCATCAGGTGGCATCATCAGTCCTTCCAATGAACACCCAGGACTGATCTCCTTTAGAATGGACTGGTTAGATCTCCTTGCAGTCCAAGGGACTCGCAAGAGTCTTCTCCAACACCACAGTTCAAAAGCATCAATTCTTCAGCACTCAGCTTTCTTTACAGTCCAACTCTCACATCCATACATGACCACTGGAAAAACCATAGCCTTGACTAGACGGACCTTTGTTGGCTAAGTAATGTCTCTGCTTTTTAATATGCTGTCTAGGTTGGTCATAACTTTCCTTCCAAGAGTACACGTCTTCTAATTTCATGGCTGCAATCACCATCTCCAGTGATTTTGGAGCCCAGAAAAATAAAGTCAGCCACTGTTTCCACTGTTTTCCCATCTATTTGCCATGAAGTGATGGGACCGGATGCCATGATCTTTGTTTTCTGAATGTTGAGCTTTAAGCCAACTTTTTCACTCTCCTCTTTCACTTTCATCAAGAGGCTTTTGAGTTCCTCTTCACTTTCTGCCATAAGGGTGGTGTCACCTGCATATCTGAGGTTATGGATATTTCTCCCAGCAATCTTGATTCCAGCTTGTGCTTCCTCCAGCCCGGTGTTTCTCATGATGTACTCTGCATATAAGTTAAATAAGCAGGGTGACAATATACAGCCTTGACGTACTCCTTTTCCTATTTGGAACCAGTCTGTTGTTCCATGTCCAGTTCTAACTGTTGTTTCCTGACCTGCATACAGGTTTCTCACAAGGCAGGTCAGGTGGTCTGGTATTCCCATCTCTTCAGAATTTCCACAGTTTATTGTGATCCACACAGTCAAAGGCTTTGGCATAGTCAATAAAGCAGAAATAGATGTTTTTCTGGAACTCTCTTGCTTTTTCGATGATCCAGCGGATGTTGGCAATTTGATCTCTGGCTCCTCTGCCTTTTCTAAAACCAGCTTAAACATCTGGAAGTTCATGGTTCATGTATTGCTGAAGCCTGGCTTGGAGAATTTTAAGCATTACTTTACTAGCATGTGAGATGAGTGCAATTGTGGGGTAGTTTGAGCATTCTTTGGCATTGCCTTTGGGTTACAGTCCATGGGGTCGCAAAGAGTCAGACACAACTGAATGACTAACACTTTCTCTTTCATATCTGAGGAAAACAAGGATGCTCTGTTAGGTTTATATATATATGCATCGATTTTTATGGGAAAGTTCTTAACAACTGGAACTGAGGCTTTTTCTTTTTGATATATTTAGCATCATTTTGGTATTCAATAACTGCTTCAATTCTGATTTCTTTTGAAGAGTTAAAGCATTCTTTTATTTTAAATTGGTTTGATTTTTTTCAGAAAAGTTTCCCCCAAGATAAGCAATTATATTTTCATATGGTACTTTTAAAGCTACATCGACATGATTTCTGCTGTCATTTTAAAAGAGTGGGATTGTATCAGTGTCATTTGCTTTTAGATAACTTTTAGGTGTGATCGTAGAAACCCAGTTAAATTATTTCGCTTGGGAGCACTTGTTTATATATGTAAGTTGTACAGTTGAATCAGGTAAATCCAGCAGTAGTTTTTGGTTTATTCTGGGGTATATACCCTAAATAAACCCTTGATGAGTTGCAAGAGTATAATCACTTTATAGTTACTTTTATAGCATAACCTGTGTGTGGAAGCAGCCTCAGAAAGCCTCATTTTGTACCAGGTATAATAGCAGAGAATGACTTCTGCCATTTAACTTATTGGCGAATAGACAGACTTAACAGCATCTTCATTCAAAAAGTCATAGCAGGTTGTTGGTATTTGAGTATTGCATTTTCTATTTCCATTATACAGTGCTTCAAGTACAGGGAGAGAAGGCATCCTGTCACTTGAAAAAAAGATATGTCATACATGTATATATCATGTATTCTATGTACATTACCATAGCTTCTTTAATTGCTGTACTAATGTGAATGTTTATCATGTATTTCTACGTTCTTGGCAATTTGGTGTTGTTGCTTAGAAAGTGTAATTAATGAAATGATCTGCAGTTCCATCCTCTTTATATATCTCTTGTGGGAAGGGAGAAGAATCCATTGGTTTATGGCACCAGAGATCCTGGCAGCCCTGCCAAGACATAAGTTCAGGTATGAGAGGGACAGACACAAGGGGTTGAGGTGAGAGAATATTCTGTGTGCAGAGCCTGTGGAGATGTGATGGGGAGTAAGCTCAAAGCATTTGCCCTGCAGAGCATGGGTGGCCAGCAGGAGGGTGCCTGGGACCGGCACTTACTCACTTCCTGCACCAGGGCTTTCATCCATGTTCCAAACAAGCTGTGACCGGGAGTCATCACTGAGCCATCTTTTCATGAGGTTCAGGTGGGAGTCAGTTGCTAGAGACTGGAAAACACAGAAAGGCGCAAAGTGGGATCCTGAGTTCCCAGGGCTGCAGCAGCAAACATATCTTATGGGCTTTTTCAAGTGAGTAGAAGTTCAAATGGAAGTTTGGAGATCATAGTCCTCCACTGATAATTAAGCTACACATTTGTGAGGAAAGCCTCACATGGGTGGGAATTCTGTATCAGATATTGTGACCTCAGGTTAATAGAGAGGCTTTAGGGCACCTCTTGATACAATCAAGAGCAAAAGGTGGTTAATAGAGAACAGATGCTGAGGGGACCATCGGGGCAGCCAGAAGACACTCATGCCAGCCTGTGTGTCCCTCTGACACATGCCTGCATTTGTCCCTTCTCTTCTGCACAGAACACCAAGCTCAATATTATTTTTAGAATGAAACCCACACAAAAATTGTCAAATGCTTTGAGCTCTATTATATATTATGGGCTTCCCAGGTGGCTCAGTGGTAAAGAATCCTACCAATGCAGAAGACACAGGAGACATGGATTTGATCCCTGAATTGGAAGGATCCCCTAGAGAAGGAAGTGGCAACCCACTCCAGTATTCCTGCCTGGAAAATCCCATGGACAAGGGAACCTGGTGGGCTACAGTCCATGGTGTCACAAACAGTCAGACACAACTGAGCACATATGCATGCATTATACATTATATTATACAGACAATATGTAAGAATGTGATATAATATTTATATAATCTATATAACTATATATTATGTAATATATAATATATAATGGTAATATTATATAATGCAAGTAATATATTAATACACATTGCAATTATGTAATTAATATACAATTCATTGACTATTAATATACTAATATTGATATATTGGTATCATATTTTAATATATTTGCATACTATAGTGATATAATTCATATTAATATATAGATTATATAATGCATGATATTATAGATGATATCTAATATTGTAATAGAGCATCACTGCCCTGAGTGCAGCCCTTAGCACACGGTGACGCTGTGCACCATACCCGCAAGCAGCCAACTGTCAGCGAGCAGCCATTAGTGAGGGCATTTTCAGCTAATGGTCTATGGAGTGGTAGTTGTCAAGCAGAGAATGAGGTAAGAAGTAGATCCAGGCCTTCTCCTTGAGGCCCTCCAGCTCACTCACCGTTGGGCCAGCAGATGAGTGAGGGGCCCAGGGAACAGGCTGGGGGCTGCGTCTACAGGGCTCCAGAGCTCTCGCCAAGGCTACCCAATGGCCAGACCCAGGCCTTGAGGCTGCAGTGACCCTCTCCCCCATCCCCGCCTCTGTGACTTCATGGCAGTGGCCATCTGCAGAGGACACAGTCTGTGGGACTCAGGCCCCGCCATTTGTGCCACCTGAGGAGCCTGAAAGCCAGCTGGGTCCTGGACGCCTGGCTCCCTCAGCCATCACAGCTGGACAGCGCCTGGGGACCTGGCCTGAGGAAGCCACCAGCCTAGATCCTCTTCCTTTCAGCCAGGACTGGACCTCGCAGGATGAAAGTCATACCTTGGGACCTTTCTTGTCAAAACAGAGTAACATTGGCGTGGTGGAGTTGTACAGGAATGTTGTTAGCTGACTGTGACCTGACCTCAGGAACAAAAGCTCAGACACAAAGAACTGATGGTATTTACAACTCATCCCTCACCTCCCTCACCTTTCCTAGAAAAGGGCTTAGCTGAGAGCTTTTAGGGAATTTGCGGTTTTTAAGGCATGAGCCACCTGTCTTCTTGCACAACCCTAAATAAACCTTTCTCCCCCACACTCTGATGTTTTGGTATTGTTTGGCCTTTGTGCATTGGGCACACCGACTTGTGTTTCAGTAGCAATATTACACAGTCTATAATATTATAGATATGTCTCTTTTAGAAAACATATAATTTGCTTAAAGGATATGATTCACTAATTTTTTTTTAATCAAACTGTTGAAAAACAAAGGAAAAGTATAATGAGTCCCCTACATACGAATGAGTTCCATTCTGAGAGCATATTCATAAGCCAAATTTGTTCATAAGTCCGCCAGAGTTACTGTAGGTACCCACCTAACACAATAGGCTATATAGTACTCTACTGTAATAGATTTATTATACTTCTCACACAAATGATACATAAAAAAAACAAAAAAGAAAAAAAACATGTTTCATCTTACAATACAGTAATCTTACAGACAGGTGAACTAACATGATTGTACATGAGAATGCACATTCACACGATTCACTAAATTTTAAGAAGAAAATAAAATTGAACAAGGTAAGATGCATATGCACTCTATGAGACCAGAGAAAATAAATTATAAGAAAACGCTAGTAAAATAAAATGCATTCTTGTTTCATCAGATATCTTACAAAGGAAGATAAACCTTTCATATTTCCAAAAGAAGTAAAGTAAGTGGATAGAAAACTCCCCCTTTACATGGCCAGCTCAGGATATACCTGTAATTGCTGTATAAAGAAGTGGCAATTCTATAAATATACAGATATTGTTAAAAGTTAGCACCAAGTAGTATGGAGCAGAATCTCTTCAAGCAAAGGTCAGGTAACATTTTAAAAATAACCTCCCATTTAGAAAATATTTTCAAATGACTAACTTTTTATATTTTGACATAAGAGATGGGAAGCTGTTGTGACTCCCCTGAATTTGAGTTAAATATAACTAATCACAGCGCTGGAGACTGAGTCCAGTGACTCGCTTTTCTGCTGCTCTCCCTGATGGTCAGCAGCACAGGGCATTTGGGCAGCTTGGACTGAAAGCCTTTGCTTGATCTGCTGGTGGAAGTGGACTTTCTTCCCACAGAGCCTGATGGACCAACCCAGCAAACACTTGGTTCCCAGCAAGGTGGGTTGCTGTGGGAACCAACAGCTCTAAACACCAAAAGGGAAGAAAAATATTAAAATCCCAGCATCAAGGCCAATTTGAGGGAGTATAAAAAAGCATGAAAAATGATCAGAGGAAGCCAAAAACTTCACAGAAAGAAACCAAAAAAAAAAAAAAAACCCAAAAAACGATGGAGCCCATAGATTTCACTTTTCCTTCCGTGATAAGTCAGATCTTTTTACAGTAGATGTGAAACCAAGGCCTGGTGGCTATTCAGACTGAGATGAGCATGGTTCTCCCAGCTGTGTTCCCAGTGAGAACCACAGAAGGGGATGCAATCTGGAGCAGTACTCTTCAGCAGGTGACTATAGGACCGATGAAGAATGTCGATTTTAGAGTTGGCATGAGAAGTTATGAAGTAAATGTCTTCTATCATTTGTGGGAAAAAACTAAAGACATAAATTACTATTTGAATATAAAAGGGGAGGAGAGGAGGCATGGCCCCTCGGTGTCCACAGGCAGTTCTGCTAAGTGCTGTGCCCCTGTGAAGGGTGCACTGCGATTCCTTCCTCTCGCTCCTGCTGTGGTCTTTGCTCTGAACTTGCTGTGTGGGTGCCTCCTCTCCAACCAGCAATTTGAAACAGGCTTGTCTCCTTTAGTTCTAAGTCTGTGGGCAGATAGGGGATGATGAAAAGATCATGCTAGACTAAAAGATAATGTTTAGTGTTCTACCCACCAAGCAGATATGCTCTTTGAAAATGACTTGGTTTGTGCCCACAGAGTCAAACTTTTCAAATCTGCCAAGAGTAAAGGAGTTCTGAATTATAGGGGAGGAAGAATTCCTGAGCACTTGTTTTTCCCTTCTTGATTCTACCACTGGTCCATGAGAATTTGAGAAGCATGCTGTAGAGGTGGTAACTGAATTCCTGATCATGAAATAATGCTGAGTAACAGTGTGAAACAAGAAGAGGTCTGAGCACACACTCCCAGGGTCCACCCACCACGCGCTGCAGAATCGTAACCCATGATGGATGCAGCAGTAGTCAGGGTTCTCCAGAGAACAGAGCCAATGAGATGTATGGGCCTATAGGAAGAGATTTATTCTAAGGAACTGGCTCACGTGATCATGGAGGCTGTCAAGTCCCAAGGTCTAAAGGGTAAGCCAGCAAGCCAGATGTCCAGGAGAGATGATGGTATAGTTCTAGTTCAAACACTGGTAGACTTGAGATCAGGGAAGATCTGACATTCAGTTCAAGTCTGAAAGCAGGAGATGCCAATGTTCAGAGGCTGGTAGGCAAGAGGAAGTCTCCCTTTACTCTGGGGGGACATTTTGTTCTCTTCAGGCCTTCAACTGATTGGACAAGGCCCACTCACATGAAGGAGGGTGATCTGCTTTATTCAGTTAAATGTTCATCTTCTCCAAATCACCCTTACAGACATACTCAGGATAATGTTTTTTATGGAAGTATAGCTGATTTACAATGTTGTGTTAGATTCTGTTGTATAGCAATATGATTCAGTGTATGTGTGTGTGTGTATATATATATTCTTTTCCAGTATGGTTTATTACAGGATATTGAATATAGTTCTGGGTACTATACAGTAGAACCTTGCTGTTTATCTGTTTTGTATATAGTAGTTTGTATCTGCTAATCCCAAACTCCTAAGTTATCCCTCGCCCACACCTTCCCCTTTGGTAACTGTAAGTCTGTTCTCTGTCTGTGAGTCTGTTTCTGTTTTGTAAATAAGTTCATTTGTGTCATATTTTAGATTCCACATATAAGTGATGAAAGTGTATTAGTTGCTCAGTTGTGTCTGACTCTTTGCAACCCCATGGACTGTAGCTCACCAGGCTCTTCTGTCCATGGAATTCTCCAGGCAAGAATATTGGAGTGGGTCTCCATTTCCTTCTCCAAGTGATATTGTATGGTGTTTTTTTTTCTTTTTCTGACTTACCTCACTTAATATGATAATCTCTCATTCATGCTGCTGTAGATGACATTTTTTCATTCTTTCTTATGGCTAAGTAACAGTCCACTGTATATATATACCACATCTTTTTTATCCATCTGTTGATGGATATTCAGGTTGCTTCCATGTCCTGCTTGTGAATAGTGCTGCTATGAACACTGATGTGCATGTATTAGAATTAATAGAATTAGAATTTTCAAATTAGAATTTTCTCTGGATAAATGCCCAGTAGTAGATCTTCCTGCGTATTTAGGTCTCGGGCCATTTATAGGGTCTTCCTTTTCTCTGCAAAATGAGATAAATAAATAGTATGTAGTGCCCCACCTCTTCTCAGAGGGTGAGATAGTTGGATGGCATCACTGACTTGATGGACATGAGTTTAAGCAAGTTAGCATCACTAACTCCAGGAATTAGTGATGGACAGGGAAGCTGGGTGTGCTGCAATCCATAGGGTCGCAAAGATTCAGACAAGACTGAGCAACTGAACTGAACTGCCCCACCTCATGATAAGATCACTCCCTTGGTTGTCTTTTAATGGGAATAATCTTGTTTGCTGTTGAATGGATAATATAAGTGTTTCTATAAAAATGATACCCCAGTGGGACATTTCTGTAACTTTCACTCAATTTTGCTGTGAACCTAAAACTGCTTTTAAAAATAAAGTCTAATTTTTAAAATATGAGCTAAATGTAGACCTACCAAATGAGTGGGCTGTTCCTGCTGTTCTTTATTCATATAATAAAACAAATTGCAAAATTTTAATACATATGACACCCCAGTAGTCTGTAATAATTACCTAACCACAATGATGTGTTTTCACATCCTGTTACACCAAAAGAAGTAGCTAAATAATCTTTTTCAAGGTATATAATTGAAGAATCTATACTAGGTTTCCCATGTTAAAGTGGTAGAACCCAGGGCATTGATTATAAGAAAACTCTTCTCTTTTTTTACTTAATTTTTATTGGAATGTACTTGCTTTAAGATGTTAATTTCTACTCTACAGCAAAGTGAATCAGCTATATGCATACATATATCCCCTCTTTTTTGGATTTCTTTCTCATTTAAGTTATCACAGAGCACTGAGTGTAGTTCCCTGCGCAATAACCTCTTTGCTAGGTTCTCATTAGTGATCTATTTGATGCATAGTAGTATACATGTGTCAGTCCCATTCTCTCAACTCATCACATCTTCTTTATTCCCTGCTTGGTGTCCATACCTTTGGAGAACTCCTTTCTTGTGTTTATTCAGAAATTATTTTACTTTTTCCAAGTTTCCGCTGCTTTTGCCTTCTCAGCCAGCAGTGAAGAGAAAGCAGAAACTTTGTAATCCCGGTTGCTAGTGAATGTTGCATTACAAGATTATGTAAATCGTCCGTGTGCAACACCACAAAGCACCTTCCCACTTGTCCTGTTGTAGAGGGTTTCTGCTATGAGAGTATTAATTCATTTATAACTGGGGGCAAGTAAGACCAGCTCCATAAGAAAGCAAATGTGTGCTGCGAATCTGCATTAAGATAACACTGATAAGATTGGCAGGAATCGACTAGATATGCTTTGTAATGCCATATGCTTGATTTTCTTGATGTTGATTTTATCCCTCTTTTGGCAGTAGTTTTCTCCTCCTATAGTAGGGAGTAACCAGGTTCAGTTTTTGTAGCACTTTTTTTCTCTGCAAGGTTTTTGAGAGATTTATTTGGTGCAGACCTCATGTAACTCCTGGGTCTAGGGTTCTTTAGCTATTCCTTATGGTCATCTAGCCAAAAAACGCATTAACTGTGTGATACCAACCGAGCCCTTGAACACTTTAATCAGTAGGAATCAGGAAGAGAAATTCAGTCAAGATTTTTTGGGAAGGCTGCAGCATGAGGGATCCAACAAAACCAAGTAATAGGTGCTTTTCCTCCCTCCCAAGGGAGGAGGTTCCTTAAATGGAGTAACAACTGGGGTGGGTCCATGGTTTGGGCAGGACACATTGCTTAGATAGTCTGCCCACCCCCTTGGTGGTACTGTGTGCAGGGACTACTTTTCAGTCATGTCTTCATGATTACCAGCACAGCGACCCTGAGCTGTACACATCCATGTTCATCACAGATTGTTGAACAATTTTGCTGCAGGTCACAATTTTGCTGCAAACCTTAGTGCCTGCAGGGTCCTTGTGTAGCAGCCTGAGCTTTGCTTAGGCTGTGTTTACCAGCAACACTGGGCAGGATCAGAAAGCGTGGTATTTGTTGCACAGTGTCTTAAAGGAATAGAGATATTTCTCTTAATTATTATTGTTGGGGGCGGGGGGCCGCCAGGAGGAGCCAGGAGGAAAGGAGTTTGTTATAGGCAGTGGTTTTGAGGAAGATAAGGAATCATGTAAAGTAAAAAAGAATTGCTAAGAAGAGAACGTTTCTGGTTAAAATGATTTATATTTTAGATGTAGATCTAGAATTTTTTTTTCTAATTAAAAACATTGTTTTGGCTGCACCTTATAGAATATGGGATCTTAGTTCCCCGACCAGGGATCAAACTTGTGCAGTCTTCATTGGATACAGGAAGTCTTAACCATTGGATGCACGAAGTCTTAACCATTGGACCACCAGAAAAGTCCCCAGTCTAGATTTTCTAAGCATATCCCATGAATACTTGCTACCTCCCTTCGCTGTTATTACAGAATCGCTGTTGGAGTTCCCCAGTTAATAACCGTTCTCTGTTGCTCTGTCCTTCTTCCAGAGGTCACCCTGAAGGTCCACATCAGTGATGCCAGCACCCATCAGCCTGTCCCTGACGCGCTCATTGAGATTTTCACCAACCAGGTCTCCATTGCCTCTGGTACCTCGGGGACAGATGGCGTCGCCTTCATCAAATTCCAGTATAAGCTGGGCAGTCAGCTGATTGTCACGGCCACAAAGCATGCCTACGTGCCAAACTCTGCCCCCTGGAAGCCCATCCGGTTACCTGGTAAGGTGGTCTTTACCTTTCTCTAAAACAGGGCATATGATCAGGCTAGGGGTGGAGTCAGACACAGAAATGACTTTGTAAGCGTTAAGTCAGACAATTAGGAAAATACATGTGCATTCTCTGCCCTAGTTTTTGGTGCCTCTTATGTGCAGGGAAGGTGGAATCTGGTGTGAAGCTGGCTGGGCTCCACAATGCTATTTGTACAATGGAACCAAAGCCTTTTCTACTCATTTCTCCACTGTTCCATTCTGTACATGATGGGTCATAACCAGCCAGTGGCATTGGGACAGTGCTCTGAAATGGGGCTTCCTCATCTCACTTTAGCATCTGAGAGCAAGGCTGCCAAAAGGTGGGCCTGATGGCCAGACTGTCTTTCTCTGCCCCACCTTCTTACCTGCTCAGGAAAAGCCCTCCTGGTGCTCCTCCACTCTCAATACTCCATTCCACTTCTAGCGCGTCTAATCACCAAATGTGTCATGGTGTTTCCACACATCCAGCAATGTGTCGCCGAGTCTGCAACCCCAGCTGGTACTTGCTAGCTTACCAGTTTATTGTAAAGGTTATTAAAGGACCAGCCAGATGAAGACATGTGTAGGCCAAGGTCTGTGGGAAGAGGCGTGGAGCCTCCATCCCTGGCCAGCTGTACCACCTCCTAGCACCTCTGGTGCTCACCAACCAAGAGGCTCACCCAACCCCATCCTCTTGGGTTTTATGGAAACTTCATCATGTGGGCATAACTGATTAAAGCATTAGCCATTAGTGATTGATTCAACCTCCAGCCACTCTCTCCTCCCTGGAGGTCAGGGGGAGAGGACGGTGAGACTGAGAGATTCCAGCCTCTAGTCACATGGTTTCCCTTGCAACCAGTTCCCCTTCTTAGGTTATCGTGAAGCTTTCCTAAAAGTCATTATATTAACTGAAACTCCCATTGAAAGCCCCATTCATTTGATATGAATAACAGAAGATTCCTTTATTGCCCATATCACTTAGGAAATTCCAAGGGTTTTAGGAGCTGTGAGCCAGAAATGAGACCCAGACCAAATATATATTACGTATTATAAATCACAATATTGCATGACCTTTCACCCCTGCAAAGCAGTTGGCCTACCACCAGGGGCAAGGATGGAGCCTGAGGTGAGTTCAGCTGGGGATGGGGTAGGTGGGAGCACAGATGGTGCCCCCTCTGTCCCTTTACTTCAGACTCCATCTAGTGCCTGGACCACATTATCTGCCAGCACATTTGTTGCCAGGGTAATGGGGGGAGGATGGACTTTGGAAACCAGATGACCTGGGTTCTGGCTCCAAATCTATGCTTGAGCCCCTCCAGCTTTGATGCCAGTCTCTGCAAAATGGACCTGATACCACCTTGTAGAGCAGTTCTGAGTAAAAAGTATTTAACGTAGGTGCACTCACTTACAGGGTCTAAAACATGGTCGGTGCTCAATAAATGCGTAGCACCTGACACAGTGCCTGGTGCAAGGCCAGTATTCGTGCTCACCTCTGCACCACGGGACCTGCCTCACCCACTGCCTCTGGGGCCCATGGAAGCTAAGTGCGGCTATGCCTGTCTCATCCAGCCCCAGCACCTACCCTCCTCCACAAAATTCTCTTTAGTTCAGTTTATACCTGTCAAATGCCTACTATATGTCAGACACTGCCCTGGCCACTGAGAATACAAGTCTAGAGACTCAGGACTTGCTTCTGGGAGGTTTATCCATTAGTTATGAAGTCAGCCACAGAAGCCAGTTCCTCCTGATGGGATCAATACTCTGATAGATTTATGTGCAGATGGGGATGCTGGGGAGGACAGGTCCACCAGCCTACATGAGCAAATGAAGGAGTTTCCTGGGGAGGCTGAGAGGGCAGCTGAGTCTTGAGGATGAATAGATATTAGCATCAGAAGATGCTTGTAAAAATATACAGATTCCAGGACTCACCCATTTGACTGTACAGATTGACCAAGGAATCTGGATTTTAATAAACAGTTCCTACTCCCATCTAGTCAAGGCTATGGTTTTTCCAGTGGTCATGTATGGATGTGAGAGTTGGACTGTGAAGAAAGCTGAGTGCTGAAGAATTGATGCTTTTGAACTGTGGTGTTGGAGAAGACTCTTGAGAGTCCCTTGGACTGCAAGGAGATCCAACCAATCCATCCTAAAGGAGATCAGTCCTGGGTGTTCATTGGAAGGACTGATGCTAAAGCTGAAACTCCAATACTTTGGCCACCTCATGCGAAGAGTTGACTCATTGGAAAAGACTCTGATGCTGGGAGGGATTGGGGGCAGGAGGAGAAAGGGATGACAGAGGATGAGATGGCTGGAGGGCATCACCGACTCGATGGACATGAGTTTGAGTGAACTCCGGGAGTTGGTGATGGACAGCGAGGCCTGGTGTGCTGCAATTCATGGGGTCACAAAGAGTCGGACACAACTGAGTGACTGAACTGAACTGAACTCCCCACAATAACCCCCATCCCCCAGGTATTTATAGATAAAAATGTTGACTGTAATTTGGGACCACTGCTTTGAGAGCTATGGAAAGTGGGTTGGAAATAGGTACAATTGAGGAAATCCTTTAGGAACATTTTAGAGAAAAGGAGATAAACCTGAGGAATATTTAGCAGGCAGAATTCAGAAAGCCTTGGAGAATGGATGGGAGAGATACAAGGGAAAGAAAGTTGACTGAATGTGAGTTGAATCTCAAGTTTCTGACTGGTGATGGAGTGGATAGAATAACAGATGGGTGATGGGCCACCTTGTGGTTCCCTAAGGTTGACTGAAAGAAATCCCTTACTCCTTCCCTGTGTATATCCCTGTCCCCAAGCTTGGGGCTCCTACAAAAGTGGGTGGAGGTGGGGGTGGAGGTGCAGGAGATGGGAAGGAAAAGCATGAGTGTTGGGGTCATAGTCAATGACGAATATAGCATAGATTGGATTTAAGCTGCCTGTGGGACACCAAGCATGTTCAGCCTTTAGTTTCCACTTTGTGGCTATTATGACTGATGTTGCTATGAACTTTCATGTACAAGTGTTTGTGTGAACACATATTCTCAGTTCTCCTGGGCATGTGCCTGGGAGTGGTGTTCCTGGGTCACACGGTGACTCTTTGTTTAACGTTAGGAGGAACTCTGGATTGTTTTCCCAGCACCAAGGTCCATCCTTATCTTTGTCAGGGCACTTTGTCACATTCTGCTTGTCGTGTAGCTATTGGTTGTGTGTCTTAGCCTCCATCTAATGTAGATCCCTTAAGGGCACAGACTGCCCCCAACAGTGATCTATTCTGCACATCTAGCTCTGGGCCTTATACATGATGGCAGCTAAATAAATGGACTGTGTAGAAAGAGGGGTCATGTCCATGGCCAACCCCTCATTGGTCCCCTCTGGCACTGTCCAGAGCCAATTGTGCTGAATATTGGATTGGCCAAAAATTAATTTGGGTTTTTCTGTAGAATCCTACCAAAAACCTGAATGAACCCAATAATTGCACTACTTAGCATTTGATATTTCTGGCTCCTAATATTTTCCCTGAAAGTTACTTTACCTCTCTAGGCCTTACTTTCTTCCTCTTTAAATGTAGAGACTACTCTCTCAATGGGAACATGTACATTACCATATGTGAAATAGATAGCCAGTGGAAATTTGCTATATGACTCAGGGAGCTCAAACTGGTATTCTGTGACAACCTAGAGAGGTGGGATGGGATGGGAGGTGGGAGGGAAGTTCAAGAGGGAGGTAACATATGTATACCTATGGCTGATTCAATCTTCCCCATTGGCTCAGCAGGTAAAGAATCTGCCTGCAATACAGGAGATGTGAGTTCGATCCCTGGGTCAGGAAGATCCCCTGGAGAAGGAAATGGCAGCCCGCTACAGTCCACGGGGTCCCAAAGAATCAGACACGATTAAGTGGCTTGAATCTGAAGCAAATATGACATCTGTTCAATGTGAATGATGGATACACAGATACCTATGGCTGATTCATGTTAATGTATGGCAGAAACTGACATAGGAACTTAGGCCTGGATGGAGTCTAAGAGGCTTTGAACTTAAGTCTGTGAAGCGTAGAGGTGAAGGTCAGACTCCAGAGTTCAAATCCTGGCTCCAGTTACTTACCAGATTTGGGATCTTGGACAAGTTAATTCCTTATCTATAAACCTGTCTCCTTACCTGTCAAAGGGGCATGTTAATAATACCTCTTTCAGAGAGCTGTTTTCAAAGTTAAATAAATTATCCAAATTAAACCACCTAGAATAAAGTCTGACATGTCAGTGAGGGTTCAGTAATGTTAGTGATTATTGTTATTCCATACTACATTGATTTGGGTTTTTTCTTCAATTCATGTTCTACCCAGAAGTATGTAGGTTTTTCTCCCTGGCCACACCCTGAAGCATGCAGGATCTTAATTCCTCAACCAGGGATAGAATCCAGACCCTGGCAGTGAAAGCACTGAGTCCTAACTACTGTTCAGCCAGGGAATTCCCAAGAAACATGTAGGCTTTGTGAATTTTTAGGTTGGAAGTCGAGGTCTACTTAAAATTAAACAAGAATTTTAAGTAGCACAAGTTCTGTCATCTTGTGTTCAGCTGCTTCAGTCTTGTCCGACTCTTTGTGATCCCATGGACTGTAGCTCGCCAGGCTCCTCTCTCCATGGAATTTTCCAGGCAAGAATACTGGAGTGGGTTGCCAATTCCTACTCCAAGGGATCTTTCCCACCCAGGGATTGAACCGGCATCTGTTACATCTCCTGCATTGGCAGGTGGATTCTTTACCATTAGTGCCACCTGCAAAGTGTCATCTTATTAGTTCCCAAAATACAGAGGAAAAAAAATTTTATCATGAGGTACCCATTAACCTAAGCACACTTGTGAGTCTTTTTTAATGTTAATATCCAATATTTTACATACATACACTGTGTGCATTGTAGCTTTATTAGATTCCTAATGTGAAGAGGTTCAGATACTTTACTAAGAACTTCTAAAGAATAGAAAATATGTAGTTAACTGTTGTAGGCTAAGCAGTTGTTATATGAGAGACTGCAGGACTCATGGAGTTTTGAAAGACTTTTGCTAACAATACTTAAAGGACAAACTTTCCTTTCTCTCTGTTTATGATAATTCTGACACTTAGTAAGTGGGTTTTCTTCTCAAACCAACCAGTTCTCCTCCTCTCTGGATACCAACTGGATGTCTTACAATTCAGTTCCATTCTGACAGTTGTTCAGTCACTCAGTTGTGTCCAACTCTTTGAGACCCCCTAGACTATAGCACGCCAGGCTTCCCTGTCTTTCACCATCTCCTGGAGCTTGCTTAAACTCATGTCCATTGAGTGGTGATGCCATCCAACCATCTCACCCTCTGTCATACCCTTGTCCTCTTGCCTTCAATCTTTCCCAACATCAGGGTCTGACAATAGCTGTCCAAAATTAGCCCAAATGCTACCGATTAAGGACTCAGTCCCATGAGACTGTCCTCTAATTCAGACACAAGCCCTAAGTGGTCATCTGTACTTCTGACCAATCAGCTATATATCAGAGGTTCCCATGCATCCCTCCCTTTCTTTCACTATAATGACTCCCAGAACTCAGAAAAACAATGACTTACATTTGCTGGTTTATAACAAGTATCATAATGGATGCAGATGAACAGCCACATGAAGAGGTGCAACAGGGTGAGATCCAGAAGGGTCCTCGCCATGGGAGCTTCTATCCCTGTGGAGCTGAGGTGCACCACCCTCCTAGCACATAAATGTACTCACCAGCTTGAAGTTCCCCAAAGCCTGTACCTTTGGGACTCTCATGGCAGCTTCATCAATTATGGCAGGTGTGATCAATCATGAACTGAGCTTTCCACCCCATCTATTCTCTCTGGATGATGGGAAGTGAGCCTGAAAGTTCCAAGATTCTTATCATGGTTTGATCTTTTTGGTGACCAGTCCGCATACAGGAGGCCACCCTGAGTCTCCTCATCAGATCAGAAAGATACTCTGGTGACTCAGGAATTTGAGCCAGGAACCAGAGGTAGAGAAAAGATATATATTTATTATTATGTCACATTACTAAAAAATCAATGTTGTTGATTGATTTGAACCCAGAGAGTCCAAAGAATGCAGAGTACTTAAAAAATTGGCATGGGCACTTTGATTTAGAAATCAGAATTTCCTCATATCCATCTTTGTTTCCGCAGTATTTTCTTCACTAAGCCTGGGCCTGCTTCCAGAACGATCCGCTACCCTGATGGTGTATGAAGATGTTGTCCAGATAGTCTCAGGATTCCAAGGTATGTCTGATACTTAAAAAGAGGAGCGATGGTAACTTTGGGGCCAACTGTTAAAATATGAGGAATGGGTAGTCAGGTAGTGATGGCCACGAGCATGTCCACAGCTGGACATAATGGCTCTAGTCCCTACAAGTGCATGGACACATTGGCATTTCGGTGAAACTGTTGGCTGTGGCCTTGTTTGTTATCAACCCAGCCTTGAAGTGCAGAGGGGTAAGAGGCTCTGCCCTCTTTCACACCATGTCCCTCTCTTCTTCAAAGGTGAGAAAATTCATCCCAGAGTCAGAATCCAGACCCTGCCTGGGCCTCAGTGACCAATGGATAGGGTCACTCTGAAAAGTTTCATAAGCATTTGAGTATATAGAGTTTCAGGGGATTTTGTTTGTTTTTAATTTTTTTGGCTAGGCCTTGTGGCTTGTGAGATCTTAGTTGCCTGACCAGGGGTTGAACCCACACCCCCTGCAGTGGAAATGCAAGTCCTAACCACTAGACCCCCAGGAAACTCCCTAGAGTTTCAGTTTTGCAAAACAGGACAGTTCTAGAGATCTGTTGCACAACAGTGCAAATATACTTCACATTGGTGCACTGGACACATAAAACTGGTTAAATGGGGACTTGCCTGGCAGTCCAGTGGGGTTAAGACTCTATGCTCCCAATGCAGGGGACATAGATTTGATCTGTTTGGGAAACTAAGATCCCACGTAGCATGCCTCCCCCTGCCAAAAAAAAACCTGGTTAAGAGAGTAATTTAATATTAGGTGTTTTTTACAATAAAAAAAATTTCTCCTCCCACCCAAAAAAGAAAACAAAAAATTCCCAGGCATTCAAGTGTGGCCTTTTTCTATCTCTTATCCCCTTGTGTTTTTAGCCCATCTCATGTGCAGTGGTGTAAATGTGACCTCACCCCTCTAACCTCTCTTCCAGAAAATCTGGTAGAGAAGGTTTGTGGAATTTGCCCTTTGTTTGGGGCTGGCATTGGAACTGGGAATCAGACTTGTGTCAAACCTTTTTTTTGCTGAGATGATTGGTTTCTTCCATCTTAGCCACCGGCCTGAGAATGATATTTCCTGTCTTTTAATGTTTCATCAGATTCTTTTTTTTGTTTACTTTTTGTTGTTGTTCAGTCCTTAAGTCATGTCCAACTCTTTGTGACCCCATGGACTGCATAACACCAGGCTTCCCTGTCCTTTACTATCTCCTGGAGCTTGCTCAAACTCATGTCCATTGATTCAGTGATGCCATCCAACCATCTCATCCTCTGTCACCCTCTTCTCCTCTTGCCCTCCGTTCTTCCTAGCATCAGGGTCTTTTCTAGTGAATAGGCTCCTCACATCAGGTGGCCCAAATATTGGAGCTTCAGCTTCAGTATCAGTCCTTCTAATGAATATTCAGTTGATTTCCTTTAGAATAGACTTGTTTGATCTCCTTGAAGTCCAAGGGACTCTCAAGAGTCTTCTCCAGCACCACAGTTCAAAAGCATCAGTTCTTTGGTGCTCAGCCTTCTTTATGGTTCAACTCTCACATACATACATAACTACTGGAAAAACCATTTTTATTTGTGCTAAGTTGCATCAGTCGTATCCGACTCTGCAACCCCATGGACTGTAGCCCACCAGGCTCTTGTGTCCTTGGGATTCCCCAGGGAAGAATACTGGAGTGGGTTGCCATGCCCTCCTCCAGGGGATCTTCCCGACCCAGGGATTGAACCCAATCTCCCAATCTCCTGTATTGGCAGGTGGGTTCTTTACCACTAGTGCCACCTGGGGAGCCCCCTGTTTTTCTTTGTTTTGTTTATTCCTTTATTTTAATACTATTTACACCAATCATTCTCTGCCTAACCACATCCATGTGCCACCTCCAAGTGAGGTGACTTTATTCCTTTTTTTATTGCATAGCTGTGGGAACAAACAAGGAGGTTAACATGCTGCTCTTAGATGACGTGTGTAAAGAGAAATAAGGAGAAATGTCTGGGAGCATATGTGAACTGAGTTTGGGAGAGATAACAGGAATAGATATATAGATTTTAATGTCATCTGCAGTGAGCCCTAAGTCATCTCCTGCTTTTCTCCTAAGAGACAGCAGAACTAGGCCTGAGTCCTCAGCATCCTTTCACATCAGGACCACAGTGGGGGCTGTTGGGCTTGGGACCTCCAGTTTCTCCTTAATTACCTTTTCCATTGTTGTTTCACAACGGAAGTATAATGGTTCCCCACCTCCAGTCTTATGCCAAAGAATGCTCAAACTACCGCACAATTGCACTCATCTCACACACTAGTAAAGTAATGCTCAAAATTCTCAAAGCCAGGCTTCAGCAATATGTGAACTGTGAACTTCCAGATGTTCAAGCTGGTTTTAGAAAAGGCAGAGAAACCAGATTGCCAAAATCCACTGGATCATTGAAAAAGCAAAAGAGTTCCAGAAGAACATCTATTTCTGCTTTACTGACTATGCCAAAGCCTTTGACTGTGTGGATCACAGTAAAGTGGAAAATTCTGAAAGAGATGGGAATACCAGATCACCTGACCAGCCTCTTGAGAAACCTATATGCAGGTCAGGAAGCAACAGTTAGAACTGGATATGAAACAACAGACTGGTTCCAAATAGGAAAAGGAGTACGTCAAGGCTGTATACTGTCACCCTGCTTATTTAACTTATATGCAGAGTACATCATGAGAAACGCTGGGCTAGAGGAAGCACAAGCTGGAATCAGATTGCTGGGAGAAATATCAATAACCTCAGATATGCAGATGACACCACCCTTATGGCAGAAAGTGAAGAGGAACTCAAAAGCCTCTTGATGAAAGTGAAAGAGGAGAGTGAAAAAGTTGACTTAAAGCTCAACATTCAGAAAACGAAGATCATGGCATCTGGTCCCATCACTTCATGAGAAATAGATGGGGAAACAGTGGAAACAGTGTCAGACTTTATTTTGGGGGGCTCCAAAATCACTGCATATTGTGATTGCAGCCATGAAATTAAAAGACGCTTACTCCTTGGAAGGAAAGTTATGACCAACCTAGATAGCATATTCAAAAGCAGAAACATTACTTTGCCAACAAAGGTCCATCTAGTCAAGGTTATGGTTTTTCCTGTGGTCGTGTATGGATGTGAGAGTTGGACTATGAAGAAAGCTGAGCACCGAAGAATTGATGCTTTTGAACTGTGGTATTGGAGAAGACTCTTGAGAGTCCCTTGGACTGCAAGAAGATCCAACCAGTCCATTCTAAAGGAGATCAGCCCTGAGTGTTCTTTGGAAGGAATGATACTAAAGCTGAAACTCCAGTACCTTGGCCACCTCATGTGAAGAGTTGACTCATTGGAAAAGACTCTGATGCTGGGAGGGACTGGGGCAGGAGGAGAAGGGGACGACAGAGGATGAGATGGCTGGATGGCATCACCAACTCGATGGACGTGAGTTTGAGTGAACTCCGGGAGTTGGTGATGGACAGGGAGGCATGGCATGCTGCAATTCATGGGGTCGCAAAGAGTCAGACACGACTGAGCGACTGAACTAAGACATATATCTTCAATGATTTGATATGTGTATATATTATACAGTGATCACCACCATAAGTCTACTTAACATCCATTATCACACAGTTTTTTCTTGTGATGAGAACTTTTAAGATCTACTCTCTTAGCATCTGTCAAATATACAATCAGTTCAGTTCAGTTCAGCCACTCAGTCACGTCGACTCTTTGCGACCCCATGAACCACAGCACGCCAGGCCAAAAGCATCAATTCTTTGGTGCTCAGCTGTCTTTATAGTCCAACTCTCAAATCCATACATGACTACTGGAAAAACCGTAGCCTTGAAGCTGAAACTCTAGTACTTTGGCCACTTGATGCAAAGAGCTGACTCATTTGAAAAGACCCTGATGCTGAGAAAGATTTGAGGGCAGGAGGAGAAGGGGACGACAAAGGATGAGACGGTTGGGTGGCATCACTGACTCAATGGACATGAGTTTGGGTAAACTCCGGGAGTTGGTGATGGACAGGGAGCCCTGGCGTGCTGCAGTTCATGGGGTCACAAGGAGTTGGACGCGACTGAACTGAACTGAACTGACAAGATGGACCTTTTTGGCAAAGTAAAATCTCTGCTTTTTAATATACTGTCTAGGTTAGTCAAAACTTTCCTTCCAAGGAGTAACCGTTTTTTAATTTCATGTCTGCAATCACAATATGCAGTGATTTTGGAGCCCAGAAAAATAAAGTCTGACACCATTTCCACCATTTCCCCATCTATTTGCCATGAAGTGATGGGACCAGTTGCCGTGATCTTAGTTTTTTGAATGTTGAGCTTTAAACCAACTTTTTCACTCTCCTCTTTCACTTTCATCAAGAGGCTCTTTAGTTTTTCTTCACTTTATGCCATAAGGATGGTATCATCTGCATGTCTGAGGTTGTTGACATTTCTCCCGGCAATCTTGATTCCAGCTTGTGCTTCATCCAGCCCAGCATTTCTCATGATGTACTCTGCATATAAGTTAAATAAGCAGAGTGACAATATACGGCCTTGACGTACTCCTTTTCCTATTTGGAACCAGTCTGTTTTTCCGTGTCCAGTTCTAACTGTTGCTTCCTGACCTGCATATAGGTTTACTCAAGAGGCAGGTTAGGTGGTCTGGTATTCCCATCTCTTTCAGAATTTTCCACACTTTACTGTGATCCACACAGTCAAAGGCTTTGGCATAGTCAATAAAGCAGAAGTAGATTTTTTATGGAACTCTTCTTGCTTTTTCGATGATCCAGCAGATGTTGGCAGTTTGATCTCTGGTTCTTCTGCCTTTTCTAAAACCAGCTTGAACATCTGGAAGTTCACAGTTCACATATTGCTGAAGCCTGGCTTTGAGAATTTTGAGCATTACTTTACTAGCGTGTGAGATGAGTGCAGTTGTGCAGTAGTTTGAGCATTCTTTGGCATTGCCTTTCTTTGGGATTGGAATGAAAACGGACCTTTTCCAGTCCTGTGGCCACTGCTGAGTTTTCCAAATTTGCTGGCATATTGAGTGCAGCACTTTCACAGCATCATCTTTTAGGATTTGAAATAGCTCAACTGGAATTCCATCACCTCCACTAGCTTTGTTCATAGTGATGCTTCCCAAGACTGACTTGACCTGTTATTTACCTGGGGCCATACTATGGTGGAGGTAGTGAAAATAATGGCAACTTCCTTCAAAAGGTCCCATGCATGCATTGCTACACTCGGTGCCCCCAACCCTGCAGCAGGCCACCACCAACCCATGCCTCCACCAGAGACTCCCGGACACTCACAGGCATGTCTGGGTCAGTCTCTTGTGGGGTCACTGCTCCTTTCTCCTGGGTCCTGGTACACACAGATTCTGTTTGTGCCCACCAAGAGTCTTGTTTCCCCAGTCTTGTGTAAGTTCTGGCAGCTCTATGGTGGGGTTAATGGTGACCTCCTCCTCCAAGCTTATACCATACCCAAGTCTGCTGCAGACACCAGGCCATGTATTACATCCCCAGAACATATTCATCTTATAACTGGAGGTTTGTGCCTTTGACCACCTTTATCTGTTCTTCTCACCCCCTGCCTCCTGCCTTTGGCTACCATTCTAATTCCACTTATAGGTGAAATCATACAATATTGTCTTTCTCTGACTGATTTATTGTCTTTCTCTGGCTGATTTCTCTGACTGATTTATTTCAGTCATAATGTCTAACATGATGTCCTCAGGGTCTATCCACGTTGACCCAAATGGCAGAATTTCCTTCCTTTTATGGCTGAATAATATTCCACTGCATATATGTGTGTGTGTGTGTGTATACATATACATATATACACATACATACACTTCCTGTATCCATTCATCCATCAGTGGACACTTCCATTGTTTCTGTGTCTTGGCTTTTGTGAGTAATACTGCCATCTTTGCCTGAATAAATAACTTCTGACCCTGGGTGACTCAGCCACTCATGGCCACAGCAGAACATGCAGCTGGAGGAGTTACTTGTTTTCCGACTCTCCAAGATGGCTATTTCATCCCCTCTAACCCCCACACCACTGTTTTCTCCCATTCTGTGTTGTTGTTCGGTTGCCAGTTGTGTTCTGACTCTTTGTGAAGCCATGGGCTGCAGCACGCCAGGCTTCCCTGTCCTTCATCATTTCCCAGAGTTTGCTCAAACTCATATATCCATTGAGTCACTGATACTATCCAACTAGCTCATCTTTTGTCATCCCCTTCTCCTCCTGCCTTCAGTCTTTCCCAGCATCACAGTCTTTTCCAATGAGTCAGCTCTTTGCATCAGGTGGCCAAAGTATTGGAGCTTCAGCTTCAGCATCAGTCCTTCCAATGAATACTCAGGGTTGATTTCCTTTAGGATTGACTGGTTTGATCTCCTAGAGTAGACTAGAGATCTCCCACTCTTTAGTGGGCAAGTATTCAAGCCCATGTGTCTATGCTTAGTTGCTCAGTCATGTCCAACTCTTTGCAACCCCGCCAGGCACCTCTATCCATGGGATTTTTCCAGGCAAAAACACTGAAGTGGGTTGCCATTTCCTTTCCAGTAGATCTCCCCAACCCAAGTTCTTCTCTCTCTTCCTTTTCTTAGAATTGAACTAAGAACCCAGAAGAGGTGAGGATCTTAGCTAATGATAGAATCATGAGATGCAACAGATCTGTGATCATACCAGGCCACCTACAAGCCCAGATTCAAAGGGAACAGAAAGTATGAATCCCAAAAGGGAGCTGGCTGTAGCAGAAAGCAGCAGACTGGGGATTCATGGAGTCTTGTTAATGGCACAGCATTCAAGTGAAATTCACCAACTCCTGCCACATGGTCCCAGAGCTTCCCTAAACCCAGAACTAGGCATCCATGTGCCTTCCACACCTTCTGGCTCCAACCTTGGATTCCACCCATCCCTGCCTCCCTTATGCCCCCTTCATTCCTTATCAGTAACCAGGAAGGAGAATTAAAACAGCCCTCCAGCTGAGGGTTCTGTATCTTTTCACAAAACCACCCTTCCTGCCATATCTGGCAGTATTGTCTTAGCTCCCAGACAAAACTGAAAAACCTGAAGAGTGAGGAAGGGGTCATATTCACCTTACACTCCCAGGGCCTGGCCCCATGCCCACTTTAGTATCGGTATACAATGAGCAGTTCATTGAAAGGTTGAGTAAATGTATATTTAAAAATCCATCCAGATCCCACTGCTTTTTGTACTTCCTGTATAGATCGCTCATGCTACAGTTAATTATTTGCTTTGTCATGGCTGCTAAGAGGAGGACAGTTCATCGGTACCCACATGCACACAGACACACAGCCAGAGTATTAGAATTGCTCTCTCTCTCTCTCTAAGGAGCAAGAAGTTTGGTCATATTATAAGCCTAGGGATGTAAGACATCCAGGTAGTTTTTGTTATGATTAATTTATTCAGTCTGCTGTATCACTTCCCTCTTTTATGTAACCAGAAACTGAGAACCATTTATTTCTCCCTTTCCCTTTCTCATTTGCATTCCAGCTTTTAAAAATTGTCTGCTAAGTCACTTCAGTCGTGTCCAACTCTGTGCGACCCCATAGACGGCAGCCCACCAGGCTCCCCCGTCCCTGGGATTCTCCAGGCAAGATCACTGGAGTGGGTTGCCATTTCCTTCTCCAATGCATGAAAGTGAAAAGTGAAAGTGAAGTTGCTCAGTCATGTCTGACTCTGAGACCCCATGGACTGCAGCCCACCAGGCTCCTCCGTCCATGGGACTTTCCAGGCAAGAGTACTGGAGTGGGGTGCCATTGCCTTCTCCATAAAGATTGTCTACACTTTGTTAATGTTTAAGTTCACCTTACTTTTTGAGTTGTACTAGTTGTACCTTTCCTTGTCTCAGTAGAGTACAGACGTAGCAGGATAACACTAGGTGATCTTGTTTCTTGTTTTCTTACCAGCTGGAAGGAGAACCTTATGTAGATCATTTTTGGTCTTTGCAGTTCTGTTGTGAAAAACCAATATAAACTGAATTTCTAAATGTTATATTCAAATTTTTATTCTCAAACTAGTCAAGTGTAGGTGCATTTCTTTATTTTTTAAATGGAGTCAGAGGAGCAAAAAAATAAACTCTTGCCAGTCAGAAATGTAAGTGCTGTCAGCCATTTGAATTTTTGTGTTGCCTAGATGTTATGTGTCAGACTCCCCCAGAGGAAGGGGGAGATGGTGAGATGACAGTTTGGTGACAGAGCCTCACACGTGTTGTGTGCATAGTTTGGGGTGATGCCCCGTTGTTTGGTTTTATGTGACACTAGAGCAAAAGATTTGAAAGAATGAAGGCCACTGGCTGAGAGATGGAGATGAGAGAAGCAGAGGTGTTCTCATTAGCAAGATTTAATGCTTCAGGTGAAGTTTTGTTTTGAAATGTTTACAACCAAATAAAATAGAATAAGCTCATGGTTAATGAGCATTTTCCTTGAACAATAAAAAGACTGCTGACGCTCACTTGTTTTCCTATCTGTAGGTAGGTATCTAAATTCAGACCGCATACACCCTAAAACCGTTCTCATCAGACCAGGTGGAACTATGGAGATTGCTTTCTCTCTCTCTGTCTCTCTTGCTCTCTCTCTCACACACACGCGCGCGTGTGCACATACAGGCACACATGCACACATGGTTCAAAGTAAGCACATGTTTCCAATGGAAACGACTTAGCACTCAGTTTCGTTTGGAAAGTCAGGAAAGCGGTTGTCTTATCATTGTTGCCTTTTCATACTGTTCATAGGGTTCTCAAGGCACGAATACTGACGTGGTTTGCTATTCCCTCCTCCAGTCATTGTTGACAGCGTTTTATACAGAAAGCCTGCAGCAGTTTCAAGTTAACAGTGTGGTGAAGCAGAAGGGCCAACATAGGCACCGATTAACAGAGGGCTCTTACCACCAGAGGCTGGATCCATAAATACGCTCCTTGTCACAGAGTGCTTGCAAATTGCATTTTTTTCCTCCTTTTTTAAAAAATTGAAGTATAGTTGATTTACAGTGTTAAATTAGTTTCGATGTACAACATAGTGATACTCCACTTGAAGTTATTATGCAATATAATCTATATTCCCTATGCTGTATCTTATATCCTTGTACTTATTTGTTTTATACCTAGCAATTATACCTCTTAATCTCCTACCCTTATTTTGCCCCTCCCCCCTTCCCTGTCTCTACTGGAAACCACTAGTTCGTTCTGTGTATCTTGAGTCTGTTTCTGTTTTGTTATAGTCATTCATTTATTTTATTTTTTAGATTCCACATAAAAGCTGTATCATATATTTATCTTTCTATGTCTGACTTAACTTCACTCAGTATGATAATCTCCAGGTCCATCCGTGTTGTTGCAGATGGCCTCATTTCGTTCTTTTCTATGGCTGAGTAATATCCCATCATATATATGTACCACATCTTCTTCATCCTGGAGAATCACTTCTCCAGTGCTTCAGTATTCTTGCCGGGAAAATCCCTTGGACAGAGCAGCCTGACGGGCTACAGTCCTTGGGGTCGCAAAGAGTCAGACATGACTGAGTGACTGAGTATAGCATACACAGATTACTACGTGAAATAATGTGTGTACCAGAACTTTGTAAATCCTAAAGCGCTGAACTTCACCTCTCATAAGTGGAGCTGTAGTTTGAGTCTACGTTGGTCTCTGATTTGTTGCCTCCTTTATTAATTTTGGAAGTGGTGGATCCATTGAAAGTTTCCAGGTAGGGTAAGGTCATGGTCAAAGCAGAATTTGAGAATCATCAATAGATGAGGCAGGAAAGGGATGAGGCTAGAGCACAGGGAAGTTAGGAGACTTTTGTGATAGTTGAAGGCAGGGATGGTATAAGATCATGTAGGGTGGAGGCAGAATGGAAGGAAAAGACAATGCTAGAAACATTGATAAGGGAAGATGGGGCAGTCCCTTGAATGAATGTGCAGAAGAGTAGAGAGGGAAAACAATTTTGACAACCCGGAATCACACCTGGGTGTTGGGGGGAGTAGGTCTTTGTCAAGTGGGAGAGAAGGTAGTGATGGTTTTAGTGCCTGGTGGGCATCCAGGTCGAGGTGCTGAAAAGGCATGGAGCTTAGCAGAGTCCCCGGCAGGACAGGAAGGTAACTGTGAGGCTGCAGCAAGGGCGACAAGTCAGGAGAGAGTCAGGAACAGGCAGAGGCAACTGTGCTGAGCCTTCAGGATCTCTCCTCAGAAGTAGGAGGAAAAGAAAGCACTCGTAGAGCAAAGGCCTGCGACTCTGCAGAGAGCAGAGGGCAGGACCGCCACCGCCAGCAGGGAGGGCTGCTGGCGGGGGTGGGGAACAGTGCACCCCATTGTGAAGGGCTGGAGGGGTGAAGGCGAGCGAGGGTCACAGGGTTTGCAGATTATGCAGTCGTCAGTTGACATTTCCAAGGGCAGCGTGCACTGAGGGTGAAAGCCACGTCCCTGGGCATTGGGTGGAAGGAGAGGAGACTGATGGGGAGAACAGAGTGAAAGTCGTGTCTCATTGTTCTCAATGAGAAACTAAGGAATATATGTGTTGACTGGGGAAGAAAAGCCCCTAGAGAGAGAGACTTTTGATGAAGTCCAGAAAAACTGGTCAAATAACAAGTCTTACAATAAAACAAGCAAAAGTCAGAATACTTGGGTTGACCTTGGGGGAGGGCAGGGCTAGAAAGGCAGCAGAGGTGATGGAAGAAAGGTTTTGAAGTGCAGACAGAAGTGGTTTGCTGGTGTTTTCAGTACAGTTGGGTATGAGCATTTGGGGGATGGCAGTCGAGCCCCAAGTTTGAGAAGAACAGCGGATGTTTGAAGCAGCTGCTGTGGGGAGTGTGGGGGAGGGACATCCACAGAAGAGAAACAGCCCTGTCCCCCTCCACCATCCATCCACACCCAGTCCAGTCCTTCCTGAAAAGTGTGGGAACGTAGCAGCTTTCATACATAAATTTAGGCTTAAGAACATACCATTCCCTGCCCAGCCTACACACACCCACTTTAGATTGTATTTGCACTGTGGCTTAGAATATTTCAACCCTTATACTCCTTAGATGTTTCTTTGGTCGTTTCACCAGGCAGAGGTCTTGCCTTTTCTCCTGGGAGGACTATGTTTGATCCCCCACAGGTATCAGTGCGTGCTGGTCACAGCGTGTGTCAAAGTAGCTGGACCAGCCACATCTCCTTCTAGGAAACCTGCCTCCACATCGCCCTTCTGTGCTCCCCCCCAGTACTCCTCCTGCCACCAAAAACAGACACGCATGTCTGGCCTAGGAGCAGTTTCTCCTGCACAGAAAAGGGAAGGAAGGCAGCAGGGGCAGAGAGGAGGGGAGAGATGCAGCTCCCAGGGAAATGCACGATGAGCCGGGGAGTAAGAGCAGGCACGAGAGTGAGGCAGAGACAGACACACAGAGACACAGAGGCAGAGAGAAGTAGACACGCAGAGAGACAGAGACAGGAGGATTCAGAATTGGATGACCTATGATGTAACTTATATGTGGAATCTAACAAATAATACAAATGAATCTGTTTACAAAACAGAAATAGACTCACAGACATCAAAAACAAACTTATGGTTACCAAAGGGGAAAGAGGTGGGTGGGGGTAAACTCGGAGTTTGGGATTAACAGATGCACATTACTATATATAAAATAGATAAGCGTCAAGGATTTACTATATAACAGGGAATACTATTCAATATCTTGTAAGAACCTATAATGGAAAATAACCTGAAAAACTTATATATGTATAACTCAATCACCTTTCTGTTCACCTGAGGCTATCATAATATTGTGAATCAATTGTACTTTAATTTTAAAAAATAAGGAACTGGGGCTTCCCTGGCAGTCCAGTAAGATTAAGACTCCACGCTTCCACTGCAGGGGATGTGGGTTTGATTCCTGGTCAGAGAAGTTCCACATGCTAAGAGATGTGGCCAAAAAAAAAGAAAAATGAGGAACCAATGACAAAAGGAGTCACCTATTTAAAACCCCCTCAATCTGAAAAGAATACCTTTTTAAATAGAATTTAAGGAGAACTTTTAAAAACTAAAGCATCAATTTATTAAAATTTTAAATATATATAAAAAAAAAGAATGGAGATGAAATGCCCAGTGGCTTGAGAACTGGGAACAGCCCTGGTTGTGGTATCGGGGTCCTAGGCTGGTCCCCGTAAGGCCTGGCTGGACTGCTTTCCTGGGGCTCAGCAGGATTCCCTTTCATCTTTCAGCAGCCTCCCCTTTTCCTTGGTCTAGGCTGAGTGGGTTTCTGTTTCTTTCAGCCAAAGGAGCCTTCATAGTGACCTCAACCTGCCCATCTCAGGGGGTCTGAAGGGGCACACGGTACCCGACCCATGTTCTGAGGTAACCAGCCTGGCCTCTGCTTTCTGCCTCGACCCTCATGAGGAAACGGCCCCTCTTTGCACCTTAACACTGCAGACACGCCCTCCCTTCATTCCTAGTAGTGAGTTTCCCATTTCTCAGTGTGTAAAACCCAGACATCAGCAATGTTGTTTAGAATGAAGAACAGTGGAGAACGGGAACCAAATCACAGAAAGTTCACTATCATTGAAAAAATAATAGTGACCTAAATGGGAGGGAAATCCAAGAAAGAGGGGATTATATGTATACTTACAGCTGATTCTCTTTGCTGCACAGCAGAAACTAACACAACATTGTAAAGCAACTCTGTGCCTTTGTGCTCAGTCGCTCAGTCGTGTCCAGCTCTTTGCAACCCCATGGACTGTAGCCTGCCAGGCTCCTCTGTCCATGGAATTTTTCAGGCAACAGTACTGGAGTGGGTGGCCATTCCCTCCTCCAGGGAATCTTTCTGACCCAGGATTCGAACCCATATCTTCTGTGGCTCCTGCATTGGCAGGCAGATTCTTTACCACTGAGCCACCAAAGCAACAATACTCCAATAAAAATTAATTTTAAAACATTAAAAAAATAAAAGCAGCTCAAGCAGTTTGAGACCACTCCAAAAGTCATGTGTCTATCTAACAAAAAAATAAAAAAGAAAAGAAAATGGGAATAGGAGGATAAGATGTTGAAATATAGTTGAGGGTGAGGAGATGGATGAGAAAGGATTGCTTTGACCTTCAATCTCTGAGGACAGCTTAGAGAAGAAGGAAAGAGGCAGACAGAAGGTGTGGGAGGTGGATGGGAGAGGGATCCGGTGAGGCCAGTGCTCCCAGCATGCATGGAGCACCCCCAGATCATGAGGCGCCCAAGCTCTGTGCAGACCAAGGAGGGGACAGCAAGAAGACATCACTGTGGTGTGAGATCAGAGGAAGAGGAGAGAAGGCTAAGGCAAGCTGAAAGTTAACCGACACAGCAGCAGGGATGCCAGGGCATCACCACGGCTGTGTTTTAGGGGTAAGGAAAGGACACCAATGGTCTGGAATGGAACAGGACTGATGTGCGTGTCCACCTGGCTTCAGTGGAAACAGCCAGATTAAACAGGACCATTGCGAGCTTGGGCATCTGGCTCCCTGGGCTCCAGAGCTGGGCCAGTGTTTATGGAGGACCAGTCATTTGAGAAATGCAGTCAGTAGTTTCCAGGAGGTAAGGGTACCATCGTGACCTCCTCAGTCATCCATGGTCAAGGCAGCCCACCCCGTAAGTCTGTGTTGCTGGTGAGCCCATTTGGGCTTTTATGGCCTCACCTATCGGAAGAGACTTAGATTAGATGATCCTTGGAGCTCCAGAACTCCCTTATTGACAGCAGTTCTGGTTTTTGTTTGGTTGGTTTTCGGCCATGCTATGGCAGCTTGCAGGATCTGAATTTCCCAACCAGGGACTGAACCTGGATCTTCAGCAGTGAAAATGCCAAGTCCTAACCACTGGACCACTAGAGAATTCCCCTAGAACACTTCCTGACAGGCTTATTCCTCCCCTAAAAGTTTCTGATCCAGAGTGAAAAGGAACCTTGGTGGAGACGTGAAAGAACATGAGCCCTGGGCAGAGCTGCTGTGTCAGAACAACCACGAATTGGAAGGAGAGGGAGCAGCCAGCTGACCACAGAGAAATATGGTCTCCCTCAAGCCTGGAGCAGGTTATACAATGGCCAGAACATCAGGGCAGACCACTGTGTTTGAGGAATCACTTTATTTAACCCAGAGAGATGTG
Organism: Bos indicus x Bos taurus; assembly: GCF_003369695.1. Classification (NCBI taxonomy): domain Eukaryota; kingdom Metazoa; phylum Chordata; class Mammalia; order Artiodactyla; family Bovidae; genus Bos; species Bos indicus x Bos taurus. Next base: position 53,552,474 of record NC_040088.1, read on the forward strand.
TACTTCCATCAGTAAATGCTCCCAACTCCCATCTCTGTGAGTTTTTGTCTTCATGATGTTTTTTGCTGATTGTGTGCAAACTGATTTAGTACGTTTATATCTCGTGACCCTCACTACATCATTAGATAAAAACGCGTTCAGGTTTTACAGTCAAAACAAGATCTGGAGCAAAGTCAAACTGCGGATGGTGTCACAAGGTAACTGTCTAACGGGGCTGTCGGCTCAAGCCATCCTTCTGCACAGGGTTTCCTGGAAGGAGTGGTTCTCACATCCGTTCAAGAGGCTCATCATAAAATCTGTAACATAATAGTCAGGAGTTGGATGCACCCACCAGAGTAGATGGAAGGCCAAGAGACATTTCACTGTGGGTTCTTTGCATTTCTTGTCCAGCGGCACATCTGCCGCCTGCTCTGCTCCATCGTGATCTATGCACTTTGACTGGATTTTACTAGGAAGACTAAGGATGTGTTTGTAACAGTCTCAAAGGATTTCTCTTGCCTTGTGTGTTTCAAGATGTTAATTGCCATCTACTCATTTCACTTACGTAGACTCTCTTTCCCAAAACGATACCCCTACCCGTAGACCAAGACTGGGCAGTGAAAAGACTGCTCACAAATAGAGCTTTTTGTGAAAAACCTAAATAACATCCTGTGTCAAAGCAGACGTGACAATGGGCTATTATTTCTGTCCCCATAATAGCATGTTGTCACATCTCTGTGCCCCGCGTGAATGGGCCATGAGAAGGGATGTGGGGAGGAGTGGGGGCAGGGGAGCCATGCTGAAACCTTAGAGGAGCCTGTCCGGGGTTTGCATTTTCTAAAAACAGAAACTGCTTCTCCGGGAGGTAACTCAGAGGTTCATATCTGCAGGTGCCCGGCCGCAGCCTCGAGTGCACTTCCAGAGAAGAGCCCTGCGGCTGCCGGAGAACACCAGCTACAGTGACCTGACCGCCTTTCTCACGGCCGCCAGCTCCCCCTCCGAGGTGGACGGCTTTCCTTATTTGCGAGGATTAGATGGAAACGGAACAGGTAACAATCTCATCTGTCTTCTGCAGGGGGAATCTGTGTTTGCATCTTTTATAGGTGTTTGTATCTTTCTAAGTAGAGGACCAGAGGTGCAGAAGGGGGAGATCTGTCTACAAGTTCTGGTGCACTGAAACCGTCATTTAAGGAATTTATTCTGCACCACTGCGGGGTTGAATTTTCATGAATTTGAAATGCTGAACCTTTCTGCTGGGACCAGTTGCCTTAAGCACCCTCTCTGAGCTCTCCTTTGGCTGCCTAAATATATTTAATTCCCAGAAGTTCTTTTCATTGAATTTTTCAAGTGTCAGATCAGAGTTGGAGGTTTTCTGTCCTGTTTTCAACCTCGCTCCACTTGCCCCTGGAACATTTTTGGTGGAGCAGTCTGCCCAGCTGTGCAGAGATGTACACCCCTACTCACCACACATTACAGCTGGAAAGGGAAGGGTGGGTGGCATTGAATCTGATTCCCAGAGGAGCACAGCAGCGCCCCCAGCCACCAGCACATGGAGCACTTCAGGGCGGGGAGACTCTGGACTGCAGGGGCTGAGTCCATCCAGCCTTTTCTCACAGCCTCCCTTTCTCTGAGCTTGCTCTTTCTGCCTTCCACTCGGCCAAGTGTTCAGGCTTTATAGTTGATTTTGAATCATCTCCTGGCAGATCTGTAAGTCCACTCAGTCATTCTCACCCTATGCCGGCGGGACTCACAGAACTCAAAGATCACAGAAACAGAAAGCCACCAGTCAGAAAACAGGTAATAATTCCTTATTGGTGAGAGACTGCCTTTTACCTCCATTTGCGCTCAAGAGAACTCCGTGCTAACGTGGTCCCCGTTCCTCCTTCTGGTGAACAAAGGGTGGTGGAGTCTCAATTCCTGAGTCATTTTCTTGTCTCCCCCTTTCTCTTTCCCCAATACTTTACATGAGTCACAACATAAACTTGAAAAACAAAGGCTGTTCTGGGTTGAATCCCATGAGGTGAGTACGTTGCTGTATTTCCCAGGGATGCTTTGATTGAATTTCGCCTAATCGTCTAGTGCTTTACAGAAACTGATCATCCTGCAAAAGCCTTTCATCCCTGCAACATATGATCCATTTTGTAGAATGTGGATAAATGTCTGGTTACAGTTCAAGGTCACCCGGTGATTTGCTACCTGTTTTTCTTCCCTCTGTGGTACCTGTTTTGAGAAATGTTTCTTTTTCCTTGAATGTTTGTGTTGATAATGATGCAATAAATTGTCAATCACCAACACCCAGAAGAGTTGCATGGTTCATCTTAAGTGAATATTGTTGGGGAAAAAAGTTGACTTTTCATTTAAATGGATAGGCCTGGGAGGGAAATAGTATTTCAGGGAACATAATAATCAGGCCATCATGAAACCGCCAATCCAGCCTCCATCATAAAACCCCGAAGTTGGCGGGATGACCTCAGTCATTTTTCTGTGCTCCAGTTCCAAGATGTCTTGAATAAATTATAAAACGCAAGATGACAGTAAGGCAGAGAGAAGACATAGAACAATTGATTTTAGAGGAGTTGTTTTATTTTAAAATCACTCTGTTATTTCAGAGGGAAGAGAGAAAGTCTTTGGAAGGTTATATTCAGCTTGTTTTCCACTGAAATAACTGGCCAGTTGACCTAGGAAGAATCAGGCCTCCTCCCAGGAAAGGCAGCCACCAGCGTGGTATCCACTTGGCACCCCTGCAGCCCATTAACTGGGGCTTCTCTTCTGCCCCACCTTTGCCTCCTGTTTTATAAAATGCGCCTAAGAGGTTTCAACTTAGTGTGAGAGCCTGGACCACACTAATCCATGTGAGATGGCAGGTTATCAGTAGAATTCAGTGAAGTAAACAGAGACCATAAGTGTGATTGGAGAGTGACTGGCTTCCCTGGTGTGTCCTAAGGGGGGTTATTTATTCCTGCCACCACTTTGAAAGAGTTTCCAGAGCTGTAGAAATGCAGCCACGTGGAGCTTTCAGTTGCTTCCTCACTTTCTCTTCCCTGTGCATCCTCACAGCCTCATGCTTCCCCTGTGGTTGCTAAGAAAGCCCAGACCTGCTCTGTGATGTTCGCAAGGGTTTTTAAGAAATTACTTCTGCTGGCAACTAAGGGAAGACAGAGAGGAGTCAGTGATATGACTAACGTGCAAAGCCAAACAGAACTTTGGATGCTATCTGGGCAAAACCCCTTTTGTTCTAAGTGATGAGTCGGCGGCCTCCTAGCTTGGTCCTGGGGTGCTGCTTCTGCTTGTCTTTATTGGGATGTGATAGGAGTCAGGTACTATCAAGATGGAACATCAAGAAGGAGAGAGTCCTTGTATAGAGAACTCCATGTTTTGTAAGGAGTTGCCGTCTCATAAGAAGGGCTGGAAGGTAAACAGTGTAGCCCTTCAAAGCATGAGTGCTTCCAGAATAAGAAAAATGGGGGGGTCGAGAGCCCTTTGGAAGGTATGGAGTGGAAGCACTGAGAGAGGAGAGAGCCCTCAAGAAAGCAGATATAATTGCTTGCCATGTCTTTGAACAGAGAACTTTCTAAAGAATGTTTAATCTCATGCACCTGGTAGTACACATTGCTTTAAATGAATATGCTTCTTTCTTCAGTGCTGTTCTTACTTTGAATGTTTGTAGTACAGTTTGTTTCTTTCTATAGATTCATAAGAAAGCATCTAGTCCAACCTCCTTAGTTTTGCAGCTCAGAGCAACAGACCCCAGAAGAGTGAAATAACTTGGGGGAGGCCACATAATTAGTTGGTAGCAGATCTGGTTCTGGGACTAGGGCTTCCTGGGCCAGGGATGTGCAAGATTATACGAAATGAAGACTCAAAAGGGGATGAGTAGGGACAACAGGGATGCCATTTCTAAGAGTCAAGAGGCAGTGTTAAGTGTAAGGAAAGGATGGAGGGTGAGAGTGGAGTACTTTTCTGCTCTACCTGCTGCTTCCGGGGTTAGACTTCCTGCCTGGCGTTTTAATGAAAGAAGCAGCCTTGGGGACTTCCCTGGTGGTCCAGTGGTTAAGACTTCATCTTCCAATGCAGGGGGTGTGGTTCGACCCCTGATCAGGGAGCTAAGATCCTACATGCCTCATGGCCAAAAAGCCAAACAAACAAAGCAATTAAAAAAAACAAAACAGAAGCAATATTGTAACAAATTCAATAAAGACTTTTAAAATGGTCCACATCCAAAAAAAACTTTTTAATTTTTTTTTTTTTAAAGAAGCAGCATTACCTAACTGAAAACGTTATCTGTAAGTTGCTTATATAAAGTCAGGTCACTTAATCTGTCTTTAAGTCCTGTCTCATCCGGAGAGTTCAGCAGAGCCTAGAGAGATCTGGCTTGGCTGCTGTGTTGCCTTTGGGCAATGGATACATTTAGGTCCTCTGTCCACAGGATGTTGTGATAAAAAAAGATGGTGAATTCTGGGTTTTGGTTCTCTTCACCCTACAATGAAATGGTCAGGTTAAAAGATTTCAGAACTTGAATCTATGCTTCCGATGTGGACCTTTTGATAAAATCCTTATCTCCATCCCTTTTTCTTCAATGGAAAACAGAGATAGATGTGAATCATAAAAGGTAGTGCTAACATTACTGCTGCTACTGCTGCTAAGTCACTTCAGTCATGTCCGACTCTGTGCGACCCCAGAGACGGCAGCCCACCAGGCCCCCCATCCCTGGGATTCTCCAGGCAAGAACACTAGAGTGGGTTGCCATTTCCTTCTCCAATGCATGAAAGTGAGAAAATAAAGTGAAGTCGCTCAGTCGTGTCCGACTCCTAGCGACCCCATGGACTGCAGCCTACCAGGCCCCTCAGTCCATGGGATTTTCCAGGCAAGAGTACTGGAGTGGGTTGCCATTGCCTTCTCCGAAGTGCTAACATTAGCTGTATAGAAATTTCTCTGCAAAGAGGTTAGCTACCACTGGTTGGTGAAACTCTCAAATTCACTAGATTGGTTTTAAATGTTTAAATTTAGTCCTAACTGGAGGTTTGCATTAACTCAGGTAGTTAATTGATAAGTAGATAGGTATATAAGGAGCTTAATAAGAAACCCAATAAATTATGTTCTAATGTAGCTTAAATTTTTCTGTCAGTGTGTTTTCATTGTATTCAAGGGAAGATTTTAAATTATGACCGAATACATTTTGTATGATATATTATATTTCACTGGAGAAAAATTCTTCTCAAATGGATCCCTTAAGTGTATAAATATAATACCGCTTTCATAAGCATTCCCCAATTTATCTGTAAAGTAGATAGTCATTAAACCATTGGCTTGGAGAAAAGGCCTCTAATGTAGAATAATTGGTATATTAAATTCCTTTTAAACAGATCAAAATAACAATGGCAACCAAAATAACTCATAAATATTTCAAGTGCAAGTTTTCAATAGTGTCCTTTTAGTAGAAGTTAATATTTTGAAGTACTCCTTGAAGAAATTCATTCTTTTTTTTTATTTTTTAAAAGCAGTCTCTGATTTAAAACATTTGGTTCCAATGTGGTGATCTGCCAAGTAATTAACATGTGTACAGGGCTCGCTTTGTAGAGAAGTTGATTTCAGGGTTTCACACACATGCCTTCTCTCCCAATACAGACAGTCCCCCTTCCATTTTGAAACTCCTTTTGAAAGCACAGGACAGTGGTTAGAATGGACAGACCCGAACTTGGATCTCAGCCCTACCACACACTAATGTCTATCATGGACCTGTTTCCATGACTCCCATCTCTGAGCCTCAGTGTGTTTATGTGTAAAATGGGGATTTTTACCTACCTTAGGATGTCATGGTGAGGATTGTGCATATAAGATGCTGAATGCAGTCCCTGGTTTGTAGGAGGCCCAATCCTTGTAGATGTTAGCCGTTACATTTTTCTGTAAACAGTTTCTGCAGCCCCACCTGGGTCCTGTGTGTGCATGTGATGGAGACTGCCTCTTGCTTCCAGGAAACAGCACCAGGTACGACCTAACCCCTGTCACAGCCGTCAGCGTCCACTTGCTCAGCAGTGATGGAACGCCGGTGCTGGTGGATGGCCCCATTTATGTCACCGTGCCCCTGGCCACACAGAGCAGTCTGAGGCACAATGCCTATGTTACGGCGTGGCGGTTTGACCAGAAACTGGGTAAGCAAACTCCCGTGCCAACGATCGGCTAGTGGACTTCATTACTGTTCGATTTCCATTTTAAGAAGCCTGTGCTAGTCTCTTTTCCTTGAAGTTATTGAATGCTGCTGCTCACAGCACTTTGCATGGTTTCTGGTGGGTAAGGCTTACACCTTTTTTTTTTTTTTTCCCACACTTAAGCTAATTTGCTTAAGAATCTTTAAAGGTTATTAGACTTGAATTGCCTCTCCTAATCTTTTATTCTTTTATTCTTTAGAAGATCCCATAATCTTTCTTGGTCTTATGGTTTTCTTTTTTCTGTGTTCTGAAAAAGGAAGACAACATTGCCAATATTATACAAAAAAGAAACTAAAAATCACCTAGAGAAACCTACTAACCGTATTTTAGATTACAAGCAGACTTCGCTTTATTGCACTTTGTAGATACTGCATTTTTTACAAATTGAACATTTGTGGCAACTGTGTATTGTCAGATGATGGTAAGCATTTTTTACAATAAAGTATTTCTTAATTTAAATAGATACATTAGCTTTTTTAGGCATAATGCTGTTTCATACTTAATTGACTAAAGTATAGTGTAACAGAACCTTTAACGCACTGGGAAACCAAAAATTCTTGTGACTCTCCTTATGTTTAATATAGTGCAATAGGCCTGGATCTGAACCCACAGTATGTTGGAGATGAGCCTGCATTTCCTTCCAGCCATTGCACTATGCATGTGTATATTGGTTATCTCTTGCGGCATAACAGCCGACCCTAAAACTCAGCAGCTTTACACCACAGTGAACATCACCATTTCAGGGAGTCAGGATCCCAGAGTCAGGAACCCAGGCACAATCGAGCTGGGTGGTTCTGAGTCAGATCTTGAGCAAGGATGCAGTCAGGCTGTCAGCCGGCTCCTCTCAGGATCCAGCAGGGGCTACCAGTGTGCTTTCAGGCATCAGATCCTCACTGGCTGGTGGCCAGAGGCTTCAATGCCTTACCACGTGGGCATCCCCACAGGGCCACTCACACCATGACAGCGTGGTTCCACTGAGCTGTGGAGCAAGTGACCCAAGAGAAATTGACAAACAAAAAGTACAAGATTTCAGGAGGCTCGGTGGTAAAGAATCCACCTGCCAGTGTAGGAGACATTGGTTCGATCCTGGGTAGGGAAGATCTCCTGGAGAAAGGCATGGCCACCCACTCCAGTATTCTTGCCTGGGAAATCCCATGGACAGAGGAGCCTGAAGGGCTATAGTCCATGGGGTCACAAAAGAGTTGGACACAACTAAACAATAACAACAGCAAACAAAGGGGCAAAGGAGCAAAATGAAAGTCACCATTAGGCGACTTAGGTCTTTTGTCATCAAAGGTCAAAGTGGCCTCTTCCTCCTTCTTTCCATATGCAGGTGGTCACAGAGCCCAGTGCTGTTCCAATGCAGGGAACACCACACAGGTGGATGGACAGCAGGAGTAGACATCATGGGCCCTCTTAGAGGCTGCCTTCCAAAAATACATATTTAACATGAAGGGGATTATATGCTATGTACTGTTCTATGCTAAGTTGCTTCAGTTGTGTCCGACTCTGTGTGACCCCACAGAGGGCAGCCCACCAGGCTCCCCTGTCCCTGGGATTCTCCAGGCAAGAACACTAGAGTGGGTTGCCATTTCCTTCTCCAATGCATGAAAGAGAAAAGTGAAAGTGAAGTCACTCAGTCGTGTCCGACTCTTAGCGACCCCATGGACTGCAGCCTACCAGGCTCCTCCGTCCATGGGATTTTCCAGGCAAGAGTACTGGAGTGGGAACTTGCCTTTAAAAAGCATTTGTTATCATGAACATCTTTCCCTGGTATTATTATTCCATAGCAACGGTTATTCTGCAATGTCAATATTAATATTGCATAGTATACCCTTGTATATTTATGTCATAATTCAGTTGCTCAATCTCCTACAATTAGAAAAAAAAAGTTACTATTCTTACCAGTCCTGGGATAAATGTCTTCGTAGCTAAATCTTTGTATATGGCCATGATTATTTCCCTAGGATAAAATTTTAAAAGAAGATTTGCTGACTTCAAAAAGTACAAAACTCTAACGATTTTAATATGTATTTACGACTTTTCCTCCAGAAAGTTTTACAGTTGACTTTTGTAGTAAGATTACAGGAAGGAGTACATGCTTGTGTTTAGGATTTTGACAACACAATGGACCTTATACCCCCACTGGTTTCTCAATCCCATGAAAGTAAAACTTGAAAAGACAAGTTTTCAGATAATGTAATTCAGAGTTTTAAATTGTTAGACCATGCATACAAATTCTTGGGAGATTTTTGGTATCAAATGTATTTTCAAAGACACCTAATCGTCTAGTCAAGGCTATGGTTTTTCCAGTGGTCGTGTATAGATGTGAGAGTTGGACTGTGAAGAAAGCTGAGCACCGAAGAATTGATGCTTTTGAACTGTGGTGTTGGAGAAGACTCTTGAGAGTCCCTTGGACTGCAAGGAGATCCAACCAGTCCATTCTAGAGGAGATCAGCCCTGGGTGTTCTTTGGAAGGAATGATGCTAAAGCTGAAACTCCAATACCTTGGCCACCTCATGTGAAGAGTTGACTCATTGGAAAAGACTCTGATGCTGGGAGGGATTGGGGGCAGGAGGAAAAGGGGACAACAGAGGATGAGATGGCTGGATGGCATCACCTACCCGATGCACATGAGTGAACTCCGGGAGTTGGTGATGGACAGGGAGGCCTGGCGTGTTGTGATTCATGGGGTCGCAAAGAGTCAGACACTACTGAGCGACTGAACTGAACTGAACTGAATTCTTTGAGTAGTCAAATTCTAGTTCTATGAATTTATATTTGGAATTAAATGCTTGTTGGGCTTTCTGGAGTTTGCAGGGGATGTGGTTTGTTTTACGTTGGTTTTGTTTCATTTTCCAAACAATTACTAACAGACTGCATAGTTATTTGTGTTGAATTCCATGGCTTTACCAGATGCACCAAACTTGTTAGAAGGATCATCCTCACACATGGACATGTGGCACTGGGTCATGTGGGCACTTTGTCATTGGTGTGCATTCTGCATGGCTTGGTGACTCTTTGAGTCACATGTTCCTGGTCAGGATGTAAGGAGTCCTGGGCTCCCATGAGAAAGCAACTTGAGGGAACCCCTGAGGAAGACAGGAGTTCTGTAGGGAGGAAAGGATGTGGATGATGAAGCAGGGACAGAAAGTAGAAGGAGAGGGGAAAGCTTGCGTTTTGCCTCCTGAAGCCCTGGATCTGCCATTTGGGAAACTCTGAGGCCCGGCCCAGGCCAACCACCTGTCCTGTTTCCTCACTTGTACAGCATGCATTTTGCCTGAGGCTCTTCGTCCCTTGTATATTCTCCTTCTCACATTGTCCACCCGGGTTGGTCCCCAACACGTCAAGGCAGTGCTCCAAAGTAGAGTGTGTGGTTAAGAGCAAGGACTCTGAGACACAACGGATTAGAATTTCGATTCTGCTAGCTATTGGCTGTGTGATCCTGGCCAAGTTACATAACCTCTCTGGGCCATAGAATAGTACCTAATGTTATGGAGAGTGTCTTTATTTGTCAGAGTACTCCAGAGAAACAGAACCAATAGGATGTGGGTGTGTGGGTGGGTGTGTTATGTGTGTGCCTGTGTGTGTGTCTGTGTCTGTGTGTGTCTCTGTGAGGGAGAGAGATTTCTTTTATGAAACTGGCTGATACACTTGAAGAGGCTGGCAAGTTCAAAATCTGAAGGATGGGCTGGCAGACTGGAGACCCAGAGAAACACTAAGGCTGCAATTTGAGTCCAAAAGGCCATATGCTGGCAGAATTTCCCCTTGCCTGGGGGAGGTCCACGTTTTTCTTAAGGCCTTCAACTAGTTAGATGAGGCCCACCTACAGGAAGCATAATCTACTCAATCAGTGGATTTAAATCTACTGAATTAAATGTTAATTTCATCTTAAAAATACCTTCACAGCAACCTCCAGGCATGTTTGATCAAATATCTGAGTGCTGTGACCTAATTAATTTGACGTATCAAGTTAACCTCCCCAGGGAATAATGAGTTAATATTTGTAAGAAGCTTAGTTCAGTGCCTGGTACATAGTACACCTTAAGAGTTTATTCAGTAAACAAAGATAAGGGTTTCTTTAGCACTCTGCAGAAGGGTTTCTCGAACCATGACATCCAGACCACTTCTTTCCAGATTCTTGTTAGCTCAGTTTTTATTTATTTACATATTTGGCAGTATTGGGTCTTAGTTACAGCATGAAGGATTCTTGTTGTGTCGTGTGGGATTTTTCACTGTGGCACACAGACTCTGGTTGCAGCGCACGGGCTCAGTAGCTAGGGGCATGGGCTCAGTAGTTGCTCCACAGCATGTGGGATCCTAGTTCCCTGACCAGAGATTGAACCCGCATCCTCTGCATTGCAAGGCAGGTTCTCAACCACTGGACCACCGGGGAAGTCCTAGTTAGCCCAGATTTCTTGAAGGATTGTTGTCCACATGCTGCTGCCACTTCTCACTCACTTCAATCCTGCTTCTGTCTCCCAGTCTCCTGAAACCACAGTCGTGATACTCAGAAGCAGCTGCCTGATTGTGGAATCAAGTGACCTCTTCATCCCGTTTATGTCTCTGAAGCATTAGAGGGTTTCTTTTCTCTAGACAGGAAGGCCCACCTCCCTTGGCTCTCTGACTCAGTGTCCCCCAGGGCCCTCCTCTCCTGCCATATGGGCTCTGCCCTGGGCCCAGCTCCTAATTCACTTTATATGCAGTCACTGGGGCTGTATCCTCTGACTTCTCATACTCGCACAGCCACCCATCCACCTAAGTCTGCTCTCTGATCTGTGTTCCTGACTGTCTATTAGACATCTGCCTTTAGGTATCCTTCAGGAAACTCAGATTCATGTGCCTGTAACAGACAGGCATGCTTCTGCCTTTATGCCTGTTCATTTCTGTGTTTCCTCTCTTTGTTAAGGGTACCACACACCAGTAGTTACCCCACATTTATTCTTTTTTTAAAATATTTATTTATTTGGCTGTTCCAGGTCTTAGTTGCAGCAGGCAGAATCTTCTTTGCAGCATGTGGGATCTAGCTCCCTGACCAGGGATCAAACCAGGCCCCCCTGCATCGACAGCCCAGAGGGACGTTCACCCCCGCTCATTTATTCTTTTGCTTCACCTCCCTGCACCACTGGCAGCCATGTCTGGTCCTTTGCAAGATCGTGCTGATGTCAGATCAGCGTTTCTTCAACCTACCTTCTCATCTCCTTCATTAACCTCTGTCTGGGTACAGACTCTGCCTTCTTTCTGACCAGTTCCTGTAGCTGTCTACCTGTCTGCCACTCTCCTTCCCTCTACCAGGGCTTCTGGGTTGCCACTGGGCTGTCTGTCAGAACCACAGACCCTTTGCCCTGTTAGAGCATCTCAGAACTACTCATCATGAGGCTGTCCACACTCAGCACGGCACACAGATGTCTTCAGAGCTGTCCCCACCCAGCTCTCCAGCTCACTTTCGGCCACTGTCTCCTGCACACCCTCCACTGCTCCCACACCCAATTGTGTGCTCTTCCCTGGATGTACCTGGTCCCCCTCATCACTTGTCACACTGCATGATTGCACGAGCAGAGTCTCTCCTCTCAAATTACCTTCTCCATCCTCCGACCAATAATTTGGTCCCTCCTAAGCATGTTGTCCATTTAGCGGTGGCACTAGAAGTCTGTAAGAACATGGCCTTACAGTGTCTCAGTCATTATCCGTGTCCTCATTGAGTCTTCCTTATCTCTGAATCCTCATGATCCAGAACAGTCCCTGGCACTTGCAAGGCACCCAGCTAAAATGTTTGCTGAATGATTGAATCAGATGAGCAGCATTTAGATATTTTAAGATTTAGAGCAGTTTAAGATATTATAACATTGGTAAAAGATGATTCTATACATAGAATTTACCTTTACATATCTATATATCTATATCTGTATATGTTTAGACCTGTATCTATATGTTTAAAGAATGATGCTTTGAGTGGTTGTCTGGAGAGAGAACAGTTGTATTGCATTTTCTCCACCCTAGAGCTTCTATCCCTGCTGCTGTGCTTCTTCTACTCCTTCCTGCCTCTTCATTTTTGAATGGATATATTTGAATATAGATAAATAAGGTGGGGGTATAAAAGGCTGTATTCCTAATACAGTGATGCTTTCGCTAGGGAGTCATACACAGATTCATCATAACAATATGGCACAGGTCTGTAGAAGCAGCATCCTTGCTCTCATTAGTTTATTTTGTATACAGATCACAAAGATCAAAAGCTTATTTAAATTTTTTTTGTTTGATGTCTGTGGTAGACTGGAAAATTGCCCCCTCCCCCAAAAAGCTCCACATCCTAACCCCTGGACTCTGTGAATATGACTTGATATGGTACAAGGACTTTGCCAATGTGATTCAGTTGAGAATCTTGAGATGGGGAAATTCTGCTGGATTATCCTCATGGATCCACTGTAATCACAACAGTCCTTATAAGCAAGATGCAGGAGGAATCAGAGATGGTGACATAATGATGGAAGCAGAAATTGGAGGGATGCGCTTTGAAAAGGAGAATGGGACCTCAAGCCAAGGAACAGAAGCAGCCATGAGAAGCTGGAAACAAGAAACTGAAACGGATTCTTCCGTCAGTCTCCAGAAAGAACCAGCCCTACTGATCCTCTGACTTAAGCCCAGTGAAACCGATTTCAGGCTTCTGATCTCTAGATATAAGAGAATACCCACTTGTGTCGTTTTAAGCCCCTGAGTTTGTGGTTGTTTATTACAGGAGCAAAAGGAAACTAATACACTGTAGAAATCAGTAAAAACAAAGAAATGTGCATTGTCATGAAGCCTCTAAAAAGTAAGTTATCCAATTCTCTACTTCCTCTCTGGAAATATTCTCGATGGCGTTGAGCCTTCTGTCATTGAGAATCTTCATTGTATGGTTGATCTAGTTCCACTTAAATGGTCTTTTTCACTTAGCCCATACAGTGAAAATTGTAACTGTCGAATTCCAGGCTCCAACAGATTGTTTGAAAAGGCAACATTTGGAAAGTCATTCAAAAGTGATCAAATGAATCAGAACAAGTTTTCTGAAAACTTTGTCTTTAAAGTTTTGGATGGACATTTCAAAGAAATCATATGTTCTTTAACTTACTAAGCTCAACAGAAGCCTACATATTTCATAAGGGTGTTTCTACTATTATATATAATCCATAATGTCATTATTTAAGTAGAAATTAAATTATTGCAGTTAAATGAAAAGTTCCAAGAATATTATAAGATCAGGGGAAAAAAATAGGAACACGTATTAAGCATGTAGCACTATTTACTAATTATCTACTATTTATGATTGATTCAAATGCAATTAGCATTTCAAACCAGTTTAACACTTTAACTGATATACTTTTCAGGTAAATCAAAGTACTTGAATTTCAAAGTGTTTAACAGCCAGAACTAGTAACTTGTGAATCCATTAAGAATTTCTCATTTAAATAAGGGTCAACAAACTATGGCCTGAAAGCTTAGAATGGTTTTTACACTTTTAAATGTTTGAAGAAAGAATCAGAAGGGAGCATCTAATGACACATGAAAATTATATGAAATCTAAGCATCCCTGAATGAAATTCTATTGAGTGCTATGGACTGAATGTTTGTGTTCTCCCCAAATTCATATGTTAGAATCCTAATGCCCAAAGTGATGATGGTATTAGCCTTTGGAGGTCATGAGGGCGCAGCCCCCATGAATGGGATTAGTCACCTTATGAAAGGGGCCCCAGAGGGCTCCCTTGGCCTTTCCACATGTGAGGACATGGCATGTGAGGACACAATGAAAAGGCACCTCTGTGAACCAATGAAACCAGCTCTCACCAGAGCTGAATCAGCCAGCACCTTGATCTTGGACTTGGCTTCCTCTAGAATGAAGAAGTGCATTACTGTTGTTTATAAGCCATCCAGTTAATTTTGTTACAGCAGCCCAAGTGGAGTAAGACATTAGAACACAACCATGCCATCTTTGTTCATGTTAGGTCTGTGAGAGCTTTTCCTGCACCAACAGAGCTGTTTCCACAAAGTGAAAAATATTTGCTATCTGGACTGTTACAGAAAAAGTTTGTGACACCTGATCTAAGATGCATTCCATAGGGGAGCTCTGACCACTTATTATTAAAATGCAAGTGTATTCTCCATCTGCAGGGCCAAACAGGGTGCCTGATTCAGTCAGTGTGTACTTCCTGTTATCCAGGCAGCCTTCCAGCACTTTACCCTGAATGACAGCCGATGCTTAGTGATAACACCTTGGTTATAGGGCAATATACATTTTAATGCTAATTCAATTACTTCCATTCCTGACTGCTGGATAACTGAAAGTTTACTCATGAGAGAAACGGTAGAGGTACCTACTTTCTTTTTTTTTTAGATTCCACATATAAGTGATATAATATGATAATTTGTCTTTGTCTCACTTACTTGACCTTAGTATGATAATCTCTAGATCCTTCCATGTTGGTGCAAATGGCATTATTTCATTCTTTTTTATGGCCGAATAATATTCTGTTGTATATTTGAACCACATCTTTATCCATTCATCTCTTGTTGGGCATCTAGGTTGCTTCCAAGTCTTGGCTATTGTGAATCGTGCTGCAGTGAACATTGGGGTCCATATTTTTTTCGAATTTTGGTTTTCTCTGGATGTATGTCCAGGAGTAAGAATGCTGGATCATGGGGTAGCTCTATTTTTAGTTTTTTAAGGAACCTCCATACTGTTCTCTATAGTGGCTGCACCAACTTACATTTCCACCAAGAGTGTGGGAGGGTTCCCTTTTCTCCACATGCTCTCTGGCATATATTAGAGATACTCCCTTCCCAATACCATTAGAGTGGATTCGATTTGGTGCTACTGTTTTTCACAGTTTTCTTTTTCTTGAATGACAGTTGGGTTTTTTTGGTTTTTTATTTTGTTTTGGAACAGGCAAAGAATTTCCCATTAAAAAAATTATCATCTCCGTATTTTAACCCACATGTTCAAACAAGGGTGACCTAATAGATAAATGGTCTCCTAGAACAGAAGTAAAGCTGGGTTTTGCTTAAAATGTTACAACAGTATGAATTGGTTGATAGTGGTGTGGACTCTCAGGAAAAAAGATTTTTTTTAAAAGCCTGACTTGCACACATTAGAGTCAAAACTTTTGCCGCATTTCCTGGCAGTGCCGATCTTGCTGCAGCTGCCCTGTTAAAATGCCATTTGATTTACGGTACAAGGTGGGGCCTCTATTCAGTGATGTACGTCTTTTCCTTTGACGAATTAGCAGATTTCTTTAACCCGTGATCTTCTGATGATGCTGTCTCTTTTGCAAAGCAGTATAGTGCCAGGACCTGGGGCCTGAGTATGCAAGTGTGTCTGAGGGGATGGGATACAGTGACCTCATCAGGAATGTGCAGGGGCCAGTTTGACCTTTGAAAGAAGCTGCTTTTCTTCCCCAGTAGGACAAATGCAGTTTTGTCGGTCATGGTGAATGCATCTTAGCCAAGACTTTCGGGACAGTAAAAGATGGTGTGCTGGCTTGTTTTTATAGCATTTCCTCTCTTTAGCTCGTAACTGGGACAGCAGATGGCTGCCCCATGTCCCAGGTGGTCAGACTGCAATCTGATTCGATGCCCTGGGGAACGGTCACTTATGAATAAGCAAACCAGGTCAGTGGTTTGAATTGAAAGTGACCGACTGACCTTGCGTGGCCGAGAAATCATGATTTAAGATCCTCTCTATGATAAGTTGCTTCTGTTTCATAATAACTTGGGTTACTTGGTTTGAATACTTTCATTCTAATGAGGTGACAAAAATCAAAGCAGATTCCAAGTGAAGCTACATTGCAGAATCCAGTTTTAACTGCCTTCCCAGAACGCAGCCTGCAGAGCGGTGTGCGTTGCTATAGAAATGCTGGTTACTGAACCAGCTTCTTATCATGTATGGCGCATACGTATCAGGCATTCAGCGATACTCGCTCATAATTGGCCGGTAGTGGGTTCGTCTCTGCATAGATGGTGAGCTTTACTGTTGATGCTGTCGCTCATCGAACTAGCCCTTTTAGGTAAGTCATGGCCAGCCTATCCCTGACAATGGAGCTTGATTTAAAGTACAGATCTAGGATTTTGTTACATTTCATTGTTTCTCAAGGGGAGAAAAGGATGGGAGTTCTTAAAACACTATATTCTATTTGTCACTTAAAGAAAATGAAAATATTACTGGTGTGTCTTTTTCTGTATATACCGTGAGCCATGCCTCTTACATAGCAGGTGACAAATTGCCAGACAGGTGTAGTGACTGAATGACAAGAATGAGCCATAGGGCATTGTGTGGGCAAAGTTAGAACAAAAGAAAGGAATTCATGTTTCTAAAAGTTAAGTATGTATTTACATCTGTGATGTTAACTTTAGAACCATGCATATCATCTTTATAATTTTTTTTTCCAAAATGACCAGACTCAATAGTTAAGGGAATTAAACAAAGAAAGAAGCAAACTTACCTGCTGAAGTACAATGTCAGTATATCCTTGAGAAGGATCACCTGAAATGGGTCTTCTCACAATGAAGGTGATCTCTTAGAAACAAAGAAATAATTCTCAGGAAAAGAGTCTCTGTATTCTCAGATATAATGTGCACATGTGTAAAACTGAGTTACTTTGCTGTGCAGCAGAGATTGGCACAACATTGTAGATCCACTGTACTTCAGTTTTTAAAAAATTGTCCATACCAGTGAATCAGGCTTCCCTTAGATATATAGTGGAGGGGGGAAGATAATTTACCTGCAGAGAAAGCTAACTGAAGTGAAATAACAGAAAAGAACCGTTAAAAGTGTAGGACTTAATCTGGATAAATTATGCCAGTCCAGCAAAAACTTGGGCCAGAGACCTCAGCTGCCAGGTGGCCAGCAAAATGTGACCTGCTTTTGAGACACAGATTGGTGTCTTTTGGCTGCTGCAGATCATCAGCATCACAGTTGGGGTGTTCTACTCCTGTTGCCCGAGTGGAACGGAGTCTGGCCGTGGAACACATGCACTGCCCACAGGGAGACCGAATGCTGAGTGATCTCAGAACATGGACATTTGTTTCCTGATGTTGCCTAGCAACTCAAAAAACACTCTTGTACTATCAGTCCATTCCTAAAAATTGTTAAGCCTTTTGTGTTTGTAGCCAGCCCCCCCAACAACAACAAAAAAATGAGACAGTTTAGAAAACAATACCATCACTTTAGCTAAATTATAGCCATATATAGCTCAGGTCCACTCTGTTTCAAAATCCTATCCTTAGAGACTTAATTTTCCTAAAGGGTCCATTTATATAGGAGAACTTTTCATGCTGGTGTTGAATGGAAACAATTTTTGGCAAGTTTTACAAATGATGGCTGCCCACTTTGTGGCCTCAGAGTGTATATAGATCAGTATGTTCCTCCTGAAAGAAAATGTCTTAAGTTGTAGTCAACTCTTAATTACCACTTATAAAATAATTACTTTGTGGATTATCTATGGCAGGTGTGTATTCTCCCTACTACCTGAGATCCTCAGAACCTTCTTGCTTTGCTGTCCTTTGGCCTGGATTTGAAGCACTGCATCTATTATTAATATACTCGTTCTGAGATTGGCCTGGGTGAAAAATAATTAGGAAGGCAAAGCTGCCATCATTTATTTTAAAACCAAGTATTTTTTTAAAAATAGTTTCAGTTTTCAGTGATCTCCACTGAAATGAGAAATTAAGAGGTAAAATTCATTTTCATAGGTCAGGATGTTGCACTGGTTGTACAGCATTTGGCAAGAGTGTATCGAATACAGGCAGGCTGTAGCCCAGCAATTGAGACAGCTTGGATGTAAACACTGGCTCCTGTGGATCTTGAGCAAGTCCATTAATCTCTCAGGGCCTCAGTTTTCTCATCTGTAAAATGGGAATAATAGTTATCATTTCCCATCTCATAAAATTGTTGAGAATGGAGAACCCTTACAGTGGTGCGTAGTACTGGGTAAAGTGTTCTGTAAGTATTAATAATTATTATAATCATCATTGTTCTAATTCAGCCCATATTTAGTTTGTGTGTTTTGTGTAAAGCATGATATAAGGGAGACAGACAAGATGTACAAGTACAGTGAAGCCTTAGTATCTTTAAATTGAATACCCAGGACTTCCCTGGTGGTCCAGTGGTTAAGAATCCACCTGCCAGTGCAGGAGACATGGGTTCGATCCCTGCATTACAACTTGCCATTTCATATAAGCAGTTTGAAATATACCTAAATTGGAGGGGAAGAAATATAGGACCATTTGGGGAAAGTTGTTTGGTTTTTCTTTCATTGTCTACTCATTCTCAGCTGAGCTCATTCATTAGTAAAACAGGTAGGACCATAAATCAACATTTTTCATCACTGTTTTCATAGCAACCCTACATTCTTTCTTAATCAGAAAGAAGCTGAAATCCAGCACGGGGAAGTACCTGGTACACATGTATGTTATCCTAGGAATGGAGAAGGGGAGATTCAAAACACAATTTCCTTCAGGCTTTAAATCCTCTTCCTGTTCTAGAATATCAGATTTTGGTGCATTCCTCCTTCTATGCCAAGACTTAATGTGGCTTAACAGAATAATGGACTGGATCTGGGGATGCAGAGCAACTATCCATTCCCAGATATTTTGTTTGGCCCATACAGTTGATTTGGGGGCATTTATTTGTTTGTTTTGTTTTAGTTTGCTGCCAACATTTAAATATTGAAAGATTTCCTAGGGAATTCTGTTCTTGGCTTCTCTTTTTTAAAAAAATGAACAATTCACTCATTACAGCAAATAGATAGTGAACATCTTTGTGCCAGACTTTACTCAATTCTAGGCTTTTGGTGAGAAAAAATGCAGCCATGAAATTAAAAGATGCTTACTCCTTGGAAGAAAAGTTATGACCAACCTAGACAGCATATTAAAAAGCAGAGGCATTACTTTGCCAGCAAAGGTCTGTCTAGTCAAGGCTATGGTTTTTCCAGTAGTTATGTATAGATGTGAGAGTTGGACTGTAAAGAAAGCTGAGCACTGAAGAATTGATGCTTTTGAGCTGTGGTATTGGAGAAGACTCTTGAGAGTCCCTTGACTGAAAGTAGATCCAACCAGTCAATCCTAAAGGAAATCAGTCCTGAATATTCATTAGAAGGACTGATGCTGAACTGAAACTCCAATACTTTGGCCACCTGATGCAAAGCTCATTGGAAAAGACCCTGATGCTGGGAAAGATTGAAAACTGGAGGAGAAGGGGACAACAGAGAATGGGATGGTTGGATGGCATCACCAGCTCAATGGACATGAGTTTGAGTAAACTCCAGGAGTTAGTGATGGACAGGGAGGCCTGGCATGTTGCAGTCCACGGGGTCACAAAGAGTCAGAGACGATTGAGTGACTGAACTGAACTGAATGACAAAACAAGTCAAGGAAGGCACCTGTAATTATGAAGTTTTTGTTCTGAATGGAGGAGACAATGAACCAGTTTACTTTGTTGGCATTAAGTAAGTGCTGTAGGACAATTTAATTTAAGCAGGGTGATGTCAGGGAGAATGATTGGCTGGACAGAGGCTTTGGAGGAGTGCTATTTGAGCTGAGATGCCAGGACACATAGGAACCTAACATGGGACTGTCTTGGGGGGCAAGAACATTCTGGGCAGAAAAAAATGGTCAACACAGAGGTCACCAGATTGGAACCAATTTGGCCACACCTACAGCAACCAGTTCACTCAGAGGCACTAAGCCTTCATGCACTGCAGCCTATGGAGTGAACTCAGATGTGTGTCAACTTCCAATCGGCCGTCTGACAAGTGACTAGATTATTCATGAAATATATTAGAAATATTTCTGAAGTTGCTTCACGTACTGGCCACCCAGCTGATGCACCCCGGCAACATTGTAGGAAATGGTTCTAGGGTTTTCTGAAAGATTCACCACACCCACAAAAGTACAAATAATGTGGAGCTTTGCTACTCAGAGAGTGATCCTTGGACAGGGGGTATATTCAAACTCCAAAATCTCACGATTTGCTCCAAGACCCACTGAATCAGACTCTGCATTTGAACAAAATCTCCACTATACCAACCTCTTGAACAAAGCGCTGGTTGGGAGCATCTTACCACATCTGTCCAGATGCTTGTCGCCTCACTCTCTTCTGCCACCCTTCGTTTTGAATGAGTCTTCTAATGCTGAAGATAAGTGGCCATGCCTCCTAAATCCTGGACTGTGTACCTCACCTAGCCCCATCTGACATGTAATTGCAAGATGAATGTTAGATTTAGTGGGTAATGAACAAAATTTCTCCCCATATGGGCTTAATTAGCCTCCACTCTGATACTACTTTCTGGGAATTTATATATACCTATTGTAAATTGAAAATTCTCTCATTAAATTTTATTAATGCTATTATGCATGCTAATACTTCTGGCTACCTATTTAAGGCATACACTTTGTCTAGCCCTCCCTGCCAGAAGCTTTACAGTTTCCCATTACTGCCGTCTCCTAAAATTTGTTTCAGTAAGCCTTGTGATCACTCAGCTAAAGTTTAAAGGAGAAAAAAAAAAATCAGTTGCTTGGATCAAATTTATTTTTAAGAATCTATTCCTCAAAATATGCCCTAAAAATACCCAGGGAACATGTTATAGCTGAATACAGATGCCCTTCTTGTTTTAATTTCTAATTATTCATTATACCTGTGATTTTATGCTTTGAACAGAAGGTCGTTGGTTATAGTGAGTTACCGTTAATTTTATTCTTCTTTAAACCGGTCCAAAATGTACTTGCCTGAAGCTACAGGAATCCAACCATCTGTATATGACTTTCACTCTTCAGTTCCATTGCTCTCAACTAGCATGGTTAGATAATTTACCACCAGGTAAACAAATACTTTGCAGTGTAATTGACAAGGAATGTATCCTCCTCACAGAGTTCATGGAAAAATAATTCTAAGAAAGGGAACATACTATTCAAAGGCATAGACTTTAATTTGGAAAAAAAGAAGGCTGCTCCACAGTGTCATAAAAATAGGCAGTGTCGCTATTTCTGCCGTACCGATGAATGTGACTTAAGGGCTGGTGGACTTTTCTGGTTTTTCTGGATGATCTCATCCCACTAAGGTTTTGTTAAAGGATGTGATAAAACAGACTCAGACTTTGACACTTCTAATTGTACAGCTGGTAGGAAAATGCAGTAGAGGTTATGGCTTAAGATAATGCAGATGGAAATCCTGGGAAGTAAGTTTGTTCTGGTTTCTAGAGAGATGCAACATACTTGGAAGCGGGGGGTGGGGGAGTGGGGGCGAGAAGCGGGCTATGATTATCAGTAGTAATAGTAATAAGCACTCACTCTGGACCTGAGCAGTATATCTCTCTTAGGAAGTCTGCCCTCAAACATGTGAATGCCCACGATATCCATTATTCACCGGAAGTCACCACAGCCTAAGTGAGGAGATGGTCATCGGCCAAAGCCAACAGCTGAAGGGCAGGACAGAAGAGGTTCCTACCATCCAAGTTCATGCATGTGTCATGCATGTATGTGTTCTCACCTCTTGCCATGAATGTTTCCAGATAGTTCATGGTGAACAGTTAAGTTGTAGGAATAGAAGCATTCTATTTCACAGTGAACATTCACCTTTAAATTGATAAAACTTTTTTGAGATGTATTTTCTGCATGGCTGTGACATTTCTTCGCATCCCAGCTTATAGGCCTAGTCAAAATCACTGCAGCCTCTTTCACAAAAAAAAAAAAAAAAAAGCATCAATTAGAATATGTTAGGGGAATTCCCCGGCAGTCCAGTAGTTAAGAGTGTACCTTCCAGTGCAGGGGGTGTGTGTCCAATCCCTGGTCTTGAAGTTAAGATCTCACATGCTTCACGGCCAAAAAACCAAAACATAAAACAATATTATAACAAATTCAATACAGACTTAAAAAAAAAAAAAGAATACATTAGCTGTGCATGTTGGTAGAATCCTCAACTACAAGTGCTTAAGTGATGAAGCGTTTATTGTTTATGTGACAAAGGAATTGTGAAGCAGCCACCAGAGACTACCTGTCCCTAGCCGGACCCTCCTCAAGCGGCAGAGCTGGAATTCACACTAGGTGTTATCTTAGGAAAGGCAAATTGTCCATGCTGTCAGTTGGTCCTTGATCGTGCTGGACTTTCATCTGCCCAGTGTCCCAAGGTGTGACATGGTCACAAGTCCCATTGTAAGAGTCTTTCTCTGTATATTGGCTGAGGTGCAGGCTGCCAGCTGCAATGTGTCATCTATTACAAGGGCAGGTTGTTCACTTACAGTTTCCTTTTCAAAACCAATAGTGCTCCTCCTAACAGTCTTTTCTGCTTGTTACCAAATGCTGAGATGAGCTTGTGCAGCAGATAAAATAGAGGCGTCCAGGCAGAATAAGTGGGCCAGTCAGGAAAAGCAAGGAAAATCAGAACCCTGTCAGTCATATTCTAATGAGACATTATGTTTGGAGCTCTTTTTTCACATTTTAGAGTTCTTTTCCCTTTGAATCGCTATTTGTTTAAAATTTGAACTCTTCTTTATATTTTGCAAATAAAGGCTGGTTTCATTCCTGCTTGGTAACCAAGCAAGAAAGTGGCACCCCTGGTGATTGCTAAGAGATCCCATCAGACCTTATAAGCTAAATGCAAGGGGTATCTTTCTGAGCCTGTCAATTACTGTGTGTAATCAGCATTGTGGTTCAGTGCAGCTTCCAAGTAAAGACCTCATGGTGCTTATACCCACAAACCTTGCCAGCTGTATAGGTAACTAAAGTCTTTCTCCTTGAAAGGATCTCTGAATCTTTCCCTTGTATGAGGTTTCACTCTAGAGAATTCAGACGAAAACTGATCTGCGAGTGTGTGTTGAAGAAACCAAGTAGTAAACTTGGATTCACAGTATCTCAGTTCCACGTCTGGGTTCATCCGTCACGTGGCTACCTGTGGACTTTATTCTAGATGCAGTCTTCATGTAGCAGGTTATCTGGTTCCCTGGTGGGGATATGGGAGTTGGTGGCGGTGAGAGAGAAGAGCTGGTAAAAGCCCATAGGAAGGGCAGGGGAAGGAAGGGGAGGGAGGAAGTGGGAGAAGGAAGAAAAACACAGCCAGGGTTGAAACTGTTTAGTATTAGAGCAAACAACTTTGTTCCTCCGTAGGGACCTAAGGGCATCAATATTTAAGGACCAGCATCAGTTGATCATAACAATAACCCTGAATTACCATGAAAAAATCAAAATTATATTCTACTTTATGAGGCAGGAGTAAATGACACTTTTTAGAATTATAGAAAACTGCCTTTTCAAACTTTGGCAAATCTGACCCAAGTTCTATGAAAGAATAACTCCCAAACCATGTTTGGGAGATGTCCCGGGGGTTGTAGAGTGGGGGAGTTCTCGCCATCTGTTTGCAGAGAAGCTTGTCTTTTATCTGTTTATCTGTTTTATATACTAATTTCTTAATTGTCTTAATACAAAGATTCAATTAAAGAGAAAGAGTTCAAATGCTTTAAAAACAATTTGGAAGCTGATGATCTAGAAATTTTAGTACCGTGGGATTTCATTCCTCCGGTGATGCCAGAGAACGGCTCTCCCACCTTCACACACATGCAGCCTCCGTAGTTGGCACAGCACAGCGCTCCGTCAGCACAGAGACACAAGTAGCCACCAGCTCGCCTGCTCCTGACACCCACTGCACAGTCAGCCACCCTCCCTGGGCAATGGCCACATGCATGAAGGTGGCATGCATGGATCGTCCCCTGATCTGTCTGAGCAGCGCTGAGGTGCCCACAGGAACGGAAAGTCCTCACTCTTTGTACCCTGGCTGCAGGTCCAGCAGTCACATAACCCACTCAACAAAAGAGACTCTGCAGAGGTTGGTCTGTCCTGCCTCCATTCCAGGCACCGGCTTCCCATTCACGAGTACAAAAATCTCTTATGTGTGCAGTTCCTCAGGTGGGAAAACACCCTCATCCCACACCCTCAGGATTTCAGTGATGAGAAGCATATGTTTCTGGTACACAATTCATTAATTCTTGTGTTCCCTGCAGCCAGTTTCCTTCCGCAAAACACAGAAAGCTTGGAAATAGTTTTTGCCAATAACAGCATGATTGTTGAATCCTAAAATGGAGTCACCCTCTATTCACTGAACACGTGTACATTTTACGGAAAACTTAGTCCGAAATAAATGCTTCTTTCCCAGCTGGCTTTGTTCCCTCTGGTCAGAAAGAGAAGAATCCCAAGCTTAACTGCACTCCTGTAAGGAGATCTCTCCTGCCAACCACACCCAGCTTTTCACAGAAGGTCATCTGATATTATTTGGCAGGGGAGGAGGTTGCACGTCTGGCTTTCACACTCAAATACCACCGTGTTCCCACGCTGGGAATATTTCTGGGTGCTGAGAAGACAGAAGAAATAGGTTGATGGGACCTGGAAGGCCCCTACATGCAAGAGGGACTTAGGATAAACAGGATGTGACTTGAATCTTGAAGGATGGGTAAGCTTTTGGAAGAGAGGGAAACCATATGAGGTTGAAACAGTGGAGGGCAAAATCCTGGACTCGGGTAAAAGTGTCTGTTGGGAGGACCAACCTGGGAAGAACTAAGCGGGTGGAGAAGTGAGGGAGGGGCAGGCGGTCGGAACAGCTCTGACCTCACCTTTGTGCCTCCAAGGATGGGTCCTGGTGGCTTTTCATCGCTAACGGCACCGGGACCCCTGCGCCAGCCCTCCCCGGGCTCCCTCCCTCTTGTCCCTGGCATCACGCATCAAGCTTGCCCGGTACACTCTGCACCCCTCTGTGCTTCTGTTCCCTCCTCTTTCTCTCTGCTCGCCCCCACCCTCCACCCCCACGTGAAGTCCTGCCTGTTCGCCAGAGCCCACCTCATCCCCAGGGGGCATCCCTTCCTCACTGTGCTCCCAAAGCAGCTGGTGTTCTGCCTTCCTAGCTTTTCTGGCTCCCACCAGCATCATAGGCTCCAGTGCCTGTATGGTATGTGTGTGTGTGTGGGTGTGTGGGTGTGTCCACTCACTAGCCTTGTTCCTAGTGTAACTGGGAGACATTTTAAAAGTCCATTTCTGGGAAAAAAAAAAAAAAAGGGTCCATTCCCAAGACTTCTTGGTGGTCCAGTGGTTAAGACTCCACTCTCCTAATGCAGGGTCCCGAGGTTCGATCCCTGGTCAGGGAACTGGATCCCTTATGCCACAACTAAGACCTGGCTCAGCCAAATAAATGTGAAAAATAAAGTCCATTTCCAGTTGATGCGGCTGTGTTGCGCTGTAGAAAGCCAGGGCAACATAGCCATACAGGTAGGTGGCTTTCCCCTGAGTGATCAACAGGAATTAGGACTCTGAGCCCCCATCTCTTTTCCTCTGGGTCCCTTTAGCCTAACCTCGTATCCGCTCCACTTGACGAGCAGTGACTCAAGAATCTAATCTGAGGGAAACTGCAAACCAAAGAATGCAGGCCGCTTCCTGGCTGATAGGAGATCCTGGCGGGGCTGCTCCTGTGGGAGAGCGTGTGGGAGTGGGGTGGGGTGTGTAAGTCATGAGCTAAACAGCGCGGGTTCCCCAGGGGAAAACCGGAAGCAGTGGCAAACAATCCCTTCTCTGCCTTCAGGCAGACTTTCTGACTCAACACAGAACCGCTTTAGCTGCATGTGTCACGTGCCCTGGTTTCCATTTCCTCAGCAGCTCCTGGAGTGAGTGTGTGAAGCTCAGAGTGGCTGGACCATCTCTGGCTTGATGCTCTTCAGCCAATGTATCCTCATACTTCATAGAGCTTCCAGCTTATTTTCTCGTCTAACTTGAAATCCTCCGGAGCCATGGTTCAGCCAGTTGCATGGGGAGGTCGGACAATACAAAGCACCCACTGATGCCTGGCCTCCCCCATCTTCCTTCTTTGTTCAACTCCTGTCTTTGAGGAAGAGGAGGAAGAAGGGTGAGGAGGGAAGAGGAGAAGGGGGGAAGAGGATGAGGAGGGGAAGAGGAGGAGGAGGGGAAAAGGAGGAGGAGAAAGGGAAGAGGAGGAGGAGGAAAGCTGGGGGGAGGAAGGAGGAGTAACATGGGGAGAGGGAGGGAGGGGAAGGGATGGGAGGCATGCTGGGGCACCTTTCCACCCAATACATTTGAATGTTGCTATGGCAACTGATAGGCCCTAGAAGCCCTGCCAAGTATTGTTTTTTTTTCCCCTCGGAGGGGAAGGAAATCCACTCTCGCCACCTTGTGTGTGCATGCTAAGTTGCTTCAGTTGTATCAGAGTCTTCACAACCCTATGGCCTGTAGCCCACCAGGCTCTTCTGTCCATGGGATTCTCCAGGCAAGAACACTGGAGTGGGTTGCCATGCTCTCCTCCAGGGGATCTTCCCAACCCAGGGATGGAACTCGAGTCTCTTATGTCTCCTGCATTGGAGACACTAGCACCATCTGGGAATCCCAGTGGTGTGTATATACCTAGGAAAGGCAGGGATTTGGAGACTGGAAGGTGGAATATTTGGTGCATAGCTGATAAATTTAGGCCTGGAGGGAACAGGAATCCACACATGGCCATTTCAGGGGGTGGGTGATCAATCATAGGAGGAGCTCTGTGTAAGTGACCCATATGTCTGGGCTGGTGGGTCCAGTGGGTGTGCGTGGGCTGGTGGGGGCCCTAGCCAGCACTCTCCCTGGGAACCTTACAAAGTGAAAATGTTGCAAATGCTGGCAAGTTCAGTCGGGAATGCAGCAGGGCAGAGTAGAGGAAATAGCACCAACCTTGAGGACAGACAGACCTACTCTGCCCCTGCTTTGCTCTCTACCCCTGGGACAGCTCAGAAGAATTCCATGTCTCACCAGTCTCCAGTGTCTAAAAGGGGAAAACGAGTCCTCTTCTGTAGAGTCGTTGTGAAACTACTGATAACATGTATAAAGCATGTCGATGTGACGAGCCAGCACACAGTAGGTGCTCACTAGTGTGAAATACTCTTTAAAGTATTAACTGAAAGGCAGCACGGACCTGGACTCACTCGGTGTCTCTCAACATCAGAGCCAACTGGAAGCTTCATAAACTACTCACCTAAGCCAGGCTTCTGGGTTAGAATTGGCAAAGATGGGACCAAAGAGTCTCTCTCTATATATATTTTTAAACTTCCTGAAGCAACTCTGATCGCACCAGTCTGCAATTCCAAATAGAAAATCCGTTTACTTGCTTGAGGATAAGGAATATAAACAGGACTGGAGTTTCCCCTCCCACCTACCCTTTCTATGCTGCCTTTATTCTGCTTCTAAATTCCAAAGGCTTCTGGAGGAGATGGGCCATGGTGACAGACAAGTAAACTCCAAAGGCTTCTGCTAAAATTATCTGTGTTTGGAAGCAGGGACGTGTGATACAGTGGCTGAGAGTAATGTAATCAGGAAGGCCAGGAAAAACGCTTTCCTGAAAGCTAGACGCAGTTGCTCCACAAGAGTTGGACCGTTTGGCTCTCTGATGGGTTCTAAATGGGAAACTTAAGGCGATTTGTACCATGTGCTTAAGCCTTAACTAGGAGTTCCACGTACATCTGGCTGAAGTCTTTTTCCACATCCCACAGGAACGTGGCTGAAGAGCGGTCTTGGCCTCGTGCACCAGGAAGGCAGTCAGCTGACGTGGACATACATCGCCCCTCAGCTGGGGTACTGGGTGGCTGCCATGTCTCCTCCCAACCCAGGTAACAGAGTCCCCAACACCTGAAGGCAACCAGTTTTTTTTGACGGTTCAGGCTACCTGTGCTTTTGAAAGTGACTTCAGCAGAGAGATCGCATCTTTTTAAAACATGGTTGAACGTGTGAAAAATCAAATGATGAGAAGAAGGTATTTGGTGGGGGTGGGGGAGTTCTGGTTGGCACTGCCCCATCCAGGGTAAGAATAATGCAAAGAAAATAGTCCTGTCTCGAATCTGTTCTGCTCACACAGCTGCCATAGGGAATTCTTAATCTAAAGCCCACAGAAGTGGTTCAGACCTCCTCCCTAATTCCTGAAACAGCTGTGGCCTGGTAGAAGAGAGGACGTAGGAAAAGGCGCTCATTAGAGGGAGCAGCAGCAAGTCACTGTGGAAGGCTTCCTGGGGCAAAAATCTCAACTGGGCATTTCTGAAAGGTTTAAAAGCAAACCTGTTGTTTTATGTCTAAAAGAATATTCCTCCACTCAGGATAGATGAATTAATTCATATTTTCCCCTAAAATTTAATTTCACCAATATTTTCACCGAAAGTGTAAATTTATTTTTAAACCTAACCACCCTGATTTATCCCTATGAGTATTCTAGAATTGTTTTTTTTTTTTCAAAATAGTTACCTTAGGAGAAGTCTTTCCAGTGCTGGCTTCCATTACTCACAATGCCTTGCCTTTAGACTCTGTCTCCTTTGGACTGCTGTCCTTAGTGAAACTCTTCATGGGTGGCCAGTCTTCATGCTCAGAGTTTCCAAGGGTTCCTTTGTTGATTTTTCTTAGACATATCTAAAATGCACCGATCGCCAAGATTGGTGAATAAAGTAAGTAGTTGCGCTAGGTCAAAATGCTGGGGATTTCCCTGGTGGTGCAGTGGTGAAGACTTCACCTTCCAATGCAGGAGTGCACATTTGACCCCTGGTCAGGGAGCTAAGAGCCCCCATTCCTCAGGGCCAAAAAGCCAAAACATAGATTGTAATATTGTAAAAAATTCAATATCAACATTAAAAATGGTCGGCCTCAAAAAATAAAATAAAAATAAATTTTAAATCTTTATTTAAAAAGATGTGCTATGATTAAAAGCTGACCCTTGTCAATTAACCAGGAAGGCAGTTCCAAAATGGAAGTACAAAATATTTTATCAATGGAATTATCACTGGAATGAACACTTAGGACTCCCAAAGTAACTGATTTGAGAGAGGCCAACCCGAGATGGGTGTTGAAAAATCTGTTGCCTTTACTTTATAGTCCCACCCTGAGAAAACGTACACTTCACATCTAGGTTTTAAGAGAATGCGTTTCCCTTTACTGTATTGTTCTTGTAGCCATGTGGGCATGAAGTGAGTACATAAATGTCCCAGTCTCCAAATTTGAAGTGTCTAGAATATGATTATGAGTAAAGAAAGAAAGTCCTTAAAAACCAAAGCCTGTGCATCAGAGTTAAATTTTATTTTAGATCTATTTCCAAGAACCCTGATGATGTGTTATGCGACAGATTAATAGCTGCTTCTGTAAAGAAGAGAGAGAACTAGATACTAGATGTAGGTTGACCCAAGCTTGCTGAGGAGCAACGAAGGAAGAGACAAAAAGCCATAAAAACATATATAGTATAAACCCTGGTGGCATTTAATGTAGAAATACATATACTGGTAATCTCACAGTATATGTATTTATCATCACTTTTATTAAAACAAATCACAGCAATGCTGTGCTTTCACGAACCCGAAACCAACAAGAAAATAATTAGAGTTTTCTCTTTCATTCTCTGTTTAAGAAGGAAATGAGGGAAATCTTTATAAAGATTTCCATTTAGCAGAAGATATTTGGTTGGCCAAAAAGTTCATTCAGGTTTTCCCATACCATCTTAGGGAAAACCCTAAAGGAACTTTTTGGCCAACTCAATAAAATAATAACATTTTGGGTACTTTAAAGGACTGAACTTCCATTATTTGGAAATTATTTTTTTGTGTATCTCAGATTTCTTGGTGACCCCTGCCAAGGTATTACCTGTGTTTGTGGGGTTGCTCTGTGTTAAAAAAAAAAAAAATTGTTTCTCTGAACAATTAAGGCTGTAAACAGTTAAGGCCATTGTGGTCAGTAATTTTTCCAACTTTTTTAAATATTCACTTTCACCCCATTGAAATGATTAATAATTGGGAAAGGATGATGTTGTCTTTTGAACGTAAGTAATGTCACTATTTTCAAAAATCAACAAGTCTCCTTGGGTTTATCTAGCTTAAGAGACTTATCTCCTAAAGATTAGAAAGAAATGTATCCCTTAAAATATCAAAAATCAATGAATAAGTGGGTCTTTATGGTGTTTAATAATCATAACAATGCTCCTGTGATGTTATATGTAATAACTATTCCTTCCTTCCCATCTTTTGGAGCACTGTCAGCATACTTAGACACCAGTAAGTGCCCAAACATTGTAATTTGGGGGAGATTTTCATTATTGCTGTCAATCCCTTGTTAGCAATGTTAAGACAGATTCTTACTGCTATTGAACATAAGGAGTAAGTTAAAGTACCTCTTGGGATTCTTCCCAAGGTAAATTAAAGAGAAAATAGGTTTAATTCTGATCACCTTGTCTGTAAGTTCTGGAGAGGTCTGTGGCCACATCAGGTTAGCCATTTTGAAAAGATACTAGAAAGATGTTATTTTTTTTAATAGGAGGCATTTTAGAAACACATGATGTCCCTGTAATAGGCTGTAGATTTTTTTAAGTCATAGTAAATTTATTTCATACACTTCAACTTATTTGTTAAGGCCAAGGGCTCAGTACATAGTAATCATTGCCCAGGTAAAATATCATGTTTTGATTTGTTTTTTCCTTCTGCAGTGTCATAAAATCCCCAGGTCTTCATGCCATGTCTCTGAGTGGATGAGTCCCACTCATGATATGATGATCATGTATCTAGTTTTCTTATATTCAAAGGTCATGTATTTAGAATGATGAACATGGTACTAAATGCAGCTCTCTTCTTGACTAAGGAGGGACCGTGGATGCTACATACAGAATTTGAGTATTCACAGTGCTCTGGTGATGGTTTGGGAAATCCCTTTCCATTGAGGGGAATTTGGGTGATGCTGCAGGCACAACATCTAAAGGATGTTTGCATCTGGCCCCCGTTCCACACTTCAGCCAATAAGAATAAGAAAAAAGGGACTTCCCTGGTGGGCCAGTGGTTAAGACTTCACACTCTCATTGCCGAGGGCCCATGGTCAATCCCTAGGTTGGGGAACTAAGATCCCACATGACACATGGCCAAAAACAAAGAAGAATAAGAAAAACATTATGCTCTCTTTTTAGTGGAAGGTGTTCACAAATCTAAAATGCCCTTTTCTGACCTTCCAGGTCCGGTTGTCACACAGGACATCACCACGTATCACACAGTCTTTCTTTTGGCCATCTTGGGAGGAATGGCTTTCATTCTTTTGGTTTTGCTGTGTCTCCTTTTATATTATTGCAGGTAAAGTTTTATCATTGGGGCTTTTTTTTAACTTGCAATTTCTTGCACAAATATTGATATCGAGGTCCTTTTCTGAGTTGAGGTACTTTATTTCTCATAACAATGTATCCAAGGGTCTTCCCTGGCGGTCCAGTGGGTCAGACTCTGAGTATCCAATACAGGTAGCACAGGTTCGATCCCTGTTCAAGGATCTAAGATCCCATATTGCCACATAGTGCAGCCAATAAATAAATATTTAAAAAAATTTTGTTGGGCAAGAACTGAATATCTGTCATATAAGTTGCAAACAAAGTGGGATATTACACTGTGAGTAATGTCTTTTTTAGAGGAGTCATAAAAAAATAAGCTCAACAGTTGTCACAGTTCCTTCAGAATAGTCCTAAGTGGTAATCAAGAGATGATATTCTCAAGGACAGAGCCAAACTTTTCTTACTGTGATGCCTCATCTGATTGACTTGCGAGAATATTTATTGTTGACTCTGCTTTTGAATGAATAATGTGGATGCACTTGGGGTACAGTCTGCAGATTTCAGCCCTCAGCATCAAAACAAGGCTGAGGGTATAGGGTGAGAAGGCTTCTGGCTGCTGATTAGTGTTGTCTTGTTTCTTCCTGTGGGAACTGAGAATTAGGTTTAGGCTAGAACCCTCACTGTTCTGAGATATTAATCTTGGGGTTTGTATCTTTGATCACAGGCGGAAGTGCTTGAAACCCCGCCAGCACCATAGAAAACTGCAACTTCCCGCCACCCTGGAGAGTTCCAAAAGGGATCAGTCTACTTCCATGTCACACATCAACCTGTTGTTTTCTCGTCGGGAATCAGAATTCCCCGGTCCACTCTCTGTCACCAGCCAGGGCCGCCCCCCGGATGCCCCAGGCTCAAAGGAGCTGATGAGTGGAGTCCATTTAGAGATGATGTCTTCCAACGGAGAGGTGGACATGCACACACCCATGCTGAAGCTCTCCTACAGCACCTCCCAGGAGTTCAGCTCCCGGGAGGAACTCCTGTCTCATAAGGAAGAGGACAAAAGCCAAATCTCCTTTGACAACCTGACACCGAGTGGGACGTTGGGAAAAGACTACCATAAGTCGGTGGAGATCTTCCCCTTAAAGGCTAGGAAACCTATGGAAAGGGAAGGCTACGAGTCCCCTGGCAACAGTGATTACAGAAGGAGTTACAACGCCATGCTCTCGCAGCCTTTATTCGAAAAACAGGACAGAGAGAGTCAGGCCTCCGTGACCCACATTTCCACAGGAAGTAAGCTCACCATTCAGGAACACATGTACCCCGCGCCTTCATCTCCGGAGAAAGACCAGCTGCTGGAGCGCAGACCTACTGAATGTATGATGTCGCGATCCGTGGACCACCTGGAAAGACCTACCTCTTTCCCGCGACCCGGCCAGCTGATCTGCTGTAGTTCCGTGGACCAGGTCAACGACAGCGTTTACAGGAAAGTATTACCCGCCTTGGTCATCCCGGCTCATTACATGAAACTCCCAGGGGACCATTCGTACGTGGGCCAGCCCCTGGTCGTCCCAGCCGACCCGCAGCTGGAGATCGAAAGGCTGCAGGCCGAGCTATCCAGCCCGCATGCAGGGATCTTCCCACACCCCTCCGCGCAGATCCAAGCGCAGCCCCTCTCTTGCCAGGCCATCTCGCAGCAGCACCTGCAGGACACGGGCGCCCGGGAGTGGACCCCGCAGAGCGCATCCATGTCGGAGTCGCTCTCCATCCCAGCATCTCTGAACGACGCGGCCTTGGCTCAGATGAACAGCGAGGTCCAGCTCCTGACAGAAAAGGCGCTGCTGGAACTCGGGGGTGGGAAGCCCCTTCCCCACCCCCGGGCCTGGTTCGTCTCCCTGGACGGCCGGTCCAACGCGCACGTCAGACATTCCTACATTGATCTCCAAAGAGCAGGGAGGAACGGAAGCAATGATGCCAGTTTGGATTCTGGCGTGGATATGAATGAACCAAAATCCGCCCGGAAGGGAAGAGGAGACCCCTCGACTCTGCCGCAGAGCCACCCACCCGTCCAGGAACATCCGCAGAAGGAGTCGAGGGCCGCGGACAGCTCGGCCTACACGCAGCTCGTGTACCTGGAGGACATGGACCAGAGCGGCAGCGAAGGCGGCACCACGGCCGGGACACCAGAGGACAGTGCTCTGCGGTGCCTGCTGGACGGCTCCAGCCGGAGGAGCGGCGGCCAGCTGCCCAGCCTGCAGGAGGAGACGACGAAGCGAATTTCGGACGTTGCCCCTGAGCCAGCGGCCAGTCCCGACCAGAGGAGATCCGCTCCACAGGATGAGGAAGACGACGAGGATGATGACGACCAGGGCGAAGACAAGAAGAGCCCGTGGCAGAAACGGGAGGAGAGACCCTTGATGGCATTCAACATCAAATGAGCGGTCCAGAGCCACCCAACCCGGGACCAGATCCAGTTGCCAAAAATTCTTTCTTAAGGAAGCGCTTACCTGTGTGTGGAGGAAGTCGAGCTACGTCTGCCGTGGGCAGTGGACTTTTTTCTGCAGTTACCCTGTTCACTGTCTAAGTGTTAGAGAGGAAGTCAGGTTCTTACTCAGAAGAAAGGATGATGATACAGGATGCCTCGCCTCCAGGAAGAGGGCTGAACGTAGTGTCTGTCTGAATGTCAGTGTCGTTCCCCGGACTTGATGTGTCCACCCTGGAGGACACTGAAAAACCACACGTGATGTCCTGATGTCACTAGGTTCTGATGATAACCTCAGTTCTCCTCCAGATTCTGGGAACAGAAGAAACTCTTTTTGCATTGCTTGAATCCATTTTATCATGATAATGCTCCTGTGAAATTATTATTGAGAAATTAGCTTGGCACTTAGTGTCTGGAGGTATGCATTATCTCAAAGGAAAACTATGCATCGCTGCTTCGTGGTCTTACTTTGCTTGGGTTTTTGCTTTGGTTAGATTTCGTTTCTGATTTGCTTTTTACAGATACACACACACACACACACACACACACACAATTAGGTTGTAAGGATTTAATTCCTTCCTTGTCACCTGTTCTGCTTCTCGGTGGTTTATTTCGATATCACCTTTCAGGAACTTCTGAGTGTCACCTCTTAACATCCAAGCCTTTTAATGAAATAGTACTGAAGTTTTTAATCAGCTGCCAGTCCTTCAATTCTGGTCCCATTAACTCCAAGTGCCTTTTTTACAGTGACGACAGACAGTCCCTTACTTTGCTTTTTTTGTTTGTTTTTCTTAACTTCTTTGATTGAACTGCCTGGATTTTATAAAGTTATTAAACGATCCCCTTTTCTTTCAACTGCATGCTGCCAAGTGCCCATTTGTGCTCAGAATTCTCATTTCAGCTCAGTGTACTCTCTCGTCCTCACGTGTGACGTGGATTCTGTTTAGCTAAGCTAGCCTAGAGGACACTTTAGTGATCCCCTCCCCCACGCCACCCCTTTGACCACTAGGCACCATTATGGTTTTATTGGCTGTTTGTATATACGGTTACGTATTAATTCTGAAATCCTATGGGCTGATCTTGCTCACCAAACACGGAGTATGGGCTGAGCAAGTAGACTGAATGTGACTATTAAACAAATCTTATGTACTATCCAAAAGTGCCAGAATGACTCTTCTGTGCATTCTCCTTAAAGAGCTGCTTGATTATCCAAAAATGAAAACTCAGAATAAACTCTGAAGAAAAAAAAAAAACCCTATCTTGTGGTTCTTTTCATTCATTCTGGGCCATTATTGGTTATAGAGTTGCCATTAAGAATTCTCTTTTCATTCCTAGGGAGTCTGAAAGGGCAGTTGTTGAACTTACATTCAAAGGCTAACCTATGTGGGGAGAGATAAATTGGGAGATTGGGATTGACATATACACACTGCTAAATATAAAACAGAAAACTGTAAGGACCTACTGTGTAGCACAGGGAGCTCTTCTCAATACTCTGGGAAAAGAATCTAAAAAAGAATGGAGATATATATATATGTGTGTATATATATAACTGATTCACTTTGCTGTACACCTAAAACTATCACAATGATATAAATCAACTATACACCAATAAAAATTAAACAAAAGAAACTAACACATAAGACACCTAGGAATTGACACGTGGTTAAATCATAAAAGCCCACCTTGCTGTTCAGTTTCATTCAAGAAAACAAGGTAACATTTTATTGTGTTTCCATACTTTACAAGAAACTGGTGTGTTCTTTTCTTTTCAGTATTGATCCAGCGTCAAAAAGATGTCATTCAAATGACCACAACCATCCCAGATGTGTGAAAACTATTCATCAAAACCATTCATGGAATCATCAATGTAGAACAAATCAGTGGAAATAAGTAAAGCAAACTAGTTTTGTTATAAAATCTTTAGTCATGAATTCCACAAGGCAGAAAACAAGTCAAGCTGATTTTTATGATTTTAAATTCTCAAATGTCGATGTTTAGTATTTTGCTTTTAAAACGGTTGAGAGATTTCCTGACAGTGTTTTGAAGTATCTGAACAGATGCGAATCTGTGGTTTAACAAGTCGGGGACTGTTTAGAAGTGAATATTCTCACCAGTAGGTGGCAGGTGAACCCTGGCAGACACCATTAAGACTCCAGGTAAGCACCATTTGTCAATTACCCTCCAAAGAAGTGGCCTCTGGAAGAATACTAGAGCAGACATAGGTGATGGGGGAATGCCAAGAGGTCCCCACCCATTTGCAGCTCAACCTGCAGTGCTGCCAGTCATAATCTCCTTAAAGCATTAGTAACAAGAAGAACTTCACTTACAATGCATGTTACCTGTGTAACACATTACCTGTCGGTGCTAATGATGTGAGATTCAGCAGGAAGATTGGGGGAGGGGGGCTTTCCTGATTCCTTTTCGTTAGGCAGGATAATGAAAAGTGTGGAGCAGCCAGCCGTAAGCATGAGACTGTTCCTAGAAAGACAAGGCCGTGTATTTGCCAAAGGGAAATTGATTCTGCCAAAGATGAAGCTCACTCATCTTACACTGATCCAAAAAGAGGCTCAGAGGCTAACTTTTTTGCTCAAGGAGCCAACTTTGGTCACCAGACTCGAATTTTCTGGAAAGAGCACCCTAAGTGTGTGGACTTTAAACAGTGTATTTATCTTATCACAGAGTTCCAGGTCAGTTATATTGCGTGAAGAACTAAAGCCGTCAAAGGCACCTTGCTTCTGCCACCTAGTGGTGACTTTTCACCTGCATCTTAAGGAGACTAGACAAATAGCTCTCTTCTGGAAAGACAGGTGAGTGTGCATATAAGATGCAGCGGGCGCTGCTTCTGTCTCCCAGGTGAGATGAGTGAGATCTGGCTGATGTTTGTTGAATCTCTACCTGGAAACATTATGTTGGAAACAATGCATTCAATTGTCAAAATCTTGTGGGGTTTATTCTTTATTTTTCACCTAACTAAATGGAGGCTTGAGGTTAAGTAATTGAGGTCACTCAGCTAGAATCAGTGGTGTGTCTCATACATGGCCTGCCCTCTGGAAATGAATGCATTTAAATTAAAAATGCATTACAAATCATAATAAAATGCATAATTGTAAATTCCATTTGATAATTGATTCTCGCAGAATGCTTTTGTTGATTTCTGTCAGAGCCAGCCTATTGCAAGCAGCAAAAGCATAAACATTTGTTGAGAGTTTTTTACATTAATGATTAATTAATGTAACTGAAACGATGAAGATGCATCTTGGAACTTCACTCACTGATCCATCATGGAGTGACTTCTTTGCTGAATCAGATAGTAAGACTGGGGAGGAATTTATGAAAGAAGTGAATTTATGTGTGGTAAACCATGCCAGGAGATATATAACATTATTTAAACAACAGAGACCCTGTGCTTTAGGGAACTCTATTTAGTATAAACACAGATAATGCTAAAACAGGGAGGCAGAGTGCCCAAGAAAATGAAACCAGAACCAAAAGGAAACAGAGCATAAAATCTAAAAATAATCAAGCCACACATACAATAACCTCTATATATGATTTCTCATGCTCATCCCCTTGAATTTTACTTTTGCAGACTTCTGTATTTGGAGGACAAGGAGATAAAAATGAATAGTTATAGACAGAAATGTGTGGTGATTTTTCAACTATTTCAGAGTCCCACAATTTCTTTTTCTTTTCCTTTTGGTCTTTAGAGTTTTTCTTAGTTGAGCTATAATTGACATACAACATTATATTATATGACATACAACCTTATATATACAGTATTATTATTATATATTCTTTTAATTTTATTACCATTATATTATTTTCAGGTGTACAACATAATGATTCTGTATTTGTATATATTGCAAAGTGATCACCACAAATAAGTCTAGTCAACACCTGTCACCATACATAGGTAGAGAATTTTTTTCTTGTGATAAGAACTTTCAAGATCCACTCTCCTAGAAACTTTCAAATATGCAGTATAGCGTTATTAAGTATAGTCATGATACTGTACATTATATCCCCATGACTTTTTAATTTTTTAACTGGAAGTTTGCAACTTCTTTAGGTGAAGTAGAAATTTCAACCCCCTTTCCCGCCCCCCTGAAACTATATTTTCAAAGCTGTGATATAAATACACACCAAAATCTCTGATAAAAGTCTTTATAATTCTTTACAGAGATTGTGACTTGTTTAATACTGGTGTTCTGGTACCCAGAAGTGGCTAATAATTCCTATTAGACTGTTTCCCCTCAGTAGAATGAACAGTCATTAGAGCCCCTAAGAATGTGGAATATGGAAGAGCCTTGGTAATCTCACACAGGAGGAATTGGAGCCAAGAGTGTTGAAGCGACCTCCTCACAGAGGCAGTGAGGGACCACATGGGATGACTTAGTTTGTTCAGGCTGCTTTTCAAAATGCCATAGACTGGATGCCTTATGAACAATAAACGTTTATTTCTCATGGTTGCGGAGACCACGAGATCAGAGCACCCAGCATGATGGGGTGAGGACCCTACTGATTCACAGCAGACATCTTCTTGTCACATCCTCACAGTGTGGACAAGGGCAGAGAGAGCTCTGTGGAGCCTCCTCCATAAGGGCACATATCCCACTCATGAGGGCTCCACCCTCATGACCTAATCACCCTGAAGGTCCCACCTCCTAATGCCATCATCACCTTGGGCTCTAGGATCCCAACATATGAATTTGGGGAGGACACAGACACTCAGCTCATAGCACGAGACAGAGCCCTGTCTCCTGACACCTAGCCCTGTATGTGTCCACCTCCTCAGATGGCTTCTCCATCTGCTGCTCTTTCTGGCAGCTCATCTGCACCCTCTGCCATCTATGACATGCCATGTGCAAACATGACCAGAGTATGCAGCCTTGTAAGCCATACTGATGAATGAAATTCCAAGGTCACGGAAAGAACCCTGGATTTGGACACAGAACACTTAGCTCCGGGAATCAGACAAGTGACCAACTTCACGAGTTGTAGAAGGGTACCTGCACTGCTTATCTCTTGAGAGGAGGAAAAGAGGAAGTTGAGTTCAAAAAAGACAATATTTGTACACCCATGGCTGATTCATGTCAATGTATGGCAAAACCACTACAATATTGTAAAGTAATTAGCCTACAATTAAAATAAATTAATTAATTACAAAAATAAACCTCCTTATAAAATGCAAGCTCTGTAAAAGTATAAATTGTTACAGCTCTTCCTAATTATCCTTTTAATCTTGTAGTTTCCTAATCCTGCTGCTATACTGTGTGTGACAGTCATCTTTGTTGTTATTTTTGTTGTTATACCAGCAGCTTCTCAGCTAGTTTTTAGGAAACTGATAGCAGAACAACAGGATCTTTCCCCGTGCTTACTGCTTCCCACATGCTTCAGCTGAGTGATCCTTCTCTTTGTCCAAATAAGATGATTTGCCAAATATCTGATGTAAACCAGGGACCTCAATGAAAATGCAGCCTCCTTACATGATGGTCTCGCACGTGTAAGGACATACCTACAAAGCAATAACGTTGGGGTAGGTGCCCAATTACCGTAACTTATTTGCAAGTGGCCACCAAGGTAAATCCCTTTGCAAAATACAGTAGCAGGCTCTTAATTCCTTAAGTTAGTTGCTCATGTGCTTGTAACCTGAGAAATGCTGCTGCTGCTGCTACTAAGTCGCTTCAGTCGTGTCCGACTCTGTGCGACCCCATAGATGGTAGCCCACCAGGCTCCCCCGTCCCTGGGATTCTCCAGGCAAGAGTACTAGAGTGGGTTGCCATTGCCTTCTCCGAACCTGAGAACAGTGGTGCTCAAACCCAGAAGCACAGAAGCATCACCTGGGAGCTGGAAAACATGCTCAAGTATCTGGATCCCATCACAGACCAATCAGAATCAAAATTTCAGCAGGGGAAACCTGGCACTGATACTAAAAACAAAACAACAACAACAAAACACTCCCCCCAGCTGATTCTGAGATGTTAATAATTAGGCTTCACTACCTTAGAAATTCTGAAGAAACGTCACAGTTTGGTAGCGCCTTCTGTTGGGAAGCTCTGAGAATGATGGGTTTCCCCTTTGTTTCTAGGGTAGGTTAGCAGTCCTGCTGTAGATTTGCAGTTGGGAAGGGCAAACACAGTCAATAACATCCCCTCAGGCTGAGCAGCATGTGCCTAAGACACGTGACCAGTGCTCTCCTCTGTTTCGTTCACACTGTCAAAAATCTAGATGTTGACAACCCTCTGTCCTACTCACATACTATATATTCCCCTTCTATTCTGTTCCCCTTCTTGTGACACCTATGGCTATTTTAGAGCACTGCTTGTGAAGGATTCCCATGGCTGTGTCTGCAGCCCAATCTGCTATTGGAATTCAGACTTGGTTTCCAACTGCTGCCCATGCATCTCCATCCAGCTGACCCTTAAACACCTAAACCAACTCGTCCCAAAGTGTAATCATCATAGATCATCCCATGAACCTCCCGGCCTGCCCTCCACCCAAAAAAACAAAAAGCCCAGTTTTCCTAACTTTCCTCCTTCATCTGCTACCCCAGTGTAAAGCCTCACCATATACAATTTCCCCGGCCAGAAACCTCAGGTCACCCTCCAAACCTCTTCCAACCTCACCACCCGGGTTCAATAATCACATCCTATCAATTTTGCCTGCTGTCAGGAAGCAATGTGAATCTTTCATGTTTCTGGCTGGTCAGGGCTTTCTGAGCAAAATTTACTGGCATCCTGGGTCTAAGGCTAAGTGAATACAACCATTCCTTGGAGGACAGAGTGAATTACTCCACAGAGATTTACAGATTTATCTCCCCTGGAGCTATTCTTTCATTGATCTTCATTTACATTCATTATAACAGAAAGGGACCTTTCCTTCTCTTCCCAAAAAAGGATTGTTTTAAAAGCTCCAAAATTCTTAATTCAGGGGTTCCTCTCCCACAGACCTCCTTTCATATGTGTGATGTGGTATCTATCTTCATCACATTCCCCACCCCCACAGGATGAAATGAAGCATATGATAAAGATAGGTCTGCCGCTGATCCAGAAACCTTGTTTTTGCTGTCAGGATAAAATAAATACTTACATGAAGACTTATCATATGCTAAATATCTCCCAGACTGTCCCTTTTCCCCCCATTTCTAAGCAACACTGCTGTCACAGCTCCCCCCCACTGACCCCACCCCAGTCTCCTCATTCACGCCCACACTGCTGTAAGTGTGATGTACAATCCAATCATGTCACTTATATGTAATAGTGTTCGTGTGGTTGCAGATAATAGACACCAAACTCAAACTAGCATCAGTTAAACGAGAGACTTCATCCTTAAAGGGAGATTTGAGAGGTGGGCAAAATAAGGTGTGATTTATAAAAAGGATTATACATTTCATCTTCATCCTTGTTCCTGGCACAGAACTCCTAAAATCCTTAGAATTTCCTAAGTGATGAGAGTATTAAAGATGTCTTTCATAACAAATTCCTTTCAACCACACCTGAGTTTGTGTTAATGAAGTGATTTTAGGGCCACAGCTAAGGATGGGAACTAGTTGCTTGAGGAGCCAATCCAGTGATTGGAGGGTTGGAACTTGCACTCCCAAACCCTTGACCTTGGAAGAGGGGAGCAGTGCTGGAGATTGAATTGATTGCCAAAAGCCAATGACTTGATCAATCATGCCTATGTCATAAAACCCCAAAAGGATGGGGTTGAAAGAATTTCCAGGTTGGTGAACACTTGGAGATCTGGGTAGAGTGGTACACCCAGAGGGCCTGGAAATTCCTTACCTCCTTCCCCATCGCTTGCCTTGTGCATCTCTTCCATCTGGCTGTCCCTGAGTTATAGCCTTTTATGATAAACCAGTAATCTAGGAAGTAAAATATTTCTCTAAGTTCTGTGACCCACTCTGCTGCTGCTGCTAAGTCACTTCAGTCATATCCGACTGTGTGCAACCCCACAGATGGCAGCCCACCAGGCTCCTCTGTCTCTGGGATTCTCCAGGCAAGAATACTGGAGTGGGTTGCCATTTCCTTCTCCAGTGACCCACTCTACTCAATTAATGGGACCCAAAGACAGGGTGGTGGTGTGATTTATAGCCATTTGATCAGAAGCACTGGAAGCAACCTGGACTGAGACACATGTGAAGTGTGGGACTGAGCCCTTAACCTGGGGAGATCTGATGCTATTTCCAGGTAGGTAGTGTCAGAACTGAGTTAAACTGTAGGACACCCAGCTGATGGAGAGTTGCTTGGTGATGTTGGAAAACCCACATATCAGAATTGGTGTCAACATTTTATGAAGGAACCAAACCACAAAAGACTAAATATAATAATGGTACCCCCAAACTGGATTCATCTCTTGGTGGCTATTGAGCCAAAAGACACAACCAACCCAAAGAGCAGGAGGAGGGCTTTATTACTTGCAACAAGTAAGAGAATGGGAGTATTGTTCAGTCACTAAGCAAAGTCTGACTCTTTGTGACCTCATGGACTGTAGCCCACCAGGCTCTTCTATCCATGGGATTTCCCAGGCAAGAACACTGGAGTGTGTTGCCATTTACTTCTCCAGGGAATCTTCCTGACCCAGAGATCAAACCTGTGTCTCCTGCATTAGCAGGCAGATTCTTCACCACTGAGCCAGCAGGGAAGCCCAAGGAAATGGAGTATGCACATTTAAAAAATAAGTAACAAACTTGTGTAAAAAAAATTTTTTAAGTAAGAGGAACACCAGGGATATTTCCTAAAGCTGTGTCTCCCCAAACTGCAAAATGGGGGACGTTTTAAGCTAAGGGTACATGCATATTCATGAAGGGGCTTAGGCAGAGAAGAATTGAGCATTGAATTGGGGCAGACATTGAGTCCAGATTCTAGTAGAGTGAAGCTTCAAGGGTGAGCAAAGGTTGACATCATCGATCCTTCAGATCAGATCAGATCAGATCAGTCGCTCAGTCCTGTCCGACTCTTTGCGACCCCATGAGTCGCAGCACGCCAGGCCTCCCTGTCCATCACCATCTCCTGGAGTTCACCCAGACTCATGTCCATCGAGTCAGTGATGCCATCCAGCCATCTCACCCTCTGTTTACCCCTTCTCCTCTTGCCCTCAATCCCTCCCAGCATCAGAGTCTTTTCCAATGAGTCAATTCTTCGCATGAGGTGGCCAAAGTACTGGAGTTTCAGCTTTAGCATCATTCCTTCCAAAGAAATCCCAGGGCTGATCTCCTTCAGAATGGACTGGTTGGATCTCCTAACAGTCCAAGGGACTCTCAAGAGTCTTCTCCAACACCACACTTCAAAAGCATCGATTCTTCGGCGCTCAGCTTTCTTTATAGTCCAGCTCTCACATCCATACATGACTACTGGAAAAACCATACCTTTGACTAGACAGACCTTTGTTGGCAAAGTAATGTCTCTGCTTTTTAGTATGCTGTCTAGGTTGGTCATAGCTTTTCTTCCAAGGAGCAAGCATCTTTTAATTTCATGGCTGCAGTCACCACCTGCAGTGATTTTGGAGCCCAAGAAAATAAAGCTTCTTACTCTTTCCATTGTTTCCCCATGTGTTTGCCATCAAGTGATGGGACCAGATGCCATCACAGCAGTGGCCACAGGACTGGAAGAGGTCAGTTTTCCTTCCAATCCCAAAGAAAGGCAATGCCAAAGAACGCTCAAACTATCACACAGTTGCACTCATCTCACACGCTAGCACAGTAATGCTCAAAATTCTCCAAGCCAGGCTTCAACAATACATGAATTGTGAACTTCCAGATGTGCAAGGTGGATTTAGAAAAGGCATAGGAACCAGGGATCAAATTGGCAACATCTGTTGGATGGTCTAAAAAGCAAGACAGTTCCAGAAAAACATCTACTTCTGCTTTATTGACTATGCCAAAGCCTTTGACTGTGTGGATCACAACTCTGGACAATTCTGAAAGAGATGGGAATACCAGACCACCTTACCTGCCTCCTGAGAAATCTGTATGCAGGTTAAGAAGCAAACAGTTAGAACTGGGTATGGAACAACAGACTGGTTCCAAATCGGCTAATCAACTAAAATTTTAGTATGCTGAATATAAAAGAGGAATTGAGGAAATGTAATTTTTTTAAGGAACAGAAACCTCATCTTTGATTCACTTTGTATCCTCAGACTTGCACAGTAGTATGTGTGCGTACAAAGGAGAATATAAGAGCTCAAATAAACACTGACCGATAAATTATAAATACAAAGTTGCTCAACCATGTAGTGGCTCTTGGTGTTTCCTCTACTTATAAAACGAGTTATTAGGCAGATGAAAAGCTGTTT
The DNA here is from genome assembly GCF_003369695.1 of Bos indicus x Bos taurus. Taxonomy (NCBI): domain Eukaryota; kingdom Metazoa; phylum Chordata; class Mammalia; order Artiodactyla; family Bovidae; genus Bos; species Bos indicus x Bos taurus. Next base: position 53,596,515 of record NC_040088.1, read on the forward strand.
GCTCAGTTTTCTCAATCATTCTTTTCTTTACACCCTTAGACATAAAACCAAAATGACGTTTCTTCTCATGTATTTGAACAGATGTCTTCAATGCCATTTTCTGACTGATAATTCCTTCTCTGAAAATGATGCCCAATAGACAAGGTGGAGCCTAATGGCCGAATCTCCATAATGAGAGTAGATTGATTGGTCACATTCACAGTGATTGATCCAGATAGGAGCCAATCAGAGTTCTTCTCTAGTTTTTTTTTTTTTAACCAGAACTGGGAAAGGTAACACTAGTGGTGGAATTGCATATATGAAATTGCAATGTTGCTAAAAGTCATATTCCTTTGATTACCTGAGGCACCCCACTAGCTTTCCAATAAAGTTCCCATTTTGCCTAAGGCAGCCAGGCCACGATGAGAGAGAATAATCCTGACTCACACAAGGAAGAGGTGAGTGAGAGGAGATTCCTGGCTGCCAGAGCTTATCTCATAATTTAATTATTCATCCCCTTCTTTCCATTGCTTAAAATGTTCCAGTACCCTTCCTGTAAATTCCCCCTTTGTCGTCAACCAGTTTATTTGTTACCACTATGTCACAGAGGCCAGAAATAAAGCATATATCTACTAGCCAGATATAACACTTGGCTGAAAAAACTACATGAAAATTTTCAGGTCCAACCATAGGCAGCTACAAAGCTTTTCTGTGTAGGGAAGCTGCTCTCCTGCACCAGGGTATGCACACACACAGACACAGACACAGACACACACACACACACTCCAGGGGGAAGACGGGACACTGCAGGGACTGGTGCGCTTTCCCAGTTAGCCTCTTGGCTTATCCTAGAGTTGTGATTAAAGACTTGATCTGATTCCTTTCAGCATTTTGTGTTAATTGAATACCTCAACACCAGGCAGCTCAGCTCTTGAAACAAACTAGTCAGTGAAAACGGGGTATCGATTTGCGTTACATGAAGCAAACACATTACATACAATTTAGACACTTGAAGACTTGTTTTGCTTTGGAAATCAGCTGTAATGTACACTTCTAGAAGTTTTTAGCCTTTTATAAAAAGATATGAACATTTTTATCAGAAAGTCCTAGATCACTCATGTCCACCCAACCATTACAACCCTAAGTCACCACTGTATTGATCACCAGTCACCATGACAAAACAAAGTCTTGTTTTGCTACATTTTAGATGCTCTCCATTCTATTAATACAAGTGAGAATAAAAGATCATTCCTGACTTCCTCTGCTTTAGAATTATAGTGCTTTCCCATAATAGAAACAGAGAAGGCACATAAGAATCATGAATTTTGTGAATGACAATCAAAATCATTTTCTAATTTTGTTCACAGAACACAGTCTCCATCCTTGATATTAAGCAGGGAGTGAGAACAAAGACTTACCAAAGTTAAGATCCAGAACCTGTCTGATTAACAGAATGAGTTTTTAAATTGTCTTTTAAATTTTATTTTTCTGTTGGTTTTTTTTTTATTTGAAGTATAATTGATTTATAATCTGGTGTTAGTTTCAGGTATACAGCAAAGTGTTTCAGATATATATGTGTGTCTGTGTATTCTTTTTCAAATTCTTTTCCCTTGTAGGTTATTACAAAATATTGAATATAACTCCCTGTGTTATACCATAGGTCTTTGCTGGTTATCTATTTTATATATAATACAATATATCTGTTAATCCCAAACTCCTAATTTTTCCTATTCCTTTTCCCCTTTGGTAATCATAAGTTCATTTTCTATGTCCATGCGTGCATTTCAGTTTTGTATATAAGTTTAATTGCGTCATTTTTGTATATTGCACATGTGATATAGTATGGTATTTGTTTTTCTCTTTCTGACTTAATTCAGTTAGTATGATCATCTCTAGGTTGATCCATGTTGCTGCAAATGGCATTCTTGCATTCTTTTTTATGGCTGTGTAGTATTCCATTATATGTACATACCACATCGTCTTTATCCATTCATCTGTTGATGGACATTTAGGTTGCTTTCATGTCTTGGTTATTGTGAATAGTGTCGCAATTAACACTGGGGTACGTGTATCTTTTTGAATTATAATTTTGTCCAGATATATGCCCAGGAGTAGGATTATATAATAATATGGTAGCTCTATTTTTAGTTTTTAAGGAACCTCCACACTGTTCTCTATAGTGGCTGCACCAGTTTACATTCCCACCAACAGTATAGGAGGGTTCTTTTTTTCTCCTGTGTTGATTTGTTTTGGATTAATTTTTAAAATCTCCTCTTCTTCTCTTTTTTCTTAACTAAGTTTCTTTGTTTCTCTTAAGCTCTACATTCGACCTTGTATACACCTTGGCAGGTGTACCTATGAATGTGCATGGGGACAAATCCACTTGTGGCTGCCTTTACGATGACATGTTGCCTTAACATACACCCACACTATAAACCCAAAGCACAGTAAGTGAACATCCAGCCAACTCATCTGACCAATCCCGATGTCAATCACAGCTGTCAGTTTAGGAACAGGTGCCTTTTCTGCTGAGACAAAGCCCAGATTGACTTAACTATAATTCACAGATAAAATAGATCAGGGCTAACATGATAAGGAGAGCCCAGGGAGGTCCAAGAAAGAGTGATATTTATACTCCATTTAGAAAGTCGAGGGAGAGAGTTTTTTGGGAAAAGAGAAGTGGAGACAACAGGAACCAAGAGTAGGATGCTGTCGGTTTACAATCTTATTTACAGAACTCAGTTCTACAGAACTCAGAAATATTTCTCTGAATGTTTATTCTTTGTGCATAAGACTCCAGATAGATGTACCTAGAAGATATAAAGCTGAACTTACTACCACATTAACATCTTGAATTTTTCAGCAGTACCTTATTTGTTTTAATCGAATAAAAAACTTAATCCTGCCATGTGCAATGCCATGGATGGACCTGGAGAACATTATGCTAAATAAGCAAGACAGACACAGAAGCGTACTGCATGATATCACTTACACGGGGAGTCTAAAGAAATAAAGTCAATCTCATAGAAACAGAAGGTAGAAGAGCAGTTGCCAGGGCTGGGGATTGGGAGAATTAGGGAGAGCTTGGTCAAAGGGTACAAGTTTTCCATTATAAGATGAAAAACTTGGTGACTAGGTTGATAATGCTGTGTTGTATAGTAATTAGAATTTGCTAAGAGAGAAAAATGTAAACATTCTCTCCAAAAAAAAAAAAAATAGATAAATATGTGAGGTGATGCATGTGTTAATTAAAAGCTGGGAATCCTTTCACACACAGGAAGTGTCCTTAACTTTATCCTTGGGGACATTAGCTGTCAGATGATGGCATCTCTCATAACTTAGAATCTCTCTGATTTTAGGAATACCGTAATAACAATGACTTCTTTTTTCATTTGAGAATAACCTTTGGAATAATTATAAAAATGCCATAGTATGACTCAGAGTTTTTTCTGCCTCTGTCCTCTGAAGCCTGTAACACAGGCTTCATTCCTGCCCTAGGAATTCAGGATTTCAGAAACCCTTGGTGGATTAAGTCACCACATTCTCAATGAGATTACTCACCCAATATGATTATCTGCTATCTGCTTGCTTTGATAAATTCTCTCCCGATTGTTTCAATGTATGATCTAATGACTAAAAGATCTTCACGACCAAGATAATCACCATGGTGTGATCACTCACCTAGAGCCAGACATCCTGGAATGTGAAGTCAAGTGGGCCTTAGAAAGCATCACTATGAACAAAGCTAGTGGAGGTGATGGAATTCCAGTTGAGCTATTTCAAATCCTGAAAGATGATGCTGTGAAAGTGCTGCACTCAATATGCCAGCAAATTTGGAAAACTCAGCAGTGGCCACAGGACTGGAAAAGGTCAGTTTTCATTCCAATCCCAAAGAAAGGCAATGCCAAAGAATGCTTAAACTATTGCACAATTGCACTCATCTCACACGCTAGTAAAGTAATGCTCAAAATTCTCCAAGCCAGGCTTCAGCAATACGTGGACTGTGAACTTCCAGATGTTCAAGCTGGTTTTAGAAAAGGCAGAGGAACCAGAGATCAAATTGCCAACATCCACTGGATCATCAAAAAAGCAAGAGAGTTCCAGAAAAAACATCTATTTCTGCTTTATTGACTATGCCAAAGCCTTTGACTGTGTGGATCACAATAAACTGTGGAAAATTGTGAAAGAGATGGGAATACCAGATCACCTGACCTGCCTCTTGAGAAATGTGTATGCAGGTCAGGAAGCAACAGTTAGAACTGGACATGGAACAACAGACTGGTTCCAAATAGGAAAAGGAGTACGTCAAGGCTGTATATTGTCACCCTGCTTATTTAACTTCTATGTAGAGTACATCATGAGAAACGCTGGGCTGGAAGAAGCACAAGCTGGAATTAAGATTGCCAGGAGAAATCTCAATAACCTCAGATATGCAGATGACACCACCCTTATGGCAGAAAGTGAAGAGGAACTAAAAAGCCTCTTGATGAAAGTGAAAGCGGAGAGTGAAAAAGTTGGCTTAAAGCTCAAATTTGAGAAAACAAAGATCATGGCATCTGGTCCTATCACTTCATGGGAAATAGATGGGGAAACAGTGGAAACAGTGTCAGACTTTATTTTTTGGGGGCTCCAAAATCACTGCAGATGATGACTGCAGCCATGAAATTAAAAGACGCTTACTCCTTGGAAGGAAAGTTATGACCAACCTAGACAGCATATTCAAAAGCAGAGACATTACTTTGCCAACAAAGGTCCGTCTAGTCAAGGCTATGGTTTTTCCTGTGGTGATGTATGGATGTGAGAGTTGGACTGTGAAGAAAGCTGAGCGCCGAAGAATTGATGCTTTTGAAGTGTGGTGTTGGAGAAGACTCTTGAGAGTCCCTTGGACTGCAAGGAGATCCAACCAGTCCATTCTGAAGGAGATCAACCCTGGGATTTCTTTGGAAGGAATGATGCTAAAGCTGAAACTCCAGTACTTTGGCCACTTCATGCAAAGCGTTGACTCACTGGAAAAGACTCTGATGCTGGGAGGGATTTGGGGCAGGAGGAGAAGGGGATGACAGAAGATGAGATGGCTGGATGGCATCACCGACTCGATGGACGTGAGTTTGAGTGAACTCCGGGAGTTGGTGATGGACAAGGAAGGCCTGGCGTGCTGTAGTTCATGGGGTTGCAAAGAGTCGGACATGACTGAGTGACTGAACTAAACTGAACTGAACTGACAAAATCCTTTCATGGCCCTTCTGCCATCTACCTGTTCATACCCTCTGCTTTTGACCGAGACAGAAACAGGGTGACGGCTCTGTCTGACTCTCTCCTTCCAAGTGTCACCAGCCCCAGTACGGAAAGGTTCTGAGTTGTCTAAAATTGTTGTGAATAGAAAATTCCCATTCTTGCTTCAGGTTGTAGAACTCCTAACCAGTCCACAGAGCCCCAAGTCCTGTAGCCCCAGCATTTGCTTCTGTGGAATATGCTCTAAGCACTTTACTTGTAAAACTTCTGTGGTCCAAGAGGAGCAGATCCTGCACCTGCCATGCCAGGCTGTCAGCCTTGGTTCTCCTGATACAGTTTTGTTGAGGAAACATATATTTGAGACACTAACCAACCGTGCAAGTAGACAAGATATAAGACTCTGACGTCTGTATATGAAACTCTCCCACCACAAGGATGGTTGAATTTAGGTTAATTCACACAGAAAAACTAAACAGAAAGAGTAGTATAGATTTCATGCCGAATTGAAGCCTTGGAGCCTCAGAAGTCCATATATATATATACACACACACACACACACACATATATGTCACTCAGTCGTGTCTAACTCTTGTGCGACCCCATGGACTGTAGCCCACCGAGGTCTTCTGTCCATGGGATTCTCCAGGCAAGAATACTGGAGTGGGTTGCCATTTCCTTCTCCAGGGGATCTTCCCGACCCAGGGATCAAACCCAGGTCTCCCGCGTAGCAGGCAGATTCTTTACAGGCTGAGCCACCAGGGATCCCCAAAAGACCCTGGGGATAGTTAATAGATTAAGTGGTACAGCCAGCATGCCCCTCCAAGATTGTAAAGTTGTGAACAGAGTGAGCATCTTTGAAAGATAAATTCTGTCTGATAGAGGAAACTATGCCTTGGAGTAATCAGGAGTGGCTCATCTCTATGTGGAAGCACACAGGAGGGATGCCTCTTGCTAAATAATGTCACAGCTACATGTGGTTCAGAGTTCAGAGAACTTAGGGAGGCCAGGCCAGATTCATCTACAAACTTCAGCCTTTACTCTCTTAAGAATGAGTTAGTCCTACAGAAAACAAAGGGGAAAGTGAGGGGGCAGGGATAATTAGGAGTATGGGATTAAGAGACACAAACTACTATATATAAATTATATAGGGACTTCCCTGGTGGTCCAGTGGTTAAGACTCCCAGCTTCTACTTCATCAGGCATGGGTTTGGTCCCCAGCGAAGAACCAAGATCCTACATGCTGTGCAGCACAGCCAATAAATAAATAAATAAAAGATAAGCAACTAAGAATTTACTATATGACCCAGGGAACTATACTCAGTTATCTTGTAACAGTTTCTAATGGAAAATAATCTGGAAAAAAAAAATATGTATATATAAAACAAAATCACTCTGAACACCTGAAACTAACAAAATATTGTAGATCAACTATTGCTGTTGTTCAGTCACTACGTTTGTGTCCGACTCTTTGCGGCCCCATGGACTGCAGCATGCCAGGTTTCCCTGTCCTTCACTATCTCCTGGAGTTTGCTCAAACTCATGTCCATCGAGTCACTGATGCCATCCAACCATCTCATCCTCTGTTGTCCCCCTCTCCTGCCTTCAATCTTTCCCAGCATCAGGGTCTTTTGCAATAAGTCAGCTCTTCGCATCAGGTGGCCAAAGTATTGGAGCTTCAGCTTCAGCATCAGTCCTTCCAATGAGTATTTAGGGTTAATTTCCTTTACGATTGACTGGTTTGACCTCATTGCTGTCTACTATACTTCAATTTAAAATGAAAAGGTGTCGGAAACCGCGTTAGGCATTACTGACAAAATGGAGGCACAGCCCCAACCCCCTCTCCTCATCTCGTAGACACAGCCCCGGATGAAGGAGTTAGGCCTTGCGATTCTGACTTGTTCTTTCCTTTCTTCGGTTGAGTTGGCTGGAAAGAATGTTAAGGTGCTTGAGAGAAGCATGAGAAAGCACAAAGCCTTCTACAGTTGTGCCCAGAAAATAATCTATAAAATAATCATTGACATTTGTTCAAGGATCTTTACAAAGAATGTCCCAGGATGAGCACGTAGGCCGCAGCTTGAGGCCATGGGAAGGATTATTATCTGAGACCTGTTTGTGAGGGGAATGTTTATGGCAAAAGAAGTTTGCTGAGTTTAGGGTTTAGGATAATTAAGAATAGCTAGAAACCTTTTTAGGAGATAATGATCTTAAAGATGCTAGGGGCAAACAGGATTTAGAAAGATAAGAAATAAACTGAGGAATGTAGCATGAGTTACAATGTAATCACAAGTTAAGTACAGTAAATCTGGGTAGGGGAGACTAAAAACGTCAAACCTCTGACCTAATGCTTTTGTCAAAGTATAAAAGAGAACCTGAAGCTTGAAATAAACATGTAGTCCCATACTTTGAGTCAGGGGCTACATCAAGATGTAGTTCCGTACTATGAGTCAGAGGCTACGTCATCATCGCCAACACTGTCCATCTCTTCAGGTTGAATCCCTGGCTGCTGGAGCTGGACTCCAGCAAAAAAGAATGAGATAGTCTTGCAAAGAATGCTCTGAATGACTCAGAAAGGGAAAGGGCTTTGCCAGAAGCTGATACTGGTGTTGCAGAGTACAGGTGTGCAGACCTCACAAAGAAAACGTCTAGGAACTTTCCCACTCTCTTAGCCCACTTACAAAAGAGTCGTGAGAGTGGGAGCATCTTGGAGGCTTTCTTTAAACAAAACAGTGCTGTGAACTCCAGTCCTCTGCCCCTAAACCCAGGGCCAGACGCTGAGGAGGGAGAAGAAACCTCTAAGAGCGAGGAGACTGGAGTGGCAGGAGGAGGGCACGAACCACAGCCCTCCGGTCTGATCCTGTGTTCTCCATCATGGTGACCCCACCCGGGGAAGGAAAGTCCAATGGCAAAACCAGCAGAAGTTTTGACTGTTCACAGGACTGAGTTTTCTGATTAATAAATTGAAACTCATTTTGTCACTAAAAGTTTGTATGCCTTCCCAAGTGGCTCAATTGGTAAAGAATCTGCCTGCAATACAGGAAACTCAAGTTCAATCCCTGGGTTGGGAAGATCCCTGGAGAAGGAAATGGCAGCCCACTCCAGTACTCTTGCCTGGAGAATTCCATTGACAGAGGAGCAGGGTAGGCTACAGTCCATGGGATCTCAGAGTCCGACCGACTTGTGACTAAGTTTCACTTTCACTTTCAATGGTCTGTAAGACTGATGTTCATTGAGAGTGACCAGAAATGTCCAACCTGACAGTTTCTGCTTTTTATTATTTACTATTAAGCTTTTTTTTTCAGCTGATTTTTATTTTATTTATTTTTTAATATAAATTTATTTACTTTAATTGGAGGTTAATTACTTTACAATATTGTATTGGTTTTGCCAAGTGGTAGCCATGTGAGCCTGGCTTGAGGGAAAGAAAGAAAATTTGCCATTTCATTCAAACAACTGGTTAATTTGAAAGCTAGTGCTTAGAAATGGTTGTAGGACTTAAATCAACCAATTCTTCTAAAGTAAAAAATTTTGGCTAAATTAAACTATTTATCCTCCTTTCCCCTTCCCCTTCCATTAACTTTAGAATACAGATACAACTTTTTTTTTTTAATCTCCTGCCCCATCCCACCCCTCTAGATTGATACAGAGCCCCTGTTTGAGTTTCCTGAGCCATACAGCAAATTCTCATTAGTTATCTAGTTTACATATGGTAATGTAAGTTTCCATGCTACTCTTCCCATACATCTCACCCTCTCCTTTTAGAACCAGGTTGTTATCTCTGTTTGTGTGCCCTTCCAGCCCGGCTATATGGCCTTGTTAATACACTGGTGTGATTACCAATGGACATTTATAGAGACTCAACTCTGATGCTTTGTTATAAAAGTTACTGCTTGAAAAATACCTGCAGATGGACTAGTGGAGGCAAATGGGCCTGGGTCCCTCTTGTTCAGGCTGAAATGCTCCTCTTCCTCCTTCCCAAAGGAGGAGGATCACAATCTGACAGTTTTTAACAGACAGATGTAGTTGAAAAAGCCAAACTCTTTACTTCAAATCAATAGAGGTGTCACACAAGTGTATGTTCCTCAGTTCTTTGTCTCGTCACAACATAGATTTGGAGCAACGGACATTAAAGCCCTCAGCGCATCACAGCTCTCGGGTCTTGGACAAACCGTGTTACAGCTCTTAAGCAAATCAGTGTTACAGCTCCATTTTACTTAGAAGATAGCAGGAGAATCCAAGACTCGAAGAGAAGAGAGTGGAGGAGTGCGTAGGGAGAGAGAGAGAGCGCGCGCGAGAGAGCGAGCTCATGTGCGCACGTGGGAGAGAGAGTCCAAGAGAAAGCACTTTGGCTCCTCCTTTTATATGTTTTTTTCCTCCACCTGGGCCTGCCCTATGCAAATTGGGCTTAGCCAGGAGTGCTGTTTGTTCTGTTTGTTCTGCCTGAAGTCTTCACTCTGGTCCTCGGACCTTCCTTGTCTTTTAGCCACCGCCATTTTGGACTCCTTTTCCCTATTCTACCTACCTAACAGAGGAAAAGCTTGCAGGAAAGATGAGTAGGGCTCAAGGGAGGCATGATTCCCCTGCTAAACACAGGGACACTGACCCCACCTGCACAGATGCTGGGTTGCAGCATAGAGGCAGGCGATAGAGGAACCAGCATCCCCATCCTAAATCTTTATTTTGAATTTTCCCAGGGCAGAAGCCTAGACAAACGCACAACCATTAAACTGAGGGCTGCTGCTGCTGTTGCTGCTAAGTTGCTTCAGTCGTGTCCGTCTCTGTGCGACCCCATAGACGGCAGCCCACCATGCTCCCCCGTCCCTGGGATTCTCCAGGCAAGAACACTGGAGTGGGATGCCATTTCCTAGGCCTAGATAAAGCACAACTAAGAGACTGAAGGAGTATGCTAGACACACTCTTTGGCTTCGTTACAAGCCCATGAAGTTGATTCTATTCTTTCTGTCCTTAAGTAGAACTTGTTTCTTTAACTCTAACCTCACTTGATATTGGACATTTCCTGTTCATCATTCTTTTTGTTGGATCTGATCCTGATAAAGAGATAGTTCTGTATGACTCACTGTCTTTGACTTCCTACTCCAATTTTTTTTTTTTTTTTAATTTGGTTCACCCAGGTCATAATGCCTCCATCACTATGAATGGGGAAAATGAAAGAACTCAAAGAAAGCTCTCTCATAAGTGAGCCCAAGGGAATTCCCTGGCGGTCCAGTGGTCAAGACATGGACTTTCACTGCTGTGGGCCCGGATCCCTGGCCAAGGAACTAAGATCCCACAAGCTGAGTGGTGCAGCCAATAAATAAATAAGTACACACACACAGACAATAAAAAATAAAGTGTGCAAGTTGATGGTTTTAAAAAAAAAAAAACCAGCCCCAGTTGGTCTTATTTCCTTATACCATACATTTGTAACAGCTAAGTGAACAGGCAGAGTGTTTTTACTGATATTTTTCCCCCCAGTAATTTCTCTTTCTTCAGTATCCTAAGCAATTGGTTTTCAAATTATTCTAAAATATAACAGAGTTCTGTGAGCTCAAGAGCCGAGACAGAATCTCCCAATCTTTCCTGATTTATCTATTTCAGATGTCATGTAATGACTTTTTCTAAAATGATTTCCGTTTAAAAAAAAAACAAAACAGCATTTTAAACTGATTGTGCTAGGCTGTGGCAAGAAGGATTTGTTCTTAGCTTGCAGTCCTGCTGTTTCATTTTTTTTAAAAAGTATCAGAAGGAGAGAAGCAGTCGGAGGCAGTTGAGGACGGCAGCGGAAGCCCTAGGGCAGAGGAGGGCACTTCTCAGCATGGGGAGTTGGGGGCTCACATCCAGAGAAGAAACAAAGCGGGGACCTGACTCCACTCGGCATCCCCTGGAGCAGTGTGGCATCTCCACACTGGCTCTCAAGGGGAGGACTAGGGAGGACAGGAGCTTCCAAAATTGAGCCATTTAAGGGATTTAGAAAATTAACCTCACACCTGCCCTCACAGCTGTAATTCAGAGGAATAAGGGGGGAAACGTGCAGAGACAGAAGCTCACTGCTTCCAGATCTACTCTCATGGTTACATGTCATCCCAGAACTAGGAGCCAAAAGGCCCTTAGAGGCCCCCGGTTCAGTCTCCTTATCTGAAGATTTAATAAAGGGTTAGATTGAGGCTGGTTTCACTGACCGCAGAGAGGTGACCTATAGCTGTGAACAGCAAGAGTGGCTAACCAGTCCAAGTGAAGCCCTTGAAAAATAGATATTCTCCTCTAAAGAGAATCATTTGAGGAACTTCAAAGACAATACATCAGGAACTTGATAGAACTGGTGAATTTTTTCATATGCTATTTGCCCTACATATGGATCCCCTGACATCATTTATCCAAAGTATTCAACCCTGAAGATATTTGGAGGAGGGATGGCTGAAAAATATCTATGCATAAATTACATGTTGCTATTTTTAACTTGAATTTGCATTAACTATTCCCTGTTCCCTTCTGTATCAGAGATGGTGGGTGACTTCTGCTAAGTAATAATTTCCTCTTGAATAAGAATCAGATTTTCGTCCCTTTTTATCTTTCCGCTTTTTCTAATGACTCCTCTTGCACTTACCGAGGTCCTTAAAGGCTGAAATAAGAAGATAAATTCTCTTAAAATAGTGCATGTTGCTTTAGTTCATGCAAGATCATTCAGCATTAAGCAGTTACTTCTCAAGTATAACCAGCAGGAAGCACTAAACAAAGTTCTGGGATGCAGAAATAAATGTGACAGGGGTGCATGTGTCTTTGGAATGATGGTTTTCTCTGGGTATAAGCCAGTAGTGGAATTGCTGAGTCATACAGTAATCTATTTTTAGTTTTTTAAGAACCACCCCCCTACTGTTCTCCATAGTGGATGTATCAATTTACACTCCCAACAACAGTTTAGGAGAGTTTCCTTTTTCTCCACTCTCCAACATATATTGTTTGTGGATTTTTTTTAGTAATGGCCATTCTGACCAGGGTGAGTTGATATCTCCTTATATGAGACTCTACTGTCTAGCTCAGTGGTGTGCTCAGCTGCTCAGTCATGTCCAACTCTTTTCAACCCCATGGACTGCAGCCCAACAGGCTCTCCTGTCCATGGAATTTTCCAGGCAAGAACACTGGAGTGGGTTGCTATTTCCTACTCCAGGGAATCTTCCCAACCCAGGGATCAAACCTGCATTTCCTGCATTCTCAGGCAGATTCTTTACCACTGAAACCACCTGGGAAGCCCCAGAGAACTCACCTTAATGCTCTGTAGTGACCTAAATGGGAAAGAAATCCAAAAAGAGATATGTATATACACATATATATAAATGTATACACACACGTGCACACACACAGATGGGCTTCCCAGTGGCTAGTGGTAAAAAACCTGCCAGGCATTGCAGGTTAGTCATAAGAGACACAGTTTCAATCCCTGAGTCGGGAAGATCCCCTGGAGGAGCGCATGGCAATCAACTCCAGTATTCTTCTTGCCTGGAGAATCCCATGGATTCTCTTGCCAGAGAAGCCTGGTGGGAGGCAGTCCATCAGGTCACACAGAGTCGGACATGACTGAAGCCACTTAGCATGCATGCAGGCATGTATACATGTAGCTGATTCACTTTGCTGTACAGCAGAAACTAACACAACATTGTAAAGCAACTATACGCCAATAAAATTTTACTTAAAAAAAAATGTAACAGGGTTCTGCTTTCAAAGCTCACTCATGTAACCGTCCTGCATTAAGCATAACCAATCATTTTTAAACCTGTTTGTGATTATCTCACCCTGTTAGAACCACGAAAGGTAAAGCAGTGTTCCTGAGTGTTGGGGCTTCTCCTCTTCCTGTTATAAATTGTTATGGCCATGCTGATGTTTGGGGTTTAGAAATGTTTTAGGACATGCCATAGAATGTACTGGTCAGCACAAGATGTAGAGAAATGGATTGAGGTCTGGTATGGATCAGTATTGGAGAAGGCAATGGCACCCCACTCCAGTACTTTTGCCTGGAAAATCCCATGGATGGAGGAGCCTGGTAGGCTGCAGTCCATGGGGTCACTAAGAGTTGGACACGACTGAGTGACTTCACTTTCACTTTTCACTTTCATGCATTGGAGAAGGAGATGGCAACCCACTCCACTGTTCTTGCCTGGAGAATCCCAGGGATGGGGGAGCCTGTTGGGCTGCCGTCTATGGGGTCGCACAGAGCCAGACACGACTGAAGTGACTTAGTAATAGTAGTAGTAGTAGTAGTATTGTTGGATTGGATCAGTATTGTTCTCCCACGTAAAAATAAATGGGGCAACAAGAGATCGGCCATTCACATCTGCTATAATAGCTCTAGTGACGAAGGACCAGTGGGATCTGTGGTGTTGGAGAAGACTCTTAAGAGTCCCTTGGGTTGCAAGGAGATCCAACCAGTCAATCCTATAGGAAATCAGTCCTGAATATTCATTGGAAGGACTGATGTTGAAGCTGAAACTCCAATACTTTGGCCACCTGATGCGAAGAACTGACTCATTTGAAAAGACCCTGGTGCTGGGAAAGATTGAGGGCAGGAGGAGAAGCAGACAACAGAGGATGAGATGGTTGGATGGCATCACCGACTCAATGAACATGGGTTTGGGTGGACTCTGGGAGTTGGTGATGGACAGGGAGGCCTGGCATGCTGCGGTTCATGGGGTCACAAAGAGTCGGACACGACTGAGCAACTGAACTGAACTGATTGGAGTATGGTTGATTTACAATATCGTCTTAGTTTCTGCTATACAGCAAAGTGTTATACACACACATATAGCCACTCATTTTTAGATTCTTTTCACATATAGGCCATTACAGGGTATTGAGTAGAGTTCCTGTACTATACAGTAGGTTCTTATGAGTTATCTTTTGTATATAGTACTGTATATATGTCTATTCCAATTTCCCAATTTATCCCTCCCCTTCTTTCCCCCTTGGTAACCACAAGTTTGTTTTCTACATTCAGATGACATCTTTTTTCAAACATAGAAATATTTATTTTTTATGAAATCTTGCTTTCATTTTACTTTCTTTCTACTAAGAATTATTTACAATACCCTTTGTGAGTTGTTTACAGAATCTCTGATTACTAAGAAAATTACACAGGAGATAGTTACATGCACTGCTTCTAGTTAAAAGCAGAATAAATATACCAAGATCAACGTGTTATGTCATTCTAACAAATAACCAAAATTTAGTCTTGCTTTAATATAATATTTGATAGTAAAGCATTTCTTTAAATAAGCCTATCAAACATTTACTGTGCAAATGTTGTCAAAACTTTAGTACATATCATTGCTTCAATTCAGCTCATTATTTGAAATTTTATATATGCATATATAAGTGTATAATATATATATCCAAAGCAAATAGAATTTGCTTCCTGAAAACCATCTATAGCTTTCTATAGCCATTCGGTTTTAAGTGCACATTAACAATACCTTCTTTATATTGAAAACAGTGTGCATTATTTGTAGTGAAAGAAAAGTCATGCCTTGATTAATGTAATTTTAATATGCTATGCTATGCTATGCTAAGTCACTTCAGTCGTGTCCGACTCTGTGCGACCCCATAGACGGCAGCCCACCAGGCTCCCCCGTCCCTGATACCAAACTCTTATAAAGCAAATTATACATTTTATTCTCAGTATCTATACTTAATATTCTTTAATACTAAAAAAGATTACATGCCAGATGATATCTTAAAAGCCAACTTGACCCTTCCCAACCTTCCATAGGAACAAAAATGTCACTGGGATTAGAAACCCAGAGGCAGCCAAGGCTTGGCTGGAGAAAGTCATCAACATTATTGCATCTTTCTCCCATCAAATCTTGCCTAAGGAAGTGATGTCTAGCCTTTTGAGAACATTCTAATGTAGGGTCAGGGGGAGTTGGGCCACTGAATCCGCCTGCAATGTGGGAGACCTGGGTTTTAATCCCTAGGTTGGGAAGATCCCCTGGAGAAGGGAATGGCTACCCACTCCAGTGTTCTGGCCTGGATAATCCCATGAACTGTATAGTCCATGGGGTCATAAAAAGTTGGACATGACTTGAGCAACTTTCACTTTCACTGCTATTCATTTGCAATTTTTATCATTTCTTTTTGTTCAGCTCCTCATACATAGGCGTTTTGTTTTTCAAAAGACTGGTGTCAAAGAATGCTTCATGGGATTCAGTCACTCGGGTGTGACAACTGAAATTGAGTGACTCTAGATTATTCACATGAACCCCTAGAAGTCATCCTGACTGCGTTACAAATTGGAGAAATGCCACCACAGAGGTATGCAATTGTGCTAAGTGATAGCTCACACTGTCACAGTTATCTCAAAAGAAAGGCAGGTGTGACTTGAGCTATCAGTACAACAGCTAATTTAGAAAATGTTGATGAAAGCAAACCTTTCTTCATCTCTAATTACCCACAGTACAAAGGATTTGTTCTATTCACAGGTAGTCATGAAGAACACTCTACCTAGTTTAAAAAAAAAAAAAAAGAGGATTTGAAAATAAGACGTAGCAGTTCTAGAGCTCAGGGATGCTGGCAGCAAGGCAAACTGCACCCCCACGGTCATGTCCAATAGCTCACGCACAGAGCCGAGGACCGGGTGCTCCCCAAGGACCCAGTTCTGCTTCCCAGCCTCAACGTGTCAGAAACCAAGGTTGAGAATCCAAAACAGCAGGGGGAATAAATCTATGCTGGAAAATCAGAAGGAAAACAGCAGTATCGGGTTCTGAAATCCAGGATAAAAATCAGACACAGGTAAGCTGAGAAGCTGGCTGTTCAGAGCAAAATGAACCCGAGTTAACAGTCCAGATTCAACATTCAAGTCGGAGCTGGGATCTGGCTAGGAAACATGAGGCTCAGGAAGAAGGCAGGAGGTACCTGGGAGGAGCATCTTTGCCTACCCTCTGCCACTCTGTATCCTCATTCTTACTTATCCAAGAGGATGACTCACCAAAAGTTTGAAAGGCAGCTAGAAATTCAGCTTCCCTGAAACCCAAGCATGCTCTTCCTGTCCCTACCTGTGATGAAAGGAGCTACAGGATTAGAAAGTACCAGACTGTTCTTGCTCTGCCCAATCAGAGGTTCCAGGCCCCAGCAGAGGAACATGCAGAACAGCCAAACAAAAGCCTATGCTTCACCGCAAGCAACTTGACCTTTACTTTCTACTGTGGTGTTTCTGCCCTCCGGAGAGGTCTGGTTCCTGAAGAATCTCCAAAAAGCAAAATGACACCTCTCTTCATTTCTTTCTGCCTTATCCAAAGGGAGAGAAAGAAAGAGGGAGAAGGATAAGGGAAGAGGATGCCAGAGCAGCCATAGGCTGTTTTCAGTGAGGAAGAAGAAGGAAAGAGTTTCATGTGAAATAATGGGATGTAGAACATTCAATTCAAAATTGATTGTTTTTTGTTTTGTTTTGTTTTTTTAATTTTTATTGGCGTATAGTAGATTTACAGTGTTGTGTTAGTTCCGATGTTTTTTTTTTTTTTTTTTTTTTTAGTTTCTTCTGTACTAGGTCTTCATAGCTGTGCATCAGCTTTCTCTAGTTGCTGCAAGCAGGGACTACTCTTCATATCTGAGCACAGGCTCTAGAGCACACACACACACACTCTAGAGCACACAGGCTTCAGTAGCTGTGGCACTCAGGCTTAGTTGGTCTGGGGCATGTGGGATCTTCCCGGACCAGGGATCAATCCTGTGTTTCCAGCATTAGCAAGCAGATTCTTAACCAATGGGCCACCGGGGAAGTCCTTGTTTTAATTTATTTTGGAGGATAGTTGATTTACAATGCTGTGTTAGTTTCAGGTGTCAAAACTGACTGTTAAAATCAACACTAAGGAGGGATTTAGCTTGATTCTTACAACCTCAATAGTTACTCTTCTATTCCCCAAATATCCTCAAACAAATTGGGGTAATAGTATGCATTTCCATGCTGAAAGAATGCATAGAGGAATGAATGGACCAATTGAGCCACTAAATATGGAAAGACATGTGACATCTTTCAGAAGGATCATCATAAAATCATGTGAAAATTTAAAAACTGACTTCTCTTAAGGTTATGCCATGAAATGAGTCACAGACATACCATGAAAAGAGCACACAGGAAGGAGTGCTCTTAAATATCCACCTTTGTTGGTGGGAGGGAGGTTCAAGAGGGAGGGGGGACGCGGTTTGATTCCTGGGTCAGGAAGTTCCGTTCCCCTGGAGAAGGGATAGGCTACCCACTCTATTATTCTTGGGCTTCCCTGGTGGCTCAGACGGTAAAGAATCTGCCTGCAATGCGGGAGACCTGGGTTCAATCGCTGGGTTGGGAAGATCCCCTGGAGGAGGGCATGGCAACCCAGTCCAGTATTCTTGCCTGGAGAATCCCCATGGACAGAGGAGCCTGGGGGGCTACAGTCCATGGGATTGCAAAGAGTCGGACACAACTGAAGCACAGCACACATACATACAGCTGATTAATTTTGTTGTACAGCAGAAACCAACACAACATTGTAAAGCAATTAAACTCCAATAATAACATTTTTTAAAAATCCATACTTCTTAAAAGCTTCTGGTTACTTGTATTTGTATTGAGAAACTCGAAATGTCCCACAATAATTTTTAAACACAACTGACTCCATGGGTGGACCCATGGAGGGTGCTGGGGGGATGGATATGATGACACTGCAGATAGCAAAGGATAGAGGTGTGATGCTTGAATTTCTTAACATTTACAGAGCAGGTCATAATATCACACTATTGGAATATTTTCCCAGCAGTAGGTACGGTTTTTAATAGTTTTACTAAGGAGATTCTTTTTCAAAAAGTGCAGTATTCTTTGCATTTTCTCCTGAAATATATATATATATATATATATAAATTATGAAGTCAGGCTTGATCTCAGAAAGATACTTCTGTAAGTTCATTTGTCCCAAATAACAAATAATTTTAGAAAAATGAAGTACAAGTTAAAGCATAAAGCATGATGGCAGGTGTTATATAATCCATTATCTGGGTTGAAAAAAAAAGTGTGAAAAGATAGTTGTATAAAGAAATCACTTAAAATTTCATCATGCATATTGGATGCACTTCTACCTTTAAAATTGTGGTGTCTTCTGCACAACTATGTCAACAGTCCATATGACGAAAAAAACCTTTCTTAAGCTATTCACTATTAATTATCATAGGCATGAAATAATTCCTTTTACTGAAGATAGGATTACATTTTCTGCTGCTGCTGCTAAGTCGCTTCAGTCGTGTCGACTCTGTGCGACCCCATAGACGGCAGCCCACCAGGCTCCCCCATCCCTGGGATTCTCCAGGCAAGAACATTGGAGTGGGTTGCCATCTCCTTCTCCAATGCATGAAAGTGAAAAGTGAAAGGGAAGTCGCTCAGTCATGTCCAACTCTTAGCGACCCCATTGACTGCAGCCTACCAGGCTCCTCCATCCATGGGATTTTTTAGGCAAGAGTACTGGAGTGGGGTGCCATTACATTTTCTAGTAATGTTTAAATGGTTGGTGAAAATGTCAGAACTATTATTCTGAGTGGAAAGTTTACTTTAGACCTTAAGATGCCATGCACTCAGGACTTCCCTGGTGGTCCAGTGCTTAGGATTCCACGCTTCCACTGCAAGAGTGCCGGTTGGATCCCTGGTCGGGGAGCTAAGATCTCACATGGATTGTGGCCAAAAAACCAAAATATAAAAAACAAAAACAGAAGCAATATTGTAACAAATTCAGTGAAGACTTTTAAAATGGTCCACATAAAAAATATATTTAAAAAAAACTATAAATGGAGTATAAACTTTAAAAACTGTGAATCAATATATATATTGTGTGTGTATGTGTGTGTGTGTGCTAAGTCACTTCAGTCGTGTCTGACTCTTTGTGACCCTATGGGCTGTAGCCCGACAGGCTCTCTGTCCATGGGATTCTCCAAGCAAGAATACTTTGGTGGGTTGCCATGCCCTCCTCCAGGGGATCTTCCTGACCCAGGGATCTAACCTGAGTCTCTTACATCTCCTGCATTGGCAGGCAGGTTCTTTACCACTTCTGCCACCTGGGAAGCCCAAAATATTGTATACCTGTAACTTATATAATATTGTACAGAAAGTATGTCAATAAAAAAAAGAAAAAAAGAAAGTACTGGTCTAGTTGAAGGATTTGGCAAGGAAACAGCATGGTCCTGACATTGGAGAGAAAGGCCTAGGCTGCTCTGAGTCCCCTGGATTCTGTCCTGGGGCTGCCCTGGCCTCTGCATCTAACAGATCTCAGGGGTTTTCCTAGAATCCAGGGCCTGCTGGGAGGCTCTCAGAGCAAGGCCTGCTTTCCCAAGCTCCTCGATGCTTAAGGAGCAAACAACAGGCTCATCTCAGCCTGGGCTCCCTTAGCTCCCCCTCCCTTCTCAGCCAATTTTCCCTAGAAACTAAAAATGAAATTGAGAAGAAGATCATTAAACAGCAAAATTCAGCTGAGGCTGGAGCTGAGGCCTCAGGAGAATAACTGGTCCACACCATGATCTCCACCTCTGGTTATCTCATCCTCTGGGCATCAGGAGGTGACAGGTGGTAATCGCTGGAGTGCACTTCACCATCTTGATATGACTCCGCTTTTCTCATAGCTTCTGTTTTGCTGATTTCATCTTGTTTCGAGAGGGTTTTCTGTAGTTGCAGCAAGCAGGGGTTCCTCTTTGTTGTGGTGTGTGGGCTTCTCACTGCAGTGACTTCTCTTGTGGAGCACGGGCTCTAGGTGCACAGGCTCAGTAGTTGTGGAGTACAGGCTTAGTTGCCCCGAAATCTCCCTGAACCAGGGATCAAACCTGTGTCCCTTGCATTGGCAGGTGAATGCTTAACCACTGGACCACCAGGGAAGTTTTCATTTTTGTTTTTACTTCTCCTTCCTCTGTTAAATAAATAACCATTTCCCTACATCTCCAGTTAAAATTCCCAAAAGAGAGAATCCAGCTTGGCCTTCAAACCCTTTGGCAGGGGATGTTTTCAGACAGGGTTATTTGATGGTTCCGCCTGCCCCAGGCAGGCTGCCCTGTCTCCCTGCAGTGACTTGCTGGCAGGGCGCTCCCTCTCCAAGCAGGTGGTGAGAATTCAGGTCTACAGAGGCGAGCCTGGCCTGTCTGTGTTGGTAGAATTCTCTCAGCTCCAAGTAAGATAATATCCAAATCCCAGAAACCTAAACACTAGGAGGTTATTTTTCTCCCTAATGAAAGCCTGCAGGTGGTGGTCCTAGAGCTTAAGACTCTGTGACGCAATGAGGACCAAGCTCTTTTCTTTCCCATCTAACACGTGGCTGGACAATAGTTGCATCTGCTCACTGAATGCAGCACACCATGAACTTCCCCCGATGGCCTCCAGGAATAGTCTTTATGTCTCATCGACACGATGGGGTTGTAGTGCCACCTCTACTTGCGAGAGAAGCTGCCAAAGTGAGTATCTGGCATTTGCAGTGTCTGTCTACAGGGGCAAGTGGATTCTGATGACAGAATAGGGTAGCACATTGTGTAGACCGGCGTCTGCTCTAACAAGAAAGCAGGCACTTGCAACACAGCACTGTGAGTGCTGTAAGAATTTGCTAAGATACTATTTTGGATAAGTTACATAACCTCGTTGAGGCTCAGATTCCCAAATGGAAAATGAGAATAATGCCTACATCACAGAGCTGGTGTAGAGTTAATATGAAAGAATATATTAAAAAGTCTCACTCAGCTATAAAAAGGAATGAAATAACAGCAGTTGGAGCAACATGGATGGACCTAGAGATTGTCACACTGAATGAATAAGTCAGAGAAAGACAAATATCATATGTTATCACTTTGATGTGGAATCTAAAAAAGATACAAATGAATTTATTTACAAAACAGAAACAGACTCGCAGACACAAAAAACAGATTTATGGTTACCAAAGGTGGTGGGAGGGATAAATTGGGAGGTTCAATTCAGTTTAGTCGCTCAGTCATGTCCGACTATTTTCGACCCCATGGACTGCAGCACGCCAGGCTTCCTTGTCCATCACCAACTCCTAGAGCCTGCTCAAACTCATGTCCATCGAATAGGTGATGCCATCCAACCATCTTATTCTCTGTTGTCCCCTTCTCCTCCTGCCTTCATTCAGTACATATGACTATATACAGGGACCTACTGTATAGCACAGGAAACTCTACTCAAATAACTCTACTCTAATAACCTCTATGAGAAAAGAATCTGAAAAAGAATAGATGTATGTATATGTATAAATGAATCACTTTGCTATAAATCTGAAACTAACTCAACATTGTAAATCAGCTATAATTCAAGATAAAATAATTTTTTTAAAAAAGTATCTGCTCTAATACCTGATGTAACAAATACACCTCTGTTTCATCCTTTCTTACAGAGAAAATATACAATAAATACACGTTGACCAAATAAAATAGTGTTCACCTGGAACATAATCCTCTTGAATTTTGTTGATGTTTGTTTTTAAAAAATCAATTTGACATGCAAAATAGAAGTTCAGTTCATTCATTCAGTCACGTCCGACTCTTTGAGACCCCATGGACTGCAACACACCAGGCCTCCTTGTCCATCACCAACTCCTGGACTTGACTCAGGCTCATGTCCATTGAGTTGGTGATGCCATCCAACAATCTCATCCTCTGTCATCCTCTTCTCCTCCTGCCTTCAATCTTTCCCAGCATCAGGGTCTTTTCAAATGAGTCAGCTTTTCGCAGCAGTTGGCCAAAGTATTGGAGTTTCAGCTTCAGAATCAGTCCTTCCAATGAATATTCAGGACTGATTTCCTTTAGAATGGACTGGTTGGATCTCCTTGCAGTCCAAGGGACTCTCAAGAGTCTTCTCCAACACCACAGTTCAAAAGCATCAATTCTTCGGCGCTCAGCTTTCTTTATAGTCCAACTCTCACATCCATACATGACTACTGGAAAAACCATAGCTTTGACTAAACAGGCCTTTGTTGGCAAAATAGAAGTAAATGTAAACAATTCAAAGGCTGGTCTGGTAGGAATTGACTTCAAATGTAATCATACATCTTTCTATTTACGAGAAAGCTCTGTAACTACTCTTAAGCATCTAACGTATTTCCCTTAGACCATCTGAGTATCCATCGTCATTGTCCCTTGGGTGTGGAGGCTCGTCAACCATTCCTTCCTGCAACTAGCTTGTTGCTGAAGCAATGGGGGATTTTTGTTGTTGTTGAATTTGTGTGTGTGTTTGGCCGGTTTTTTTCCTCCACTGTAGAGTCTCTGGGACCATCTGGGGTCATTTCTTATCTGAAATAAATCACACTAACTGGCAGTTTTGCCTCCAGACTCTGGTCCTTGCAAGAGGTTCAAACACTGTAGTGACATCCATTTCTCCCATCTACATCTTTGACAACATAATTGGTGGATGCTTCTTAGTGGATTCAACTTACTCACATTTGATTTCAAGACTCTATCAAATTATCCTAATTATATCACTTACCAGGTCTATTCACGAGTTCTTTCCCTGCCAACTATGCAAAAGACATTTGGTTTTCTTCTCTCTGCTCCAATTTGTCATCAAAGGCTTCTGCTCTCTCTACCTAAGATCCAAAAATTCTTATTTCTTATGCAAAATTCATCTCTAAGCCCACATCCTCCAGGAAACTCATACCAGCAATGATGTGAAGTCATATCTGTCCAACTAAAGAGGGCCATTTGAACATTTGGTCTTTAACAAGGCAGAAGGCCAATGGACAGTGATAAATCATTAGTTTTTTCCACTGGAACTGTAAGTGCTGCCACGCTGTGTGGGAGGCCTAGCCTCGTGGTAATTCTATACATATATGTAGTGCTTGAACTTCTCTGAAATACTTTCTCTGGCACCACTTTCTCTACTGTTTCATTTAGTGTAATGCCCTCCAAATCCATCTGTTTTGCTGCAAATGGCAAATTTTAGTTCTTTCTATAGCTGAGTAAGACTCCATTGTGTATATATGCCACATCTTCTACATCCATTCATCTGCTGATGGACTCTTCATTTGCTTCCATATCTTGGCAATTGTAACTAATGCTACTATGAACACTGGGGTGCATATATCTTTGCAAATTAGTGTTTTTACTGAAGTCTGGTTGATTTATAATATTATGTTAGTTTCAGGTGTACATTCAGGATCCAATGTTTTTATAGATTATACTCCATTTAAAGTTATTACAAAATAATGGCCGTATTTCCCTGTGCTGTATAGTATGTCTTTTAGCTTGTTTATTTTAAACACAGTAGTTTGAGTGTCTTAATCCTCTACCCCATCTCACCTTTCCCCCTTCCTCCTACCCACTGGTAACCACTAGTTTGCCCTCGATATCTGTGAGTCTGTTTCCGTTCTTTTTCTATAAGTTAGGCTATGAGGACTAAACGGCTGTAACATCAAGCATTGACTTCCCTCAACGATCAAATCAGTTTCCTCTGTTGATGGTCACACAACGTACCACCAATAGGCAAGACTCTGGTGTTAAAGGGGCAAGTTGAGGCCAATGAGGATGAAAGAACATATTAATAGTTGGGGACTCCCCTGGTGGTCCAGCAGCTAAGACTCTGAGCTCCCAGTGCAGGTGGGCTGGGTTCCATCTCTGGTCGGGGAACTAGATCCCACATACTGCAACTAAGAGTTCACATGCTGCTAGGTCCCATGTGTCACATCTAAGACTTGGCGCTGCCAAATAAATTAAGAAAAACAGTACCAACTCATTTCAATGCTGAGTAAATAGCTGAAGTGCCTCTCCTGAGTGGATGAGAAGGATAACCTAAGAAATCTCTGTGGGTGAATGGTTGTGTTTAATGAAAAAGGATGACTTTAATCACTTTGTACAAATTTCTGTAAAAGCATTCTCCAATTCAGAATTTTTACAAATTCAACCAGGCTATAACCCTCAACAAATTTTAACAATGAGTTTTTACTCTATGCAAATCTTTCAAATGAGCATCTTCCCTGGCTATAAACACAAAGAGGAAGGTACAGGGATTTGAATCTAACTATAGTTTCTTCTACAAAGGATGGTACCGTTTTTGCTAGGAGACACTATTTACAAATAAATAAAATGATACATAGATGGAGGATTTGGCTCTGTTTTTATTTTTATAAAATCAAATGGGTATGCTTTTTCTTTAGTCACTGCTTTCAACCATGCTTTCAAATCTCCCTTTCCCACCCTTAGTGATATGTTGGGCAGACTCCAGGGCTTTCAGTGACTTCAGGTATTAAAAACTCACTCCAGTCACATGCAGTTTGTATCTTTAATCTTTGGTCCAGTGCCAAGTCCACCCCCATCTTTTGATTCTGGTGTTTGCCAGTGGCTCAAAGGATCTCCCCACATGCCCATCTTCTGGCTCCTCTAGAGCGCATGTGGTAGGGAAGAGGGATTAGAGAAAGACAGTGTAACCTGTTTGACTTAATTGGTGCAAATATAATCTCCTCTTGGTGATCAACGCCCACTGACATGCTGCGACATCTCTGGCAGGTTCCTCAGCACCCCCTCAGGCCCTACCTTGAGCCACAGGGAGCAAGCCAGACTCACCCACAGTGAAGTTTCATATGTAGCTGGTCTGCAGTTCTCAGGGTGACACCACCCTGCTGGTTTGAACAAGTAGGAAAGCCTTTCAGCAGAATCCTAAGCAGCAGGAGGTGAAAACCACACTCACACTGATCCCAAGAAGTGCTTCTCAAATGCACAATTGCAAAAGGTAAGGCGCAGTCGTAGCTTCCTTCACAATTAGAAATGGAGTCACTTTTTAAAATATATATAATTTTATTTATTTAGGGCTGTGCTGGGTCTTTGCTGCTGTGCAGCCTTTCTCTAGCAGGGCGGGGCTACTCTTTTTGTGGTACGTGGAATTCTCATTGTGGTGGCTTCTCTTGTTGCAGAGCACGGGCTCTAGGGTGCTCAGGCTTCAGTAGTTGTGGTGCATGGACTTAGTTGCTCCTCAGAATGTGGGATCTTCCCAGACCAGAGATCAAACCCATGTCTCCTGCATTGGCAGGTGGATTCTTTAGTACTGAGCCACCAGGGAAGCCCAGAAATGGAGTCACTTTAAAAAAAAATAAGATCAAGTCAACCTGAGTGTAAAGCAGACCAGCTATTAGGAAGAGTTAACACAATGCTAAAGTAAGAGACATTGTTTTTGTGAGCACAGAGTGGAATGTGCAGATTATCAACCTGGCAGGAGTCTTTTTCTGACAGTCCTGATATATAGACAGTTATCACAGTTGATGATAAAGAATGTGTCCATCTTTAAGATTTTCTTTTGGTCTTTGCTTTCCTGTGGCTTATCAGTTAGTTATTGATGCAGAAAAAAACCACACTCCACAACTTAATGGTTTTAAACAATAACCATGGATTCTTTCTCACACATCTATGGGTCAGCTAGGCAGTTACGCTGATCTCCGTGGGGCTTGCATATGTGTCCGTGGTCAGTTGGTGGACTGACCGAGAAGGGGAGAGCCCAGGAGGGAAAGCGTTCCACTGGGCAGAGCAGGTCATGCAAACCCTCTCAAGGCTAGATCCCTTTAACATTCCCTTTGGCCAAAATTTATTAGTTCTCTTATTAATAAAGATGATGTATGCTAGATACATGGGGCTTCCCAGGTGGTACTAGTGGTAAAGAACACGCCTGCCAATGCAGGAGATGTAAGAGACACTGGTTCAATCCCTGGGTCAGGAAGATCCCTTGGAGGAGGGCATGGCAACCCACTACAGTGTTCTTGCTGGGAAATCCCAGAGACAGAGGAACCTGGCAGGCTACAGTCCATGGGGTTGCAAAGTTGGACACGACTGAAGTGACTTAGCATGCATGCATTCTAGATACACACCCTGTATCATCAGAATTTTTTTTTTGGCTGGAATGAGATAGAGCAGGCAGAAGGGTATATTCTATGTGACAAAACTGCCACACCATCACTTCTGCTGAATTTTGTTGGTCATCCTAAAATCAAATGGTGGGAACATTGGTTCCATCTCTTGATGGGAGGAGCTGCAATGACAAGGATGGAGATTTGAATTCATACCTTTGCAGTGAATTTATCAATCTGCCTTCTGGCCAGTTAGTCACATCTTTCTTCTTTTTAAAAAATATTTGTTTACTTATTTTACTTGGCTTCTTCGGGTCTTAGTCGTGGCACTCAGGATCTTTCACTGTGGTGCACAGACTCTCTAGTTTGTGGCACATGGGCTCAGTAGTTGTGGCACAAAGAGCTTAGTTACTCCACAGCATGTGAGATCTTAGTTCCCTGACCAGGGATCAATCCCCCCACAAAACGCCCCAACATCTCATCCAAATTATGCATCAACCTCAAAGTTCAGGATCTTATGATTTGCAATACAGCGCAATATTATTCATACAGTAGAATATCATTCAGCCTTAGAAAGGAAGAAAATTCTGATACATGGTACAACACAGATGAACCTTGAGGCCATTTTGCTAAGGGAAATAAGCTGGTCACAAAAAGACTGCATAATCCCATTTATACAAGGAATCTAGACTGGTCAAATTCACAGGGATAGAAAGTAGTCAGATTCATAGGTGGTTGCCAGGGGCTGGAGAGAGGGGTGAATGGGGAGTTGTTTAATGGTTACAGTTGCAGTTTTGCAAGATGTAAAAGTTCTGGAGATGGGCTTGCACAACAATGTCAATGTACTTAATGCTACTGAATTGTGAACTTAGAAACAGTTAAGATGGTAAATTTTATGTTGCATGTATTATAGCACAGTTTTTTAAAGCAAAAAGTTACAGCAGTTTAAATAAAACAAGACTAATTATACAACTATGATCTTCCATCTATAATAAGAGATGAGTCAAGTAGGATAGGAAATTTCCAAGAGCCTCTTTTAACACACTAGTAACCACTGTGCAGTAGTCTCTTCCCCCAGTGAAATCTTGGATCTGAGGTTCTAAGGATACCATCTGGTTCCAATCCCCCAAACTCTGCGATTAAAATAGGGAAAAGAAGACATAATTTTTAGAAATATAGTGAGTTTCTATGCATTGTTGTTGTTCAGTCACTCAGTTGGTCCGACTCTTCGAGACTCCATGGACAGCAGTATGCCAGACATACTGTTAAATCCTACTGTTTCTATGCATAACAATAGCGTTTAAGAACACCAGGGTCATCTGCAAACTCTATCCTGCTTCACATAATTAATGATGACACACATTCGTATTATGTAATACCTCCATCCACTGCTGAAAAGTCACCTGTGCCAACTTCTTTGCATTCTGGGGAACACATATTCCCTATTTATCATTGCTTTCCAGTGTTCAACTGGTTTTTGATACTCTCATTTTATTTCTCCAGAATTATTTGTTTTCTTACTCTTTTTTGAGAGGTTCTTAGGAGACATTTCTTGAGAATTCAGATAAATATGTGTCTGCTGAGTTTCCCTTGGTCTTTTTTTAATTGGAGTATAATTGTTTCACAACATTGTTAGTTTCTATTGTACAACAAAGTGAATCAGCTGTATGTGTATGTATATCCCCTCCTTCTTGGACCTCCTCCCACCTCCCCCATCCTTCTAGGTCATCACAGAGCACCGAGCTGAGCTCCCTATGCTACATCGCAGGTTCCCACTGTTTTACACATGGGGTATATACATCAATCCTAATCTGCCATTTCAACCCCCCTCCCCATCCCTGTCCACATGTCCATTTTCTATACCTATGTCTCTTTTCCTGCCCTGCAAGTAGGTTCATCTGTGCCATTTTTCTAGATTCCACATATATGCATCAATATACAATATTTCTGCCTTTCTGACTTACTTCACTCTGACAGACTCTAGGTCCATCTACATCTCCACAAATAACCCAATCTTGTTCCTTTTTATGGCTGAGTAATATTCCATTGTGTATATGCACGACATCTTTATCCAGTCATCTGTTAATGAACATTTAGGTTGCTTCCATGTCCTGTCTATTGTAAATAGGGCTGCAATGAATATTGGGGTAAATGTGTTTCTTTCCATCATGGTTTTCTCAGGATAAATGGCCAGTAGTGGGATTGCTTGGAGAAGGAAATGGCAACCCACTCCAGTATTCTTGCCTGGAGAATCCCAGGGACAGAGGAGCCTAGTGGGCTGCGGTCTATGGGGTCGCACAGGGTTGGACGCGACTAAAGCGACGTAGCAGCAGCAGTGGGATTGCTGGGTCATATGGTAGTTCTATTTTCAGCTTTATAAGGAACCTACATACGTTTGTCCATATGGCTGCATCAATTTACATTCCCATCAACAGTGCAAGAGGGTTCCCTTTTCTCTATACCCTCTCCAGCATTTATTGTTTGTAGAGGTTTTCTTTCTGACTGGTGTGAGGTAGTTTTGATTTGCATTTCTCTTTTTTAGAGAACCCTTCCAGTAGTTTATAGCAACTGATCTGATTTGCTCTTGGTCAGGAGTCTGCTGATTACCCAACCAGGTTACCATTATCCAACTTTTATGTCCAGAGGGAGGAACCAAAGGAAATTCACTGATCTATATTTGCCTAAAGTTTGAAGCCAGAGCTCATATGTGACTTTTGGTCTCAGAAATCGTTGCAATTGTGAAAGAAAGCCTATATTTCCTTCGTGGTTTGGCCCCATTTTCCACTTCTTTCAGAACCTTTGCAAGCTCAACCTCAGGCAGTCATAAAAGTCTGGTAAACTTTGAAATCGCTCTACAATTTTTGTTTTTAGGTACTTCTATCATTTTAAGGGCATGGTCTTGCTTGTGGGGAAAAAAAATAGAAGCCACAAAATGTTCTCAATACCTTTTGCAAAAAAAAAAAAAAAGGACATACACCAAAAATTACCGGTAGCTTTTTAAAGTCTCGTTTCCCTCACTGGGCATTTCTAATAACTATCTTTCCACTGCCTTTGTAAAACCATGCAGGCTTCCCATAACCTAGTGGGACCCTGAACTCTGTCCATGAACGGAGAACAAAGGGAAGGACCGGGTGTACAGAGTGCAACAGCAAACAAGACTTCGGACTTGATGTGCCTTTTCTTTGGCAATCCATGGAGTGCCTCCTTACCCTCCTGCCTTCACCAGGAGAGACACGGAACCATTTCAGCCTAGAAGGCCACCCACTTCTGCTTGGAGGTTTAGGTCATAACCTTCACTTGAGGACGCCAGAATGACGCCCCTGACACTCTTCAAGCCCCATTTCCCCCAAGATGGCTGTTGTGGGCTAAGCGGTCCAGCAAAAAAAGGGGCAGCTCTACACTGTCCTCTGTCAAGAGTTTTAGGGCCACGAGTCCGGTTGGAATGGACAGGTGGGAAGGCTGGAAGCACTGTTTAGACTTTGACTTTATAGTACACTGGACAGAGACGTATGAAATGAAATCTTTACAAAGATTCCAAAGACTTCTTTACCAATCTTTACAAAGACGTATGAAATGAAATCCCTTCACAAGGGATGGGGTTTGGGTTCTGGAAATCAGTGGTCTGAGCACGGCCTACCCCTGAGTATGAATTTCCTGCAGAGTTGAAAGCTCTTCTTAATATGAACAGATGTAAAATCGCGTTGTCTATTTTCCAAAAACGAAGACTCAGGATTTGCGGTCAGCGGGTTGCGGCGTTCAGAAGACTGAGGCGAGTTCCAGGGCTACGCCCCTGCGCACAGTGCGTGCCGCTGTCCCGCGCGCCCCCAACCCCGGACGGCCGGGGCGCGCGCACCGCCCCCAAACCCGGCACAGAGGGGCTGGGCGGAGCGAGGCTGGGCGGGGCGGAGCGAGGCTGGGTGGGGCGGGGCGAGGCTGGACTGGGCGGGGCTGGGCGCGGCGCGGCGCGGCGGGGCGGGGCGAGGCGGGACGGAACGAGGTGAGGCGGGGCGGAACGAAGGTGAGGCGGGGCAGAGTGGGCGGGCGCGCCCGGAGGAGACGGCGAGCTGCGCTAGAGGGAGCTTCTCCCGCTGCCGCCTTCGCCGCGCCCGCCCCCCGCGCTCGCGCCCTCCAGCGCCGCCTCCCAGCCCGCGCCGCCGAGATGGCGGAGGACAGCGAGTCAGCGGCCAGCCAACAGAGCTTGGAGCTGGACGACCAGGACACGTGCGGGATCGACGGGGACAATGAGGAAGAGACGGAGCACGCCAAAGGGTAGGCGCGCCCGGGCTCCGCGCGGACGCCGGCTCCGGGGCGGGCGGGCCCCCGCGTGGCTTTCGCGCGGCTCCGGGGCTGCTGGAGGTCCGGGGGTGCGGCTCGCGAGGGGAGCTGGGCGGCGGGGGCGAGGCCGCGGGTAGGCGAAGGGGCGCCGGGACCAGCCACGCCGCTGTCACCCGCCGGCCTCGCGCGTCCGCATCCCAGCCGGCGTGTGACTTGGTGGCACCGAGGGGAACGCAACGCCCTTCCCTTTGTGGCGGCCCGGCCGGTGGGAAGTGGTTCTCCTCTCTCCTCTTCTTGTCATCCTCCTCCGAAGTCCTCCCAGACCCTCCCACCCCTCCCCCAGCCGCCACCACCCCCGGGATAACGAGCCTCCGATGGCGGGGAGCAGTTTGAGATTTGCCCTTACTGGTTTCCGCGGCGCTGGCCGGGGAGCTGCGGAAAGTTGTGCTGCCCTGGCTGCCTTGCCCCGCGCGGACCCGGGCAGGGGGCGCCGGGGGTCCCGGCTGGGTTTCTGGGGTCGCACAGATCCGCCCCCGCCGAGCGAGTCCGCATCTCTGGAGCGGTCCCGACCCAAATTTCAACTCAGTCTTGGGGGGTCGCTCCCGCCGACCCGACCAGATCCTGTTTGCTGCTTGATGTCCAAGGACACCCGTTTTAACACCTGATTAGGTTTCTTCTTCCTTTCACTGGCTCCCATTCTCCCCCGCTGCAGACTTAATTCACTCTCCTTTGGGGGGAAAAGATTGCTTCGGTGAAGGGGGGTATTGAAGTTCTGTTTTTATAGATAGGGGGGTCATTTTAAATCCCAACTTGTGTTTACATTAATTAGCCTTTTACCCAGTTGGATTCGAACTATGCTCTGGCGCCCAGCACTTATCCCTTTAGAAGTGAGATTTTGCAAACCATGGTGACTGGCGAAGAAGTGGGTCAGCTTAAAAACATGATAGGGAGGCCTTAGTCACAGATGGCTTATTTATTCAGTTCATGGAGAGGATTCTTTAAATGATTGATGATTTAAAGTGTGGAGTATTTACATTCTATTTAACGTCTGCTTGGAGATTTATTTAAGACAGGAACTTTGAGTTTTAAAGTGTTATAAAATATTAAAAGAGATCAAGAAAGAGAAAAGCTGACTAAATATCTTTCATTGGCATGAATATTTTTCAGTGGCAGCTGCAAGTACAGAATGTTAGAATTCTAGTCTGAATATTTTTTTAAAAAGAGAGGAAAGGAAATTCTGCAGACATCTGAGCTCCAGTTCTGTTTATGCAGTGATAGAAATTCGTCTATGATAGATAGCTAAATATAGATATGTTATTGAAACAATGGCACTAGTGCCAGAAATGGGCACAGATGCAAATGTGCCGAGTTACCCCCCAAACTTTAGCACCTGTCTTTCTAGCAAGATCCTTGACAGTCTGTCTTCTCCCCTATTATGTCTCTTTGTTGTTCTTCATCCTTTTGAAGGTTTGATTATGTACTTCTTTGCTTATATAGTCAAGAATGTCCCATGGTACAGAAAATTACTCACCTGTGTAGCAGGTGATGGGGAAGCTGCCGCCAGGAACCTTGCAGTTCCCACATTCACACCCGAAAGCATATCCATGCCTTCTTCCAAGGTTTTCAGTTTAGTGCATCGGCACATTAATTATACGTTAGCACAGTTACTCAAAATTAGAGCTGCTCAATGGACTGAAATATTTTCCCCAAGAACAGATAACATGATTTAAGCTTCTAGAAGGAAGAAATTGTTGTAATGGGTTTATTGTAGTCTATTAAAATGTAAGGAGATTAGTAAAAATCCAAGTGGCTGTGCTAGTTGGACCACTTTTTTGGATTTTAATTCAGATGGCATGTGCCAAATATGGGGGAGTAATTGTGTTTTATTTGGCTTGGATACTGATGATATGGCTCAGTGGAAACCTAGATTTTTTTTTCTTCTTAAGTAGCTCAAGTTTATAAATGTTAAAATTTGAAAGACACCTCTTTTCTACACCTGGCCTCTTCATGCTCCACCAATTGAAATCAGGTGACAGATAATGAGGCTTTGAAGGAATGGATATTTTAAAGGTGAATGATCACTTGGAGGCTACCAGGTGTGGGTCAGTACACAGAGCAGTCATTCACTAAATAGTACACTTGTGGCCTGAAAGAATTAATTTACATCCACTGTTGAGTATAATGTATTTACTTATTGTCTTACACATACTAAAACTAGAGCCTCAGGAGAAAAGTGTGCACGTGTGCTCAGTCTTGTCCAGCTCTGTGCAACTTAATGGACTGTAGCCCACCAGGCTCCTCTGTGCATGGGATTTTCCAGACAAGAATACTGGAGTGGGTTGCCATTTTTTCCTTCAGGGGATGTCCCCAAACCAGGGATCGAACCCGTGACTCCTGCATCGCAGGTGGATTCTTTTAAATTAGCATTTAAGTTAGCAGCAGAACCAAATCTCTCTCCTTGCTTTACAAACACTGACTTTCAAAGTGCGTATTTCCTGGACAAATTGATGTGTCTCATCCCCTTTTCACTCAGAGAACTTTCCCCTCATTATTCACTGTGGTGAATAGTTACCAAGAATATTTACATAGGGAATAAAATAAGCATATATGACGATGTCTTTGTTGGCAGATAAGTGACTGAACTATCCCCTAGGGTAGATCTGAAATAGTTTTGGTATTTGAGGGTTATTCCCAGACATTTTAAATATATTATTTTTCTTAACAAAAATTAAAGATCTGGCATTTGGGAAAGTTTAAAACTTTGAAATTCTTTTATCAGAGACCCTGCAATGGCACCCCACTCCAGTACTTTTGCCTAGAAAATCCCATGGATGGAGGAGCCTGGTAGGCTGCAGTCCATGGGGTCGCTAGAGTCGGACACGACTGAGCGACTTCACTTTCACTTTTCACTTCCATGCATTGGAGGAGGAAATGGCGACCCACTCCAGTGTTCTTGCCTGGAGAATCCCAGGGACAGGGAAGCCTGGTGGGCTGCCGTCTATGGGGTCGCACAGAGTCGCACACGACTGAAGTGACTTAGCAGTAACCTCTCTTTTCTTACCTCCAATTTAAGGGGAGAATATTGGAAGCTACTCTGTGTACCATGTCATTAGTTCTGACTTTGTTGTTGATCTTTTCTTCAGTAAACTGTAGGGTCTGTGGGAAGATGCAGAAAATTACTAGAATTCTCAATATATATTTTTTATCATGGAAAACTTAAGGGATAATTCAAAACTGCTATTTCTGAAATGTGATCTGTTATCTATGACGCTAGTGGTAAAGAACCCACCTGCCAATGCAGGAGACACGAGAGACGAAGGTTTGATCCAGGGTCGGGAAGATCCCCTGGAAGAGGGCATGGCAAGCCACTCTAGTATTCTTGCCTGGAAAATCCCATGTACAGAGGAACCTGGTGGGCTGCAGTCTGTGGAGTAGCAAAGAGTTGGACACAATCAAAGAGACTCAACACACATATACATTAATACAGTAAATCTAAATGGAAAGGTGAGCTAACAACTTTTGCTCAAGCAACCTCCTGATTTGGGAAATAACATTTAAAATGATCAAAGGTTTCCATCTGAAAGGATGCTATCACTCTGGGGCTCAGAACAAACTTCTTGCAGGGCTTGGCCAAACTCTTAAGAAAGTCTCTAAGTATATTAGACACATGCTGTGCTATCTTCAAATTATTTATTAACCCAAGTGTACATGGTAGATATATAAAAGTTAAAGTCAGTTACTGGGTTAACCCAGGGTTTGGAACCAAGTTCAAGAAAGAGATTGGTTGGTTGGTCTACGGTTATTCCTGTTGAAAATATATTAATGACTTTTACTTTTTGGAAGAGTAATATGCTTAATGAAAATACAAACAGTAAGATATATGGAGAAAGCAAGTCCCTTAGTCATCTTACTTCTTAGAGATACCACTATTAACCGTGTAATTTATTGTTATTTATATTTATATACATATATACACACACATATATTTACCTAAGTAAGATCATACATTATATAGATGCTTTTGTTATTTTTTATTTTTCACTGACTCAATCATATAGAAACTCAATTATATATAATCATATATAAACTCAATCATATATAAACTGACGCAACCATATATAAACATAAATGTTTATATATTTATGTGCATGTGTGCTCAGTCATGTCTGACTCTTTGTGACCCTGTGTACTGTAACCCAGCAGGCTCCTCTGTCTATGGGATTCTCTCCAAGCAAGAATACTGAAGTGGGTTGCCATGCCCTCCTCCAGGGGATCTTCGTGACCCAGGGATCGAATCCGAGTACCCTGTGTCTCCTGCATTGGCAGGTGGATTCTTTACCACTGAGCCACCTGGGTACCCCTTTATATATTTATATGTGTATGTAAATGTATATTTAACATAAATAAGATCATACTTTATATAGACTCATATTACCTTGTATTTTGCACTGGCTGTGAGTGTTGTCTGCTAGACTGTTCTGCTATTATGAAAATGTGTGATACATAGATCACTGGTCGCTTGAAATGTGACTAGTGTGACTGAGGCACTGAATTTTAAATTTTATTCCATTCTAATTTGAAACTAATAGAATTTAATAGCCACATGTGGGTCGTTGCCAATGTGTTAAACAGCTCAGATCATATCCTGCCTTTGAATTTTGTAAGGCTTCTTGGTATTCAGAATACTTCCTCATTCTTTTCTTGTGTTTTACAGAATATGTCAAGTTTCCATACATCCTTTATTTTTTTCTCCTCTAATGGTTGAGGAGCTTTATATCCTATTTTTCTTCTTCTGGGAATTACTATTAAGTTTCTAACAAGGATGCTTTTTTCCTGTATTTCTCTGTCAATGTAAAAACTTAACCAATGTCTAAAATATTCTACTACCAAACAAGACAAATGGTATAGGATATTTGGATTTCTCCTTCCTTTACATATCCTAGGTTTTGTTGAAATAATCTGGGATTTTAATTCCATCTGGCTTTTCTTTTTGCCCTTGTATTATATTAAAGCTTTTTTCTTAACTGTTGTGTTATATTCACATCCATAGTTTAAAAAATGTCTTAAACCGTCTTGACAGCTTTACTGTTTTCATTGCTAACCACTATTTCTTATAAACTGCACCTTCTCCTTTCTTCTTTGAGTATTTTCTCATTTAATTTTTTTATTAGAGTGTGTAGATGATATATTTTCTAACCTCCTATATGTCTGAAGATGCTTTTTTTTGCATGAGCCAGAGTCTGGATGCAAACATAATTCTGTGATAATCGTTTTCCTTCAAGCTCCGTAAATATTATTTTATTATCTTTTTATTATCTTTAGCATTTAGTGGAACAGATGTTTCTCTGCCTGTCTGCTTCTCTTTCTTTTATAGGCAACCATATTCATTTTCTTTGTTTTGCCTTGTTTTCAGTCTAGAAGCTGCTGGGATTTTTCTCCTCATTTTTCTAAAAACCAAGGGTTTTTGTATCATTTTATCTTCCAGGATCACCCTTTTCTTTAACATCTAACAAAATGGCTCAACCTCATACATATTCCTGGGGGTCTTATGGCTACTGAGGTTTTTATGGTCCTCCAGCACGTCCTTATTGCCCCTGTCTCCCTCATCACCAGCTCTGAATGCTTTGGGTCCTGTAGCATTTCTCCCTAGACTTTTTTTTTTTTCTCACATAATGAAAACCAAAGATGGTATTTAATTGGAATGAGAAGAGAAAACAGATTATAAATTAAAAAATCTTAGAAATACTACAAGTATAATTATATCCAGAAAAACATCATATTTTAAATTATAACTGTCTGACACATCTTTATAATACAATTTTATTTACATTTTGGCTGATTAGTTTCTGATTGCTTTTTTGTGTGAGATGATTTTGTAATATTTCCTTTGGAGGGGTTATGCAGATAATCCAATGTTTCTTTTAACATGGTTGATTAAAATTTGTTTGACAGTTGGATAGTTGAAATTCTTAAGTACTATTGTTGTTCAGCTGCTTAGTCATGTCAGACTCTTTGCGACCCCATGGACTGCATCACCCCAGGTTTCCCTGTCCTTCACCATCTCCTGGAGCTTGCTCAAACTCACGTCCATTGAATCGGTGATGCCATCCAACCATCTCGTCTTCTGTTGTCCCCTTCTTCTGCCTTCAATCTTTCCCAGCATCAGGGTCTTTCCAATGAATCAGGTTTGACTGTAGCCTAAGGCAGAAAACAAGTTCAAATTCAATGTCAGACATCGTTGTTCACCTGAGGGATTCAGTGGCATCCATTCCACTCCACCTGCAATAGGTCGCAGCCTCCTGCAGTGCCCCTCTGAGAGTGGTCTCTTAGTTCTCCCACTTCCGCCTCTTCTCCAGGTTCAGAGTCCAGCTCCATCACCCTTTCTTTCATGGCACTTTCCCCAGTCATTGTAACTGAGGGTGACAGCCCCTGGCAAAGGCCCTGTGGCCCTTACCCAGTGCATCTTCACCCGGTGCCTCTGCCCCCATCACACCCCCACCCGTCTTCTCAGCCATCTTCTCAGGCAGACCCTTGTTTTACCGGAAGGAAGCTCTGGCTCACAGGTAGGTGACTTGTCGCAGGGCCACATGGTACACCGTAGGCAGGAGCGCGGAACTTCCCCATTGAGGGAAGCTACAACTTTCCCTGGAGAGAGACGTGAGCGTCTGTGTCCTGTGCTGCTGTTATTTCCGCTTGACCCACACAGCTCGACCTGTACTGTAACGAATAGGACTTCTGTATGTCACCCTTGACTTTGCAGGGACCTTCGTCTTTTATAATTAGTAGTATGAGCATATGGTACAAACTTCAAGAAGCACAAGAAGGGTATCCTGTGAAGAGGACTTCTCATTCTGCCAGCCTTGAGTTTCCCTCCCCGTGAGCATCTCCTGATGCCAGTTTTGACGTGTCCTTTTGGTGGCATCCTACACACGTACAAGGCTGCGGGGTGTGTGCATGTGTGCACGAGCGTGCTTACGTGGAACAGGCATTCACCACCAATGGCAGCATGCCCCTTCATTCCTGCACCTTGAATTGTCACTTAACAGTGTATCCTGGAAATCCATATACATATTTTTGTGAAAGTGAAAGCTGCTCAGTTGTGTCCAACTCTTTGCGACCTCATGGACTATACAGTCCCTGGAATTCTGCAGGTCAGAATACTGGAGTGGGTAGCTTTTCCCTTCTCCAGGGGATCTTTCTGATCCAGGAATCAAGCCGGGTTCTCCTGCGTTGCAGGCAGATGGATTCTTTACCAACTATCAGGGAAGGCTATTATATATCAAAACCCATAGACCAATCTCATTTTTTGTTTATTTGGCTGCACTGATCTTAGCTCCCCAACAGAGGATTAAACCTGGGCCTTTGAGAGTGAAATCGTCGAATCCTAACCAACCACTGAACTGCGAGGGAATTCCCTCAACCTCATTTTTCCAAAAAATTTTTATTTTTTTATTTAGTTATTTTTATTTTTGGCTGTGCTAGATCTTTGTTGCTGCACTGGCTTTTCTCTAGTTGTGGGCGAGCGGGGGCGACTCTCTAGTTGCAGTGCATTGGCTTCTCATTGCAGTGGCTTGCTTCTCTTTCTGTGGGGCACAGGCTCTAGGGCGAATGGGCTCAGTAGCTGCAGCTTTTGGGCTCTAGAGCACAGGCTCAATAGTTGTGGTACACGGGCTTAACTGCTTCAAGGCATGTGGGATCTTCCAGGATCAGGGATCGAACCTGTGTCTCCTACTTTGGCAGGTGGTTTCTTCATCACTGAGCCCACCAGAGAAACCCTGAACCTAATTTTTTGAAAGACTGTGTACCATCATTGCATGGATGTCCCATTACTCATTTAATCTGTCCCCTGTTCTTAGATCATGAGGCTGTTTTCAATCATTTGTGCTAATGAAACAACGCTGAAACAAGTATACTTGGATGTATAGCACTTCTTCAAAATATTTCTTCATGAATAATTTAAAAGCTGTTCCCAATAACAAGTTTTAGGCAGGCGGTGTGGTGTGTGGAAATGAGTATTAAACCAGGAATTGAAAAACTTCCCTTCAGTCAGATGTCGAAATAGAGGTCAATAAATCTCTCTGGGTATGAGTGTCTTGATTGGGAAATTGAAGAATTTGACTCTCAAATTCGTAGGATTTAGCAAGTATGCACTTTGTCCTGAGCCCTGTCCCATCCCTCAGGTTTAAGAACCAGAGACCTTTTGCCTCAGGTACTGTGAGGCCCCCAGAGCTCCTTGGATTAACCTGTTTTTCACAGCCCGGAGGTCGGGGGCAGTATAAACAATGGCAAAAGACCGACACCTGTCCTGACTGACTCCTGACTTGTCCCCACCTTTAAGCTGTCATCCTAGGCATTGCCAGCTGTTCCTTCTCTTTCAGACATGTTTTCTGAGCTCTGGGGTGTTTCTGTGTTTTTTTACATTTTTATTTTTTAATTTTGTTTTTAAAACATTTATTGAAGTATAGTTGGTTTACAGTGTTGTGTTCATTCCTGCTCTATGACAAAGTTATACATGTGTATATTTTTCTTATTCTTTTCCATTCTGGTTTGTCATAAGGCATTGAATATAGTTCCCTGTGCTGTGTGGTAGGATGTTGTTTTTTTATCCATCCTCTGTGTACTAGTCTGCATCTGCTTTTGCTTTTTAAAAAAAAATGTCATTGTCTCTTTCTTCTACCATCCCAAAGTGGACCATGACCTCTGGCTCCCTTTTGGATCTGGGAGGTCCTGTCCTTTATGTTTGAGAACTCAAAGTTCACTTTTGTGATTCCTGGGGAAGAAGGCCACCTGCACAGCCTCCACTCAGCCTCTGAACCTTGACTGCCCCCTGAAATCATGTTTTCTCTGCATCTCGTTTCTGGCCTTTGCACTTGGTCTCATATCACAGACTCATCACTCAGCTCTTCTACTCGAGGTCAAGCAAGAACAGAAACTCTGTTCCAGTGTTTCTACCTAGCCTTTCAGAGGCATCGGTCCCTGGAATCCCTGCAACCTAGATGAGATCTGGCTATTACCTTCCTTCTGTTGGAGCCTCTTGCCCCTCCTCACATATTTAACTGCCTGAGATGATGATTTTCCTTCCCTGCCAGGTACATCTTGTCCCTTGCTTCTGCATCAGATTTTTCTGGGAGTGTGGCGGGGCAGGGGGAGCCTAATGTTTTGTTATACGCTGTAACCATAAGGATTTCATCAATACGTAGAACATTCCTTTAATGAGAGAATTGGTTAGGTCCATGAGCATCATTGGAATTATTCAAAAGAGGAAGTATTATTAAAAATGAAAATTGGATCTAGCAAGAGAATTCAGAAATAGGGATATCATTTGAAAAGCACATCAAATTGTGAACTTTGCTGGCACATTAATCTTATTAAATTTAACAGTGGTAATGAAATATTGAAATGAATCACAGCCAGAAAAAAAATTTTTTTTGACTTGTTAATCATCTTCCTTCACTCTGAAAGATCTGGAAATGAGAAAAGTCATAGAATTGGGAGCTACTGTGTAACTGTGTATGGGCTGATCTTCTATCATAAAAACATTTGTGGGAGAAGGAAACGGCAACCCACTCCAGTATTCATGCCTGGAAAATCCCATGGACCGAGGAGCCTGGTGGGCTACCATCCATGGGGTCGCAAAGAGTCAGACACGACTGAGCGACTTCTGTGTTTTTGAAGCTCAAAGGGATATGGGTCACTGAAAAGGATATAAACCAGGGCAGAATTTCTTAAAGAAGTAACAGATTAGTTAGTTACAACATCAAGATAAATGGAATTGAAACAGAGATGCTACCAAGAGAGTTGGGCAGTACTGCTTAAATAATGCTCAAGAGTTTCTATTCTTAAATTGTTTCCTCCTGAGAGAAGAGGAGCAGCCCTGGGCCCACTCCGCTCTGCCTTTTCTGTTCCCCACTTTGGTTGTGTGTTGTCACTTTCAGAATTGCACTTTTTTCACCTTGTCATAGTAGCTGCCAAAGTGTGTTTTTATAAACATGGGGTTCTAGAGCGCTGGCTTCCTGGGGCAGAGGAGAGAAAGAAATGTGTGTTGTACAAAATCAGTACGTTCATATGTTTAATAAAATAGTTCTTTTATTGGGAAAAAAAAAAAACATTTGTGAGCATGAGTGAGAAAGGCTGTAGGAAATTGGTTAATTTTTCACTGATCTGGACTATCTCGAAGGCTATGCTCTACCAACACCCTCAATCCTTTTTGGAAAACTT
This sequence comes from Bos indicus x Bos taurus, assembly GCF_003369695.1. Taxonomy (NCBI): domain Eukaryota; kingdom Metazoa; phylum Chordata; class Mammalia; order Artiodactyla; family Bovidae; genus Bos; species Bos indicus x Bos taurus. The sequence goes on from NC_040088.1 coordinate 53,637,032, forward strand.
GATTTTTCTACTTGTTTTGCTCACCATTTCATCTTGAAGCAGTGTTAAGTGCAATGCAAGCAAATACACTTTTAAGAAATTTGTGGAATATCTGAGCAGTTTATATTTAGTTTTTCAGTTATGTGTAATGATCTTAAAGATATACAAACAGTTTTTAGGAGCATTTAAAATATTTCCTCCTTCATTCTGATCTTGGATAATCTGCAAAGACAAGTCTTACTTCACAGACTAAACTTCATGCTGGACTATTTCTGACCAGTGCGTATTGATAAAATTTTATGATGAGTTAGCAGGAGACTCAAGTTCGATCCCTGGGTAGGGAAGTTCCCCTGGAGGAGGAAATGGCAACCCATGCCAGTCTTCTTGCCTGTGAAATCCCATGAAGAGCCTGGCAGGCTACACTCCATGGGGTTGCCAAGAGTCGGACATGACTGAGCATGTTTCCACAGCCTTATTAGAATTGGATTTTTGTTTGTTTAATGATTTACTTTTTTAATTGAAGGATAATTGCTTTACAGAATTTTGTTGTTTTCTGTCAAACCTCAACATGAAAGAATTGGATTTTTATGGGAAGCAAGCTTCAAATGTGTTGGATAATAATGAAATAATCATGAAAAAAGAAGGCTACTGAGATAGAACCTGTTTTCCCACATTTAGATTATGGTAAAAGCTGAAAGAACTAGAAACTTGGGAACAATCCAATATCTAAAAGGGGGAATTGGTTAACAAACTGTAGACCAGAAACTAGGAAAGGGAATCATCCAGGGTCCTACTCTAGCTGGGCCAGGATTGCCCAGGGCTTATTGGTGAGCCACTGCCAGAGACAGCCACCCTCTACTGCTGACATGGAAACATTGGGATTGTTGGCTGGTCCCACTGTGGCCACTGCCCCATGCTCCAGCCTCAGTAGCTACCGCTGCCTGTCTCCTTGGCTGACCTTTATAATGATTAAGGTCATTGTCAGTTTCTGCTCCTCACTGGTCACAAAATTCTAGGGTAGCTTTGAGCTTGGAGCGCTCCAAGGTCTTCTCTGTGACTTTCTGCTTTGACCAGAGATGATGTGGTTCTAAGGAACCTCGGGGAAGGAAGTTGCTGAGCTAGGGATGAAGCTCCCTAATTGATGAGGTGGCTGAAATCCTGATGAAGGTCGTGCTGTGATGAAGCCAGGTGCTGAGAGCGTCAAGGTTGGCTTCTTGCTCTGGACTGTGCATCGCACTTGGGGAGGAAGCAGATGAAGAAGTCATGACTGGAATCGCACAGATTGGCTGCTGAGAAAAGAGACTCACTCAGGACTTCCTTGTCAGTCCAGTGATTAAGGCTCTGTGCTCTCAATGCAGGGGCATGGGTTCGATTTCTGATTGGGGAATATCCCACAAAATGAATGGTGTGGGCAAAAACAAGCAAACAAACAAAAAACCAGACTCACTCAAGGCGCTTCTATTAAGAGAACCTGAACTGTCGATAAAATCAGTTCTTGAGTGGGGCAGCCATGTGATCAGCCTGTATCAGATGGGTGCTCTGATGGAGTATGGGAACAGCCTGTGGCCAGTACTCTGGAGAGTTTGAGTTGACCTCAGCTTGACTCCCGTGCAACTGGGGCTGTGAGTTTTCTTCCATCAACTGGGCACTGTGATGCTCCTTGGGTTACCCCTATATTTTTCTTAAACTGTGCCAAATCACCTCATATATATTTTCTCCTGGGTAGTGCATTTCCCTCTCAGTAAAGTGACTTGAGATCCCAAACAGAATACACATACACACCTATACACAAACACATACAGATCTGTTACTATTCAATAAAAGACTGCCTGGTTAATTTTTTTTAATGTTCATAAAAGAAGAGGTCATTCCCCAAAGAAGACCTCGAGATTGCCAATAAATACTTAAACAGATACTCAGCCGGGGGCAGTGGATAAATAGGAGATGATATAGCATAGTAATTAATTGGATCCTGGAGCCTGAGTGACTGATTTGAATCCTTGGCTCTGCTGCTGTTTAGCTGTGATGTTCAGCAAGGTATTTAACTTCTGCATATTGTGGTTTCCTCTTCTGTAAATTGGGAGTAACTATAGTCAGAGGACTTAACCTCACACAGTTGTTGTGATAGTTTACACATAGTGTAGATATGTAAGGTGCTTGCCCCGTGAGTGCGCTGAAGTGTTAACTGTTATGCCGACAACCATGATGGTGATGAGAATGGTGGTATGATGGTGGTGATTATGATGTTGATTGTAGTGGTGGTGGTTATGGTGATGTTGCTGGTGGTGGTGGTGGATATGGTGATGGCGGTGGTAATGACTATAATGTTGATTGTGGTGATAGTGTTGATGGGGTGATGGTGGTGGTGGTGAGGATGATGGTGATGATAGTGGTTATGGTGATGGTGGTAATGATGTTAATGGTGGTGGTGATGTTGATTGTGGTGATGGTGTTGATGTGGTGATGTTGATGGTGGCAGTGATGAGGATGATAGTGATGATGATGTTGAAGATAGTTATGGTGGGGGTGCTAGTTTATTGCCAAAATGCTTGTACCAGCATTATATAAGTGTTCCCTTACCTCACATTTTTCCGGTATTATTAGACTTGAAAATGTTTGGCAAATCAAGGAGAAAAAGTAGAATCTGAGGTGGTTTCATTTTCAGTTTCCTCATTGCTGGTGAGGTTGAGCATCTTTTCATAAATTTTTTGACTGTTAGGATTTCCTCTTTTGCAAATCGTTTATTCATATCCTCAGCCCATTCTTCTCTTGGTCTTTTATCTTCCTACTGATTTTTACATTGATTTCTCATTCATCCAGCAAATATTTATTTTATACCTCAGACACTGTTAAGGTGCTAAGAATACAATGGAAGAGGCTGTCTTATAGATTTTATGTTCTAGTCAGAAGAAGACAAATAAATACTATATTCTTAGCTCTCTAGAAGTTATATGAAGAAAAATAAAGCGGGATAATCATAATAATAGCTATCCTGGACTGAGTGATTTCTCTGTGTCAACTACTAACATATTAACTCGTTTTAGCCTCACAATTTTGGGAACATCATCTTTTGAAAACTTCATCTTTTGCAGGCAAGGAAACCGAAGGACAGAGAGGTTAAGTAATATATTCCAAGTCACACAGCTGGGAAGTAGTGGAGGCAGGTTTCAAAATCAGGTGGTCTGACTCTAGCTAAGGCCTGCAGTCCTAACCAGGATAGTATGTTGCCTGTCTATACTATGCTGGAGATAGAATGTAAGCAGGAAAAGAGCTTGCTATTACTACTTTATCATGTGTTTTATAAATACCTCACCTCCTTCCTCACGTCCTTCTGTAGTTTTAAAATTTTGTTTATAATCACTTTGCCACAAAATATTTCACTTAGATGTAGTCAAGTTTTATCTTATAGTGTGTACTTTTGGGTCCTTATTTAAGAAATTATTTCTTTCACTGATATGAAGTGAATGACTTTTACTGTCATTCTTTTTAATTGGATTTTTAAAAAAATGTTTATTTCAAGGTGTTCTGGTCATGCCAAGTGACTTGTGGGATCTTAGTTCTCCCACCAGGAATTGAACCCATACCCCCTGCATTGGAAGTGCAGAGCCTTAACCACTGCACCACCAGGAAAGTCCCTGTTGTCATTCTTTTGCTTATTCATTCAACAGATATTTACTTGAGCATCTATCATATGCCAGATGCTATTCTAGGTATGGATAGATGTTAGCAAAGCCAACACAACTCATTTCACTACTGATTTATGATGTAATCATCATATATCAAGTTCTTGTATGTAATGAGTGTTACTGGCCTGCCTACTCCACTTCTTTGATCTATTTATTCTTGAGCTTTGTTGTATCTTAATAATATTTTAGTTGTCAAGGCATTGTGGTTATTATAGACAGTTTAGAAAATGCATGAAAATACGGAAATGATTAAAATCAGTTATAATCTTACCATTTTCTATGCAGGAAATTGGAAATCAAAGGGGAACTTTTTGTAAAATAATTATAATATCAAACTATTAATGGTCATTATGGGGAGGGGGTAAGTGATCCCTCTGATGGAATCCTCTGAAATCTAAAATTGTTTCTTGGGACTTCCCTGGTGGTTCAGTGTTAAGACTCCACCTTCCAATGCAGGGGGCTCAACTTCCATGCGGCACGGCCAAGAAAATTTTTTAAAATTTAAGAGTTGTTTATCTTTGGCATTCCATACCATACATCAAGCTCTTAAAATAGACCTGTTAGTTATGACAGGCTATTCAGAAAACTAAGATCATGGCATCTGGTCCCATCACTTCATGGCAAATAGATGGGGAAACAGTGGCTGACTTTATTTTTCTGGGCTCCAAAATCACTGCAGTTGGTGATTGCAGCCATGAAGTTAAAAGACGCTTACTCCTTGGAAGGAAAGTTATAACTAACCTAGACAGCATATTAAAAAGCAGAGACATTACTTTGCCAACAAAGGTCCATCTAGTCAAGGCTACGGTTTTTCCAGTAGTCGTGTATGGATATGCGAGTTGGACTATAAAGAAAGCTGAGCACTGAAGAATTGATGCTTTTGAACTGTGGTATTGGAGAAGACTCTTGAGAGTCCCTTGGACTGCAAGGAGATCCAACCAGTCCATGCTAAAGGAGATCAGTCCTGGGTGTTCTTTGGAAGGACTGATGTTGAAGCTGAAGCTCCAATACTTTGGCCACTTGATGCGAAGAGCTGACTCATTGGAAAAAACCCTGATGCTGGGAAAGATTGATGGCAGGAGAAGGGGACGACACAGGATGAGATGGTTGGATGGCATCACTAACTCAATGGACATGGGTTTGGGTAGACTCTGGCAGTTGGTGAGGGACAGGGAGGCCTGGTGTGCTGTGGTTCATGGGGTCACAAAGAGTCAGACACGACTGAGTGACAGAACTGAACTGAACTGAAACTGCTATAAGGACTAGACCCTACAGTGTAACTGTTCAACATGATAAAGTTTTTTCCTTATTGATGGGACAGCCCTGGGCAGGTATACAGATGGATGGTAAGGGGACTTCCCTTCATCTTGTCAATCAGGGTTTGGCCCCCTTTCATCATGTGACTCTGCCATCCTCTACTGTCTCATCTGACACCTGCCTCCAACCAGCCTGGGGGAGGGAGAGCATGAGGGAGCACCCCCAGGCTCCTCTCTGGGCCAGCAGAAAGTGGGGGTTCACGTATACTCTTATGCCAGTGACTGGAACTCAGTCGCATGACTGTACCTGACCTGCCAGCAACAGGGAAGCATAGTCTAGCTGTGAGCTCCCAGACCAAGGGGGAATGGGTCTTTGTGGGCAGCTGGCGGTCTCTCTCTCTCTCACTTGTTTCTCCTGGAGCAACTGTAAAATGTTTACAGTTTCCTATAAAATGTGGCTTTGCTCTTTCCATTAAGTCCTAGTCTGCAGAATCTCTGACTATGTCAAAGAGATTTGCAGGATGTGCTTATTAAATGTTTGACATCTCCATGGCTGAGAAATAGTCCGTTGGTTTACCCGTGGGGTTTGAAACGTGCCAAAGATTCTCTTTAGGCAGAGTTGCAAGTATCTGGCCTTCCTGGGGTAGCAAAATGGGGACGCTTTTCCTTATGGATTTTTCATATGAATTGTGGGGGAGGTGGAAAATGGAACTTCTCTTCTTAAAAATCCAAGAGATCTTTGTAAAAGGGCTGCATGATTTCCGTGGCTAAAGGTATGGGATTCAGTAATCAACTTCAGGCAGTGAGTCTGAACCCTTTTCTCCATCGGATTTCCCAGAAGAATCTTCTCGGGCAGGGATTTTCCTCTTATCCTGAGGGCTTCTCAGTATCTTTCCATCCCATGGAAGAAATTTCATCTGCCACTTTTTCAGCAGCTTTGTTGAGATACTATCCATGTACCTGCGATTCACTCATTTAAAGTGTACAGTCCCATGGCTTTCATTATATTCACAGAGTTGTATAGCTGTGACCAAAATCAATTTTAGAATGTTTTCATCACACCAAACTGAAACCATGCATCCCTTAGCTGTCACCCGCTGACACCCCCTGTCCTCCCAGCCACTCACAACCACTGATCCATTTTCTTTCTCTTTAGACTCGCCTTTTCTGGCCATTTCATATAAACGGGATTATACAGTGTGTGGCCCTTTGTGACTCTCTCATTTGGTATAATGTTTTCACAGTTTTCATGTTGTTGCATGAATTAATACTTCATTTTTTAATTGCTGAATAATATTCCATTGTATGGATATACCACATTTTCTTTATTCACCAGGTGATGGGTATTTGGGTGGTTTCTTCTACTTTTTGGGTATTATGAAAAACGCTGCTATGGATATTTGTGTATAAGTGTCTGTGGGCACAAATATTTTCATTTCTCGTAGTCATCTACCTAGGAGTTGCATTGCTGAGAGATGTGGTAGATCTTTGTGGAGCATTTTGAGTAACTGTCGGACTGTTTCCCAGAGTGCCTGTGCCATTTTACATTCCCACCAGCAGTGTATGAGGGTTCCAGTTTTTCCACATCCTCGCCAAGTCTTGTCATTATCTTTTTTGGTTCCAGTTGTCCTAAAGATAAACTTTGCAGCTCTGATTCCCAAATTCTAGTCTCCTTAAGGCTAGACCCCTGCCACCCTTTCCCTGCATGCAGTGCAGTGCGGAGCACATAGTAGACAGCTTAGTAAATACAGGGTGATGGGCTGCGATCAGCTTCACCATGCAGGTAGGGAGAACTGTAGCTTTCAGAGATCTTCTTCCTGGCAGTGTGTGATTGGAACTACCCCAAGAACCAGAATTATTCACTCATCCATTCAAGAAGTACTTGTTATAAAAATCTACTAGTATTGGGCAGTAAAGCATTGGCGACCTCAGGGGCACAAACAGGAACAGCTCTCTTCCATGCCCTTCACTATTGACACAAATGCACACATAAGTCACACAAGCACAGTGCAGCAAGTTCACTACTGAACAGGCACCAGCCATGGGAGCCCTGGGGAAGGAAAGCCCGAAATAGAAGGACTCCAAAACCATGCTACCCATGGCATATTTCTAGCTCCGTTATCTGGCTGCGATGTTTGTTTAAACCCAATCGCTAGTCAGATATTTCTGAAAGTCCTTAACTACTAGATGATTTTTTTTCCCTACTAGATGATTTTAAATATAAACATCACAACGGTGCAGATTTGATTCTACCGGTGAAAACAAACTGCTCGTTTTGGGGACGGGAACGCATTACTATTTTTAGACCAACAGGGTGTCATTTGGCGGGGTCTTCATGTATTGCAGAAAACGAGCACTACTTTCTATTCCAGGATTAGGGAGAACAGGAAAACACACATCTATAGCTCATCCACTTTCCCTTTTCTAAAAAAAAAAATAATAATTGTTAGTGTCTTTTATTTTATATATTTTTATTTTTTGACAGAACCACGTGGCACGTGGGATCTTAGTTCCCTGACCAGGGATCGAACCTAAGCCCCTTGCAGTGGAAGCACAGAGTCTTAACCACTGGACCACTGAGGAAATCCTTCATGTGCTTATCTTTTAAACACTTTTTCTCACTGTTGAACATGACTTTCATGCTTTGACTCTGCAGAGAAGTGAATTAGTCACTATAACTCAAAAAGTTTGTGATTTAATACGTAAATGGCCACCAGAAAGAAGAGTTCCTCTGTGACCTAGATATGGGGTGATGAGACTGCCACCTGGGGTCCTCTTAGTGGTAAAGACCAAGCCCACAGCTCTGTTTGGTTAAATCAGCACAGTTGTTTTCCCTGGCACTACACGTGGCGGGTGGGGGTCTCTATCCTCAGGGGACCTCTAGCCTCGGCTGTCGGAGGCCCATCGCCTTCCAGTGCAGCATCTTGACGAGGCTGCCAGGCTGGCTGGGAGGGGAAGTCAGCAAAGAGAAGGCACAGCACCCTCACATGCTCCCCCCTGGGAGCTCCACCTGTTCCATCTCCGTGTCTTCCATTGGCTCAGCAAACAGCCTGCTTGGGCCCACCTTTCCTACTTCAGGTGGGGGAGTGTATGGGTCATCCCCTGGAACGTCCACAGGAGGGGGTCAGAAGTACTGGTGAGCACCAGTAGTGTTTATCTGAGTAGGAAAAACCCAGTTCTCCTGCTGTGTTCTCCTGACTGTAACCACTGTAACCCCCCAGCTCTTCTGACACCAAGCATGTCTGCAGTGCCAGCAGGGATCCTGCGTTGACTCTGACATCGTCCACCTGGAGACAGCATTAGATCCCACAGGTGGAGGGCCCGGTCCCACCAGTTTGCACCCTCCCCCCTGGGGACACAGTCCTAAGTCCAGGCTGTCCCCTGTGCCTCTGACCAACCAGCTACAAACTTGAGGTTCTTCCCAAGAACCCCTCCTTGTAGTGGTTAATTTGAATTCACAGTCCTCAAGAAAACACTTTTTAGGGAATTTCTTGGTGGTCCACTGGTTAGCACTCCATGCTTTCAATGCTGAGGGCCTGGGTTCAATCCCTGGTTGGAGAAGTAAGATTCCGCATACCACGCAACTTGGCCAAAAAAAGGAAAAGGAAACACTTTTTACTGCTTACCAGTTGATTGTAAAAGGATGTGCTAAAGGATACAGATGAACACCCAGATGGAAGGGGTGTGTGGGGCAAGGGGTGAGGGGCTGAGACATGGAGCTCCCAAACCCTCTCCAGGGTCCATGCTCCCAGCCTCTCCCAGGTTCACCAGCCGGGAAGGTCTCTGCTCCTGAAGGCTTATGACTGATAATTAACTCCATTTCCTGCCCCTTCACATATCTGGAGAACTGCAGATGGGGTATGAAAATCTCAAGCTTCTGATCATGGCTTGTTCTTTATGACCATCCAGGAGCCCACCCAGAGGCACCTCATGAGATCAGAAGACACTGCTACCGCCACCCAGGAAATTCCAGCAGTCTAGCAGCTCTGTGCCAGGGACTGGGGCCTTATATTATCTCTATTATTTCACATATATTTTTAAAGAGAGAGATGAGAGACTTTCTGTTCTTAGGGAGCCTATACTCTAGTGGGAAAAGCAGGTAAGAGCACCACGTTTTGTGAGTGCTAGATGGGAGGGTATTGTGTGAGTGGCTCAGAAGGTAAAGAATTTGCCCGCTATACAAGAGACCCAGGTTCAGTCCCTGGGTCAGGAAGATGCCCTGGAGAAGGGCATGGCAACCCACTTCAGTATTCTTGACTGGAGAGTCTCATGGACACAGGAGCCTGGCAGGCTCCAGTCCTTGGGGTCGCAAAGTTGGACCCAGCTGAGCGACTAACACTTCCACTTCAGAGGGCAGAAGGAACATTGAGTTAGGAGCACCTACTTCAGATTAGAAAGGAACAAGAAGGATTCTTGAAAGAGGTGATTCTTGGCTTAACTCTTTTTTTTTTTTTAATTGAAGTATAGTTGATTGTTGTGTTAAGTGGTTCAGTTACACATACATATATTTTTATGTATTCTTTTCCATTATGGTTTGTTATAGGATATTAAATATAGTTTGTTTACCCATTCTATATATAAAAGCTTACATCTGTTAATCCCAACTTCCTGTTCCTCCCCTCCTTCAACCCCCTCACCTTTGGCAACCACCAGTCTGTTCTTTGGCGTGCTGCGATTCATGGGGTGCAAAGAGTCGGACATGACTGAGCGACTGAACTGAACTGAAGTGAACTGAGTCGGATCTCTATGTTCATGAGTCCGTTTCTGTTTTATAGATAGGTTCATTTTTTAGATTCTAAATATAAGTGGTATTATATGGTATTTTTCTTTATCTTTCTGACTTATTTCACTTAGTATGATAATCTTTTAAATCCATCCGTGTTGCTGGAAATGGCATTATTTTATTCTTTTTTTATGGCTGAGTAGTATTCCATTGTATATATTCTTTATTCATCTGTTAGGGGCTTGCCAGGTGGCTCAGTGGTAAAAAGAATCCACCTACCAATCCAGGAGTTGCAGGAGAAATGGGTTCAATCCCTGGGTCAGGAGGATCCCCTGGAGGAGGAAATGGAAACCCACTTTAGTATTCTTGCCTGGAGAATCCCATAAACAGAGGAGTCTGGTGACTAATTCCTCAACCAGGGATTGACCCCACTATCCCTGCATTTGAAGGGTGAGTCTTAACCACTGGACCACCGGCTAAGTCCCCTGAGGCCACGTCTTAATATGTGAAGCTTTCATCTTCTGGACTAAAGAGACTCTTGATGAAAGTAGAAGAGGAGAGTGAAAAAGTTGGCTTAAAACTCAACATTCAGAAAACTAAGATCATGGAATCCGATCCCATTACTTCATGGCAAATAGATGGGGAAACAGTGACAGACTTTAGTTTTTGGGGCTCCAGAATCACTGCAGATGGTGACTGCAGCCATGAAATTAAAAGACGCTTGCTCCTTGGCAGAAACGCTATGACCAACCTAGACAGCATATTAAAAGGCAGAGATATTACTTTGCCAACAAAGGTCTGTCTAGTCAAAGGTATGGTTTTTCCAGTAGTCGTGTATGGATGTGAGAGTTGAACCATAAAGAACGCTGAGTACCGAAGAATGCTTTAGAACTGTAGTGTTGGAGAAGACTCTTGAGAGTCCCTTGGACTGCAAGGAGATCCACCAAGTCAATCCTAAAGGAAGTCAGTCCTGAATAAGATGGTTGGATGGCATCACTGACTTTATATACATGAGTTTGAGTAAGCTTCGGGAGTTGGTGATGGATAGGGAAGCCTTGCATGCTGCAGTCCACGGGGCCACAAAGAGTTGGACATGACTGAGCAACTGAACTGAACTTCACCTTCTGGAGATGTTGGGGGTGGGGAACAGTTTCATTCAGAGTCTAGCAAGTACTGCCTCAATGCTCAGTGGTGTCCGACTCTTTGTGACCCCACAAACTGTAGCCTGCCATGCTACATGGCAGGCTGTGTAGCCATGGGATTCTCCAGACAAGAATACTGGAGTGGGTTGCCATTTTCTCCTCCAGGGAATCTTCCCAATCCGGGACTGAATCCGTGTTTCCTGTGCCTCCTGCACTAGCAGGCAGATCCTTTACCACTGAGCCGCCCTGGGAAGCCCAAATACTGCCTGGGTTTTTGTATTCTCTAAAGTGTGAGTCGCTCAGTCGTGTCTGACTCCTGCGACCCCATGGACTATACAGTCCATGGAATTCTCTTTCATTCAAATGCTGAGAATCTCATTCTTGAGTTAATCTCTCTCTGTTCTCATTTCTTATAGACAGCTGGGAAAAGCCAGCATGCTTTCAGCCTTCTGCCCAGAAATCTTTTTGCTTAGTTTCATGCTCATTAGGTCTATTTTCTATTTTCCAGCTTCACTCCTGGTTAAATAAAAGAACATTTAAATCTACAGTGAGACTTTTTTTCTAACTATCAGATTGTCAGAGATGAAAAAGTATGGTTATATTTCAGTGCTAGTAGAGATGTAGGCGAACTAATGTTCTTATTTACTCTTCTGTCCGTTGTTCCTCTGTGTGTGTGCATGTGTGCTAAGTTGCTTCAGTTGTGTCCAGCTCTTTGCAATCCTATGGACTGTAGCCTGTCAGGCTCCTCTGTCCATGGGATTCTCTAGGCAAGAATACTGGAGTGGGTTGCCATGCCCTTCTCTAGGGGATGTTCTCAATCCAGGGATCGAACCCAGGTCTCCCGCATTGCAGGCGGATTCTTTACCCTCTGAGCCACCCAGGAAGCTCAAGAATACTGGAGTGGGTAGCCTATCCCTTCTCCAGCAGATCTTCCCAACCCAGGAATTGAACCAGGGTCTCCTGCATTGCAGGTGGGTTCTTTACCAGCTAAGCTACCAGGGAAGCCTCCTATAGGTAAGGTAATTTTTCCTCTCTGGCTCTGTTCATCTTTAATTTTCTGTAGTTTGAAAATGATCTTGCCAAGATGCTGTTCGGGTGGCATTTATCCTGCTTGGTATTCTCTGAGCTTCTTGGATCTGCGGGTTAGCTCCTGCTGTAGATTTGGGGAAATGCTCAGTCATTATTGTTTCAAATATTTCTTCTGTTTCTCCCCCCTCCTTCTGGTGCTCCCATTATAGGTATGTTACACTCTGTGGTTTCCTCACAGTCCTTGGATACTCTATTCTTCTTTTTTCCATCTTCTCTTTGCTTTTCAAGTTTGGAGGGGGTGGGGTGGGTTCTGAGGTTTTCACTGCTATGTCCTCAGGCTCAGAGATTCTTTCCTCAGCCACATCCGGTCTGCCAATAAGTACATCAAAAGACATTCTTCATTTCTGTCACAGTGTTTTGATTCTTCTCGGTTCTTTCAGGATTTCCACCTCTCTGCTCACATTACCCATCTGTTCTTGTGTGCTTTCTGTTTTGTCCACTTGCGCCCTTAGCATATTAATCATAGTTGTTTCCAATCCCAGGTCTGATCATCCTACCATCCCTACCTTGTCTAGTTCTGATGCTTGCTGTATCTTTTCCAACTGTGTATTTGGAATGCCTTGTCATTTTTTTTTTTTTCTTGATACTCAGCCATGATGTACTGGGTAAAAGGAACTGCTGTAAATAGGCCTATGGTCATGCCGTGGTGCGGAGAAGGCAATGGCACCCCACTCCAGTACTCTTGCCTGGAAAATCCCATGGACGGAGGAGCCTGGTAGGCTGCAGTCCATGGGGTCGCTAGGAGTCGGACACAACTGAGCGACTTCACTTTCACTTTTCACTTTCATGCATTGGAGAAGGAAATGGCAACCCACTCCAGTGTTCTTGCCCGGAGAATCCCAGGGACGGGGAAGCCTGGTGGGCTGGCATCTATGGGGTCTCACAGAGTCGGACATGACTGAAGTGACTTAGCATAGCATAGCATAGCATAGCATGCCGTGGTGAGGTGTGGGGGGACAGGAAGCATTCTAAGGTCCTATGGCTAGGTCTCAGTCTTCTGGTGAGCCTGTGCCTCTAGACTGTGACGTCACAGACGTGGGATAGAATGGCTTAAGGGGGCTGGAGTTGGGTATTTCCCTTCCTCAGATCAGTTAGGCTCTGATCATAGCCCAGCTGGTTAGTTTCTGGTTGACTAGTTTCTGCTGAGAACAGGCCTTGTTAAGAAGCACAGAATGTCTGGCGTATTTCTAAAATGATTCCTCTGCCAGAAGTATGAGGAGATTCTTCTCCAGTATCTACCATGTGAACCTGATTGGGCTCCAGGTGTAAAACTCACAGAACTGTGGGAGACCCCTGTGACTGGGCTGGTGACTCTCAGGCTTGTCCACACACAGCCTCCAGGACTTTGTGAATTACAGTCCCGGGGTTCCTCCCTGAGCACTGGCTCCCATGGACGTTGCCACTTGTGAGTCTCTGCTCCCAGAAACTGTTGCTCCAATCTTGGGGGCAGCAGTTTGTCCTGTGTCCCTCCCTCCCTTAGGGATCTCAGAGGAATTGTTGGTTTTTCAGTCTGCTAGGGTGGAGTGGTGACTTCCAAGCTCCCTACATGCAGAACCAGAAACTGACTTACTGTTGGGGTGGAAGCTGGTAACTGCTTTACTAAATACCATATTTTGTAAAAATAAAAATACGTGCCCTTTGACCTAGCATTTCCACCTATGGACAAACCAGCATGAATGCACAAAGATATAAGTACCAGAAGATATTTTTGCAGCAGCATATTTAATATAGGAATGTTGCATAAAATATGCTATACTTACACAAGGGAATGCTACCCAGTTGCTAAAAAGAAATGAAGTAGCTCAATATATCCTGACATGGAAAGAAAGAAATCCAAGACACATTTGTTCAGTGGAAGGAGAAAAAAGCCAGATTTCAAAATAGTGTGTTTAAGATTCAATTTTTGTTTAAAATTTACTCATAGTAAAAACAGAGGCATGCTTATAGAAGAAAGACTATTTTTAAAGAATTTATGCCAGAAAAACTATTGGTTTCCTTTGAGGAACCCTTTTATAAGGCTTTTCCAGTCCTGTGGCCACTGCTGAGTTTTCCAAATTTGCTGGCATATTGAGTGCAGCACTTTCACAGCATCATCTTTCAGGATTTGAAATAGCTCAACTGGAATTCCATCACCTCCACTAGCTTTGTTCATAGTGATGCTTTCTAAGGCCCACTTGACTTCACATTCCAGGATGTCTGGCTCTAGGTGAATGATCACACCATCGTGATTATCTGGGTCGTGAAGATCTTTTTTGTACAGTTCTTCTGTGTATTCTTTCCTTAATATCTTCTGCTTCTGTTAGGTGCATACCATTTCTGTCCTTTATCGAGCCCATCTTTGCATGAAATGTTCCTTTGGTATCTCTGATTTTCTTGAAGAGATCCCTAGTCTTTCCCATTCTGTTGTTTTCCTCTATTTCTTTGCATTGATCGCTGAAGAAGGCTTTCTTATCTCTTCTTGCTACTCTTTGGAACTCTGCATTCAGATGTTTATATCTTGCCTTTTCTCCTTTGCTTTTCGCTTCTCTTCTTTTCCCAGCTATTTGTAAGGCCTCCCCAGACAGCCATTTTGCTTTTTTGTATTTCTTTTCCATGTGGATGGTATTAATCCCTGTCTCCTGTACAATGTCACGAACCTCATTCCATAGTTCATCAGGCACTCTATCTATCAGATCTAGGCCCTTAAATCTATTTCTCACTTCCACTGTATAATCATAAGGGATTTGATTTAGGTCATACCTGAATGGTCTAGTGGTTTTCCCTACTTTCTTCAATTTAAGTCTGAATTTGGCAATAAGGAGTTCATGGTCTGAGCCACAGTCAGCTCCTGGTCTCGTTTTTGCTGACTATATAGAGCTTCTCCATCTTTGGCTACAAAGAATATAACCAGTCTGATTTTGGTGTTGACCATCTGGTGATGTCCATGTGTAGAGTCTTCTCTTGTGTTGTTGGAAGAGGGTGTTTGTTATGACCAGTGCATTTTCTTGGCAAAACTCTATCAGTCTTTGCCCTGCTTCATTCCATATTCCAAGGCCAAATTTGCCTGTTACTCCAGGTGTTTCTTGACTTCCTACTTTTGCATTCCAGTCCCCTATAATGAAAAGGACATCTTTTTGGGGTGTTAGTTCTAAAAGGTCTTGTAGGTCTTCATAGAACCGTTCAACTTCAGCTTCTTCAGCATTACTGGTTGGGGCATAGACTTGGATTACTGTGATATTGAATGGTTTGCCTTGGAAACAAACAGAGATCATTCTGTCATTTTTGAGATTGCATCCAAGTACTGCATTTCGGACTCTTTTGTTGACTATGATGGACACTCCATTTCTTCTGAGGGATTCCTGCCCGCAGTAGTAGATATAATGGTCATCTGAGTTAAATTCACCCATTCCAGTCCATTTCAGTTTGCTGATTCCTAGAATGTCGACATTCACTCTTGCCATCTCTTGTATGACCACTTCCAATTTGTCTTTCCAATCCCAAAGAAAGGCAGTGCCAAAGAATGCTCAAACTTCCGCACAATTGCACTCATCTCACATGCTAGTAAAGTAATGCTCAAAATTCTCCAAGCCAGGCTTCAGCAATACGTGAACCGTGAACTTCCTGATGTTCAAGCTGGTTTTAGAAAAGGCAGAGGAACCGGAGATCAAATTGCCAACATCCACTGGATCATGGAAAAAGCAAGAGAGTTCCAGAAAAGCATCTATTTCTGCTTTATTGACTATGCCAAAGCCTTTGACTGTGTGGATCACAATAAACTGTGGAAAATTCTTCAAGAGATGGGAATACCAGACCACCTGATCTGCCTCTTGAGAAATCTGTATGCAGGTCAGGAAGCAACAGTTAGCACTGGACATGGAACAACAGACTGGTTCCAAATAGGAAAAGGAGTTCGTCAAGGCTGTATATTGTCACCCTGTTTATTTAACTTATATGCAGAGTACATCATGAGAAACGCTGGACTGGAAGAAACACAAGCTGGAATTAAGATTGCCGGGAGAAATCTCAATAACCTCAGATATGCAGATGATACCACCCTTATGGCAGAAAGTGAAGAGGAACTCAAAAGCCTCTTGATGAAAGTGAAAGTGGAGAGTGAAAAAGTTGGCTTAAAGCTCAACATTCAGAAAACGAAGATCATGGCATCCAGTCCCATCACTTCATGGGAAATAGATGGGGAAACAGTGGAAACACTGTCAGACTTTATTTTTCTGGGCTCCAAAATCACTACAGATGGTGACTGCAGCCATGAAATTAAAAGACGCTTACTCCTTGGAAGGAAAGTTATGACCAACCTAGATAGCATATTCAAAAGCAGAGACATTACTTTGCCAACAAAGGTCCGTCTAGTCAAGGCTATGGTTTTTCCTGTGGTGATGTATGGATGTGAGAGTTGGACTGTGAAGAAGGCTGAGCGCCGAAGAATTGATGCTTTTGAACTGTGGTGTTGGAGAAGACTCTTGAGAGTCCCTTGGACTGCAAGGAGATCCAACCAGTCCATTCTGAAGGAGATCAGCCCTGGGATTTCTTTGGAAGGAATGATGCTAAAGCTGAAACTCCAATACTTTGGCCACCTCATGCGAAGAGTTGACTCATTGGAAAAGACTCTGATGCTGGGAGGGATTGGGGGCAGGAGGAGAAGGGGACGACAGAGGATGAGATGGCTGGATGGTATCACTGACTCGATGGACGTGAGTCTGAGTGAACTCTGGGATTTGGTGATGGACAGGGAGGCCTGGCGTGCTGTGATTCATGGGGTCGCAAAGAGTCGGACACGACTGAGCGATTGATCTGATCTGATCTTTATAAGGCTGTTGATGTATATATAAGGCTGTTACTTAATGACATTTGTCTTTAATGAACATGTACTTGATAATTAGGTAAAAATTCAAGTAAGAAAATAGGAACAGATAGAGCTAGCTAAGAATGATACAAGAGGAGACTTCCCCGGTGGTCCAGTAGTTGAGACTCCACACTCCCGATGCAGAGGGCCTGGGTTCAAGTCTTGGTAAGGTAACTAGAGCCCACATGCCACAACTAAGACCCAGCACAGCCAAATTTAGAGTAAATGAATACATAAATTTCAAAAAGGAGTAATAGAACTGATATTTCAATCACGCTTCCCTGCATCAGGTGATAATGCAATAATAATCTCTGACTCTGAATTTATCTCTGGGGATACTGTGGGAGAGCAGGCTCAAAGAAATGGGAATTTGAAATCTCCTTGTGTCTCTTTTGCTCTTTCAGAAGATGACCGCTCTAAGATGACAAGGGTCCAAACAGAAATATTTTACCAGTGATTATTTTTTGTTTTTTCATGTAGAGTTTTTAATTGTTAATTCATCTAATAAAAATCTTTATCAGAAGACATTTCCCCCTCTGCAGAGAAGCACTTTCTTTGGTTCTGTTATGTCAAGATTAGTGGTTTGTGTACCCAAGAGACATTTATAATGACATATTTTATAACATGTGTCTCTCCCTGACTAAAGAGTACATTGGCAGAGTGGATACCTGTGAAAGCTATTTGCCTTCCATGATAAAATAGCATTTATTTATATGATTCTCCTGCTTAAATGACATCTAAGTACCCTGCAGGGTCACTGAGTGTAGACTAATAATCTTCTGAGTTCCTGCTCCCAGTTCCAATGGGGAGGGAGGAACTTCCCACATAACACGAGGGGCTTCTCAGACTCCAGCTAGGTGTCCCACAATTCAACTCAGTTCTGACACTGTTTTCTCAAAGACAGCATCAGATTCCACAGGTTACGGGCTCAGAACCCCCTCCTTTTGGGTTTTTATGCAGCCTCCCTTATTTCAGTTCAGTCACTCAGTCGTGTCCGACTCTTTGAACCCAATGGAATGCAGCACACCAGGCTTCCCTGGCTATCACCAACTCCCGCAGCTTGATCAAACTCATGTCCATTGAGTCAGTGATGCCATCCAACCATCTCCTCCTCTGTCATCCCCTTCTCCTCCTGCTTTCAATCTTTTCCAGCATCAGGTTCTTTTTAAATCAATCAGTTCTTTGCATCAGGTGGCCAAAGTATTGGAATTTCAGCTTCAGCATCAGCTCTCCCAATGAATATTCAGGACTGATTTCCTTTAGGATGGACTGGTTTGATCTCCTTGCAGTCCAAGGGACTCTCAAGAGTCTTTAACACCACAATTCAAAAGCATCAGTTCTTCAGCGCTCAGCTTTCTTTATAGTTCAACTCGGACATCTATACACGACTACTGGAAAAACCATAGCCCAGACTAGACAGACCTTTGTTGGCAAAGTAATGTCTCTGCTTTTTAATATGCTGTCTAGGTTAGTCATAACTTTCCTTCCAAGGAGTAAGCATCTTTTAATTTAATGGCTGCAGGCACCATCTGCAGTGATTTTGGAGCCCAAAAAAATAAAGTCAGCCACTGTTTCCACTGTTTACCCATCTATTTGCCATGAAGTGATGGTACCAGATGCCATGATCTTAGTTGTTTGAATGTTGAGTTTTAAACCAACTTTTTCACTTTCCTCTTTCACTTTCATCAAGAGGCTCCTTAGTTCTTTGCTTTCTGCCATAAGGGTGGTGTCATCTGTGTATCTGAGGT
The DNA here is from genome assembly GCF_003369695.1 of Bos indicus x Bos taurus. Classification (NCBI taxonomy): domain Eukaryota; kingdom Metazoa; phylum Chordata; class Mammalia; order Artiodactyla; family Bovidae; genus Bos; species Bos indicus x Bos taurus. The sequence continues at coordinate 53,655,495 of NC_040088.1, forward strand.
TATTGACATTTCTACCAGCAACCTTGACTCCAGCTTGTGCTTCGTCCAGCCCGGCATTTCACATGATGTACTCCTCATATAAGTTAAATAAGCAGGGTGACAATATACAGCCTTGACATACTCCTTTCCCTATTTGGAACCAGTCTGTTGTTCCATGTCCAGTTCTGTTGCTTCTTGACCTGCATACGGATTTCTCAAGAGGCAGGTAAGGTGGTCTGGTATTCCCATTTCTTGAAGAATTTTCCAGAGTTTGTTGTGATCCGCACAAAGGCTTTGGTGTAGTCAATAAAACAGAAGTAGATGTTTTTCTGGAACTCTCTTGCTTTTTCGATGATCCAACAGATGTTGACAAATTGATCTCTGGTTCTTCTGCCTTTTCTAAATCCAGATTGAACATCTGGAAGTTCACAGTTCATGTACTGTTGAAGCCTGACTTGGAGAATTTTGAGCATTAGTTTGCTAGCATGTGAGATGAGTGCAATTGTGCAGTAGTTTGAACATTCTTTGGCATTGCCTTTCTTTGGGATTGGAATGAAAACTGACCTTTTCCAGTCCTGTGGCCACTGCTGAGTTTTCCAGATTTGCTGGCATATTGAGTGCAGCACTTTAACATAGATGCAGTTGATTACATCATCGGCCGCTGGTGTTTGATTAGACTCCAGCCCTGCTTGCCTCCCTGAGGTCAGGGGGTGGGATTGAAAGTTCCAGCCTTCTAATCACAGAGTTGCTCCCCTGGTAATCAGCCCATACTTCAGTTCAGTTCAGTTCAGTCTCTCAGTTGTGTCTGACTCTTTGCAGCCCCATGAATCGCAGCATGCCAGGCCTCCCTGTCCGTCACCAACTCCCTGAATTTACCCAAACTCGTGTCCATCTAGTCGGTAATGCCATCCAGCCATTTCATCCTCTGTCATCCCCTTCTCCTCCTGCCCCCAATCCCTCCCAGCATCAGGGTTTTTTCTAATGAATCAACTTTTCGCATGAGGTGGCCAAAGTATCAGTCCTTCCAAAGAACACCCGGGACTGATCTCCTTTAGAATGGACTGGTTGGATCTCCTTGCAGTCCAAGGGACTCTCAAGAGTCTTCTGCAACACCACAGTTCAAAAGCATCAATTCTTCAACGCTCAGCTTTCTTCACAGTCCAACTCTCACATCCGTACAAGACCACTGGAAAAACCATAGCCTTGACTAGACGGACCTTTTTTGGCAAAGTAATGTCTCTGCTTTTGAATACGCTATAAGCATTTAGGGAACTGTTATCCAGGAACCATGGGTCAAAAGCAAATACATATCTGGTCATCTGAATATATATGTATTTCACATCAATCATAAGACTGCACATCCTAATGTAGTATAACATATGTTTTTCCTAAATGATTAATTTCATGCAGTTCAGATTTTACATAGTGACCTGCCTGTTGTTGTTTTTACAAACCCTGTGAATTTTCTAACAGAAGTCCCGGCGGGGATTTGGGTGCCAAAAAGAAAAAGAAGAAACAGAAGAGAAAAAAGGAGAAACCAAATTCTGGAGGCACCAAGTCAGACTCGGCATCCGATTCCCAGGAGATTAAGATTCAGCCGCCTTCAAAAGTGAGAACTGTGTTTTATTTTAATCTCCGTGGTGTTGTATGCCTGTGAAAGCGGGTCTGGGCAGCTTAGGCAAGCACCCTTTTGGGGCAGAGGTGTAGTTAGGGTGTGCCATCACTGTGTTCTGCATGGCAGGGTTCTCTGTGAGATATTTACAGCTTTCCCAGAACTCATGCTGGCACCCAGATAACTAAGCAGTTCGCGCTGGGCTTCTGTGTGTGTGTGTGTGTGTGTGTGTGTGTGTGTGTGTGTGGTCTGCCTACAACTCGCCCCTTTCTTAGCAAACTAGTTTGTAGCTTGTAATCATAGAAGGAAGTCTGTGTGACCTTGTTAGGTATTTAAGTTACACTTAATGTTTGATTCCTTTTTGTTCAGAAGATATTCACATTTTTTATTTTCCTGGGTGTCTGTCTAATTACTTGAATACAGCACCATCAGGCAGATGTCAGCGGGAGCCACCACGGGTAAGTCTCCTGTTGACTTTGCCTTGGACCAATCTGCAGCGGCCAACCCTAATTCCATTGCCAGGAGGTGGAAATAACCAAACCAGAAGTGGTCTAGCTGGGCCCTGTGTCCTGTATCCCTCTGGAGGTGCTGATGCCAGATGCCCCTTCCCTGGGGTCACCCCGGTCACCCTCGCTGCAAATACAGACCTCGTGTGCTAGGCCCAGGAAAGACAGAACTCTTGATGCCAGACACAGCAAAAGGGGGTAGAGTTAGGCATGTAACAAAACAGGTTATCTGATTGTTGTAGCTCCAGGTGAGCTGGGGAGCCCATGGTATCCTGGCAGGAGCTCGGTCCTGGCCCTGTGGCTATCGAGCCAGGTGCCTCTGCCAGGCTTGCCCCTCCCAAAGCTACCCAACTCACAGGCTCTCGTGAAGTCATAATCAGACCATCTTTATTATGTGGTTTTTATACTATATACATGGCAGTCGTTATGGTTACGCAAGTTTTGTGGGGTCTAAATTTCCTTCTTGCACAAAGTTTACATCATATGACAGTGGGTGAGTCTGGCAGGTGGTTTTGTTGTTGTTGTTATCAGTTTTACACATAAGGACCAGGAATCACCAAGAAGGAAAATTACTTGCCCCAGGTTTTCCCTGACTGCTTTTCTGGGGTGAGAATAAAGTACAGTCTCCATGGATAGATTTTCATTCTGGTTCTCAGATAATAAATAGTCTATCTACAGTTATAAGTTTCAAGGTAACTCGTATAAGCTGGCAAGATATCTTTTTTATTTCTTAAGGTTGCTTCATCAGATAAATGTAGTGTTACTTACATGCATTCATGACTATCTCCTTATTCCTTCTGTTCTCATCCCCAGCTGCTGCCAGTCCCCGTACCCCTGGTGATTTTGGGTCCTTCCCCTACCTCTGGTCACTTAGAAGCAGCTACATAATGGGAATTTGGGATTAGCAGATGCAGACTCTTACATATAGGATGGATAAACAACACAGGGTTTCCCTGATAGCTCAGTTGGTAAAGAATCTGCGTGCAATGCAGGAAACCCCGGTTCGATCCCTGGGTCAGGAAGATCCACTGGAGAAGGGATACGCTAGCCACTCCAGTATTCTGGCCTGGAGAATAGGCTACCCATTCCAATATTCCTGGGCTTCCCTTGTGGCTCAGCTGGTAAAGAATCCGTTTGCAATGCCAGAGACCTGGGTTTGAGCCCTAGGCTAGGAAGAGCCCCTGGAGAAGGGAAAGGCTACCCATTCCATTGTTCTGGCCTAGAGAATTCCATGGACGGTATAATAGTCCATGGGGTTGCAAAGAGCCAGACATGACTGATCGACTTTCACTTTCTTTCACAAACAACAAAACCCTAGTGTATAGCACAAGAAACTATATTCGACATTCTGTGACAAACCATAATGGAAAAGAATATGAAAAAGAATATATCTATGTATAACCAAGTCACTTTGGGGCACAGCATTGTAAATCAACTCTACTTAAAAAATTTTTTTAATTAAAAATAAAATGAGTGGATGAATAGCATTTTAAGGAAAAGGAACCAGGCAAGGCAGGAGGAACTGCTAGTATGACGTGGTAGAGAAAGTCTTTCTTTTTTAGTGAAGTCAAAATTGTTTTAATGTGGGCTTTTCACTGCATCTTAAAAACTGAGGCTCCTTTCCCTTAAACTGATGCCAGCTCAACATAAAACCATCAATTACAGTGACTTTTAGAGATTCTTTAGTTTCAAGAATATTGTGGTTTATGCTCAAGAACCAAAATAAAATGATATTTGGGTTCTTATACACTTCATGGTGATTAAAGACTTGGACATTTTTTCCATGGTATTAAATTGGAAACTAGTGGACAAGGAGTACAGTTGGTGTTTAGTATTTCCCAAGGAGCAGATAAGGAGAAGCAGAGGCATGTCTGACTCTTACATCGGAAATACAGCAGTGGGAGACTAATGTGGGATCCTCACCCAGTCTCACCTTTCTAAACACTCCATTTGGTGCTATTCCAGAAGGTGATTGGATAGGTTTAAGAATTTACCATAGCCAAGTTTACTGCCCTGTCACCGTGGATTTGAAAGTTGCACTTACTTGAATCTACTTTAAGAGCATCATCTGTAAAAACATTGAATCACTGTGTTGTACATCTGAAGTTAACATAATATTGTAAATCAACTAGACTCATTTAAAAGAGAGCACTGAATATTGAGCATTGGGATATAGCTACTTCATGAATGGTGATTTTATATAAAGACTGCTGGTCAGCCTGCTTAGGCAGAAACCACTCTGAGGGTTTCTTCGTGGAGACGGGGTACCATCATTGGCTTCCTTGAAACAAAGATGCTGATGCATGTTTGTTTTGAAAGAGTTAGATTTTGGTATATTCATGTTAGAGGATTTAATTCAAATAGCAGGGAAGAATTACTATGGCAAATTCAGTGCAGACACTGTAGATATATTTTTGTAAGACTAGGTTCTACTTGGCTTATTGTAACATAAATGGATGCATGTTCAAGCATTATTAGCTTAAATATACTGTCCTCTTACTTTCTGTGTAAGTTGTAAGTCTCTTCATTGTGTTTTGGGGCTCAGATGGATGTAAATTCATTTGGCTAGGAATCTGTTACTTTTGTGTTGGAGGCTCAAAGGAGACCCAAAAAGAGACATCTAAAACTACAGTAAGTCAGAACAACAATATAACTTTGTTAAATTAGTATGTGTAATTGATGTATGAACCTGATGATTTAGACCTCAAGCAAAATATAAGATAAACAGCTTACAATATTTGTGGTAGGCCTGGGTGATGCTGTTAGACTTCCAACTGGAGATATCAAGACTTTAACCTACTTCTAGTTAGATTTCCAGCACTTTGTTTCTTGGAATCATTTTAGGGCAAGAATCTTAAGGGAACCTAGTGAGTCAAACTACCACAGGACGATCTGTATTAAATATTTTGTACTGGGGCTTCCCTGGTGGCTCAGATGGTAAAGAATATGCCTGGAATGCAGGAGACTCGGGCTTGATCCCTGGGTTGGGAAGATCCCCTGAAGAAGAGAATGGCTACCCACTCCAGTATTCTTGCCTGGAGAATTCTATGGATAGAGGAGGCTGGTGGGCTACAGTCCACGGGATCACAAAGAGTTGGACACAACTGAGTGACTAAGACTTTAACGCTGAGTCAAACAAGTCAGCTTCCCAGATAAAAGGATTTGCTCTAGGTCACTGACTTCAGATTCAGAATTGAACTAAGTCCAGACCTGCTGTTAATAAACCACTGAGGGTCGATGGTACCTTTCCTTGGTGCCTGTGATGTTGACAAGAACTGAAAGTTCTGAGACTCTTTCTAACCGCTTCTGAACCCACAGTGAAGAGCGTTCTTTGTATGGCATCAAAATTCTAAAACTCATCAGTAATTTTGCATGTTGAGAAAACCTCACCAATTTCCATATTCAGTCTTATGTCCCAAGGAGTCGGACACAACTGAGCGACTGATCTGATCTGATTACATCATTTGAGGGATTTTCCAGGAAAAAAAAAAAAAAAAGACCTAAGGAATCTTCAGAAATGCCAGAAATATTGGTTTTAAGGAAGGAACTTTAGTATTTAAAGGCATTGTCAATTTTATAGACTGAGGATACACTTTACTAAAAAGGAAGGTTATTTACCACACTTGGGTTGGGGCTAACAGGCTATGGTAGCAAAAGGTTCTGAATTCGTGGAGGAAACTGCACATCCTCATTGAAGGATTTGTTTCTGGTGGAGCATCAGAATTAGTAGCGGGTGGGGTGTGGTCCAGGATAAGGCATCCTTTGAGAGTCCTTTCTTGATGAACTTCCTCCTCCACCCAGCACTTAGTTCAGGTTTCTTTCTTTCTTTTTATGAACTAAAATTTGCCTTGTCCACCTCATTTCCATTCTAGAAGTTCTTTCTTTTGTCCCCGAATTGCTCCTGCCAAGCATTAACTCCATCAGTGAAGCCAAAACCAGGGACTGACTGGCTGCTGTATGATGCTCACGTTTGCATTGCACGGCAGCCCTTTCTGCTGCTCTACTCACATGAGTAATTAACCATGAGGACCATTTGCAGATGTTTGGGAAACTGAAGCAAACATTGGCTTGATTTACTAGAGATTTTCCAGACTGTCAGAACCCCATTAAACCTATAGGACTGTTGTTGCCTTTATCCTGTACCTTTGCTTATATTTTAATGTGTTAGCATACTTGAGCCCAGGGTCCCCGCTTAGAGGAGGATCGTGCGTTTTTCCAGCGAACGCTGTAGCCTCCGAGGCAGGCGTGCATGTACCTGCCCTAGGTTTGGGAGCAGCGGCAGCTTCCTCATACTCTGTGTCTGTGTGTCTTTGCTGTTGTAGAATTCCACCATCCCAATGCAGAAGTTGCAGGATATCCAGAGGGCAATGGAGCTGTTATCTGCATGCCAGGGCCCTGCCAGAAACATTGATGAGGCTGCCAAACACAGATACCAGTTTTGGGACACACAGCCGGTACCCAAACTAAGTAAGCTTTTCTGCCTTTTCCCTCTGAAAACAAAGCTGGGTTAACAACAAACAAAAAAACACAAAAAGAGACTTGATTTCACTTATATGATTTGTTTCAGACCACAGATTCTGAGTCATATTTTTCCTATTAAAATAAATATTGAGTGATGACATTGGCTTTTAGTAACAACAATTTTAATATAACTCCTGTGCCTACAAAAAAATCTAGTGTCCCCACACTTCAAACATTAGTGTATGAAATATATAGATATACACATAAAAGAGGAGCCTCCCCACCACCAGTGTTTTGGTTCCAGTCTTCATGGAGTGGTTTTTCCTTCTACATAAATTTTTAGCAGTCTCACACCTCAGTTATCCCAGAAGACACAGGAAATTTGCCTATTAAATCTTACTGAAATAGAAAATTTTGCCCTGTTAACAGTAGGATTCTGAACATTCACCCATGGTGTTAATGATTACCAGTGTGGTAACACTGCGTGTAAGTGAATCAGGACGCCTTGTGAAGGCCTTCGTAAGGGCTCTGGGTCACGTCAGAACTTCATTACTGGTCCTCTTCCTGCAGTGCCAGGCCTGCTCCATCGTATTTCACTTAAACTTCTACCACTTAAGTTTCTGTAAACATAATTCCATTGTTACCCTTTCACATTATGCAAAAAAAAAAAAAAAGAATAAAATTGGCCAAAAAGTTCATTGAGCTTTCTCCATACCATCTTGTGGAAAGACCGGAATGAACTTTTTGGCCAACCCAACAGATGCTCTAAATGCCATAAAAATGCTTATCAGTGTATTACAAGCTCAACCTGTTGCTTTGACTTATGTTTATATAAAGATAAATAATTGTATCATTTCCATATATTTCTTCAATGATAGTTCCAGATTCAAAATTTAATGTATAATATATAATATTTAATATAAGGGGTTCATTGCCATTCCAAAGTCTTATTAGCCAAGTTATGTACAGATAGCCAGTTTCATCAATTATAAAGCAGGAAACAACTGTCCTCCATGCCTTCAAATCATGGATTTCAAACTTTTTAAAAGGGATTGTTCCTTTACCACCCACGCTCACCCCACGCAGCTTCAAAAGCAAGAGCTTCAGAGCGTGAACAGAAGCAGAAAGCAGTGATCTTCCCTTGATTTTAAGTCTCTAGAAATTATTTGGTGAGGAAAGAAGACCCTCTAGAATGAATTTACTGGATTTTAAATGACACTGAATTGAGTGACCATTGGCTAAAGGGAATGAAGGTTTATTGATCTGAATGTATTGGGTTTGGCTAAATGCTGCTGGTGGCTTTTGGGTCGTGGCTCAGGGGAGAAGAAAGTCTCTTTAGCTGGCACCCACCCCAGTGCACCAGCCCTCTGCTCACCTCATTTTAGCCCCTCCCCTAAATCCTTGCCTTCTCTATGCACCTCAATTAAGGCAGAGCCAGGTTAATGGCCGAAGAGGGAACCTGAGGTTGGGGAGAACGTTTGAAAGTCAGGGAGACTATCTCATCGTCTCTCTCCAGAGCTCTGTTCCAGTTCAGTCAAACACACCCCGCCGTTTGGAGCTGCCTGAATGGGGTGAGCCCCTGGTGTTGTGTACATCAGCCAAGCCCTAAGAGCAACTCCCCAGGGACCCCAAGGGAGCAGCTGGGCCCCTGGCCACTGGGGCTGACCTGAGGGAGCCTGAGGTACTCATGTGGGGATGAGCTGGTAGACTGGAGATAAGATGGATAGCAAAGTCAGGGATTAGGAGGAGAGAAAAGAAACCCTTTAGGGTGGGTGCAAACTCTGTGACTTCCCCCTGTAAAAAGGTCTGTGATGGTAAGAACTGTACCTGAAGGTCATTTATTCAGCAGATGTTTGTTGAGTATCTGTTGTATATGCCAGGCGCTGGGATGCAGACACGGGAGCCAGTAGAGGGAAAGCAGGATTAACAGTGAGCAGGTAGGGAGGACACATCCACGTAGGAAGAGCTTTCGTTGAGGAGGATGCTATGAGGAAGTGGTGTGTAACTTACGTCTGAAGAAGCAGGAGCGGCTGCTTTCACGTGAAAGCAGCCGGGGACAGCCTTTTGAGCAGAGGCCCAGCCCAAGGGAGGCCGGTGGGGCAGATGTGCTGAGGGTGGCCAGACAGGCAACAGTCCACGGCCAAGAGGCTGGATTTTATCCCAGCTACACTGGGAGGTTCCAGAGGAAGGACTGGAAAAGGGCACCTTTGTGGAAATCGCTGGAGACACTGATGGCTTGAACTGTGCTGCCAGCAGCCCGGACAGAAGTAGACAGTCCTGAACTGAACTTTGGATTGTGCTGGGAGGGGTCAGAGGTCATTGCAGCCCTTGCCCCCTGTTTGTTGAAAAACAGAGTTAAACAGAAAACATCTCTAAGACTGTCATAGCAAACCTACATTGCCGGCAGTTGTGCCGTATGATTAGTCTCTAGTCTGAGGCTTCAGATTGAGGAATCACTATTGTTTTCTTGCGTCCAGTTTGCCATCGGATGACGAGTTATTTCTCCTGTAATTGTTCAGATAGCAGTTACTCTCCACCTCCACGTAACTACCTTACCTCCCTCTAGAGGTAGCTGAAACAGTACAGTATTTTTAAAGATTATGTGAAACTCAGTAGCCCTAAAGCATGCTTTTGTTTCCTGTAACTGACCGTTTGGGGTCATTGGAACACTTTGTAATTGAAACATCTTTTTGTTTTTTCTCCTTCTCCCTGTATCTAGATGAAGTAATAACATCTCATGGCGCAATTGAAGCTGATAAAGAAAACGTGCGTCAGGAACCATACTCCCTGCCGCAGGGTTTTATGTGGGACACTTTAGACTTGGGTAATGCCGAAGTGGTAAGTAAAACCTTAGACCTCAGTCCCCGCCTTGGCTTGGGTTGCTGCTGTGTCGTTCCCTAGCGTCACAGGTGGGACACGTTTGGTCTCATAGCTCCGGGAGCTGTACACCTTGCTGAATGAGAATTACGTCGAGGATGATGACAACATGTTCCGGTTTGACTACTCGCCTGAGTTCCTGCTGTGGTGAGTCTCATGGTTGCCGCTGCCTGGTGGGGATGCGACTGCAGTGGGGTTGGGCTGTCTGTCTCTGTCCCTGTTTTCTTGGACACTCAGCACACTCGTTTTCCTCGCCCGTGTTGACTTCAGGGCTCTGCGTCCCCCAGGCTGGCTCCTTCAGTGGCACTGTGGGGTCAGGGTGTCTTCAAACAAAAAGCTGGTGGGGTTCATCAGTGCCATCCCCGCAAACATTCGGATCTATGACAGGTACGTGGTGAAGCTTGTCCCTTGTTGATTTTGACGTATTGCTTCTTCAAGAATTGGGGTTAGAATAGGCTTCTTTTAAGAGATACAGATGGCTAACAAACACATGAAAAGATGCTCAACATACTCATTATCAGAGAAATGCAAATCAAAACCACTATGAGGTACCATTTCACGCCAGTCAGAATGGCTGCGATCCAAAAGTCTACAAGCAATAAATGCTGGAGAGGGTGTGGAGAAAAGGGAACCCTCTTACACTGTTGGTGGGAATGCAAACTAGTACAGCCACTATGGAGAACAGTGTGGAGATTCCTTAAAAAACTGGAAATAGAACTGCCTTATGACCCAGCAATCCACTGCTGGGCATACAACACTGAGGAAACCAGAAGAGAAAGAGACACGTGTACCCCAATGTTCATCGCAGCACTGTTTATAATAGCCAGGACATGGAAGCAACCTAGATGTCCATCAGCAGATGAATGGATAAGAAAGCTGTGGTACATATACACAATGGAGTATTACTCAGCCATTAAAAAGAATACATTTGAATCAGTTCTAATGAGGTGGATGAAACTGGAGCCTATTATACAGAGTGAAGTAAGCCAGAAGGAAAAACATAAATACAGTATACTAACGCATATATATGGAATTTAGAAAGATGGTAACAATAACCCTGTATACGAGACAGCAAAAGAGACACAGATGTATAGAACAGTCTTTTGGACTCTGTGGGAGAGGGAGAGGGTAGGATGATTTGGGAGAATGGCATTGAAACATGTATAATATCATATATGAAACGAGTCGCCAGTCCGGGTTCAATACACGATACTGGATGCTTGGGGCTGGTGCACTGGGACGACCCAGAGGGATGGTACGGGGAGGGAGGAGGGAGTAGGGGTTAGGATAGGGAACACGTGTATACTTGTGGCAGATTCATGTTGATATATGGCAAAACCAATACAGTATTGTAAAGTTAAAAAATAAAATAAAATTTAAAAAAAGAAGGGCCTGGAACGACTGGCCCAGCTATGAAAAAAAAAAAAGTGACACTAAGGAAGAAAACAGAGAGTAAAAGCTTCCTGAATCCTGACATATTGAAACTCACCATGAACAAATTTGCAAGGCAAACAACTTCCCAAATTAGTGTTTATCTAGAAAAATTCCCATTATATGGTTATGACACAAATGTCCAATAATAAAATATTGGTTAAATGAATTATGCTGTGCTCATATCAAATAAATCACTGTTCCATCAGGAAAAAAAAAAAAGAATAGGCTTCTTTTTCCCAATGTCTAACCTATTTATTTATTTTATTAGAATATAATCGCTTTAGAATGCTGTGTTAGTTTCTGCTGTACAACAACGTGAATGAACCATGTGTATACATATACCCCTTCCCTCTTGAGCCTCCCCCTCCCCCATCCCATCTCTGTTGGTCATCACAGAGCACCGAGCTGAACTCCTTGCGCTATACAGCAGGTTCCCACTAGCTATCTGTTTTACACATGGTGGTATATATATGTCAGTCCCAAACTCCCAATTCATCCCACCTCCTCCTTCCCCCACTGTGTCCACACATCCATTCCCTACATCTGTGCCTCTATTCCTGCCCTGCAAATACATTCATCTGTACCATTTTTCTAGATTCCACATATAGCGTTAATATACAGTATTTGTTTTTCTCTTTCTGACTTACTTGACTCCTTATGACAGGCTCTAGTTTCATCCACGTCTCTACAAATGGCTTTTTAAAACGCCTGAGTACATGTTGTTGATGGTAGGGGAGGTTGTACCTGTGGGGAGGGCAGAGGTACATGGGAACTCTGTACTTGCTGCTCAGTTTTGCTGTGAACCTAAAACTGCTCTAAAAAATAAAGGTTGTGAATTCATTTTAAAAGGTTGTGTACAATAACCAAAAAAGACAGTTGTATTTTTCTCCATCTTTCTCTGCTTCCCAGTCTGATACATGCACACCCAGGTTACGTATATATGTACCTAGTAGAAAAAAACAAAGATATAAATAGGTACTTCAGATTTGTTTCTGGGGAGGAAAGTACTTGAAGGAATTTTTTTAGAAGTCTTTTTATCCATAGGATATGTATGTTCCATTTTTGCCCTGGGTCTCCAGCCTAGAGAGTCAAAGATAGAGCTGTGAAATGCAAAGATTTAGTGCATAGGTCTCTTCACATTTCAGTATGCTAGGTGATCTTATTTACTGCTGAAACGCATTTGATCTCAAGGAATATTTTGTGCCAAGTGAAATGCCTATATCTGGAACCAGAGCAGCGGATGGACTTTGAAGCTCTAGAAGATTTATTGTTGCTTAGAAAAGCACCAGCTCTGGCCTTGTCAAGGTGCTTCCCAGGGATCCCAGAGATTGCATTATACTCCAAAGCAGTATCTTATTAGATTCTGCATCTGGGTGACCCAGTTTCTGCCATAATTGTATATGTTACAGGAAAAACAGATATAGAAGCTTTGAGGCACAGCCGATCCAGTTTCTAAACTGAAAACTTTAGAACAGACCCAAGTTCTCAGATTTATTTAGAACAAGAAGGTTTACATCTCCACAACCTAGAGTTTATGATCATTTTGGTGGCGGCATGTGGGGAATAGTGTGTTAACCTGAATTTGTAAAATATCTAAATGGTAGAATATTTTACTTAAATATTATGTTAAGGGAGGCCTTTCAGTTTCATATTCTTTGAAATGTTATAGGTGTTATCTTGCTTTTTAAAAATGTTCTTCTCTTACATTAGATCTAATTTTCAACACCTTTCTTTCTTAGTGTGAAGAAGATGGTTGAAATCAACTTTCTTTGTGTTCATAAGAAATTGAGATCAAAACGGGTAGCCCCAGTGTTGATTCGAGAAATAACCAGGAGAGTGAACCTGGAAGGGATTTTCCAGGCCGTTTATACCGCTGGAGTGGTTCTTCCAAAGCCAGTGGCCACGTGCAGGTATTAGCATCACACCTTTATCTTGCACATCACCTTTGCCTAATGCTTCAAGCCTCCTTGTCATGTTTCTACAAGTAGTATTCTCCACCCTTGTAACCTGGAAGGGTTTTGGCTGACCCATGATGATGATGTTGGTTGGTAGCAGAGATGGCGATACAACCAAGAACCATTAGCCCAGTATTCTTGTGGTAAACCCCACAGCCACATGTATATGAATGATGCTGTGTGTCTATTTCTGTGTCTCTTCATTTGAAAGGCTAGTTGCTGCCTTGTGAAACCCAGGGCATCAGTTATCAGGAGATGTCCCTGTAGTACCATTTTCTTTCCCTCTCGAACACTCAGTGTTGTACCAGTGCTGTCAGGAACTGCTCCAAAAGCTTGATAAGCATCTAGCCGGAAAGCCTGAACATACTTGTCTGCTATGAGTGAAAAGAAGGCTAAAGCTCTGTTCTTATTACTTTATTATTTCATGTGCTCTTTTCAAGCTTTCAAAAGTTAATCCAGTAAGAAAATCATATATCAGATTTCACTTGACTAACCTGTTTCTAGAGCATCAGAAAGAGTCTGTGTCCCTCTACTATTTTTAAAAAATTTTTTGTATCTTCTGGCTGCGCTGCACAGCATACGGGATCTTAGTTCCCCAACCAGGGGTTGAGACCTCACCCCCTACACTTGCAGTGCAGAGTCTTAACCACTGGATTGACAGGGAAGTCCTTCCCTCTCCTTTGTTTTTGCATGTGTGTATGCATGCCTGCTCAGTTGTGTCCAACCCATTGCTGCCCTATGGGCTGCAGCCCACCAGGCTCCTCAGTCCATGGGATTATCCAGACTGGAGTGAGTTGCCATCTCCTCCTCCAGGGGATCTTCCCAACTCAGGGACTGAACCCAAGCCTCCTGCATCTCCTCCACTGGCCGGCAGCTTCTTTACCACTGAGCCACCTGGGAAGCCACTGCTATTTTTTTTGACTCAAATAAGATGAAACTTCAGGAAAAAACTTCAGAGTATAGAAGACAAACCTGTAAAATGCCTCTCTCCTATTCAGTTATTCATAAATAAACAGAATAAATAAGACTTCCCAGGTATATTTTAATATAATCTGTAATCATTCATTCCAGTACCTAAGCCAGAATCATTTAAGAAATTCAGACTCATTTCTCAAAAAGTTTTCTTCCATGTGCATTATATAAATGTGAAGGTTACTAACTTCAGGGAGTCTTTTCATGCTTTTAAAGTTTTTGGTTTGCCTTCTTAGAATCTGTGATGGTCATTCAATACTTACAAACTGGACATTGTCAATATTTCTTCTGCAATTTTAAGATTTTTCTATATTAAAAGAGACGGAAGGTTACCAATGTCAAAAGAGCATAACTGGAACATCATTTCGAGGTAAAAATGACAGATAAAATAATTACATAGGCAGAGGACCAGGACCTGCACTGCACCAGGCCCTACATGATGTTTGTTCAGTACTTCTGTAACAGCTGAGCTGAGACAAAGAGTAAAAACTTGGAGAGTTAGAAATCAATCAGACCTTAAAGCCTGTATTGTATTTCAGATACTGGCATCGATCACTAAACCCCAGAAAATTGGTAGAAGTGAAATTTTCTCACTTGAGTAGAAATATGACTTTGCAGAGAACGATGAAGCTGTACAGACTTCCAGATGTAAGTAAGAATGGCTTGCTGTTTTTTGAAGCTATTAACAACTGAAACTTTTAACATAGAAAAGAATTATTTGCAGGAAGCTAAAAACTGGTTCATGTGTCTGAAGATGTGAATATGTAGCTTAAAAGACTTCAGAGAACTTCAGGGCCAGGAGGAGAGTTCATTTGGAAATACCAGGTTTTGTTTTGTTTTGTTTTGTTTAAGGCTTTTAAAAGGTCTTCAGTTTGGGGTTGGATGGGGTTGAACTCCTAACTTGCAGGTTTTTAAATTTTGAGCACTTACATTCTATTCAGGAAGAGGGAAGAAAAGTCCCAGCTTCTGATGGTTTCTTTGCACATGGAATTAAGGAATAAGGTTTAAAAGAGAAACCTAGGGAGAGGAAATAATGTCTTATTGAATTAGCATCGTTTTAAACTAGAAACTTCTCAGTGTGAAAAGTTGTCCCTTAATAAGGGAAAATTTAAATGTGCTTACCAGTCTTGGCTTTTATTTGGGGCTCAGATGGTAAATGAGTTCTCTGTCGCTCCATAAGAAACTACCACAAAGGCAGAAGCTGAAACCAACACATGTACTATCTCTTGGGTTCTGTGGGTCAGGAATCAAGGCACAGCTTAGCTGAGGTCTTTGCTTCAGGCTCCTTGTGAAGCTGTCATCAAGGCATCAGCCAGGGTCAGAGTCTCGTCTGAAAACTTGACTAGGGATGGATCCACTTCAAGCTCACATGGCTGTTGCCAGCCTTGAGTTCCTGTTGGGCAGATGGACTGGGGTCCTCCATTCTTTGCTGGCTGTCGGCCTGAGGCTGCCTCAGCTCCTCATCGGTGGGGGGTTCTCTGAAGGGCAGATCACAGCACACGGGGAGAGTCTACAGAGAGCATCTGCTAGCAAGATGGAAGTTAGAATCCTGTGTAGTCAATTCACAAAGTGAAATCACTACTGCCATATGTCATTGGTCCCACCCACACTCAAGATAAGTGGATGGTGTGGGCGTGAACTCCAGTGAAGGTGGGCAGGCATCACTGGGGCCATCTTGGAATCTGTCCACACAGATGGGATCTGTAGTGTGAAGTTTTGATTTCATCAGAGCTGTTCTTTCTTTGGGTTATAGTAAGTACTTTAACTCAGCTGAGGGATTCACATAGAGTGTAGCCGTGTTCCTCCAAACAAGGCGGGGAAGGACTTCCTCTATGGAGGTGTGGCCAACTCCAGCTCCTCTTGTCTTGGACCAGTTGTGTGTTTACCAGAAACATGTGATCAGTGGCTGCACGGATTGAAGTCTTTCCTTCATCGACAGAATCAACGTGTTTCTGACTTAGGCAGAATTTCATAAGGAGAGACGTGGAGATGAAGGAAACCAGGGATTCCAGGGCTTCCCATCTGGCAGAGGGACCAGAAAGCATGGTCTCCTTTCTGTCTAAGCTGCAGTTGGAGACAGTGGGGCTTGAACTCGTGAACTCACTGCCTGTCTGTAAGGCCAAGGACGGAGGGGGAACATAGTTCAGAACAGAGGGAAATAAAAAGTGTGGTGACATAACGAGGGAGGGTCCACGTGTCCTGGGAAAGGAGGACCAGGGCCCCTCAAGCTGGGGTGACAGACATGAGGCTAAGTATGTGGAGACTCTGGAAAATGCCCTGAGGGGTCACCTCAGGTCATCTAACAATGACCATCACAATTTACTGATCAACTAGAAGTAACTTCTGCTAATGGCCAAGTCCCAGAGACACTGAGAAGGGTGGACTCACATAGGGGCATAAATGGCTGTGAGAAAAAAGGGCCCTGGAGGGGCACAGCACACGGCTGAGACAAGACACAGCTGATGCTCAGTGTCCTCCTGGCCAAGTGTCAAATGCTTTGCTATCTGTGAGTTAAAATAAGAACTTGAAGCAAGCCTCCTTTTCCCAGTAGGGGCGAATGCTGTTCTTCCTTGGTCTCCCCTGATTTCAGTTTCTCAACCTAACTCTGTTTAGCTTGTGTGTAAGAAAAGCACCTCCTTGTCTGTATAGTCACCTGAAGTGGAATGAAGCATAAGGAAATTTAGTAGCTGTCATTGGTTTATCCAGGATGATTAGAGGTGCGGAAAGTTATTTTTGATTTGACTCTGTCCATTGGCCTCCGTATTCTTGTACAAGCATCCATAAGCTCACAGGTAACCACGTTTTGAAACATTAGTGATAAATTGCTGGTCGGACATTGGTGGTGAAAGCAGACTCTGGCATCTTGGTTGCAGTCAACTCGGTTACAGAAGAGCATACCTCTTCCAGCCATGGTGCTGTGGTGACTGCCTTTTTTCTTCTACCATAAGTCGAAGCTGATAAAGTGCTGTCACGTATATTAGCATATTCTCTCAACCACCTTCTGAATTTGGTATTCTTACCCCATTGCACAGATGCAAAGACTGAGGCTTGTGAAGGTTCTCCAAACAGCTCTTGTTGGCTTGTTCCAGCCTCCTTTACTCTTTTTAAGTCATAGGGAAGGAAAGAAAACTAAAGAGTAAATTAATTTAAAAAAAAAAAAAAGAGAGAAAGGATAGAAGAGATGCAAGTAGAGACATTGAAAAATTGGAAGGTGCCACCAGCAGCAACCTTGGTGTTGGGCTCCTGGCTTAGAAGCTGGATGAGGCAGCAAAAGCCAGACCACTTCCTTCTCTCCCAGGACCAGACAGTTATCGTTTGAGAACATTTTTGTATTATGAAGTGTAGAGAAGAGCTTTACTGAACACAGGTTTTTTGTTCAGCCTCATTTTCTGCTTTGTTGTAACCGTGTCAGCTCACCGTGCCAGCTTTATGTGTTGATCATAGACTATACAAGTTAACGTTGATTGTGGCCGACGTTATGCCAAACAGTTAACATCTGTAACCTCATTATTCACATTGATCAGAGGGGTCAAGTCATTGTTCCCAGTCACAGAAGAGAATGTTGAGACACAGATTGATTTGCTCAGAGTCTTCCAATCAGAACAGAACCATCCCCACCAGCTCATGCCATTAGCTACCATTACCAACGAGACAAAGATTTTCCCAAGAGGAACAGTTTCCTGCCCTTTCAATGCTGGTTTTTCGTTTTTATTTAATTGGAGTATAGTTGCTTTACAGTGAATGTCAGTTTGTTTTTAATGTGTTGAGACTTTCCAAACAATGTTGGACTTTTTTTTGTTGTTGGTCAGTGCTTTTCAAGGTGAAGGATTTTTTTTTTTAATGTGGACCATTTTTTTTTTTGGTCTTTATTAAATTTGTTATAATATTGGGTTTTGTTTGTTTGTTTGTTTTACTGTTTTTATTTTTTGGCCACAAGGCATTTGGGATTTTAGCTCCCAGACCAGGGATGAAACCTGCACCCCCTAGGGGCATTGGAAGCTCAGTCTTAACCACTGGACCACCAGGGAAGTCCCAAGGTAAAGAAATTTGAAGTAGATAAAAAGCAGGAGTCAGGTTACTCTCCCAACATCTTTACGTTGTGTTGCAAGAAGTGTATGCCTATGAAGCCATGCGGAAACACAGATATTCTTGGTTTAGTAACTGTAGGTTTTTTTGGTTTTGTTTGTTTGTTTAGTGTGTAATGTCTTACTGCTCCTTCTTAAATCAAAAAAGTATCCATAATCAAGGCTTACATCTCTACTCTGGAATCTTGGCTCCAAATCAGTTCACACTACATAGCTTGATGGAGAACAGCACTGCTTCTGTTTTTTAATAGGGCTCTGAGCTTGATTTCCTTATATACTTAAAAGCAAATTTTATACACATTTCAGTGTATGGAGAGTCCGATGAGTAATGCATATTAGCTCGACCATGGGAAAGTAGCTCTGATTCATAAATAGACTTTGCTTATGAAATTTAAGATTTTCTCAGTTAAGTCCCTGGAAATTTTTTTTGCTTTTTATTGAAATCTCAGAAAACATTGCCATCTGACTCGGATTATGCCAAAGCTTAAATTTCTACCTAGGCATGACATTTCCCTCCACCTCTTCCTGAAAACAACAGCTATTATATAAAATAGAATTATTTTTTTGGCCACACTATGCAGTTTGCCGGATCTCAGTTCCCTGATCAGGGATTAAACACAGGCCACGGCAGTGAAAGCCCAGAATCCTAACCACTAGGCCACCAGGGAACCCCCTAGAATATAATTTTATATATTAAAATTTATGTCATGCTTCAGTAGATTTCCTGGAGAGGATATGACTTTATGATGTTAGAAAGAAACAAGTTTAGGTTCTGAGATATATAAGCCATTGTTGATCAGGAAGAGCATATATTTTTCCCCTGTTTCTAGTACCTTTTCTGTTTCATAATTGGATGTAATCTGATGTTTCCTTCTGCTTTAACTTAGCTCCTGTAAAAACTTGTTTGAAGTGCTTGAAAATTGCTGTTTATATACTTTCTCACTGCCCATTTGCCAAAATATACTGTTTCACTGAGTCCTCCTTGTCTAAATTCTATTACCCATTTTCCTAACCTTCAGAGACCTGAGGTAGCAGTTCTCAAAGTGTGGTCTAGGGGCCCCAGGAAGTTCCCAGAACACTTTGCGGGGGACCTGTGAAGTCAGTTATTTAGAATAACACAAAAATAATTTGCATCTTTCATTATCTTATAAGTGCACTGTGCAGTCTTCTAGAGGTTAAATGGAACGTGAGCTTATATATTCTTTTGCTTTAAAATTTCTAATTTCTAATACAATAAATATAGATAAATATAACCCATGTAAACAAAGCACTTTGGGAGTATTAAATAATTTTTAAGACCATAACAAAGTTCCAGACCAAAATCTTTGACAACTGCAGCTTTAAGGATGTCTGTCAGGCAAAAAAAGATTTTGATTTTACTGATTTCACAATTCTTATTGTGCTGCAAAAGCGTATTTTGCTCCAAAAAGGAGTTGGCAAGCTTTATTCCTCATTTCTGAATGTTCTCTATGAACAGAGAGGAACATCCTCATCCTGTTACTGTCATGAGATAATCTCATTGTTTGAGGCTCATTTTATTTCATTTCATTTATTTTGAGCTGTGGCATGCAGGATCTTAGTTCCCCAACTGGGGATCAAACCTGTGCCCCCTGCAGTGGAAGCACAGCCTTAACTACTGGACCACGAGGGAAGTCTCGATATCATTGATTGTTACTGAATCAGTAACAAATGCAAAAACAGTCCAATGTTAAGAAAGACTATTTAAAATTTATCAAGGTCATCCTCATAGCAGAAAAATAACCTTTTCAAATGACCGCAGTATACATGCAGTATGGTTTTGGTCTTCCTACCAGCATTTCAAAATGTATATTTCTCATTTAACACCATTTAGCAGTCATATAGGTTTCCCTCTTCCCACAAATTGCAGAGTAGAAATGCTCTAAATAACTAAAATTGGCTTACAGAAACAAAAGGAAAATATTGGTTTCATGCCTGGCTTGCACTTGAATGCCAGGCGAAAGAAATGCCATCTCTTCAGAGCTGACAGTGACTTTTTTCCATGTCTGCAGCCTTCACCTCACCCTATTGGGTAAATGATTGTGCTAAAAACCTAAGAATTCGTGCATTCAGTCATTCATTCAACACCTATTCAGGCCATTATTAACCAAGGGTTAAGCCTTGGATTGGAGAAAGCAATGGCACCCCACTCCAGTACTCTTGCCTGGTAAATCCCATGGATGGAGGAACCTGGTAGGCTGCAGTCCATGGGGTCACTAGGAGTCGGACACGACTGAGCGACTTCACTTTCACTTTTTACTTTAATGCACTGGAGAAGGAAATGGCAACCCACTCCAGTGTTCTTGCCTGGAGAATCCCAGGGATGGGGGAGCCTGGTGGGCTGCCATCTCTGGGGTCGCACAGAGTCAGACACGACTGAGGCGACTTAGCGGCAGCAGCGGCAGCAAGCCTTGGATGGAAGCTGGGACCTGGAGAGTTCAGGTCCTTTGGCTTTGTTGTTGTTTAGTTGCTTAGTCGTGTTTAAATCTTTTGTGACCCCAGGGACTGTACCCCGCCAGGGTCCTCTGTCCATGGGATTTCCCAGGCAAGAATACTAGAATGGGTTACCATTTCCTTCTCCAGGGGATCTTCCCAACCCAGGGATCAAATCCATGTCTCCTGCATTGACAGGTGGATTCTTTACCACTGAGCTACCTGGGAAGCCCCCCTTTGGCTTTGAGATCCACAGAAATGCTGGAAGTCTGAGTTTTCTATTAAATGTCAAGGACTTAAATTCTCTTAATTTAGAGTATTAAACTATTTTAGTTTCATTATGGTATCTTTATAGATTCTGTAAATCATAACTGGGTAGTACATAGTAAATACTCAGCTAAAGACTGTTGGATCTGTAAATACAAAGAACACCTCTCCCGTCTCTTCCCAACACGAGTCAGTAATTGACCAGCATTCCTTGTCACAGAACCTTAGTAACCTCAACATGACTACTGACATCCATTAGAGCCAGCATTCAAGATGAAAACCCATTTTCCACCTTGGTTTTCTCTAACCACCACTCTGGGCGCATGCAGGAATTGTGATGATCTAATCTTAGAGGCAGCTTTTAATTTAAAAGTGCTCAGAAATAATTTAGGACAGATTAGGTAGAATTGAAGTATTTATATGCAAGTTATTTGTCACTTAAAAATTTATCCAGTATTTCTTCAAGGAAAAAAAAGTATCAAGTTAACTAGAAGAAATGAAGTTGTTTTTGTAGTTCAGTTCAGTCGCTTAGTCGTGTCCGATTCTTTGCGACCCCATGGACTCCAGCATGCCAGGCTTACCTGTCTTTTGCCAGCTCCCGGAGCTTGCTCAAACTCATTTGTAAGTAATTAGAGTTTTGTCTTTGTACAGACAAGGAATGTAGTGAGCTTTCTCACTTCCAGTGTCAAGTGTCCTGGTATCTGGACACTTCTTATACTTGATGCCTTAAGCTCTTTTAAGGATAAGCACTTGAACAAATAAATCCAGATGGGGCCTTGTCCCGACCTTTGAGAGTCTGTCATTCCTATTTGTTGTTTTTGTTCAGTCACTCAGTTGTGTCTGACTCTTTGCAACCCCATGGACTGCAGGACATCGCCAGGCTCCCCTGTCCTTCACAGTCTCCTGGAGTTTGTTCAAACTCATGTCCATTGAGTCGATGATGCCATCCAACCCTATGGCCTTATGTAAAAACTGTGACTTATGAGATGAAGGATTCAGATGCCTATTATGATCACCTTTTAATTGACCAGCATTGGTCAATTAATGACGAGCAAGACCAAGGCCAGTACTTGGCAACTAGCCATTCGTTCTTGGTAACTAAAATGCCTGCCTTCCCATGGTGACTGTTATGATTGACTTTTCTTTCATTTTTGTTGCTCATGAGAACAAAATAGCTACATCTTATTCATGGGCTATTGGACAAAATGAGTTTCTCAGCCATTCTCAACTGTGTTTTCAAAATGTCAAACATGATATTCCAGAACACATGCTGGGATTGTTTTGCCCTGTTATGTACGCCAGCAGTCCCCAACCTTTTGTTCCTAGGGACTAGTCTCATGGAAGATAATTTTTCCACAGACAGGGGTAGGGGGCAGGTGGTTTCAGGATGATTCGAGTACATTATATTTATTGTGCAGTTTATTTCTATTATTATTACATCAGCTGTACCTCAGATCATCAGGCATTAGATCTCAGAGGTTGGGAATCCCTGGTGTAGGCTGTTAAATTTCTTGGCATGGGTATATAGGTGAATTTGTAGTGTTCCCATTGGTTTCGTTTGGGTCATAGGGAATACTAACCGAAGACCTGGTACACAAAGATAGGATAGAACACATTGTGTAGCTTATGTGCTTAACTAGTACATCTCACAGAGAAGGCAATGGCACCCCACTCCAGTACTCTTGCCTGGAAAATCCCATGGACGGAGGAGCCTGGTAGGCTGCAGTCCATGGGGCCGCTAAGAGTCGGACACGACTGAGCGACTTCACTTTCACTTTTCACTTTAATGCACTGGAGAAGGAAATGGCAACCCACTCCAGTGTTCTTGCCTGGAGAATCTCAGGGACGGGGCAGCCTGGTGGGCTGCTGTCTGTGGGGTCACACAGAGTTGGACACGACTGTGGTGACTTAAGCAGCAGCAGCAGCAGCAGCAGCAGCAGCAGCAGCAGTACATCTCAAGCTTTCTGTGTATACAAATCACCAGGGGATTTTGTGAAATTGCTCATTCTGACTTGGTACATCTGGGGCAGGCCCAAGAATCTGCATTTCTAACAAGCTCCCATGAGATGATGGTAATGTTGGTCTGGGGACCACACTGGCTCCAAGTTTGTTTAGTCCTCTTATTTAAACCTCCCCATTGGTTTTGTGTTCACTCCAACAGGCTACAAAAACTTCAGGCTTGAGGCCAATGGAACCAAGAGATATCAAAGCTGTTCAAGAACTCACCAACACATACCTGAAGCAGTTTCATCTAGCCCCGGTGATGGATGAAGAGGAAGTAGCCCACTGGTTCCTCCCTCAGGAGCACATCATTGACACTTTTGTAGTGGAGGTAAAGATAAGGTGATAAGATAGTACAGAAAAGTATGAAAATACTATGCGACTGAGTCCATTTCCCAGAAAGACCCTAGAGTGCCTATCTCCTTCCTCTGTGTCCATGACTCACTGCTTCTATACCAAGCTTCTGCTCACTCTGTTAGAACAAGCTGTGCTTACAGTTTTCATTCCTGGCACAAGAGCACACTTTTACTACTTAATAATGGGAAATCAGGATACTGCTCTGATGTTGCCTGTGTGATTAATTGCTTCCCTCGGTTTTGAAAAGGACAGTTTGGATGACCTCATCAGAGATGAATGGTGTCTCAAAGTTTAATACTGTTTTGCTTTTGCAAAACTGGTTGGAATTGAACTGCCTTTGTTCAAGATGGCATAATTCAATCACTTCATTCAACCTTGTCTTGATTTGTAAAAGGTTTTCTATAGGCTGAATACAAATACTTTGTGCTGTGGTCCATTTCTGCGTTCTCCATTCTGTTCCATTGATCTCTGTGTCTATTCCCCTACCAATATCACGCTGTCTTAATTAATCTGTAGCTCTGTAGTAAGGCTTGATATCAGGTAGAGTGATTCCTCCCATTTCATTTTTCTTTGTCAAGATTGTTTTAGCTAATGTAGTTCCTTTGCCTTTGCATATAAATTTTAGAATAAGCTTGTCTTAATTTACAAAAGACCTTGCTGGGATTGTGATAATAATTGCATGATATTCAGCAGGATTGCATTAATTTAGGGAGAATTAACATGTCTTCCAATCCATGAACATGGTATGTCTCCATTTATTTAGGTCTTTTAAATTTTATTTTGTCAGCGGTCTTTAATTTTCAGCATCTAGATCCTATACATTTTTTAAAGTTTCGTTTTCCACATATTCCTTGTTAGTATGTAGAAATGTGATTGGTTTTTCTGTGATACTCCTGTATCCTGCAACCTTGCTGAAATCACATATTAGTTCCAGGAGTTTATTTGGAAGTTTCTTGGGATTTTTACATGGATAATTTTATCATCTGCAAATAGAGTTAGTTTTGCTTCTTCCCTTCCCATCTGTATGCTTTTTCTTTCTTTCTCTTGCCTTATTGCAGGGGCTAGATCTTCTGGTACTTCATTGCATAAGAGTGGTGAAGGCTGACATCCTTGCCTTGTTCCTGATATTAGGGGAAGAGCATTTGGTCTAACCCCATGACTTACACCATTATGTTAGCGGTCAGTTTTTCATGGATGCTCCTTATCAATTTGAGAAAATTTCCAACTTGCTGAGAGTTCTCATCATAAACGGATGTTGGATTTTGTCCAGTGCTTTTTCTGCTTCAGTTGATATAATCATACGGTTTTTCTTCTTTAGTCTGTTGATATGGTACATTTATTTACTTATTTTCAAATATTTGACCACCTCACATACCTAGGAAAATTATTCTCTTGGTTATGGTGTATAATTCTTTTTGTACATTATTGGATTTGGAGTGCTAATATTTCATTGAGTATTTCCTGAGTTCATGAGAGATACTGATATGCAGTTTCTTTTTTTTTTTTTACTGTCTCTGGTTTCTGTATTAGGAAACCACTGACTCATAAGAGGAGTTGGGAGGTGTGACCTCCTCTTCTATTTTCTAGAAGAAATTGTATAGAATTCTTGTTAGTTCCTTAAATGTTTGCTAGAATTCTCCAGTTGAACCCATCTAACCTTAGAAAATTCCTTCTCATTGTCTATTAGTACAGGCAGACCTCATCTTATCACTCTTTGTTTTATTATACTAGTCAGATAGTGCATTTTTAACAAATTAACAGTTTATGGTAACCCTGTTGGTGCCATTTTTTTCCAACAGCATTTGCTCACTTTGTCTCTCCGTGTCACATTTTGGTAATTCTTTGAATATTTCAAACTTTTTCATTATGATCATGTGTGTTATGGTGATTTTTGATGTTACTGCTTCAAAGTTCTAAATGATGATTAGCATTTTATAGTGATAAGGTATTTTAAAATTATGTATATTCTTTTCTAGACTTAATGCTGTAGCACACTAATAGACTATAGTATAGTGCAAACAAACTTGCATATAAACTGGGAAAACAAAAAAACTCATGTGACTCACTTTATTGCAATATTTGCTTTATCGAGGGTGTCTGGAACCAAACATGCAATATTCCCAGGGTATGCCTGTATATCATGTTTACATGATATATCTGTTTCAGTCCTTTTACTTCTAAGCCATCTATGTCATTGATTTTGAAGTGATGTTTGGGCCATGTTTCCTTATGTATTCTGCAGAATTTCTCCTGATTGGTATATTTTGACTATTTACACCTGATGATAATTGATACATTAGAGCTTAAGTCTTCCATATTATATTTTCTGTTTGTTTCTTCTGGCTCTTGCCCCTCTCTTTTTCCTTGCCTTCCTATCCTTGACCATTTTTTGATCTGTCTTTATTTATTTATAGTGCATTTGAGTATATTTGTATAGGTCTTATCTGAGTATGGGGCTTCCCAGGTGGCGCAGTGGTAAAAAATCCGCCTGCTGATGCAGGAGACACAAGAGATGCGGGTTAGGTCCCTGTATTGGGGCAGGAAATGGCAACCCACTCTAGTACTCTTGCCTGGAAAATTCCATGGACGGAGGAGCCTGGTAGGCTGTGGTCCATGGGGTCCCAAAGAGTTGGACACAACTGAGTGACTTCACTCTAGTATTCCTGCCTAGAAAATTCCACAGAGGAGCCTGGTGGGCTACATCCATGGGGTCACAAAGAGTGCTTGTGCTTGAACACAAGCAAGCAAGATTTGAGTATTATAGTATATGGATATAAATTATCAGTTCTCTGGTATCCACATTGCACCACTTCAAGTGATTTTACTTCCATTTAGGTCTCTTTACTGTCTCAAAGTTTAAATATCACCATCTTGAGTATCTTGAGATTTCCTTTCTATTTGAAGGATGTTATTTGGCCAGTGTTAAAGGTATGTCTGCTGGCAACGAATTCTTCTAGTTTTCATTTGTCTGAGAATGTCTTATTTGCCCTTCTTTCCTGAAAGAAGCTTTACCAGATACAGAATTCACAATTGATGGTTCTTTTCATTCAGCTCTTGAGCCACTTGCTTCTGGCCTCTGTGGTTTCAGGTGAGCAGACCATTTTCATTTGAATTAGTATTTCCTTGTAGGTAATGAGTTGTTTTTCTGTGGCTACTTTTAAGATCTCTGTCTTTAACTTTGGGAAATTTTATTATGATGTGCATTTCTTTTTGTTATCCTCTTAGAGTTCACTTGGCTTTTTGAATCTCTTCTTAAATCTCTGCCACCTCTGGGAAGCTTCCAGTCATTGTCTCTTTCAGCCCATTTTCTTCTTTCCCTCCGAGTCTCCAGTGATATGAATGGTGAATCTTTTATTGCTGCTTCACAGATCCCTGAGGCTTAATTTTTTTTTTTTCCAGTCTGTTTTCTCTCTCTTATTTCAGATTGGGTAAATTCTACTGGATTCTTCAAGTTCAGTGATTCTATCATGTCATCTCCACTCTGCTACTGAGCCCATTCAGTGATTTTTTTTCTCTCTTAATTTCTGCTATGGTATTTTAAAATCCTTAACAAAATAGAAAATCTAGGCCTTTAAGTCATCTCTAATATTTGAGCTGCTAATACAGCACATCAGTTTAGCTTAACATCTTTAATTCTTAATGTCTGAAAAAAAGGATTATTGAATCAGAAGCACTCAAAAAGTGAATAAATCCATCCCTCTGGAAATTTCTGCTAAAACAAATACTAGCAATGCCATATGTGGTCTAGCCTCTGCACCTGTATAATTCAAATATAGCTTGAATTCTTTGCAGACTGGCATAGTAACCACATATATACCTAGTTACCACAGCTAACTGAAACAACCCAAACAATATTGACTAATTTCTTGTATTTCTTGTACCAGTGATGGTGAAACAAACACCATCTTTTTTGCATCCCTTTTGATATTTGATAGCTTCAGATTTTCTCAGTCATTTACATACGTATACTTTGGTGCAGAACCAATGCCTTTTACAAGCTTTGAAAAAAAACAACTCCCAAACTCTATCCCACTTCATTTCAAGCTGATAAAATTCCTGCCTTGTGCCAAGAAGATGTTAGGTATTACACAGTATCCTTTAGTTGGAAAAGGTAGTATCCTGATCCTTAATGATCTTATTCTTGCAAAAACAGTGAATTGACTTTTATCACTGTCCCTATAAGTCTGTAGTCACTAGTCAACCAAAGAGAAGCATTCCTTCTTAAGAACTTACTGCCAGGCACCAGTGAGCACTTAGGCTGAGGCACAGCTCCACGCTCTTCCCTGGCCACTGCCCAGCACACGGTGGGGCTCCACATCAGACCTGGAGGATGGAGCAGGAGCAGTTGCTCTCCATTCTGATGGAAAGCCATGGTGCAAGCCAGAGATTACAAAGTGAGCTGAAGTGCCTGGATGACACTTGTTCGAGGAGATGTTTATCTGACGTTACCTTTGTTCTTTAGAACTCCAGTGGTAAACTAACTGACTTCCTGAGCTTCTACACACTCCCCTCCACAGTCATGCACCACCCGGCTCACAAGAGCCTCAAAGCCGCCTACTCCTTCTACAACATCCACACGGAGACGCCCCTGCTGGACCTCATGAGCGACGCGCTCATCATCGCCAAGCTGGTAGGTGACTCACTCCTGGCTGTGCTGTGTGTGCGTCTCCAGATACGTATGTCAAATTATATAAGTGTCTTGTATTTTCTTCCACACAGGAGAATTCATTTGAGATATTTTACTGTTGACCATCAGTCAAAAGAAGAATTTTGATAAGAGGTTTTTTAAAAAAAACTTCAGTGACTGTTTTCATTATCAGCTCTATTGTAACTTAACCAAAAAGACATTTTGTACAAATCAGAAACTTTTAACCCTTATATGAAAGTACATGGGACTTCCCTGGTGGTCTAGTGGTTAAGACTTAGCCTTCTAGAGCAGAGGATGCAAGTTTGATCCCTGGTCGGGGAGCTAAAATCCCCCATGCCTTGCGGCCAAAAACCCAAAACATAAAACAGAAGCAATATTTTAACAAATTCAATAAAGACTTTTAAAAGGTGGTCCATATAAATCTTTAAAAAAAATAAAAAACATAAAATTCATAATATAAGGAATATAAGAAAATTACATGATCATGTTATACAGGTATATACCTTGGAGATACTGTGGGTTCAGTTCCAGATGGTTCCAGATCACTGCAATAAAGCAAGTATTGTGATAAAGTGAGCCACATGAATTTTTGGTGTCCTAGTGCATATAAAAAAAAATTCAAAAGTTATCTTCACGCGATAGTGTGGTCTGTTAAGTGTGTGGTAGTAACTAAATAACTTAGAGATCTTAATTTTAAATATTTTATTCCTGAAAAAAACATGCTATCCATCATCTGAGCCTGCAGTGAGTGATATTCTTAACATCAGAGACCACAGATCCCTGTAACAACTATAATAATAATGAAAGAGTTTGAAGTATTACAAGAATTACCAGAACGGAACAGAGACATGAAGTGAGCAGATGCAGTTGGAAAAATGACCCTGACAGACTTGCTCAATGTGGGGTGGCCACAGACCATCAATTTGTAAAAAACACAGAATCTGTGACATGCAATAAAATGAGACCTGCCTGTATGGGGAAAATGTGAATGTTGTGTTACAGTGAATAACTGGCAACAGCAAGTTTTTTTATTTAGTCTGTGAACTTTGAAATTAAGTTTAATTAATAAAATTATTAAGAGAATTTAAAACGAAAAGAATTAAATTCAAAATGTGCCTTAATGGATTTGCATTATTTTTTACTTCCTGAGTATAGTAGTTAGGATGATTGTTAAATTCATGCTACAAATAAAACATTTTCTTTTAAAAGAACAGAAATCAGCTGATGTAAGTTTTGATACAAGTACTGAATGAGATAATATTGCCTATGAGAAATCGGGAGCTACACATCAAAAGTGTTTTCCTTGTATCCTTCTAGTATTTGATCATTGGAAACATTTTTTTTTTAATCTATTAGAAGCAGACCCCAAAATCAGCATTTGCCTTTCTTTGATCTTGTAGCTCATTTTCAACTACCTCCCCACAAAGGGCCAGTAATAAATTATTTAAAGTAAAACCCCTGAGAAACAGAAATGCAGGTACTTCATCTGTGTCACATTTTGCATAGTATTAACTAGTATTTTTTAATTCTGTTTTTACTATAAAAATGTTACTAAATTTATTTCCCAGTATTAGCCCAAGACAAATACACAATTTCAAGTCTTTCCAGGTTTGGTTTCTTGGCTGTAGGTTTAGGTAAGTCAGAACTTAGGAAGGCCGGTTACTCACAGTTCTGGTGTTGGGGCCATCTAGACAACTGTTGCCTTCAAAAACTGGGGCAAAATATTTCTTGAAACCTTAATTTTTTTGTCACTGTTAGCCATCAGACTGTATTTTTTGATTCAGCATTTCTAGATAATCTTGTTGATTCCATCATATTCACTACTTGCTAGTTTAATAGGATAGTTGTGAACTGATTTATTAATGCATAGCATATACTGCAGACATTAAACCTCGTTATAAATGCATATTCAATTCAGGCTACTAGTAGGAGAATGAAATGTTGTACTGAAATACATCATATACAAAATACTTCAAACCTTTAATACTTTAACATTTTTTTAAAAATTTCACATTGACAGAAAGGATTTGATGTATTCAATGCACTAGATTTGATGGAAAATAAGACATTCTTGGAAAAACTCAAGTTTGGCATAGGCGATGGCAATTTACAGTATTACTTGTACAACTGGAGGTGTCCAGGGACAGAGTCTGAAAAGGTGAGTGAAGTTGATGAGTCTTTGTAGACTTGATAAACTTAACCTACAAAACCCCATACTTGCTTCTTGTCAGAGTGTTGAGAGGTTTTTAGTTTTTTTCTTTTTAGTAGCTTTTTAAAAATATATATCTGTGGGACTTCCCTAGCAGTCCAGTGGTTAAGGCTCTGCACTTCCACACCAAAAGGCAGAGGTTCAATCCTTGGTCAGGGAACTAAGATCCCACATGCCACATGGCAAAAAAAAAAATTAAATAATAAAAAATAAAAGAATAAAAATATACATATGTTGTACTACATTGATTTAATTTTTCTTTCTCACTTGTGTTTATTGTTCCATCTCTTACCTCCCTTTAGGTTGGACTCGTATTACAGTAGATGGATATTTCTATTGATATTTCTAGAACTCTGACATCATCATTCGTTAATACCCTAAAGATTCCTGGAACTGCCATTCCAAAGAAGAGTAAAAGCACAACTTAAGTGACATCGAAGTGTCAGTAACAGAAGAGATGGAAAAGCATCCATTTGTGACCACACCTGTAGAACACATTTCTAGCTGACATTAACATCCATCCTTTTTTTCCACTGTTGACCCGTTTATAGGAGGGATGCAGAGGGTACAGAGCACATTCCTCTGGTTCTCAACCTTCTGGCTGTCTCCTGATGAAGAGGAAGGGGTTTCTTCCTCTCTCTAGAAAAGGGACTGCTTTTCTATGAACTGAACAGAAGTCACAGAATTGTGTAAGAAAATCTTGGCCACTGTGTGGAGATAAACTGCTGCATTTCTGTCTATGAAGTGATGGTCTGCAGATCCACGCAGCAGATGAGGGAGCCACTCAGAAGGTGTTTACTTCCATCACCATACGCGATCTCATCGGAACCAGCACTTGTGTAACTCGGTGACACGCAGTGGGTGTGAAAGTGAAGAGCAACATAAAAATGTCCTGGGCTCTTATTTCTCAAGAAGCGAAGTTGCCAAATCAGTAAACACACAAATTGTACTTTGATCTCCAGCAGGACGATGGATTGGTTCCAAAGCAAGGTTTGGGGCAGACATGAAGTGTGCTCTCTGAAGAGTGTACACCCCTGCCAAAGTAGACTTCTGCTCCTGCACAGATTCTCATTCTTCTCGGCAACAGCCAGGATATATGAGGAAAAGGACATCAAAGCCCGCAAGTCAAAAGACATGCCCAGAGGAGTTCATCAGTGCCATCAGGACACTGAGAGTTTGAATGTTTTTTATTACTTATGCAGAATTGCACATATTCCTCTATGCTGACTCTAACTTACCGTGAAAGCTGGCCCACCCTAGGAAGATGTCTTATTTGTAAATAAGTCTCATAGTTTTGTTACTGATGGTGTTTTTATCTAGGATTTGAAAAACTTCTCAGTGTGCATAAATACGTATATATATTGCCAACAGTCCAAGGGGAAAAGATGGTGGATGAGGCCACCTCAACTGGCCTTGAGTCAAATTCCACAAAGTAGATACTTCCTGCCTTTACGTACCAGTGCCTCGGCCGTTCGGTCCATAAACATCCAGGTCCCTTAGACAACAGGATGGCCTTCCTTCATGTTATACGTGGTCAAAGGAAACAATCATACCTTATACCAGGCAGGAGCTGGCAACCTGTGGCCCATGAACTAAACTCAGCCCATCGCCTTCTTCTGTACAGCCCAGGAGCTAAGAGTGGTGTTTATATTTTTTTGAATGGTTGAGGAGAAAAAAAAAGACAAAAGAATAACATTTTGTGACTCAAAAATTACAGGAAATTCAGATGTCAGCATCCATAAATAAAGTGTTGTGGGAACATGGCCATGGTCATTCATTTGTGTTGCCTGTGTGTGACTGCCTTACTCTACAAAATACAGAGTTAAGAACTGTTCTGACAGAGACTATGAACCCAAAGGCCTAACACATTTACAGCCTGGCCCTTTACAGAAACAAATTCTGTTGCCCCTGATTTCCCCTAAGGAGCTGAGAGCAAATTTCCCAAGCTTCTGCTCATCTGGAAGGCCAGCTCACAGCTGTGATGCCCTGGGACCTCCACTAGGGGGTGCGCGTGGGCCCCCTAAGTCCTTCCTAATTGAGGACAAGTGCTGTTTTCCTTCTAGAAGGCACAAGGTTAGATTTCTCATATACGATGACTCAAAGCCAACTGCACTACCATTTTTTTCCTAACAGGAGCAGGATGGCTTCAGAAGCAAAAGTGAACCAATTCACTGAAATACGAGAATTAAGTAAAGGAGATTTTTAACTTAATCTGCAGAAGAGGTTCCAGTTGAGAATCATGTCCCAGTCATTTTTATGGCAGTCTCATACGAAGTAGGTTTTCAAAAAATCGCTTGATTGCCACTCATAAATTTTGCACAGGCTCACCTCATGATGGAACTGTGGCAGTTACTCTCTTCACTTACATAGTTGTTGTTATAGGGTTCATATTCTTTTACTCATTTTAAATTCAGTATTTAATAAATGACTAGCACATCCATCTCTTTATAATGTAAACATGTTACCAATGAGCATTTTAAAATAGAAAATCAGTAAAACAGCTCATATTTATAAAATAGCTGTTATTATAGAACCAAATTTCAATGTATAGAGTCATAGATTCAAGAAACCACACTATCCCATGTCCTTTGTCAGCAATGGAAATGCTCTAGTCCATGACATCCTTGCCCCCCAACCTTTTTGGTCAAGATGACATTCAGTAGATTTAAGAAATAGGTGGCATAATCTACAGATCAACCAGAGTTTAGGCTAAAAATAAACTTTAACCCAATTCCTTCCCTGTAAATTACAGAAAATACCTTTTCCAAACAACAACACTATAAATAGCGATGCTTTCACTCAGAGCATCAATTATGCTCCACACACTAACACAAATGACCCTGTCACGACAGACCCACATCGGAGCATACAGCCTCCTCCGTTTACTTTTCTATTCTCTTCCTGCCTCGTTTCACCTTTTTCCATCATACTTTTTATACATGTTAAAGTTCCAAGGGGAGAAAATAATAATAAAATTCCAAGGAAGTAAGTTAACCAAATAAAGTGGTGAATTCTAGTCAAAATAGCTTACCTGGCATTTTCTATGTTTAGCCTTTCTCCCAAGCCCATACCTACCTACAAAGAAAGGCAAACTGACAGTAAAAATTAATAACGTATTACTTCTGAGAACAGCATATTGCTTGGCATTTAGTATCTCTCCCCTACACGGATGGTGCACCTGCAGTCTAGCATCATCTCCCCCACCACCCCACCCCACAACTGGAACCGTGTTTGTGTGGCAGGTTTTCCAAGTTTGGATGGAAAGATGTTCAGTGTTGCAGGATACAGATGTTCTTGTTCACAAGCGCTATACCAGCCTTTTAAAAAGTGAATTTATGCCAGCCTGGACCTTCATTTCAATAAAGCTTCATTTTGATATTCACACTTCTGAACAGTCTCTGCACTTGGTGTTTCTAAGCTTCAGCATATCTGTATTCTACAGTCACAGAAAATCGTACACATGTGAAAGGAATGACACTAAATAGTCCCAAGAATATATGTAAAAGTCATTTTATTCATTTCTAGGCTTCTTAACAAGGTGTTTTTTACAACTGTATCAAGTGACAGGCTTATGCAAGATTACTTTGAAGCCGTTCTCTTACTTTTGGGTGGTTTCCTTATCTTATTGGGGTTTGGAATCAGTCTTTTTATCTTCAGAGGTTGTAACACTACAGGCTGCTGACCCTCAGCAAGCTTTCTCTTGGGTTTAGAGAGGTCTTCAAAGGAAGTGTCCAGAATCTCTTCATCTTGGCTTTCCAAAGATTCTGCCTGCAGGTTCTCCCTGGGGTCTTCGAGTGCATCCTGGAGCCATGCCACATTCAGACGGGGGACTCTGGGGAGGATGGCCCTCAGTTCCTCCCCAAAGGCAGTAGTGTTCCTCTTGAACCCCAAGGCCAGGACGCATTTTAAGCCCAGGACAGGTGCGAGCCTCTCACTGAGCCGGGGAACCTGGCAGGCGGGGACACCTCTGCTGACACTCAGCTGCACCAGGTGTGAGGTCACGATGGCTGGCTTGGCAGACTTACACGCCAAGGCCAAGAGCAGCTCGTTCCTCTCTAGTGCTCTGGTGACCTCGTTGATGCCGATAGCAAGCTGCTTCCTGACGTCAACCGGGGTCCACCCTGACGCCTGGGCATCACCTTTGGGCTTTTCTTTCTTCAGATCCTCACCAGTGTCCACGTCTATGCTGCTCATGTCTCCACTTTGTTTTTTCAAAGGGGGCTGCTTTTTCTTTCTTTTCCTATCCTCAATCTTCTGAAGCCCGAGAGACTGAATTCTGTCCTCCAGGGTCTGCAGTATGAAGTGCATGTCCTCCCTATCCAGGACGCCCCAGCAGATGCTGTACGGGTTGTTCAGTGACGTCTTCACAGGTAGAGGTCTCGTCTTCCGCACGGAGCCCCTCCCTGGTGCCTGTGGGGCTGCAGCCATACTGAAAAATCCTTCACAGGGGAGCAAAATGGCAAAGGAAAATTCGTGTTAACTAGACATGCACGTCTTAAGGATATCTTGGTTGTGCTCTTTCTGATTTTTGAAAGGCTAGAGCAAGCCTACTTACATAGGACATGTATATACTTACATATATATATGTATATATGTATATATGTACATAATTATATATATATATATGTGTATATATGTGACCATACACCTAATCTCTCTTTTAAGTCATTTATTTTCCCCATTTTTTCCTATGACTTAGTCTTCATTCATATACAGGCAACTTATGAATGTTTTGCCTTATTGCAATCCCAGTGAAATTCTATGTTTGCTTTATTGAAAATGTTCCAATTTTACTACTTGTAATTATTTATCTTCTTCAGGACCTCTGTTATTAGTCTGATAGATTTCTGACCATTTCCTAGATTGCTTTCCACTTAGGCTTCTATTTATCCATTCAGCAAATACTGAGCACCTCTACTCCGAGTCATAGGCACTGGGGTTCAGCCTTGAACAAGTTCCCATGACCACCTCTGTGAGTCCCCACATCCCTCTGCCCTCAGCACAGAATCTCTGAGGGCCCTGGAAGCCTCTGCCATTAACCAGGTGTGATTTTTAAAGAACTGGGACCATAATCTATGCACATGACTGAAAATCTGAATGATTCATTCTGTGCCCTTTTGCGAGTCCTCCTCCCCTCCCTGGACCCTAAGTTCTTTGTCCTTCATAAAACACGGATACACAGATTCCCCCTTCCTCTGGTAAGTCCAAGCAGGCTGTTCCTCTGGCTGACAGTGTGATGAAAACAACGGGAATTTTGTAATGCAATTTAAAGATACTAATCTGTTAAGGCAAAACAGAGGGATGATTGCTAGCAAAATGTTATAGATCACTGTTCTCAGGAGCATCTCCTGATAATCCCATCCAGAGGCAACTGCACGTTCCTCTCTTCTGTATTCTTCCTCACTTCCTGGGCTCACCTGGGAACCATAGGGACCCATGTTGCAAAACTGAAAGAAGGTAAATGAGCCAGAGAAGTCTGGAGTTTGGGACTGTCCCTGTTTTCAGGTAACCAGATTTTCTCATTCCAGATTTCTCCTCATGTGAGGTCATTCATCCCACAGATGACCCCCACCCACAAGTGGCCCAGGCAAGATTAAGGATAAATTCCCCTCCAATAAACACCTTAAGAGCCTGGCTGCCAATGCTGAGGAGGAAGTCAGAACAAGTAAGGCACTTTCTCCAAGAAATACTTGATTCTCACAAAAGTCCATTAGTGGAGGAAGCAACAGACTCAGGTTAAATACCCTGCCAGTCACAGCTGGTTTCCCAAATCCAAATTCTATGCTCTTTCAATCCTGGCTGCATCTCAAAAATAAGCTGTGACTTTTTAAAGTATATAGATGGTTGGTCCTTACCCTAGGTCTACTGAATCGAAATCCCTGAGAATACGGCAGGGCTCCTTTACTTGTCAAAAGGTTGCCCAGGTGACTCTGATACAGAACTGGGATTGGGAACCATCCCTGAGACAGGGTCTCCTGACGTCTACTGGCCTCTGAAGTTCCTCCTACGTCACCTCACAGAAAACCAAAGTTCAGCTCCCTGGAGTGAAAGCTACCTTGTTCCTGTCAGTACATGAACCGTGAACTTCCAAGATGTTCAAGCTAGGTTTAGAAAAGGCAGAGGAACCAGAGATCAAATTGCCAACATCCACTGGATCATCAAAAAAGCAAGA
The DNA here is from genome assembly GCF_003369695.1 of Bos indicus x Bos taurus. NCBI lineage: Eukaryota > Metazoa > Chordata > Mammalia > Artiodactyla > Bovidae > Bos > Bos indicus x Bos taurus. Next base: position 53,691,481 of record NC_040088.1, read on the forward strand.
GAGCTCCAGAAAAATATCTACTGCTTTATTGACTATGCCAAAGCCTTTGACTGTGTGGATCACAACAAACTCTGGAAAATTCTTCAAGAGATGGGAATACCAGACAACCTGACCTGCCTCTTGAGAAATCTGTATGCAGGTCAGAAAGCAACAGTTAGAACTGGACATGGAATAACAGATTGGTTCCAAACAGGCAAAAGAGTACGTCAAGGCTGTATATTGTCATCCTGCTTATTTAACTTATATGCAGAGTACATCATGAGAAATGCTGGGCTGGATAAAGCACAAGCTGGAATCAAGATTGTTGGGAAAAATATCAATAACCTCAGATATACAGATGACACCACCCTTATGGCAGAAAGTGAAGAACTAAAGAGCCTCTTGATGAAAGTGAAAGAGGAGAGTGAAAAAGTTGGCTTAAAACTCAACATTCAGAAAACTAAGATCATGGCATCCGGTCCCGTCACTTCATGGCAAATAGATGGGGAAACAGTGGAAACAGTGACAGACTTTATTTTGGGGGGCTCCAAAATCACTGCAGCCATGAAATTAAAAGATGCTTGCTCCTTGGAAGAAACGCTATGACCAACCTAGACAGCATATTAAAAAGCAGAGACATTACTTTGCCAACAAAGGTCTGTCAAGTCAAAGCTATGGTTTTTCCAGTAGTCACGTATGGATGTGAGAGCTGGACTATAAAGAAAGCTGAGCACTGAAGAATTGATGTTTTTGAACTGTGGTGTTAGAGAAGATGTGAGAGTCCCTTGAACTGCAAGGAGATCCAACCAGTCAATCCTAAAGGAAATCAGTCCTGAATATTCATTGGAAGGACTGATGCTGAAGCTGAAACTCCAATACTTTGGCCACCTGATGCAAAGAACTGACTCATTGGAAAAGACCCTGATGTGGGGAAAGACTGAAGACAAAAGGAGAGGGGGACGACAGAGGATGAAATGGTTGGATGGCATCACTGACTCAATAGACACCAGTTTGAGTAAACTCCGGGAGTTGGTGATGGACAGGGAGGCCTGGCGAGCTGCATGTAGTCCATGGGATCAAAAAGAGTCGGACATGACTGAGCGACTGAACTGAACTGAACTGAACTGTTCCTGTCAGTGGCGCCCACTGCCGGAGACTCGGTGTCTGCCTCCTAAACTTCCTTCCCGAGCAGACCTGCGCATGCCAGTCATCGGAGTCGGCTCCTCCCCTCCAGCTCTGCAAACTGGAGATTGCTCATCCAAATCCAGTGACGTGACTGGCAGAGGCTGGCACCAGGTTAAGGTGGTCAGGAAGAGGGAATTAGGTGACCATGGAGCAAATACGGTGACCTAACAGAGCTTTTGCTGCACACAAGCTATAGTTCAGGTGCCTCCACATTCAAACAACAGGGAGGGACATCCCCAGCGGTCCAGTGATTAAGACTTTGTGCTTTCACTGCAAGGGGCAAAGCTTTGATACCTGGCTGGGGAACTAAGATCCCACAAGCTGCATGACCAAAATCCCCCCAAACAACAGGAAGTTAGTACTTACAGTTAGAAGCTCTGGGCATTAGCTCCTCCTGTCTTCAGAATCTAGAGGGGGAGACCAGAGCCTGATAAGTAGAATCTCATGGGATATAATCCAGAACTAAAGTGGGAACAAGTAACAGCGTTGGAGGAGGAGAAAATTAGGAAGGGCCTGCTGAGGTGTCTCTGGAGGCTTCTGCCCCAAACATCAAGTGGAAACTTATTAAGGTGACATCCAAGAGTCCCCATCTCCCCATCAGCCTTTCTCCTTATGCCCCACCACTGAACCACTTACTATTTACCAAGGCCACCAGTCTAGCCTTCCATGGCCTTATACCCATTCCTTCTGCTTGGAAAATGAGTCCCACCCTCAGCACCCCCACCACCTGTCTTACTTAAACAAGTATTTGTGGACTATACGCAATGCACCAAGACAGAAAGATTATGAATTACAAACAGCTACTGAACTCACTGGGCTTAATGTCTATGAGAGAGACTCATCAGCAAAGCATGTGATGCACTTCAAGGTCAGGGCCCTGAGGCCTGACAAAGTTGGGGTCAAGAAGGGCCTCGAGCAGGTGACCATATATTTATTTATTTGGCTGCACTGGGTCTTAGTTGCAGCATATAGGATCTAGTTCTCTGAGCAGCATTACAACAGGGGTCTCATGCGTTGGGAGAACAGGAGTGTCAGCCACTGAACCACCTTGTAAGTCACCTTTTAACCCACATCTAAAGAATCCCCACCAAAAGAAGTACCTATTCGGGAAGGGCACCCCAGGGAACTACATAAAGGAAATAATGTCAGTGTTGCTGGGGCATGGATGTTAGAGAGAGTAGAGAAATACTGGACCAGATGGTGAAGACTGCTGCAACCCTTACAGTGGGAGCAGCTGTTCAAAGCAGAGAAATGGCACAGCTAGAAAGACGTCATACAAAGATCTTGGTGGACTCGAGCCAGGAGGAATCTTGACCAAGACTGGAAGCAGCAAAGAGGACTCAGAAGAGTCCTGGGAAGACATGACAGTGACCTTCACTAGAGTTGCCGATGGACGGAAACACATGCTAGTTGAAACAGGAGGTACAATCCGCCCGACTTAGTGATCAACTGGGAGTGAAGCAGAGAGACGACTCAGGGAGGACTCTCGGTTTCCGGATCTGGTAACCGATCCCCGAGGTCATCTCTCTCTCGTCTGCCGTCTATGTAGTGCCGACCTACTATTCAGCACACACGACTGGAGATATTTTCTTGTCGGCCTCCACTTCTAGGCTGCGGAGAACAGAAGGGCCGGGTGGGGCTTTGTCTGATTGCTTCTCGTATCCAAAAGACGCTCAACTCCAAATAGAGCAGAGCCTGATCCCGGGCCGGGACGCAGGAAAACACGCCGGTAAGGGGAAGCCCTAGGGATGCGGAGCCCAGAAAACTGCGCGCGCCTGGCCGAGTCGCCGGTTCGATCCCAACCAGAGCGACCCCTCCGGCTCTCAGATCCCAGCGCAGAGCCCTCCACTCACTTTTACCTCCGCGCCGGCTCCACGTGGCCGCGCTGCGCGTGCGCAGAGCCCGCTCCTTGCCCGGCCTCTGCCTTCCAATGCGGTGGGGTGGGGGATGGAACCACTCAGAGAACAGTTTTCATTCTTCTGCATCCGACCACTCCCAAACCGGAAAGTCGGCCCAGGCCGTAGCGACAGAGTTCAGGACTTTAGGAGCTGGGCGGAGGCTTTGGGAAAGGCCCTCCAGTGGCAGTGCGCAGGCGCAAGGTGTGTCTCGCGAGATCTCCAGTTGCCTGGTAACGGGCAGCCCGCAGTCTGCAGTCTGTCCTGAGGACCAGTGTACCGGTTAGACTCCAAAAGCTAGTTCTCTCTCCAGTCGCCGCTCCTTTCTAACCCAATTTCTGCCCTTCAGCGCCTGGTTCTGAACCTCTCTCGCTTTTCTGTTTTCGGCTTGCCAAAGAGACGCTAAACCAGTGCCCCCTTCACCGACTCTCTGCCGAATCACCGGCAATGTGGAAATAAAGAAATAAAGATAAATGGGAGACGGGAAGGTGGTGAGGAAACTATGCACTTATAGGCAACGATGTAGACGATCTTGAGCCTCCGGAAAGAGGAGCCTCCGGAAAGAATAAAGGCTATCTTGAATTCTGTGAGAGCAGTTCAGAGAATTCCAAATACTATGACTACCCCAGCCATAGTAGGAGGCTTGGATGGTTAGGAATGGAGTCTCTGGGAAGTCAGACAATGTAAGACAGCTGCAGAACATTTTCCAGATCAGGGATCTGAATCTGTTGATTTACTCTTGTCAAGACCGAGACCATAGTTTGCTTCTAACCTAATAAACCTCCTCCCTCCTCACACCCTTTCTTTTCCCTTTCCATTCTAACTTAGCACTTTTATTCCTCTTCTAAATATTTTCCTCTTTTTCTCAATCGCTTCACCGCTCGTTTTGTTTCGCATCTTTGGTCTGTATAACTTCAATTTTCATCACCTACATAGTACCCGACTGGCCGTAAGGTAAGCGAAACAAGGAGCTGTGCGTGTGGTCAGAGTATTGCAGGTTACGCGGGGTAAAGTACAGTGTGACTTTTTTTTTAATCAATTAGAAAAATAAAGAAAAAACAAAGTTAGGAGTTTGAGTGTAACAGGCTTTTGTTTCGTAAAATGAATAGTAACAGATCATCACGATGAACTGTAAACATGCAGTTGTAAAGCAATCTCAGATCACAATTTTGAGCAGCAACCTCTCATTGCCCAACAGAATCCCTCTATTCTTGAAATGTCACTGAATGTCCTCATTCAGGTCTAACCTGTTTCTATCATGTCTGTCGCCTTATTCACTAGAAACAAGATGGGCGTTTTGGGCACTGGAAGGCAAGAAGTTCATGTCTCATGATTTTTTAATATAATACTTAAAATCTTCGGTGGCAGCTAGACTTTCTACTACCCTTGGTAAAAGCTGTGACACCAGACCCTAAGGCAGGCCACGTGAAACAGGACCTGTTTGTAGACTCAGTACTGTGTTAGGTTATAACCTTCATAAATCATTCAACCCTTGAAAAACATTAATAAACCTTTTTTTGCCTTCTTCTTCTTTGGCTGAGCCACACAGCATGAGAGATCTTGGTTCCCTTGCCAGGGACTGAACCTGCATCCCCTGCATTAGAAGCTGGAGTCTTAACCACTGGACCACCAGAGAAGTCCCCCAACTTGCTGGTTTTGAATGTAACTTAACCCTGGCTTTTGATTTGGTAAATTGCTGATTATGGTTATCTTTGTTAAATTTAAATTGAATTAGCTTAACTTGTGACGCAGTGATTTTTTTTTCTGGCTTCTTATGTGGTCAATGTAATTAGTTATATTTAATGGTGACAAGCTCATATTAAAATGTTAAATGTAAGAGCCAATCACAACGTTATTATTTTTTTTTCAAAGTAATGAAAACAGTACTTTATCTACTGTAAAATTGCAGGTTAATGACTTAGTCCTACAGAGTGGCTCTCAAACCTTCAATGAACTCACACTGATTTAAAAATTATAAAGTATCATCTCAAAGATTAAATAATGATGAGGGTAAATCACATGTTAAGTAGTGCCACCAAATAAAAGTTTTAAAACTCTCAGTAGAAATTTTTGGATAAAAAGATGAGAAATTATTCAATCAAAGTGGAAGGTAATTATAATTTTAAAAGAATGAAGTATTATGAGTCTTTTTTAAAAAGTATTCCAATAAATAGTTTTAAATTAAAAAAAATAATAAAGTCTCAGATCTAGCTTTTAAGCTGTATGACAGAAACACGTCAGATTGAAATGCTAAAGTAATGGGAAGGAAATATGTGTAAGTTTTTGTCCCCCTAAGGTTTCAGATTTATAGCTTGAGTATCATTTCAGTTTATATTTACTCTATGAAGATTTGCAGCCACTATATCCATGACTCTGGATCAAGACCAGCTAAGGTCAAGATCTTAATCTCATCATCACATGACTCTAAAGCAAACTAATTAACCCTGTCTATGAAGTGATAAAAATAGTACCTGTTTTGAGGATGAGAAGAAATAATCTACTTAAAATGCTTAGCACAGCCTGATACATACAGAGTGCTTCATAAATGGAACTGATGCATCCAGTAGCAACCTGAATTCAGAGATAATAGGTTACTAAAAATTAAGCCTCTATGATTTTAGTGCCTTGTTCTGCTTGAAGACTAAGCAATAAAATTTCCATAAGAATGTTGCTAAAATGAATGACCGCATTTCTAAGGTAATTTCTCTCCCATTTGTATCATACAAACACTGCAACAAAAAAGTTTTTAAAACAATTTTCCCATGACCCAATTACCTCAAAACTCATTTCCTTTCAGTGTTTCCTTCTAATTTCACATTTAAGTGTGCACTTACATTGTTAAAATAATATAAATTTCGTGTTCTGATTTTCTTTTCATATAACATTTTCCCCTATATTTCCCAAACATAGTTTTCAAGTTATCACTTTAACATATATTTAGTATCTTATACTAATCAGTTTACTTTTTAATAATAGCTGTTACTGTTATTTTACCCTGTGAACTCTCAATTTTGTCTTTGAATAACAAAGTGTTCTTTTTATATTCATTCTAGAATTGGACTACAGTTAGGTTTATATGCTTGCCATGATGTAAGAGTCATTTAAGAGATCTGGCAATAAGTTTTGTCATTAACCGCAATTTTTTGTTGAAAGAAAGTTACCAGCTGGAAAGTTTGTCAATAGAAGAATGTAGGGGAATTGAGCAGCAGACTCTTCTTTCCCTCTGTGGCATCCTCATATTTGCTCTGTGTGTGTGTGCATTAGAGTTCTCCAGAGAAGTAGAACCAGTGGAGATACAGATGTGAGTTATGGAGCCTGAGAAGTTCCACAGTCTGCTGTCTGCAAGCTGGAAACCCGGAAAGCTAGTGATGTCATTTCAGTCTAAACCCAATGGCCTGATAATCATGGAAGCTGACAGTTTAAAAATCTCATTCCAAGGACAGGAGAAGGTGAGATGGGATGTCCCAGCTCAATCAGGGAAGCAAGAAACAAGGGGGCAATTCCTCCTTCCTCTGACTTTTGTTTTATTCAGGCCCTTCCTGAACAGAGAAGCTTGGCAGGCTGCAGTCCATGGGGTCACAAAAGAGCCGGACACAACTGAGCATGCAAACGCAGTTGGTGGATTGGATGGTACTCACCTCCACTGGGGAGAGGGGATCTATTGGGTTGGCCAAAAACTTCATTCAAGTTTTTCCCCATAAGTTGTTATGGAAAAACCCAAAAAAACTTTTTGGCCAACCCAATATTTTACTGAGTCCACTGATGCAACTGCTAATCTTTTCCAGAAGCACAGTTCTTGTTCAGTTGCTAAATTGTATCCAGCTCTTTGTGACTCTATGGACTGCAGGTTTCCCTGTCCTTCACTATCTCCTGGAGTTTGCTCAAATTCATGTCCATTAAGTCAGTGATGCTATCTAACCACCTCGTCCTATGCCCCCCTCTTCTCCTTTTGCCTTCAATGTTTCCCAGCATCAGAATCTTTTCCAATGAGTCAACTTTAATACTTTGGCTACCTGATTAAAAGAACCCCCACAGATACACCCAGAAATAATGAAATAATGTTTAATCAGGCCAGTCAAGTTGACACATAAAATTAACCATCACAGTGTGATGGTTACTGTATCATACATAATAATTGTTATATAAACAATAATGTTATTTTAAAATCAGTGACTAGAATAACTTTTGTGATGAGCTACAAAATCAATGACCTTTTCAGTATGCAGTTAACAAAGCCTCCTACTGAAAGTGGTTAGTCAGTGGTTATTATCTGTCTTCAAAGTCTGGATCTTTTCCAAGACTGGCTCATTGGCTTACACAACATCTCCTCAAAACCCCAAGGACTTTCTCTCCTTCCCCTTTGCCATCCTCTGACTCTTGGCATTGTCCTCTCAAGCTCACAGTTTAATGGTCACAGCTCTGATCATCACAATCCTCACAAACACGTGGCAGGAAGCAGAAGTTTCCTTCGTGCCTTTCATTCTATCAGAAAGAAAAATCTTCTTAAGAAGCCCTGACAGACTTCCTTCTGTGGCTCACTGGACAGTATGCCACACCGAAACCAGTCCCTGGTGGGGGTGAGTGAGTCAGATGAGACTCGCTGAGACCAGTTATGAGCCTCCTCTTGGAGATGGAGCATAATATGGCTCCATAATTAAATGAAAGTAGGATCATTGACAAAAATGAAGGGGGAAATGGCTGCTAGGTGGGGAACCCGTACATTAATATCTCCAGTAGGGAGACATTTTGTTTAGTGGAGTTCAGTTGTAAAATATGTTAATTGGACACTAATACATAAAACACATGCAATATAACAACCAAATGATCAGGGTGGAAACAAAATGATGAGCCGCTATAATTTAATTCAGCCCTGTCTATGTATTACCATTGAAACCAAGCCTAAAAATGACACAAGTTTAAAGAGGAATATTAAACTCATGAGAGGTTGTTGGCAGTGGTACCTTGAGAAGATAAAGCCCTGAGCTAGCCATTACATCTTGTTAAACTGGGTAAAAGCTGGAAGGTATTCATGAACTTTACTTTGAACACTCTTTTAAAATAACAGTCATGTCCAACTCTTTGGGACCCCATGGACTGTATAGCCTGCCAGGCTCTTCTGTCCACGGAATTTTTCCAGGCAAGAATACTGAAGTGGGTAGCCATTCCCTTCTCCAGGAGATCTTCCCAACCCAGGGATCAAACCCATGTCTCCTGCATTGCAGGCAGATTCTTTACCATCTGAGCCACCAGGGAAGCCCAAAATAATAATAAATATTAAACCAAAGTAAAAGTGCCTCCTGTCGGACACAGGCTTTTTCTGAAGCTAGTTACAGTGAAATCATCCTGGTTAGTTTTTTGCAAGGAGTTTTCAAACATATTATTTTTAAAATAATGTGAAATGTGATCTTCCTGGCTATGCCTACTTAGTTGTTTGCTTTGGGAAATGGTATTAGTTGTCTGTGGTTTCAAGGAAGTTATATTAAGATGTTTGTTGTAGAAAATTATTTATCTGTAGTTGTGACATAGTCACCTGTACCTAACCTGTGACATAGTCACCTGACGTAATCACCAATTCAGTGTTAGGACATCCCTGACTTTAAAACTTTACTAGTTTAGAAGTAACTTGGCCTCATTGCTTAGTCAGAAGGTACTAAGAATCCTGTTTTGATTTTCTTCCCATGTACCTGTTTATAATGAATTTGGTAGCACTAATAGACTTATTTCAAATAAATAACACAAGTATGAGTCTTTTCACTTCCTTCCTTGTGAATATTCATAATCAACAACTGTTTAGGCCAATCAGACCTTGAGCAAATTCAGCCAGTCACACAAAACCAGATATCAGAAATGGAGAACCATATCGTAATTGTTAATGTAACATTTAAAACCACTTAGATTTATGGGAAAAGCTAATATTTCTGATTAGTGACTAGTAAAATAATAAGGTGAATCTCATCATAGAAAATGTAACAAAGTAGGAAAAAAATAAAATGGGTAGAAAATTTTAATCTATGTGTAAAAGAAAATCTGAAAAATGCAGTTTGCTTCATATATAACTTTTTGTGTGTGTGTAGCCAATATGAGCTCTTCTAAGCCAAACATTATTACAACTTTTTAAGCTAGAGATAAAAAAGCCACTGAAAATGAAAAGCCTACAGGATTTAGTTTCTAATAAGGTAAATGTTTATAACTATAACCCATTAATCAAAAAACTCTCAGGGGATCTTCAATAATTTATTTAAAAGAGTAAAGTGATCTAGAGTCCCCAAAATGAGAAAATGGGCCCATTTCTTGGTACAGTCTCACAAGAGACCATCATCATAAAATTTCAATCCTCTAACTCCCGGGCTGGGCTGCTTTTCAGTTCTTCTAGCTCAAGAAACTGGTTTTCAGTGACCAGAACTCTGACCAATGTTTCTTGTAGACACAGGGTTTTTGGCTGTTACTAATTTTTACTTTTACTTCCCCATTTTTTCTTGGTTCTTTTTTCCTTCATTTTTTAAAAACTCTTTTCTTCATTTTCATCTTTACTTTTTTTCTCTCACTTTTTTCCTTTTTCAAACTTTGTTTTCTCTTATTTAGATTTGTCAGTATTTGGTTTTGTTTATTGGCATGTCTGGCATTATGTTTTGGTTCCATTATAAAGATCAGTTCATCAGAGGGCGTTGGGAAATGATTTTCTTTTGAGGTGATTTGGGTCAAGTTTCTGACCAGCTTTCCTCAATTTTAAGTTGACCTTGAGACACCTTGACTCCCAGGTCAGCAGTAAGTCCAACACACGCCTGGCCTCTCAGACATTTCTGTTGAGGATGACCGCCATATTGACAATCACCGACAGTCAAGACCATCGCCACGGGCAACATGACCAAGCTAAAGCTGGCTCAGTACATCCTGACTTAGGAAAGAGGCAGTCATGTAGATTACTAACAAGACTTAGCCAAACTCCTCCGGACTGCAGAGATGGTCCCTTGAGTAAGAACCATGAAAGACTTGAGTCCTCCCCAAACAGTATTTGTTGCGATCCATTCTGCCTTCCTTGAGGAATTACTCAATGGAAGAGACATATTTGAGGACCTGGTGGCTCATGGATATCCGTAAGAAAAAGAGGTTCTGGCAAATTCCATCAGTGACACACTGTCACCAGAAGTGCATTGCTCATAGAGTTAAAGGCAGAGCACCTGCTTTTGGATGCTGATATGAAAAAAAAACTTTGAAGACTATAGCTTTGGCGTTACATTCACCTTTGGCAACAAGCTAGATATCTTCATTGGCCATCCCCCTTTAGGCTGCCCTGGAAGTCTTCCAAGTCCAAATAAGATAGACCCACAGTAGACGTGTGGAATCTGAGGATCATCCTATATACACTGGTCTGCAAACCCCTTACCTTTTGATGGGCCCCTGCCTTCAAGGAGCTGCAGGAGTCAGTACTTAATGAAATAGACCATATGCCCTTTCACATGTCCAGGAAATGTGAAAAACTGCTCAAGAAATTTCTCATTCTCAATCCCAGCAAAAAAGGTACTTTAGAGCTCATCAGGAAAGATCCATGAATAAACACAGGTCGTGAAGATGAACCAAACCTTATGTGGAGCCACTCTCTTGACTACCAGGAACCCTGACGGTGGTGTCCAGTGTGACAAAAGGGAAGAAGTCCAAGGCTCACTGATGGCTGGAAGCACAACCAAGTGATGGCCATTTATCTGCTTCTGAGGTACAAGAGAGCCGAGCAGGAGGGCCATGTCATTGCCCCGAAACCCCAGACTTTGGTGAAGCTAATCAACAGCAGCCCACCAAGGATCCACCTGAAGTTTCTGCTAACACACAACAGTGAGGTGTTAGCGAGCTGGCAGCCCCTTCCACTAATTCCTATTTTAAGAATACTCAGAGGGGCAACACAGAACATAAGCCACCTGAAGAGGACCAAGTGTAGGGCAGAAGGGTAGCGGCAAAGCCAAAGAGGGGAAGAGACCACCTAGCCTCCAGCACAAATCAATGCAGGAATTGTCTGCTTTGGGAGTGAGCAAGCTCAGGCCAGGCCTCCATGCAAAAGGGCAAAGACAGCCTAACCCTGCCAAGGTCAAGGGCTCTAAGGTGTCTGCACCCTTCCAACACCCCAGTTTCCTTGACAAAGCCATGCCTCCATAGAGATCCACGCATTACGGTTCCCCAGGGCCTCAGGGCCATGCCCCATAGGGAAGCTGGGATGTGTCCCCAGCCCAGACTCCCAAGGGTGTCCTTGTCTTCCAACCACACATCAGAAGTAGTGGCAGAGCCACAGAAGGAACCAGCGGCCTCCAGGGTGTGTCCAAAAGAAGCTCCATCCATCGGGGCAACCTCTGAAGGATAAGCCACCCCAGCCTTCCTTCCGAAGGACCAGCAAGGGCTTCTTCACCAGGTTCAAGTTCAAGTTCATACTGAAATTTCTGTGTTTTGGCTTTGTCAAAAGAAATCTTGACAGTATGAGGCGGGTGGGAGACACTTCCCCCTCATGGAGTGGGAGCACAGGCAGTGAGAAAGAAAAACCGTGAGAAGGCCAGGTCGTGCTCACGACGCTTGAAGACCGTGAACTTCATGGAGCCCAGCGAGAAGGTGCAGGGCTTCAGCCAGGTGCTGGAAGCAAAGGGCGGTCAGTGCGAACTGAGCAGGAGGCCTGCGCTGCTGTCAATGCCCGGCGCCGGGGCCAAGAGGACAGGGGTCCAAACGGTCATGGCCGCCTCTCTACGTAGCTCCTTTTCCGTGGAGAGCTGCGCTTCTGCGGATTTGGAAAGCATTGTCTCCACTCCCCCCCACCCCCACCCCCGCCGCTAAAAAAATCATTGCATCTTCTACCTTCAAAAAGTGGCCAGGAGCCTCCAGGGAGACAAGAGGTGGGGCAGTCGTTGCCCCCGCACCTGTTCGCATCCGGACTGCCTGGCCGCGCATCTCGGCGCCGGCTCTGCTGTCGTGCTTGTGGGGGAGGGGAGCCAGGGTTGCAAGAGGGCGGTTTGGTAACGTATCAGAACCCCTAACGGGAGCTTCCGGAGAAAATCTCTTGGGCGAGTTTTGCTGAGCAGGCCTGACTAGTATTACAGTGACCACAGTGACGAAAAGAGTTTGGGGTTGATCATAAGAAAGCTGGGATGAAACTGAAATGTGCGCGCAGCAGGCGCTGTTTGGGTTATAGGATGCTCATTCTGGCTGCAGGTTAGAGACTCGATGGATAAGCGGCCACGTGCTCTTTATGTTTTGAAAGTGGCCTCTTACCGCAAGGACAGTGAGGGAGACAGCAAGAACAAGGTCAGCTCAAATCATTGATGGCTGGGCAACCTCTCGTTTATAATTTTTTTCCCCATTCTACTTAATTTCTTCCAGAATACAAAAACGAGAGGATGCTTCCCCAGCTTGTTGTATGTGCTATAATTTCCATGCAATGACAAGAGAAATTCAAGAATCTTCTATGGAACTCAACTCATGGATGTTAAAATTTATACAGAAGAGCAAGGTGCCAAGGACAGGCCTTCCTGAAGAAGAACAAAATTAGGAGGCTTTAATAATGAAGACAATGTGATGTAGGTGGGGGGATAAACAAATGCAGAGCCCAAGAAACTATTAGTATGTTAACTCTCATGGTTTCTCTTAAACCCACCCTAATCAGGCTTGTTCCCCCCACCCCTACCCCAACGACTGCATTAAAACTTCCTTTCAAGTCATCAGTGATCTGGACAATGACCTACATCCAATTGCTAATTCTCAGTCTTCAATCTAACCTAACATACTTTGGACATGAACTCGGGCAAACTCCAGGCGATGGTGAGGGACTGGGAAGCCTGGCATGCTGCAGTCCATGCTGTTGCAAAGAGTTGGACTTGACTTGGCGACTGAACAACAACAAAACATACTTTCTCACTCATGATGCTTTCTCAACACCACATTCTCTTGGTTTTTCTCTCACCTCAGTGATCAGTTCTCTGTCTCCTTCGTGCTCTTCTCCCCAAACATTTAGTGTTGAAATTTCCCATGGCTCACTCTTCAGTTCTGTTTCCATATCTCCTCCATACACATTGAGTTTCTAGGGCCATCTTATCTCAAGTTTCAGAAGTTGAACCCTTGAGTCCCAGATCTATACACCTAGCCCAGTCGAAACTTAAATATCTAACTGTCCATTTCACATTTTCACTTGGATGTCTGATATCTCAAACGCAGCATGTCCACAGTGGAACTTCTGATGTTTGTTGCTGTTGTTCAGCTGTTGAGTCATGTCTGACTGTTTGCAACCCCATGGACTGCAGCACGCCAGGCCTCCCTGCCCCTCACTATCTTCCGGAGTTTGCCCAAGTTCTTGTCTGCTGAACTGGTGATGCTATCCAACCACCTAATCCTCTGCCACCCTCTTTTCCTTTGGCCTTCAGTCTTTCCCAGCATCAGGGTCTTTTCCAATGAGCCAGCTCTTTGCATCAGGTAGAGAAAGTATTGGAGCTTCAGCTTTAGCAACAGTCCTTTCAGTGAATATTCAGGGTTGATTTCATTTGGGATTTGACTGATTTGATCCTGCTGTCCAAGGGACTCTGATCTTTGCCATGCCATCAGGCCAACTCCACCTATAGTCCTTCCAGTTACTCAAGGCAAACATCTCAGAGCTGTCCTGATTCCTCTCTTTCTTTCATACCAATATAGAATCTATCAGGGACTCCTGTTGACTTTACCTTCAAAATAAATGCAGAATCTGAACATCTCACTGCCTCCACTGCTGCCACCTGAGTTGGAGACACCCATAAGTTCTCCCCTGGATTATTATAGTAAGACTCTTGCTTCCAATGTTGTTTTTTGTAGTCATAGTAACAGAAGAGATTCTTAAAAACAAAACCAAAAAAAAGGATAAAGTCAGATCATGTCAGTCCTCACTCAGAACCCTTCAGTGGTTCTGTTTGACTCCCCCCCTTGAAGCCAAACGCCTTCAGACAAGGTGTTGTATGATTAGGTCTCCATTAGACCTCTGCTCTTGCTACTCTGCTCCAGCCCCATCGGCATATCACACCTGCCAGGAAACTCATTTCTGAGTGCCTTTGTACTGGATGCTGTTTTTGTAAGGGAACCTCTTCCCCAGGGATCTTCCAGGCCAGCTCCCTCACCTCCTTCAACTTTTACTCAAATGTCATCTTCCCAAGAGACCCATCCTGATGACCATGTTTATAATGGCAAGTCACCTCCTCACTCCACATGCACAAGATTCTCCATCTCTTTGCTCTGCTCTTTTTGAAAACTGCACCTATCAGGGGCTGCCCTGGCGGTCCAGTGGTTGGGACTTCACATCCCAATGCAGGCGGCGCAGTTTCGATGCTTGGTCAGGGAGCTAAGATTCTACATGCCTCATGGCCAAAAACCCAGAAAAACATAAGACGGAAGCAATATTGTAACAAATTCCTAAAGATTTTATTTTTTAATATATATATATATATATATTTTTTTTGGCTGTGCTGGGTCTTCACTGCTGGATGAGAGCTTTAGTTGTGGTGAGCAGGGGCTGCTCTTGGTTGCAGTGCACAGGCTTTCATTGCAGCGACTTCTCTTGTGTCAGTGCACCGGACCAAGGCACTTGGGTTTCAGTAGTTGCAACTCACGGGTTCTAAAGTGCAGGCTCAGTAGTGGTGGTGCATGGGCTTAATTTCTCTGCAGCACTTGGGATCTAGTTCCTGGACTAGGGCATACCTGTGTCCCCTGCATTGGCAGGCAGATTCTTAACCACTGGACCACTAAGGAAGCCCAATAAAGACTTTAAAAATGGTCCAAGTCAAAAAAATCTTTGCAAAAGAAAATAGCACCTATCACCTAACATCTTTCAATAGATTGTATAATTTGCTTTTTTTATATGTTTATTATCTGTCATCCCCTACCAAAATGTAAGACAAAGATAGGGATTCTTTTTTTGTTTGTTTTTTAAGGATAGGGATTCTTGTTTGTTTTGCTGACTGTTGTTTCTCAAAAACCTAGAAGGGTGCCTGGGTCATGTTGGCACTCAATAACTGTTTGATTAGATGAATGAAAGTGTGAGAGAATAAGGAGGATAGGGTGGGATGGAACCAGGAGAGTCACAGAGGTAAAGGGGAGTGTTCTATTTCTTAAATTGGTGGTATGTTCATAAATGCACCCTTTATTTTTAAAAAAACATATGTATATGCATACTGGTTTATAATGAATATTTAATAATAATAAAAATAAAAATCTTTATTGTCCAGCTTTACTGACTCCCTAAGGGTTCCACAAAACTGAGTTTTCATTGTACCTAGCATATTATGCAGAGAAGGCAATGGCACCCCACTCCAGTATTCTTGCCTGGAAAATCCCATGGGCAGAGGAGCCTGGTAGGCTGCAGTCCATGGGGTCGCACAGAGTCAGACACGACTGAGTGACTTCCCTTTCACTTTTCACTTTCATGCATTGGAGAAGGAAATGGCAACCCACTCCAATGTTCTTGCTTGGAGAATCCCAGGGACAGGGGAGCCTGTTGGGCTGCCGTCTGTGGGGTCGCACAGAGTCAGACACGACTGAAGCAACTTAGCAGCAGCAGTATATTATGATCACTGAACAGAGGACATTGATGTTTCTGTTGTTTCTTTTTGCTCCTTGAGACAGGCCAGTCATGGCCCTGGCAACCAGTAGGAGGATGGCAACTCAAGAGAAGAACATGTTTTGAAAAGAGTGCTTGAAATAACATTCTAGACTTAGAGAATAAAATGGAGCACAGTGAATCTTCCCTCTCTTTTCCTCCTGATTTTTTATAATGACTATAATATCAAAATGTCTCAGCTGCAGATACACACCGATACCGGAGCTCACTGCAGTATTTCCCGGCTGACACACACTGATAAAGAGGGCTTTCCCTAGCAGACAGAGCACTTGCTCTTCTTCAGCTGCTATTTTCATTGTGCCTTTTAGTGTGCTTCTCATCGTTGGGAAATTTTGAAAAAAGTTCTGCCAAGGACAGAAAAGGGAATTTCTTTTTCTTTTTGGGGGGCCACATCACATGGCTTGTGGAATCTTAGTTCCCCCACCAGGGATCCAATCTGGCCCTCAGCAGTGAAAGCGCAGAGCCCTAACTACCAGACCACCAGGGAATTCTCCTTTCAGTATATTGTTCTAAAATTTGCTTTTTGTCCTTTATTTGGAAACTCATTGATTTCACCATGAAAATAGTTTTGAGGAGAAAATAAAAAACCAAGGGATTTACGTGAAGATGTAGCAAATAATTTTTAAGTGTAATCTTATGCAAAAACAAGGTAAACTGTTTCTTATGCGAAAACAAGGCAAACCGTTTTAGGGCCTTGAACTCCTGTATCTTGTTTACATTGTTAGACATTTCAAATCAATAGCTTTCTTAAAACTGAGTTTGCCCTTTCTTCCAATCACTTTGCTCCAGGAAGACTTCTATGTAATGAACTCCTCAGATGACCAGAAAATGCAGTTCCAGTTCTATGAAAATTTAATCAGATGTGAATTACAACCCCGTTCTGTGTCTGCAGATTTGGAGTGACAATGGGTTTGTGCCCTTCGAGAACCGGGTCATGTTGAAGAGTCCTGTGCTTTTTTTTTACCCTAATTGAAATCCAGCTGGGATGGTTGCAGAGCGTGTTCAGAATGTAAGTGGCTCTCCTTTTATAACGAGAAGAAAAGAGGCAAACTACCTCTTCATTCCTGATGGGCTGTGCCTAAAGACGGGTCGGGAGACAGAGACATCAGATAAAGGCTGTCTGCCATCTAAGTTCTAAGAATCATGCAGAGGACAGAGGTATATATCAAAAGGAATCCCAAGTGAGGTCAGTGCCCTAGAGAGACCTCTCAGGATTTCCTGCAAACAACTTCTAGAGAATGAATACAGCGAGTCAGGGGCAGAGAGGAGCTCATTTGTATTCTCTTCCCTGCGCCTTGCCAGTTGTAACCTCTGGCAGCGTACAACTCTCTGTAGGGCTTGGGCTGGGAGAAGAGCGCGGCCCAGCGGGCCCGGAGGGTGTCACTCACCGCCCAGCCTTGCCCTCGCGGGCCAGCGACCAATGGGCATAGGCCGGGCCCGGCAGCGCGACCAACAGGAGCCGGCGGGCGGAGGCTCTCTGCCCTTTAAGGAGCCTCTGGGCGCGGGGTCCCGGGAACCCGGCGCTTGGAGACAGGCATCGTCCAGGTTTAGCCGCCATGTCCCTGCAGGTGAGCTGGGTGTGCTAAAACTGCTGGGGGCGGGGAGGAGCGTCCGTCCCGGAGAAAAGCGCTCGAGTGGGGCGTGGGGCCGGCGTGACGGCCCGCCGGGGGCGAGGCGCATCTCTGACCCGCCGCTTCGGGCTGCTGCTGCCAGTCGCCTTTGTCCCCGGTGGCAGTCCGAGGGGACCCCCGAGACACGCCCACCCCATGCTCAGCGCCCCCTTACTGCGCGTAGTCCGCACCGGTGCACTCAGTTGACGGCGTGCCGGGCTCCCTATAGCAACTCTTGTGAACCCCGGGGACTGGTTAGACGCAAACCCGGCACGGGCGGGGGGAGGGCGGGCGCGGCGTTGCTCCCGGCGGACCCGGTGGGCCTGCCCAGCGCTCTCTTGCTATCGTGGAGAGGGAGGTGTGGGCGGCTGCGGCCTTACCTTGCTCCTTGGGCACGTCTAGGGGTTCTCCCAGGCAAGTGCAGAGATCTGGAAAACCACGATCTTAAAATACTGTTCTTATGATCTTTAGAGGGAAAAAAATATATACGTTCAGGGTGGAAATTTGAGAGAAAGAGAACAAATATGAAGGAAAAAAGGGAAAGTGTTAGTCTCTCAGGCCTGTCCGACTCTTTGTGACCCCATGGACCCGCCAGGGCTCTTCTGTCCATGGAATTCTCCAGGCAAGAATACTGGAGTGGGCAGCTATTTTCTCAAGGGGATCTTCCCAACCCAGATATGAAACCAGGCGGATTCTTCACCAGGGAAGCCCATAATATAAAGTAAAACATCAGGCATTCCTTCACCCAAGTGATAATCACAGTAGCACTAAGTTACTTTCTCAAGTGTTCGAGAAACATCTCTGTGATATGTGAATGTTTATACACACACTTTGCTTTTTATATAATTTTGCTTGCTCCCTCTCTCTTTTTGTACTATGAGCTTTTTGTCACTACTAAATATTCTTTAAAATTTTTAAATTGTCTGCACTGGGTACATGGCAGGGTGTACCCCATGGGACAGTGGTGACACCAGGGTCACTGCTACACCAAGGGTGGGGTCGGAGGCCTTGTGAAAACATGAACGGGAGAGGGTGTGAGGAGAGGTTTTAAGGGAGTTGTTCTGAAGACCCTTCAGGCACAGGTGCAGGGGAAATCCAGTGGGTCAGCTTTCAGCCAGGGTGCTGAGGACCCGACTCCAGCAGAGTGAGCTTAGCGGAGGTTTAAATTCCTCACCCAAAGCTGCGAGCCCAGCTCTGCAGCAGCACGGGAACATCATCCAACTTTCCCTTTGGCTCAGAGTTCTTGGAATTAAGTGTAAATGACTGTACCTTTAAATCCCTGTTTCTGGGATTTCCCTGGTGGTCCAGTAGTTAAGACTCTGTGCTTCACCGCAGTGGGTGTAGGTTCCATCCTTGGTCAGGGAACTAAGAACCTGCATGTGGTGAGGTGTGGCCAAAGATTAAAAGAAAAAAAAAATCTGTTTCTCACCTATGATGATTTCAGACTCTCCTAATATCTACTCACTTTTCATTCATGTATTCAACAAGGAGGTACAGGGCTCAGATGGGCTCCTACCACCTGCCAGCACTCTGTTAAGGCAAGGCTCTTGCTACTGAGATGAACATTTGTGCCTATCCTCTGTTCTGAATACTTGGGGGGAACAAATACATTCCCACCAGCCTTTGTGCTGAGCCCTAATAAATACTGTTGGGGCTGCCTGGAACCCCCTTCCCTGTCTCTGTCCATCCCCTAGGCACTGACCCCTCCCCAGGCTCAGCTAAACATCATCTCCTCTAAGAATGTGCCTTCCACCCTCGTGACTACTCCCTTCTCTGTGGTCCCAGGGCACCCACTGCTCCTCTGCTTGAGCAAGTATCACATGATCACTGTGACCCACTCATCTCCTACAGGACGCTGAGCTTTGTGAAAGCTGGCTGCCCTGTTCATCCCAGTCTGCTCTCCCAAGGCCTGGCCCCTCAGAAGTGTTCAATACATATTGAATCAATAGTGTGATACAAGTGGTGAGCTCTGGGCCGGCAGAGTCAGCAGAATGAAGTCAAGAATATTTACGGTCTTATTCTTGTTTCATCCTCGTGCTTCCCAGCTGAGGCTGATGCCTTTTTTTTGAGCTGAAGCCAAATCTCTCCATTGCTTACACAGAGTCCCAGGGCAGTGTGTCTCCAAGCTAGAATTAAAATCCAGGATCCTGATGCGAGCCCGATGTTTTTCCTTCCACGGCTCATCGTGGTTGGGCTGGGAGAAGGCACATCAAAACTGCCATGTAGAACACAAGTGTACCACGTTGGGGGCCAGGGAAGGGCATGCTGGAGAGACGGACTGGCCCTGGGCCCTGCTCTGGAATGGGTTTTTCTTCTCTGCCTGGTGAGAGATTATAGAGGGGACCCCTGAAATTGCCTGGGAAATGGTCAAGGGCTCCACTTTGGAGAGGGTCCAAGACTTTCATGAGCTTGTCAGATGGTTCCATACCCCTCAAAACATGAAGCACAGTCTTCCAAAAACTCCTTCCTGGAAGGCAGGGACTTAGCATGGTTTCTGAAAAGCCTTAGAATTCGTATCAAGGCTTAGCTTGCCAAAAGGACTTGAGTTGCTGTCATTGGAAGATGGCACGGGACTTCACAGCAGATAGAACACCCGAGATGCCTGCCAACCCTGAAGGGAAGGATCCTTATACCTCCTGGACAGTGTCTCCCTGTCCTGCCCTTAGGAAGCTGAGGGCAGTGATGTAGCATTTTAACTTTGTCCTTATTATAGATACAATATGTACACATTATGGGAAATTTGGAGAGTATTGATGGTTTTTTTTAAAGAACAGGAAACTTACCAATAGAGGCCATTAGTATTGACACATTTTAGTATATTTAGATGTCTCTTCAAGAAACTGATTTCATTTCCTTTGGATAAATACTCCAAAGTGGGTTGTGAGATCATATAGTAGTTCTTTTTTAAATTTTTTTGAGGAAGCTTCACACTGTTTTCCACAGTGGCTGCACCAATTTGCATTCCCACCAAGGTGTATAGGGTGCCCTTTTCGCCACATCCTCATCAGCACTGGCTATTTCTTGCCTTTTTGATCATAGCCGTTCTTACAGATATGGGGCGATATGTCATTGTTGTTTTGATTTCATTTTCCTGATGCTTAATGATGTGG
The DNA here is from genome assembly GCF_003369695.1 of Bos indicus x Bos taurus. Lineage (NCBI taxonomy): Eukaryota > Metazoa > Chordata > Mammalia > Artiodactyla > Bovidae > Bos > Bos indicus x Bos taurus. The sequence goes on from NC_040088.1 coordinate 53,711,864, forward strand.
AGCATCATTTCAGGTCCCTATATATCTTCTGTGGAAAAATCTCCCGACTCTTTTAAAATCAGATTGTTTTGCTTTTTTTTTTTTTGATGTTCAGTCATATGAGTTCTGTATGTATTTTGGAAATTAGCCCCTTATCAGATATACAGTTTGCAAATATTTTGTCCCGTTCAGTGGGCTGCCTTTTCATTTTGTTGATGGTTTCCTTTGTTGTGCAGGAGCTTATTTGTTTGCTGTAGTCTCTTGTGTTTATTTTCATTTTAACTAGTTTTGCTTTCAGTGTCACATCCAAAAATCATTGCTAAGAATGATGTCAAGGAACATTCTATGTATTTTTCTAGTTGTTTACAGTTTAAATCTCATGTTCAAGTCTATAATTCATTTTGAGTTGATTTTTGTATGTGGTGTAAGATGGAGTCCAGTCTCATTTTTTTGCATGTGTATTCAGTTTTCCCAGAATTGTTGACTGAAGACACTGTCCTTTCTGTACTGTATATTCTTGGGTCCTTTGTCATAAACGAATAGACCATATATGCATGGGTTTATTTCTGGGGTCTTGACTCCGTTCCATGGATCTTTGTGTCTGTTTATGTCAGTACCATATAGTACCATACCATATATTTTGCTTACTATATAGCTTGTAATATTATTTTAAATCAGGAATTGTGATGCCTCCAGCTTTGTTCTTCTTTCTCAAGATTGCTTTAGCTTTTATAGTTCCATACACATTTTGCTGCTAAGTCACTTCAGTCGTGTCCGACTCTGTGTGACCCCATAGATGGCAGCCCACCAGGCTCCCCTGTCCCTGGGATTCTCCAGGCAAGAACACTGGAGTGGGTTGCCATTTCCTTCTCCAATGCGTGAAAGTGAAAAGTGAAAGGGAAGTCGCTCAGTTGTGTCCTACCCTCAGTGACCCCATGGACTGCATGCAGCCTTCCAGGCTCCTCCATCCATGGGATTTTCCAGGCAAGAGTACTGGAGTGGGGTGCCATTGCCTTCTCTGCCATACACATTTTAGGATTACTTTTTCTCTTTCTATGAAAAATACCATGGGAATTTTGATAGTGAATTGCATTGAGTTTGTTGATGACTTTGGGTAAGATGAACATTTTACTGTTAACTTTTTCTATCCATGAACAGGGAATATCTTTCCATTTATTTATGTATTCTTCAGTTTTTAAACATTTAGATAAACATTTTAAATATTAAGAATTTTATTTTGTCCTCTGTATCAAATACATAGGTGCATTGTCCATGTAACAGGTAAGGACCAGAGGAAGTATCCACAAGTTAAAATAAGAATAATTCTGGTGGAACCAGAGCAGTAATAGTTCATTTCTGATTGAAAGCTTCCTGTCCTCTTTAAGTTCCCCTGAAGCAAATAAACCTGCCAAAAGTTAGCAAATGCACTGTGTCTTTTTGTTTTAGGCTGATTTTGACAAGGCGGCCAAAGACGTGAGGAAGCTGAAAACCAGGCCAGATGATGAGGAATTAAAAGAGCTCTATGGACTCTACAAACAGTCTGTAATTGGAGACATAGATATTGGTATTGTGCTGTCATATTTAAAAATAACAGTACACTTTATTGAACAGTGTAGAAGCATAAAATAACAAGTAATCCTGTGAATATCTGTCCTTCTTTTGGCAGAGTGTCCAGCACTGTTAGATCTAAAAGGAAAGGCTAAGTGGGAAGCCTGGAACCTTCAAAAAGGTAGTTAGTTTTTTAAATGTTACACGAACCTTCTTAATTTCCACATACATCGGTCGGTGAGTCAACCTGTTTGTATCTTTCTAGGATTATCAAAGGAAGATGCCATGAATGCCTATATTTCTAAAGCAAAAGAGCTAATAGAAAAATACGGAATCTAGAATCCAGCCCGTGAGAGAATTTTCCTTTTGAAGCCTTCATAATGGTATCGTGACCTAATACTTAGGGGAGAAATGCACTGTGACTCTTGATGGGTCATCAATATTTTTGCTGGTAACATGACTTGTCATTCTGAATTAGAGGTATGCTGAAACTACGTGTTTAACGAAACTTTACTTTCTAAAACCAGGCAATTTTTAAGAGTTCTTTTTAAAGTGTTGCTCTGGTAGTGTGTACACAAAAACATTAATCATTGCTTGTTCTTTTGACTCCTCTGTTTTTTCTGCAGTGAAGTGGTCTTACTGGTATAATCGGCACAGATTATTAAGAACTAATCACAAGGGTCTTTGTTTCACTGTGTAGCTTTGGGGTTCACACCAACACGAGCCTCAGCAATACAGACACACCCGGCTCCAGGCTCCCTTCAGTGACTGATTTATAGGTAACCCAAGGCAAGTTACTGAAGCTTTGCTAAAGCTCATCTGTAGGGTAAGGGGAAAATGTTGATCTCAGAGGGTAAGAATTGAATGAGGTACCTGTAATTATCCTACCTTAATTTAAAAGTGTATACTATATAAAACCTGATAGCAAGCAACAAAACTTTAAAAAATAAACTTATGAGTCTATCTCAAACTCTTCAAAGAAAGAATAAAAGCTGTCACGGGCTATCAACTATTCAAGTTTCTACGCTTAAGACAAAAACGTCAGGCTGAAAGGTAGTAGCTGGTGATGACAGACTGTGCAGTATGCCTCTGAAGTCCAGTTTTATCAGAGTGAAAATGCAGAATCTGGAGTGTCTGTTGGACCAGTTTGCAGTCTCACTTGGCTGTCCACAGGCTCTCTGAAAGAAGGTGGTCTCATTTTCAGAGTCCTAACATCTGCTTGAGATTCCACAGGCTAGAAATCTTTCCAGACTGGGTGCCTGTCCCCTGCTGAAGGGTGTAGGTTTGGTGTTGTGTGAGAGATTGATTTCATGTGACTTAAGAAAAAAAATTTTGGATCAACTAGATGAATTTTCAGGGAATTATTTTGGGTGAAATAAAAGCCAGTCCCAAAAGGTTGTATATTGTATGATCCTGTTTATGTAACATTCTTGAATTGGCAAAATTACAAACCTTGAGGACTGAACAGTGATTGCCAAGGAGGAGGGGAATGGGGGAGGATGTTAAAAGGCCAGCAGGAGGGATCCAGCGGTGATGGGATGTTCTGTATCAATGTCATCCCCTGATTGGCCGGTGACCCTAGAATTTCTCACGATGTTGCCATCTGGGGAAACTGGGGAGCTCTGTGTTGTTTCTTAGAACCCCATGTGAATCTACAGTTCCCTCAAAATAAAAAGTTTAATGAAAAACAAATCTAGCTTGATTTCTAATCTGGAAAACTTTGGAAAGTAAAGGTGATTCTCCTCTGTACTAAGTGTTGCCTAAAGACAGAAGCCTTCCACGAAGAAGTCAACACCCTCTTCCAGCGGAGGGCTCAGAAACTCTTCGAGCTGTTCCTGTGTGGACCTCACATCCACCCCAAAAGCCTGGCGTCGGCTGCATCATGAGATTCCTATTTGTGGACTGTAGTAACTACAGGTTGTTCGAATGAATAATCACAAATCTAGATTCCTTTAGCACCAATCCTTCCAGAATGGAGCCCTGTATCCTACACCAAAGAGTAAAGCACAGTTCAGTGCGTACTAAACAGGGAACATAGTTTCTTGAGGTTACCTTTAGCTCAAATGTATTACATGAATTCTAACTCAAAACCCTTCTCCCCGCCATGGTGAATTTTGTATTATTTTCACTTTGTTAAAAAGAAACAATGGGGACTTCCCTGGTGGTCCAGTAGCTAAGACTCAGAGGTCCCAATGCAGGGGCCCGGGTTTGATCCCTGGCCAGGGAACTAGATCCCACATGCTGCAGCTTAGAGTTCACATGCTGCGACTAAGACCCACTGCAGCCAAGTAAATAAATAAATATTAAAAAGAATGATACATTCTAAAAAATCCCTCTTGTGTGCATTTCCCTTAAACTTACTAAGATTCTCTATATACTATTTTTAAACCAACAAAAACACAACCCCCTATTATGTGATCCCAAACACATCCATGCTTTAGAAGCGACATTTTAGTGTGTCAAGCTGTGTCAAGCATTTGAAGCCATAAGGAAGAGACACTGGTTGCATGAAGTAGGGGCTTTATTGTGAAGAACTGAGGGAGATAACAAATCAAGGTGCCAATTGAACAGCTAGGATTCCAAGAGACACACACAGTTTGGGACTTGGCAGAGATGGCAGGACCCGTGTAGCCCTGGGGATATGGTGCCTCTCCATCCAGGCAGTAGGTATGTATGAATCCTACCAGTGGTGTTCTGCCGTTGCTCGGACTCAAGTCATTCTCCTATTTAATTTTTCCCCTTTTTTTTTCTGTCTGTTTCCAACTGGTGTGCTTTCTCTCTATGTCTGGTTCAGATGATCACACACAAAGCTGAGGCAGCCTGTTGGGTCTGGCATTTGTGCTTGACCCTCTGTATGCCAAGGACTAGACCCCAAACAGTTGCCCTGAGTCCCAGTTGGTCATTGCATAAAGAGCAGCAGGGACACACAGAGACAACAGGCAATCCAGGTTGGAGGAACCCCTTAGAAGAGAACCTAAGAAGGCTACAGGCATTCCGGGGACTTGCCAGGACAGGCAGCAATGATTATTCAGGGCTGTCTTCTTTTAACAGTAGGCTACATTTCCTCATTGAATGGGGCAACCCTATATTTCAAAAGGTGAGATCAGGCTTTGGACCACAGTGTGTTAATGAAACAGTCATTTCATTTCAAGCACTTCCCCTGTCTGTGATTTTCACTGTCAGAATAACCGAAAGGAAGAAATAAATCATCGACCAAGCAGGAATTTCATTGACAAACCTTCCACAGATGAGACTCAAATGAGATTCTAATACAAAGAAGAAAGACCCTCCCGGAAGTATTCTTGACCCATTCATCTTTCATCCCCTAGATACGTAAATGCTCTGGGGAAATACATTTGTAGATAACCATCACCCTGACAGCAGCAAATGTATCATTTTCCAATCTCTGAAACAAAGTCCTAAGCTACTCTAAAAAACTGAAGAAGAGTATCAGATAATCAACTGGACTGTTTTAAGACCAAGAAGGGGAGATATCTGTCAAGAGGTGAACGCTGATATTTCTAGAGTCTTGGTTATGTACTTCTTGATGAAGCTTGTGTTGGAAGGTTCCATAAGATAGAAGTGGTTTCCTGGAAGCACAAAACTGTCGAAACTTCCACTGGTTACGTCTTTCCAGGCTGAAAAAACAGAATTGTATTTAATAACAGATGACGCCACCACCCACAGAGTTACTCCCAGGTGTTGCTTTTCTAAGAGCACACTAGTCGTAGGGTTACTTCCATGGTCTCATGTTCTCTACACCCTGAATGTTTAATTTCTCAGAGACCTAGCAGTATACAGTGGTATCACCCACATTCTCCCATTTTACACACAACTGACATCTCTCCGTTTACACTAGATAAAACCGGGACCAGTTTTCTACTCCATGTGACTGCCAGTTGAGAGTTTTGTTGTTGTTGTTAACACTAATACTTTTATTTGCCTTTGTGCCCTATACTGACCAGACCATTTTTACACAAATGAATCGTTTAAAAAAGACACTTACTTGAAGTATAGCAATAGTTTAAGGATATAAAAAGAAGCATGGGTATTACACATCCCCTTGTAGTGTATGAAAAAAAAGTGTGACTGGATTTATGTACTAGTACAGGACATTTAAAAAAATCAGATCTGTGCTGTAAGGCATGCCAGCACCTCTGACATGGAAATCATCAGATATCTCAATAAAACACGTCAAACCATCAAGATCACTTCACCTTCCATATCCAGTGGTATATCTTCAGATCCAGAAAAGCATGTTATGTCACAAGAAAGACGAGTCTTAGAGGGTATGTCAGAGCTGCAAATATAAAGGAGCCGGTTAGTAACGTTTCATAATAGACACCCCCTAGAATCTTTTCCTATTAATAACCTCATTTAAATCAAACAAGTCCTCACTTCCTTCCCTTTTACTGTTTACAGCAAAACAAACATTTTATTTTTTTTAATCCGTGGCACGTTTACATGTCAGCACCTGTCTGAGAGTCACTGTGGTCCAGGTTATTTTCCAAGATCTTCTGGCTTCTAGAACAGTCAGGTGCAGACAGGTAGCACCTGGGCACCCGGTCCAACACAAAATGGGGCTGGCTATGTAGTATCTTTAACTGTCATTCCCCTGAAATAGCCACCTCTCTATCCTCCAGCCCTCCCTTGTTTGGGAGAGGGTTGCTGTGTGCAGGTTCAATCCTGGGTCAGGAAACTAGGATCCCACATCCAATGTGGTGTGCCCCAAAAGAAATAATACTAAGCAAGAAAGGGCCACGTGTAGGTCTCCTGAAGGAATGTGGTCATCCTAAGAGAGTCAGGAAGCCACCAGGAGGATTTAGCGCAAGGCACATCGTGACCAGACTTGACAGTCATCCCTTCTGGTACAATGTGTCGAGCAGACTGAAGGGGACAAAGAATTGTCTATTTCAATAGTCCGGGCAAGAAGTCCCACTTCTGCCTGGAATGTAGAAAACCAGGAGCACCACTTGTGGCCTAACAAGGAAAAAAGCCCGACAAACTGCAAAACCATAAATTCTTGAACTCTTCAGGAAGCTGAGTTTGCAAGGCAAACCAGAAACCGAACTCCAAGGAAGACTGGGCCCCTCTAAGGAGAGATGGGTCACAGGGACTGGCTCATCATGTGGGCAGAGCACAGGATGAAGGGTGTCTGCTGTCCATGTGGGCGAGAAGGAACCAGCTACAAATGCTCAAGTGCTGGGGACCAAGCATGGGGTGATGTGTCAGATGCAGTTCACACTGACTCACAGGCTTCTGTCCATGGCCCCCACTAGGGGTTCATGAGAAAGACTAGGAACAAGGCAGGAGGTCAGAAATAGCCCTCTCTGCAGGGCAGGTGGGCAGCAGGAAATTGGATGTGACCATCAGATGGACACTGACCCTGCCCCCAGTCAAGTCCTCCCCTCCTACCAAGCAGAAATCTCAGTTGCTAGAGGAGGGGCATCAAACACTTCCCCTCCACGCCCCCCACCCAGGGCACATGGGAAGACCCATGGATGTAGGGGATGGAAGCATTAACCCTCTACCCTGGGGGAAGGAATGGGAAGGGTCTTGGGCCCCCTCTGCTGTGCTTAGTCACTCAGTTGTGTCTGAATCGTTGCAACACCATGGACTGTAGCCTGCCAGGCTCCTCTGTCCATTGGGATTTTCCAAGTAAGAATACTGGAGTGTGTTGTCTTGCCCTCCTCCAGAGGATCTTCCCAACCCAGGGATCAAACCCAGTTCTCCCACCGGCAGGCAGATTCTTTACCATCTGAGCCACCAGGGAAGCTCAAGAATACTGGAGTGGGTAGCCTATCCCTTCTCCAAGGGATCTTCGTGACCCAAGAATCAAACCAGGGTCTCCTGCATTGCAGGTGGATCCTTTACCAGCTGAGCTACCAGGCCCCCAATTCTATACAAAAGCCAAGGCAAAGTCTTCTACTACTGGGGCGGGACTGGAAACTTCCACCCAATACCCACCAGACCCACCCACAAGGCCTAGACACAGAGGACCTGACTAAGACTGAAGCTGAAGATTGGCTCAGATGTCCAACAGCTCCCCTTGTTACCCCAGAGGCTAGCATCACACATAGGGGACCAAACAACAGCTGTCAGTGGGGAGAGCCTGGAGAGAGACAGAAAAATTGAGAAAAATTCTCCAGTCCAGTCTCCACAGTAAGCACGCAGTAACTTGGGAGAACCATTGCCCTGAAGTGTAACCATAGTAGCAACAAAACTGAAACTCAGCTCATCTCCAGTCTGGATTGACCCAACTCCCCACATTCATGGCCTGCCAGAGGAGATGTGCTCAAATCATAAAATATATTTATGTCAGTTTCATGCATGATATCTTTCAATAGAATATCTGTTTTATGCATGATACCTAGCTTTAAATTAAAAAAAAATTATCAGACACAAAAAGCAAGAAATAACTCCATTGTCAAGAGGCAAAGTAATTAAAAGAATAAGATTTAAATGGGCTTCCCAGGTGGCCCAGTGGTAACTTACCCACCTGCCAAAGCAGGAGACACAAAAGACTCCGGTTCAATCCCTGGGTGGCAAAGATCCCCTGAAGGAGGGCATGGCAACCCACTCCAGTATTCTTGCCTGGAGAACCCCATGGACAGAGGAGCCTGGCAGACTAGAGTCCATAGGATTGCAAAGAGTCGGACACGACTGACGTGACTTAGCACATACACACAAGACTCAAATAAGACCCAGATGTTGGAACTGTCAGACAAGGGCTTGACAGTCGCTATGATGGAGATGCCAAAGGGTTTCATAGGAAAGATGGACATATGTGAACAAATAGGGAAGTTCATTAGAGAGGTGAAGACTGCAAGAAAGAGTCCAAAAGAAATCCTAGAAATAAGCAGCAGCAGCAATAGGACATTCCTTTGACAAGCTCATCAGTAGATCTGATACAGCTGAGCAAAGTCAACGTGAAGATGGTTAATAGAAATTATCCAAACTGAAACGAAAAGAAAAAAAATTTTTTTTAAAGGAGAACATCTGAGAGCCCTGGGATGATGACAGACAGCCTGACATGTGTGTCATCAGGGTCCCAGAGAGAGAAGAGGACTGTGTGTTCGTCCGAGTAGGACAGGAGGACAGCTTCAGTGAAGTGGAGCTGCAAAGCCTTCCCTCCTGCCTCAGATTTTCCTTTTGACCTCCGGGCTTTGAGCCTTGGGGGTGGGTGATGGGCAAGGAGAGGGTGGAGAGACATTCCAGGCCTGATTTCCTGTATATTGGGAAAAGCTGAGTGCTGCAGAGAGGTGGAGAGAGGAAAGCAGACCAAGGAAGGGGAAGGAGCTGAAGCAGCAAGAGGAGAATCCAGAACAAGCTTAGGACATTTGAGATTTGGAGAGAGGAAGTGAATCCTTCTAAGTAGCTCCTGAGATTTGATTCTCTGAGGAGAGGGTGAGACTGTTAAAAATTTTTTTTTTTTTTTTTTGGTATTCTGCGAGTAGAATATCCTTGTGGATGACTTTTATTTTCAGTCTGGGGGAGGTTTCTTTTGAGACCTCTTGAGAGTTTAGCTAAACTGCTTTATAATGTTGGTGCCTCAGCAGCCATGCTGTGTGGCCAGGCAGCTTGTGAGAGCCTGGACCTGACACTTGGCCCTCCTGGAGCAGAGTCACAAACGGGTGAGTTCCTGTTGTGACCCTCCCCCAGTGGCCTAGGTGACAGCTGCTCTGGGCCCCCTGGAGCCTTCCCTTGTGTACCTTTTAGATAAACCTCCCATGAAGTTTACCAAAACCCGCTCTTTGGGGTTCGCTCTTTGGTCAATAGCAATCCGGACTTAGCCCAGGAACCCCAAAGCCCTCCACCCAGGCCTAAGGGCGTGTCCATCAGGTCCAGCCACCTCTCTGCCTGCAGTTGGCCTTGACCTCCCCGTGTGGCCCCACTAGGTGCACCATGGACCTCCTCCACCACCCGTGAGTCATGAACTTCTCTATTTCAATTTCTCTCAGGGTCTGTTGTTGAACCTTGGCTCCCTTTCCAGCACTCAGGGTTCTTCTTAACAAATGTTAATTCCCCAAAGTCATCAGAACCTCTGGTAGTGAATTGTTGGGTTGGATTTTTAAAAATTGAGGGTGGTTTGTTGTGTGCCATATCCACGGCGTCTCCCAAACACGACCTCCTTGCATCCTCACCCACCACACCTTGAGGGGTTTACTCTCAGCATCCCTTCCTCTGAGAGACGGGACCCTGAGTCCAAATCTCACAGCCACTAGGCCAGGGGTCTGGATCCTGGTGAACAGCCTCTGCAGAAGGCATGTTTGTACGAGGCTTAATTAAAAAGCAGCTTTTGCCTACGCTATTTCACTAATGTCCACAGTGCTTTGGATTACGTTTCCTTTAGTAGGGGTAGGGGATGTCAGACTTGGACTGGTGTTTCTTGGATTCTGACTCTACGCTAAGCCAGGAACACAGACAGCACAGCCCTATGGGGATCACGTTTGCTCAGACGGTTGGGGTAGAAATGGAAAGAGATGACAGACCAGGGCAGCTAGTGCCCGTAGTGGTGGAGCAGAGGTGAGCATTGGTGTGAACGCAGAGATGTGATAGAAATGAACAGGATTGTCTCTGTTCTCAAGGTGCTTCAAGTCTGCTCCACTTTTTTCCTTTTTTAAAGCTATTTGTATAAACTTCTACTCACAGGCACTGCCTGTGGAGGCCCTAGGTTCAGCTCCAGGCACAGTGGCAGAAAGAAAAGGAACACAGACCCGTCTGTCCGGCTCCTCCCCAAAGGAGACAAGAGCCAGACAAAATTGAAGAAATGCATGATGGTATATAATAGTGACTGAGGCCCAAATGCTGGCCCCACAGGACCTGCTGTGGGGAGATTAGGAAAAGGAGAACCTTGTGGTTTCAGTTTATTAGGGCCAGTATCTGGAACATTAGGACTTCAGTCCTATTAGAAGAATCAAATGTCAGTGAGACCTCTCAGGAGACAGGAATAGTCAGGTGTCATGGAGCCAAATGGGTTCTGGAACAAAATTCCCCCAAGAAGCAAACCACTCCCTTGTCCTGGATCACCTCCACATATTTAATAAGTAGGGATCCCCTTCTGCTGTTCCCCTAAGAAGATGAGCATCCTTTGACATTAGTAATTTATTCAACAAATGTTTTTTATGTGATAAAGCATACTGGATTGGCCAAAAAGTTCATTTGGGGATTTTGTAAGATCTTATGGAAAAACTCGAACAAACTTTTGGCCAACCCAACACACATTGAACCACATTTTTTAAAAAAAGATAAAGATGCCCTGTGCATCATTGATTGATGTAATTTCCATGCCCAGGCTCCATTTTAAGGCGGCAAAAATATCACAGGTGGGCCTCAAAAGAAAGCAAGTCAAACTCTGCCTTCCTGAATAAGGATCCTCAGAGAACAGCCAACCTGCATCTTCCATAGATAATTATTTTAAAAAGAGAGAGAGAGAAAAAAAAAACGTGCCTTAATGACTTACGTGACATCATTCAAAATATGAAGATCTGCTAACAATCTGGTAACAAATTCTGGACTCATTTTCTTATCAAAAAATTTGTCAGGAATGCCTCCCACTTTCTTCATTACATAGAAAATTTCTTCTTTACACAAATCATCTTTGTGGAGATGAATGCGGGCCTTTGACTTGAAACAGTAAAAACATTAGTCTGACATTTCATTTAAAGCACCTGCTCAGATGCTGAACGCTCTCTACGCTCCCTTTTGGTGATTTTGAGAATTCTCTGATCAGGGCTTTCCTGGTGGCCCAGGGGTTAAGAATCTGCCTTGTGGGAAGAACAAGGTGGCAGAGACGTAGGTGGACGTGGAGTACATGTCTCTCCACGGATACGTCAGGAATACACCTTCAGACACAGAAGTGCTTACAGACCATCACCTGATGGCAGACAGGAGTACCTGACCACCGGAAAAGAATCTGCCTTGGTAGTGCAGGGCACACTGGCTCAATCCCTGGTCCAGGAAGATCCCACATGCCGCGGAGCAACTAAGCCTGCCTGACACAACTGCTCAGCCCATGTGCAGCAGCTACTGAAGCCTGTGTGCGCTGGAGCCTCTTTCCACAACAAAAGAAGCCACTGCAATGAGAAGCCTGCACCACACCTAGAGAAGAGCCCTGGCTCTCTGCAACTTAGAGGAAGATGTACACAGCAACGAGGACCCAGCCCAGCCAAAAATAAATAAACATTTTTTATTGAAAAAAAAAAAAGAATGATCCAGTTAGTTTGCTGAAAGTTAAATCCTCTGCTGACTCAGAATGGAGGAAAATACACTTAGAATCAATAGTTTTAATCAGAGATGCCTGGGCCAGTGCAGGCACTGACCAGGAAACAGTTAAAGTGCATTTCAGAGCAAAGATGAGAAGAGGACAGTAAAAGAGATTTGTGAGTGTTTCATTAACCAATAGTATCTTTTATTCATCACCATGTCTACTGGATCAAAACTCATCAGAACGGAAAACAATGACTTGATTTCCCCACCGCACTTCCCTCCTTTCCACCACCCTCCCTAAGGAAAATGAAATTACTTACATGAGGAGGGCTTAAACTTGACACAAATAAATGTACCGGTTCTAGATTATATTTTTCTTTGAGATGTAGTGCGGTAAAAAAAGCAGTAAAAGATCCCATACTACATTTGGGGAAGAAAAACATGATAATAACTATTCAACAAAACTCATGGTAATACATCAGAAATCCACAAGAACAAGCATCATAAACATAGCAATGATCAAGAAACAGACCAAAGGAGAGCTTATATTAGTTGAATAATAGCTAACTTATTTGTAAATGGTAGGGGGAGCCTGATGGGCTGCCGTCTATGGGGTCTCACAGAGTCGGACACAACTGAAGTGACTTAGCAGCAGCAGCAGCAGCAGGTTTTCAATGATTTGCAGCCACATCCGCAGTGTTTCAAGACATCCTAGATAATTCAAACTAAGACTGAGTACTGATTTCCACCATGTCTTGAAATTAGTTTAAATTTCCTTTCCTCCCTGAAAGATAGATGTCATTATGTATTGAATATTTATCAGCAGTTTTCAAGGTATAGTCTGGGCACTTCCAGGAGTCCCTGTCACCTTTTTAGGTAGTCTGTGAGGTTAAAGCCTTTTTTAGAATATTGCTAAAATGTTTCCCTTTTAAACTCTGGTGTTTTTTTTTTTTTTATGAGAGTATAGTTGAGTTTTCCATACACCACTTGTGTCACGGGTTATCAGCATAGTTGGAATGCAAAAGAGAGAATCTTAGCTGCCTTCTAATAAGCCAGACATTAAATGTGTGCCAAAGTGTACAATAGTGCCACTCTTCCCACAGTGATTTTCTGGGAGAATATAGTCTTGCATAAAATATGTATTCTTTATATCAGCATATAAGGGGATTATTAACGTTAAGTATCTGGAAAGTTTCATAGTTTTATTTTCTAATATGGTAAATATTGATAGATAAACCACACATAAAATCTCTTTGATCCCCCCAATGCTTCTAGAAGTATTGGGTTGGCCAAAAGATTTGTTCGGGTTTTTCCATACCATGTTACAGAAACACCCGAACAAACCTTTTGGTCAACCCAGTATTAAAGCAGTGCCAGGAATGAAAAGTTTGTGAACTGCTGTAGACATTACGTAGTTACATTTTGTAGACAGTATTGATCAAGAGCATTTTTTGCAAATATCTTCAGGCAATGAACAAAGGAAACTCAGTTCCATGGTCATTGCTGCTGGAGTGTAAACTGAAGGTGATTTGGAAATTTCTATCAAGTGCTCTATCAATGTGTATATCATTAACTCAATTCTGGACATGTGGTCCTTAAGAAATTTATAAGAAATGTATACTAAATTTTCTACCAAAATGTCACCAAAGTGCTTTTATAACAGAAAAAAAGATAGAAATAAGTATTCTCTTAAAAGGAATTGACAAAGTCATCTTGCAGCGATTACAGATCTCCATAGCAATAGCTTAAGTGGGGCCAGGGGGGAAATTAGGAAGAAATATAAAATAGGATCCCAACATCAAAAATACTATGGAGTCACATCAAAATTCTGAAGGATTATCTAGGATAATGGATACTTCAATTTTTCATTTTTTTTTTTTGCTCAATCATATCTGTAAATATATATAATACAGGAGCCAAAATGTACTGAGTCCTTACCATAATACCAAGTAATTTATGGTTATTATTCATTTAATCCTCAGAAATGGAGCCATTATCATTCCAGCTTCACAGAGGAAGAAACTTAATTCAGAAACCCAAGGAAGTTGCCGAAGGTCGAACTGAGTAAGAGGCAGACAGAACTCTGATATTTATGACTTAACCTAAAAATTCTACAGTTTAGCTTAAGAAATACATACTATTTCTATCCTTTTTAATTTAAAAAATAAATGGGATATACATTGCTGCTAGAGTCTTTATTTTACAAGTCTTAATGCTTTCTGCCTAAAAGGGAAAAAAAGTAGGATGATTGTACAAACTGGCCAATTGTAAGAGCCTTGGCTGGTCAGAGTTACCCAATACTGGGGCTATTTTCAAAAGAGAAGATACCGAGAGAAGCCTAGGATTTACACACTCCTGAAGGAGAGGTTTCGTTCACTTCAGCACTAGGGCTTTCCATCTTTTCGGTCCCTGCTAGGACTTCTTTCAGTCTGACTGTCTCATTTGAGAAGAGCTCTAACCATACTGAATCATTCTTTCAAGCAGTGATGAAATATCAAAACCAAACTAAAACAAAGGCACACATCCCATAAGACACAGAGGACAACCTTAACCATGGATCTGTGGTGGAAAAAAGTCCCCCAAATGTTTTTCAAAACAGAGGTTTAAAAACAACAAAATTAAAAAAATTAAAAACAGAGGTTAAATACCTGTGGCCAAAAAATGCAAAATATTCACCCTGGATGATCGGCAGCAGGGCACAGGCAATTTCATCAACTATCTGATTCATGTCACTTGCAAAAGGTTCTTCAAGCCGACTTTCTCTCCCAGCAAGCCGTATGGCATGCACTGGAAGTAAAGGAAGATGGTTAATGTGTGCAGATGGTGGGAGGGTTGCTGTGATACTGTGAAAGGGCTTATGTTAATATGATGGGAAGAGTTTCAAAGATGTGAATAATAGTAGTCAAATGTAAGGAGAGAAAAATTTTAGAATTTGCTGATTAAATGAACACAAGCTACAGCAGACTACATATCTGAAAAATACTCTCCAACATTGAGAATTTTTAAAAAACATTTAGAAACACTGGATGAATCACATGTGTGCAGAGTTTGGCTCACAATAAGGTAAATGGTATAACTAGAAGAGAAAAAAAAATAAGAGGGAATTAAAAATTCCAGTCATGAGCCTATGCTAACAGAATGACTGTCTATGGCTTCTTGTTTTCAGTCACTTAGTTGTGCCTGACTCTTTGCAACCCTATGGACTGCTACACACCAGGCCGTCCTGTCCTTCACCATCTCCTGGAGGTTGCTCAAACTCATGTCCATCGAGTCAGTGATGTCATCCAACCATCTCATCCTCTTCATCCCCTTCTCCTCCTGCCTTCACTCTTTCCCAGCATCAGGGTCTTTTCCAATGAATCAGTTCTTTGCATCAGGTGGCCGAAGTATTGGAGATTCAACTTCAGCATCAGTCCTTCCAATGAATATTCAGGACTGATTTCCTTTAGGATTGACTGGTTAGATCTCCTTGCAGAACAAGGGACTCTCAAGAGTCTTCTCCAACACCACAGTTCAAAAGCATCAATTCTTCAGCGCTCAGCTTTCTTTATGGTCCAACTCTCACATCCATACATGACTACTGGAAAAACCATAGTTTTGAAGAGACTGACCTTTGTCAGCAAAGTAATGTCTCTGCTTTTTAACATGCTGTCTAGGTTGGTCATAGTTTTTCTTCCAAGAAGCAAGCATCTTTTAATTTCATGGCTGCAGTCACCATCTGCAGTGATTTTGGAGCCCAGGAAAATACAGTCTGTCACTGTTTCCATTGTTTTCCCATCTATTTGCCATGAAGTGATGGGACTGGATGCTATGATCTTTGTTTTTTGAATGTTGAGTTTTAAGCCAGCTCTTTCACTCTCCTCTTCCACTTCCATCAAGAGCTTCTTCATGAGGTTCCTCTTCACTTTCTGCCATAACCGTGGTGTCATCTGTATATCTGAGGTTACTGATATTTCTCCCAGCAATCTTGGTTTCAGATTGTGCTTCGTCAATCCCAGCATTTCACATGATGTGCTCCGCATATAAGTTAAATAAGCAGGGTGCCAATATACAGCCTTGATGTACTCCTTTCCCAATTTGGAACCAGTCCATTTTTCCATGTCTGGTTCTAACTGTTGCGTCTTGACCTGCATACAGGTTTCTCAGGAGGCAGGTAAGGTGGTCTGGTATTCCCATGTCTTTAAGAGTTTTCCACAGTTTGTTGTGATCCACATAGTCAAAGGCTTTAGTGTAGTCAACGAAACAGAAGTAGATGTTTTTCTGGAATTCTCTTGCTTTTTCTTTGATCCAACGGATGTTGGTAATTTGGTCTCTGCCTTTTCTAAATCCAGCTTGAACATCTGCAAGTTCTCGGTTCATGTGCTGTTGAAGCCTAGTTTGGAGAATTTCGACCACTACTTTGCTAGCGTGTGAAATGAGTGCAATCGTGCATAGTTTGAACATTCTTTGGCATTCCCTTTCTTTGGGATTGGAATGAAAACTGATCTTTTCCAGTCCACTACTGAGTTTTCCAAATTTGCTGGCATACTGAGTGCAGCACTTTAACATCATCATCTTTTAGGATTTGAAACAGCTCAGTAGGAATTCCAGCACCTACACTAGCTTTGTTCGTAGTGATGCTTCCTAAGGCCCACTTGACCTTGGACTCTAGGATGTGCAGGACTCTAGGTGAGTGACCACACCATCATGGCTTGTATCAGGAATATAAGACACCAAGTTTCAAGGGTGACTGAGAAGGACAAGGCATTGAAGTGCCTTAAATTTAAGAGAAAGGCAAATAGACCAATGGCACAGAATAGAGAGCTTAGAGATAGATGACATACATGTGGGAACTCACTTTATAACTGTGTTGCCATTTAAAATCAGTGGGAAGGAAAGTGTAGGTCTCTGAATAACCAAGTCAGCTGATTATTCATGTGAAATCAATAAATACCTAGCTCCTACACGATATAGAAAAGTCAATTCTAGCCTGAATATGACAAAATACTTTAAAATTGATAAAAGAAAATATTGGCAAATAACTTTGTGACTGACAGGGTATACTTTTTAAAGTAAGCTGTAAGAAGTGCAAACTTTAAGGGAGATAAACTTGACTATATTAAAATTTAAGACTTCCACAAATCAAAAGACATGTAAAGAAAGAGGTGGCATTGACTGGGAAAGACATTTTAACCAGCAATACCTAAAAAATTAGGGTCATAAATATGTAAAGAATTTCTATACATCAATAAAAAGAGAATCAAATGGAAAAGTAAGCATAAGAATCTGATGAGAAACTCACAGGAAAGGAAACATAAATAGAAATATGAATTTGAGCAAACTCCAGGAGATTGGGAAGGACAGGGAAGTGTGGCATTGCTGCAGCAGTCCATGGGGTCGCAAGGAGTCAGACGCAACTGAGTGACTGAACAACAACAATATATGTATATGTGAAAAACACCCAGTCTCACCTATAACAAGGATTGCTCCGTTTAAAATCAGAGTAATTTATCTTGCAATTGGAACTTGTACCTTTTGACCACCTTCACCCATTTCCTCCAATTACTTCTGTTCTCTGAATTTGTTCTTTTAGATTCCACATATGAGTGATACCATATAGTATTTGTCTTTCTCTGTCTGACTTATTTCACTTAGTCTAATGCCCTTAAGATCCATCCATGATGTTGCAAATGGCAGGATTTCCTTTTTTCCGGCTCAGTATTAACTATTATTCCATTTTCTGTCTATCTGCATATCACATTTTCTATATCATTTATCCATCAATGGACACTTAGGTTGCTTCCATGTCTTGGCTATTGTAAGTAATGCTCAAATGAACATGGGACGGGTAGCTATCTCTTTGAGATAACCAGTTTTGTTTCTTTAAATATATACCCAGAAGTGGAATTGCTGGATCATGTGGTAGTTCTCGGAGAAGGCAATGGCACCCCACTCCAGTACTCTTGCCTGGAAAATCCCATGGACGGAGGAGCCTGGTGGGCTGCAGCCCATGGGGTCGCTAAGAGTCAGACACGACTGAGCGACTGAGCGACTTCACTTTTCACTTTCATGCATTGGAGAAGGAAATGGCAACCCACTCCAGTGTTCTTGCCTGGAGAATCCCGGAGATGGGGGAGCCTGGTGGGCTGCCGTCTATGGGGTCGCACAGAGTCGGACACGACTGAAGCGACTTAGCAGCAGCAGTGGTAGTTCTATTTTTAATTTTTTGAGGCACTTCCATATTGTTTGCCAGAGTAACTTCACTAATTCATATTCCTACCAACAGTGCACAAGGGTTCCCTTTTCCCCACATCCTCATCAACACTTGTTGTCTTTTGTCATTTTGGGAACCGTCATTTTAACAGGTGTGAGGTGATACCTTGTGGTTTTGACTTGCGTTTCCCTGATGATGAGTGATGTTGAGCATCTTTTCGTGCACCTGTTGGCCATCTGTAAGTTGTCTTTCAGAAAATATCTATTCAGTTCCTCTGTTTATTCAGTTTTAAAATCATTGTTTATTGGTATTGAGTTGTATGAGTTCCTTATATGTTTTAGCTATTAACTCCTTCTTAGAGGTTTTATTTGCAAATATTTTCTCCCATTTGGTAGGTTGCTTTTTCATTTTGCTGATTCTTTTATGGTACAGAAGCTTTTTAGTTTGGAGTTATCTTATTAATTTATCTTACTTTTGTGTTTGGGCTGTAGGTGTCATCTCTGAAAAATTGTAACCAAGATTAATGTCAAGGAGCTTTGTCTTTGTTTCCTTCTAGGAGTTTTATGATTTCAGGTTTTATGTTTGAGTCTTTAATTCTTCTGGAGTTAATTTTTTGAGTGAGTGGTGAGAGTGGTCTAGTTTCATTCTTCTGTGAATATCCAGCTTTCCCTGCACCATTTATTGAAGAGACTGTCTTTTCTGTGGGCTTCCCTGGTGGCTCAGCTGGTAAAGAATCCACCTGCAATGCAGGAGACCTGGGTTCGATCCCTGCATTGAGAAGATCCCCTGGAGGAGGGCATGGCAGCCCACTCCAGTATTCTGGCCAGGAGAATTCCATGGACTGTATAGTCCATGGGGTTGCAAAGCATCTAACAAAACTGAGCGACTTTCATATCGCTCTCGTCAAATGTTTGTTGACTGTGTATTTGGGAGGTTATCTCGGAACTTTCGATTCTATTGCATTTGCCCGTGTGTCTGTTTTTATGCCAATAGGATACTATTTTGATTACTATGAATACATTCTAGGGACATAATGTAAAATAACATGGTGACTATAGTTAACAATATTATATTGCATATTTGAAAATTGCTAAGAGAATAGATCAAAAAAATTATCACAGGAAAGATAGCTGAAACTATTTGAGAGGATAGATGTTAACTAAACTTACATGTTGATCATTTCACAATATATACATGTCAAGTTATGTGGTTCAGCTTAAATTTATTCACCATGTGCATGCATGTGTGTGTGTGTGTGTGCACTCACTCAGTCATGTATGACTCTTTGCAACCGCATGGACTGTATTCCGCCAGGCTCCACTGTCCATGGAATTTTTTAGGCAAGAGTATTGGAGTGAGTTGCCATTTCCTCCTCCAAGGGATCTTCCCGATCCAGGGATTGAACCTCTGTCTCTTGCGTTTCCTGCCTTAGCAGATGGATTCTTTACCACTGCACCACCTAGGAAGCCCCAAGCTTATCCAGTCATTTACATCTCAATAACACTGGAAATACTAGAACAAAGTCAGAATAATTTCATGAACAGATTGGCAAAAAAATTAAAAGCCTTGGCAATAACAGTGTTGTCAAGGATATAAAGGGATACGAATTTTCATGTGCTGCTTTGGCAGTATAAATCTTTGCAGTTCTTTTGGAGGACGGTTTGAAGTAGAGACATTCCTATTTCAATACCCAGAAATTCTACCTTTAAGTATAGACTTTTATCCATGCATGCATGAACACATACAGTTGCCCCTTGAACTACAAGAGTTTGAACCGGGAGAGTCCATTTATATGCAGACTTTTTTCAATAGTAAGTACTACAGTACCACAAGAAATGCAGCTGGTTGATTCCACAGATGCTGAACCCTGAAAACAGAGGGCCAACTATTTGTTATACGTGGATTTTCAACTGTGCAGAGGTTCAGCATCCCTAACTCCTGCATTTTTTAAAGGTCAACTGTATATGAGACTGCTCACAGAAGTTATTATACATAGCAGAAAAAGACCTTAATACCTATAAAGAGAAGACTAGACACATATAGTCACACAGTGGAATAATATATACTAGTTAAAAGTCAGTGAAGTAGAGAGTCACATATCCAAGGGATGAATCTCAAAAAAAACAGAGGAGAAAAAAGCAAGCTTCAGAGGAATATTACAGTATGTTACATTTCTATAAAGTCAGAAAAATATGTGAAATATCTATCTTAAACTGTCAACTGTTGATTGAAAACCTCATATGAAATGACCTTCAATAATTTGTAAAATATCTTTATATATTAGTAACAGGGCTCTCTTCTTCCAGTGCATGGGTTTTGGGGAGACTCCCATGGCAGAGCGTTGGTACCTGGAAATGGAGAGAAAGGGGCTTGGAAAGCATGAGGGAGCAGAGTTGTAGTGGCTGAGAAAAGCACATTGGAAAGGGAGGGACATCCCTTGGAGGCCTGATGGCAAAAATAAAGAAGGAAGTGGCTGAAGATAAGAGCCCTACAGATGCCAGGTAGCATCAGAGAATCAGAAGAATGAACCCCCCAACTCTACAGTGTCATTTATTTATAAACTGCACTTCACTTATAGTGACAGAAGAGGCCACCCTTGATCTAATAAACAGAGTAACCAACTAATTGCCTTGGGCTACTTGCTGCTGAATGACCTGGGTGGTTGTTTGTTTTTTCATACAGGATTTTTTTTTTAATTTCCAGGGCAGTTTAAATTCATACATGGTTCAAGAAGTACAAAAAGGCTTGCAGTGCAAGAATCTCTCCAAATCTTACTCTTCAGATCAGATTAGATCAGTCACTCAGTCATGTCCGACTCTTTGCGACCCCATGAATCGCAGTACGCCAGGCCTCCCTGTCCATCACCAACTCCCAGAGTTCACTCAGACTCATGTCCATCGAGTCAGTGATGCCATCCAGCCATCTCATCCTCTGTCGTCCCCTTCTCCTCCTGCCCCCAATCCCTCCCAGCATCAGAGTCTTTTCCATGTGTCAACTCTTTGCATGAGGTGGCCAAAGTACTGGAGTTTCAGCTTTAGCATCATTCCTTCCTTAGCCACCTAGTTAACCAGCTAGGGGCAATCAAATGTATCAATTATTAACATAAGCCTTGAAAGGTATTTTATGCATATGTAAATGTAAGTTCATTTCCTTCCTTGCAAAAATGTAGCAATATGAGTCCCACTGTTTTAGAATTTGAGTTTATTCCTCAAAACATCTCAAAGTTCCAGAATGACCCGTTTTTGTGGGTCAGGAAAATGCAACACACTTCATCATGAGTAGAAGTAAGCATAACACACAAAACAAAGAAAGTAAGAGTCAAACTTTTTCAGCTAATGATTGAACATGCTTTTTGAAAAGCTCACAAAGCAAAGCAAACCATACAAAACTCTAATATAAATTCAAATGAGAAATTGCAGATATGAAAAAACACTCTAACTCAGAAATTGAAAATCCTGAACAGAAATAGTCAGACAGTTATGCAAAGGGCTGACAGAATACTGGAAAGAAATTGATTAAAGGGACAAAAATTATTTTTAAAATGACTGAATGTTGTCTGCGAGGTAACAGATGCAGTGTATTTAAATGGATATGGAGGACAGGAATAAAAGAGCTGGGAATAAGAAAACAAAGAAAGAAGGAAAAGATCCCCAAAGAAGGTGATACTCATAAAAGGCAGAGAGTGTTCCAACACAGGAATAAATGGCAACTCTCAAGAAAGGTAAACAAACTAAAAGACTGGTAAAGAACTAATATTTGAAATTATAATCCATGTAAATGTCCCTGAAATATAATGACATGAAACTGTGTGTCGAAGATAATTGAGGAAACTGGATGAAGGATAGTTGAGAACAACTTTGCAATATTTCCATAAATCTAAAGCCATTTTTAAAAATAGTTGTATTTTAAGAAGATTAATAGAGATCTTAATCAAAAGTAAAAATAAAATGTGAAGCAAATATTTCAAAATAGTAGTATTGAAAAGGCAGTAGTAATTGATGCCTGATGGTTTGTTAGATTACGCTGTTGACAGAATGTGGTCCACTGGAGAAGGGAATGGCAAACCACTTCAGTATTCTTGCCTTGAGAACCCCATGAACAGTATGAAAAGGCAAAATGATAGGATACTGAAAGAGGAACTCCCCAGGTCAGTAGGTGCCCAATATGCTACTGGAGATCACTGGAGAAATAACTCCAGAAAGAATGAAGGGATGGAGCCAAATAAAAACAATACCCGGCTGTGGATGTGACTGGTGATAGAAGCAAGGTCCGATGCTGTAAAGAGCAATATGGCATAGGAACCTGGAATGTCAGGTCCATGAATCAAGGCAAATTGGAAGTGGTCAAATAAGAGATAGAAAGAGTGAATGTCGACATTCTAGGAATCAGCTAACTGAAATGGACTGGAATGGGTGAATTTAACTCAGATGACCATTATATCTACTACTGTGGGCAGGAATCCCTCAGAAGAAATGGAGTGGCCATCATGGTCAACAAAAGAGTCCGAAATGCAGTGCTTGGATGCCATCTCAAAAACGACAGAATGATCTGTGTTCGTTTCCAAGGCAAACCATTCAATATCAGAGTAATCCAAGTCTATGCCCCAACCAGTAACGCTGAAGAAGCTGAAGTTGAACGGTTCTATGAAGACCTACAAGACCTTTTAGAACTAACACCCCCAAAAGATGTCCTTTTCATTATAGGGGACTGGAATGCAAAAGTAGGAAGTCAAGAAACACCTGGAGTAACAGGCAAATTTGGCTTTGGAATACAGAATGAAGCAGGGCAAAGACTGATAGAGTTTTGCCAAGAAAATGCACTGGTCATAACAAACACCCTCTTCCAACAACACAAGAGAAGACTCTACACATGGACATCACCAGATGGTCAACACCGAAATCAGATTGATTATATTCTTTGCAGCCAAAGATGAAGAAGCTCTATACAGTCAGCAAAAACAAGACCAGGAGCTGACTGTGGCTCAGACCATGAACTCCTTATTGCCAAATTCAGAGTTAAATTGAAGAAAGTAGGGAAAACCACTAGACCATTCAGGTATGACCTAAATCAAATCCCTTATGATTATACAGTGGAAGTGAGAAATAGATTTAAGGGCCTAGATCTGATAGATAGAGTGCCTGATGAACTATGGACGGAGGTTCGTGACATTGTACAGGAGACAGGGATCAAGACCATCCCCATGGAAAAGAAATGCAAAAAAGCAAAATGGCTGCCTGGGGAGGCCTTACAAATAGCTGTGAAAAGAAGAGAAGTGAAAAGCAAAGGAGAAAAGGCAAGATATAAACATCTGAATGCAGAGTTCCAAAGAATAGCAAGAAGAGATAAGAAAGCCTTCTTCAGTGATCAATGCAAAGAAATAGAGGAAAACAACAGAATGGGAAAGACTAGAGATCTCTTCAAGAAAATTAGAGATACCAAGGGAACATTTCATGCAAAGATGGGCTCGATAAAGGACAGAAATGGTATGCACCTAACAGAAGCAGAAGATATTAAGAAGAGGTGGCAAGAATACACAGAAGAACTGTACAAAAAAGATCTTCATGACCCAGATAATCACGATGGTGTGATCACTCACCTAGAGCCAGACATCCTGGAATGTGAAGTCAAGTGGGCCTTTTAAGCATCACTACAAACAAAGCTAGTGGAGGTGATGGAATTCCAGTTGAGCTATTCCAAATCCTGAAAGATGATGCTGTGAAAGTGCTGCACTCAATATGCCAGCAAATTTGGAAAACTCAGCAGTGGCCACAGGACTGGAAAAGGTCAGTTTTCATTCCAATCCCAAAGAAAGGCAATGCCAAAGAGTGCTCAAACTACCGCACAATTGCACTCATCTCACACACTAGTAAAGTAATGCTCAAAATTCTCCAAGCCAGGCTTCAGCAATACGTGAACCGTGAACTTCCTGATGTTCAAGCTGGTTTTAGAAAAGGCAGAGGAACCAGAGATCAAATTGCCAACATCTGCTGGATCATGGAAAAAGCAAGAGTTCCAGAAAAACATATATTTCTGCTTTATTGACTATGCCAAAGCCTTTGACTGTGTGGATCACAATAAACTGTGGAAAATTCTTCAAGAGATGGGAATACCAGACCACCTGATCTGCCTCTTGAGAAATTTGTATGCGGGTCAGGAAGCAACAGTTAGCACTGGACATGGAACAACAGACTGGTTCTAAATAGGAAAAGGAGTTCGTCAAGGCTGTATATTGTCACCCTGTTTATTTAACTTATATGCAGAGTACATTATGAGAAACGCTGGACTGGAAGAAACACAAGCTGGAATTAAGATTGCCGGGAGAAATCTCAATAACCTCAGATATGCAGATGACACCACCCTTATGGCAGAAAGTGAAGAGGAACTCAACAGCCTCTTGATGAAAGTGAAAGTGGAGAGTGAAAAAGTTGGCTTAAAGCTCAACATTCAGAAAACGAAGATCATGGCATCCAATCCCATCACTTCATGGGAAATAGATGGGGAAACAGTGGAAATAGTGTCAGACTTTATTTTTGGGGGCTCCAAAATCAGTGCAGATGGTGACTGCAGCCATGAAATTAAAAGACGCTTACTCCTTGGAAGGAAAATTATGACAAACCTAAATAGCATATTGAAAAGCAGAGACATTACTTTGCCAACAAAGGTCCATCTAGTCAAGGCTATGGTTTTTCCTGTGGTCATGTATGGATGTGAGAGTTGGACTGTGAAGAAGGCTGAGCACCGAAGAATTGATGCTTTTGAACTGTGGTGTTGGAGAAGACTCTTGAGAGCCCCTTGGACTGCAAGGAGATCCAACCAGTCCATTCTGAAGGGGATCAGCCCTGGGTGTTCTTTGGAAGGAATGATGCTAAAGCTGAAACTCCAGTACTTTGGCCACCTCGTGTGAAGAGTTGACTCATTGGAAAAGACTCTGATGCTGGGAGGAACTTGGGGCAAGAGGAGAAGGGGACGACAGAGGATGAGATGGCTGGATGGCATCACTGACTCGATGGACGTGAATATGAGTGAACTCCCGGAGTTGGTGATGGACAGGGAGGCCTGGCGTGCTGTGATTCATGGGGTCACAAAGAGTTGGACACAACTGAGCGACTGATCTGATCTGATATAGCACAGGGACCTCTACTCAATACTCTGTAATAGCCAAATGGGAAAAGAGTCTATAAAAAAAGAAAAAAAAGAAAAGAGTGAATATAGGTATAACTGAGTCCCTTTGCTGCACATCTGAAACTAACACAGCATTGTAAATCAACTATAATCCAATAAAAAAATTTTTAATGCCTTACAGCAGAAAAATCCTCTCATTGAACAGGTAGGGAAGCTGAATAACACACACACACAGTACCTGTCTGAAGGCATCATTGAACTGCTGGGGCAACCTGGACCTCCCTGAAGGGAGGAAAACTCTGGAGAAGTGAAGTGCGATTTCTCCAGCCTTTTTCCTGTTGTAGAGATGTGTCAATTACCTGGTACAGGTTGCAAGTTCTAGACTGCAGGTAGAGGCCTACTTTTTCTTTTTAAATTTCTGTTGGAATATAGTTGCTTTACTTTTAAGAGGCCAAGAAGTCAGCAGCACTGTATGTATTCCCACAGGGCTAGAGAGGGAAAGTTGGAAAAGTGCAAGTCGCTCAGTCGTGTCTGACTCTTTGCAGTCCCATGGACTATACGATCCATGGAATTCTCCAGGCCAGAATACTGGAGTGGGTAGCCTTTCCCTTCTTTGGGGGATCTTCCCAACACAGGGGTTGAACCCAGGTCTCCTGCATTGCAAGTGGATTCTTTACCAGCTAAGCCAAAAGTTAGAAAACAGTGCTGCAATGTCAGCCAAGAATTAGATGCTATGACCTCAGATATAAAGGACTTCTGTGGTGGGTCAGACTATAAACAATCTACCTGCAAGGTAGGAGATCTGGGTCCGATCCCTGGATGGGAAAGATCCCCTGGAGAAGGAAATGGCAACCCACTCCAGTATTCTTGCCTAAAGAATCCCATAAACAGAGGAGCCTGGCAGACTATACAGTCCATGGGGGTCCCAAAGAGTTGGACACATCTGAGCGACTTACAGTTTCAGAGAGATAAGAGGTACAGTGTTTTGTCCCTCAAGGCTTTTGACTTATCTTAAGTCACCCATGTCAGGGAATAAGAAAATATAATCAGAAAATGACTTAAGAGTGGTGTTTAATTCACTTTCATGCTGCTGTGAGAAAAAAATTCAAGCTCACAGTCCACCAATAAGAAAGTGCCTAGGACAGGGGATTCCAGGTAAAGAATCCACTTGCCAGTGCATGAGACGCGGGTTTGATCTCTGGGTCAGGAAGATCTTTTGGAGAAGGAAATAGCAATCTACTCCAGTGTTCTTGCCTGGGAAATCCCATGGACAGAGGCTGATGGGCTGCAGTCCATGGAATCACAAAAGAGTCAGACATGACTTAGAGACTAAACAACAACAACAATAAAAAAAGAAAGAAAGAAAATTCCTAAGACAGACAGGGTAATAGACAGACAAGGGGCATAAAAAAGTTGAACAGAGTCTGAACAGAATCTCAGTGACCTATTGGCCTTAACAAACGGTATAACATGTTTAATTTGGTAACAGAAGATAACAGAATTTCTTGCTCTGGAAATAGAAAAATCACATTATTGAACAACAATCTTGAGTGTCGATTAATATTAACTATCCCCCAGTAAGGAAATCTGTATCGTTTGTATGTGCATGTTATCTGACCTTGCAAATTACTTACTGATAAAAGTTTACATACCTTCCACGGAATTAGGAATATCTTGGCCCCATTTGGCAAAATAAGTGGAGTCACCTCCTCCCCAAGGAAAGCAAACCAGCCTAAAAAGTGCATTACGATTCTGGTATAAGCAGTTCACAACTTTTTCATTCCTAGGGAAAAAATTCAAATATTTAACATGATGTAAAGTCAGTTCACCTGTCCTAACTGAATTAGGTGTGTTTTAACAGAAATTTTTATTCATTATAAGGAGACTGTATTCATATGTAAAGGGATTGCCTTTTTTTTTTTTCCAACAAGAACGACCAAAAAAAATTTTCGTGGATTCATTTTTAACAGTGTATATAAACTTTGATAGATGTAAGTGAAATAGTCAAGTATCTATATGTAATATTTCAGAAATACGTTTTATATGCACATTTAAAAGGGATAGACATGCTAATTTAGAAATCACCTTTTTCCCAATTCAGGGAATAGTTGTATCTACACAGTTTTATCTCAATGTCTTCATGATTTCAGGTCATCTGTAAGTTTTCTAGAGCACATAATTTTCACTCCCTTCTGAGTGTTAATTAAAGACACCTTTTTGCATCTGCATATAATCGTTGGAAATTTTACCGCAATGTCCAAGCATCCTTTCACCTAGTATTCCAGATAATTGTTTTTTTAAAAATTCAATATATATATATTCAACATAAACATGCAATATATATACATTTGCATCATCCATAATTTAAACACTTCCTGTAAAGTTTTCAAATTGATCATTAAATTATTTAAAAAGTTATATAGTCTTGCCAAATGTGAGATAATCAACCCTATGCTATGCTATGCTATGCTAAGTCGCTTCAGTCATGTCTGACTCTGTGTGACCCCATAGACGGCAGCCCACCAGGCTCCGTCGTCTCTGGGATTCTCCAGGCAAGAATACTGGAGTGGGTTGCCATTTCCTTCTTCAGTGCATGAAAAGAGAAAAGTGAAAGTCAAGTCGCTCAGTTGCGTCCGACTCTTAGTGACCCCATGGACTGCAGCCTACCAGGCTCCTCCGTCCATGGGATTTTCCAGGCAAGAGTACTGGAGTGGGGTGCCATTGCCTTCTCCAAATCAACCCTACTATCGTGATTAAATCTGTCTTGCCTCTCTCTTTTTTAGGTTCCCATTTAGTCAGTTGATCTCTGTGTTGTGCTGTGCTTAGTCACTCAGTCGTGTCCAACTCTTTGTGACCACATGGACTGTAACCCTCCAAGCTCCTCTGTCCGTGGGGATTTTCCAGGCAAGAATACTGGAGTGGGTTACCATGCCCTCCTCCAGGGGATCTTCCCAACCCAGGGATTGAACCCAGGTCTCCTGCATTGCTGGCGGATTCTTTACCAGCTGAACTACCAGGGACACACCCCCAGTTGATCTCTACAAGCATCCAAAACTAACTGATTGAGATTTTGTCTGGTTTACATGTGTTCTTTAAAGAGGATTTTGGTTTTCATGATAAAATAATAGAACACTACTAATTATGAGAAACTTTACACAAACTTAAGCATAAGTTAAAACCTTTCTTGGGGGAAAGAATAACTTTTGGAGAAAAACTCCTTGGCTTGTATCAGAGCATTTATGTAATAATTGCTAATTTAAAGAGAAAAAACAAAAGGGCAATTTTTTAAAAAAGATTTTTTAATGTGAGCCATTTTTAAAGTCTTGATTGAACTTGTTACAGTATGTTTTTTATGTTTTGGTTTTTTGGCGGCCATGGGGCATGTGGGGTCTTAGCTCCCCGACCAGGGATCAGGCCCACACCCTCTGCATTGGAAGGCAAAGTCTTAACTACTGGATGGTCAGGGAAGTCCCCCCAAAGGGGTAATTTTAATGTTTTCTTTTGAAGAGGGACATTATGTACTTGAGGCTACATTCCTTCTAACTAAACCTATTACCAACAAACTCACTGACCATGGATCAGCCCTAAATAAGAGCTTCATAGGTATCAACCATTTACTGGAAAAACGCTAGAGTCATTTTTTAAAGGAATACAAAAGCCTTCCATAGTGCCTTCCACAGTTTGGTAAAAGCTACATAGCTAATGGGTGAGTTTTCTGAACCTTATTTCTGGAAGCTATTGAAGAGTCTAGAAAAATGACTTATATTCAACATTACTTTAGAACAGGTCCATATTTTTTAAAGCCAAGGAGCCCTACTTCAGTCTATTTCAATGACTTGCATTCTCATGAACAAAAATGTCAGAATAAGACTAGCCTTGCCATACCTGAAGACTATGTAATCAGCAGAAGTAGGGGAGTTCTATAAGAAAAATGATACAAAGCCATAAACACAAAATTAGGTGTAGACACTTTGATCATTGCTGTTTTTTTTAGTTGCTAAGTCATTTCCAACTCTTTGGAACCCCATGGACTATAGCCCTCCAGGCTCCTCTGTCCATGGGATTTCTCAGGCAACAATACTGGGTTACCATTTCCTTCTCCTGGAGATCTTCCCCACCCAGGGATCAAACCTGTGTCTCCTGTGTTAGCAGTCAGATTCTTTACCACTGAACCACCAGTGAAACTGTTTGATTATTCGTTTCAAGATAAAACCACCTTTCTTTGCCTTGGGAGTGGGGGTAGGAGCTGCCCTTCACTTATTTAGAGCCAGGCCAGTGTCACAGTGGGTCCTCAGAACCCACATTGATGGGGTGCCTGTCCTCCACAGCAAACCCACGGCCAGGATCTCACAAGAAGGTAGAGCCTGAGAGGGTAGTGCTCATTGCTGTGAAGCCTGGGCAGTTAGCAGAACGTTCTCATGCTTGGGCTCTTGCCTGTCCTCTGCATCCATCCAATCTCCTGTGTCTCCTGAGAAAAACACACGAAGACCAAGAAAAGCTAACCTTCCTGAGCCAGTCCTCTGGGTGGAAGCCTTCTACCTGCACTTGCCTTCTCTTTATCTTCCCCTTCTTCATTTTTGGTTTTGGTTAAATCATAAAATTCTAAGACTTTAGAGTTGAGAGGCATTAGAGTGATCATTTAACCCACTATCAGCAGCCTGATAGCTCAGCTGGTGAAGAATCTGCATGTAATGCAGGAGACCCAGGTTTGATTCCTGGGTGGGGAAGATCTACTGGAGAAGGGATAGGCTACTCACTCCAATATTCTTGGGCTTGCCTTGTGGCTCAGCTGGTAAAGAATCCTCCCACAATGTGAGAGACCTGGGTTCGATCTCTGGGTTGGGAAGATCCCTTAGAGACGGGAAAGGCTATCCATTCCAGTATTCTGGCCTAGAGAATTCCATGGACTGTATAGTCCATGGGGTCACAAAGAGTCAGACACGACTGAGTGACTTTAACTTTCAAGAGCCTGTGGAAACAAAGAGATCTGAATTCAAATCCATTGATATGACATTAGGAAAATGACCTGAGTGACTGAAAGTCTCAATGTCCTCATCTGTAAAATAAGGACAATCATAGCATCTTCCTTACATTTTGATTAAATGTCTCAAAAATACTTAGCATGGTTTTAGGAACCCACAAAACAAAAATGAATGTTTTCTATTAATTCTGGTTTGACAGTTGGAGAAACTGAGGCCAAGAGACATTAGGTTACTTGCCCAGGGTCACCTGGCCAGTGACAAGTCAGGAATTAGAACACAAGTCCTGTTCATCCTAAGAGCTACTTCCCCACTTTATCCCTTTTCTTGTTTTCTCAGCATCAACAAACAGGTAGACCCATAAGTGGCAGGGAGTGGATAGCATACCTGGGAGGCTTCAGATGAGAGAGCCAGGGACACAGACCTCTACTCTACTTTTGGGTGTAAATGGAATCCTGCTTTCACATTTTTGGCCAAGTCATGGATTTACAATTTCACATTAAGCTCACCACCAAGTCAGTACCATTTTACGTAGAGAGTAGTTGGTGCCATTTACAATACCTTACAGGACTTCCCTAGCGGTCTAGTGGTTAAGACTCTGCACTTCCAACGCAGGGTACATGGGTTCGGTCCCTAGTAGGGAAACTAGAATCCCACATGCCACATGGTGTGGCAAAAACACAAATGCCTTGCACTAGGGAAAATCAATGGCACCCCACTCCAGTACTCCTGCTAGGAAAATCCCATGGATGGAGGAGCCTGGAAGGTTGCAGTCCATGGGGTCGCTGAGGGTCGGACACGACTGAATGACTTCACTTTCACTTTTCACTTTGATGCATTGGAGAAGGAAATGGCAACCCACTCCAGTGTTCTTGCCTGGAGAATCCCAGGGACAGGGGAGGCTGGTGGGCTGCTGTCTATGGGGTCACACAGAGTCGGATACGACTGAAGTGACTTAGCAGCAGCAGGGACAATGGCCATCAAATGAGGTTTCTCTGAGAAGCCCCTTTCCATGTAAAAGGGCAACTTCCAGAAGCAGAGTATTAGAGCAGCTGGGGTTGGAAAGACCCAGACTGCACACAGTGACATACCTGATGGTCTCAGCTTTGTCTCTCCTCTCCATTTTTTGAGGAAATGGTGCAAAACTGCTGCTCTCGGGAACTTTCTGGCCAGTGCCAAATTCAATACCTCTTTGGATATAAAACCTCTGACCGGCCTTGAGTACACTTTAAAATCTGTTGATTGTATTGATTATTCCAAGCCCTATTTAAAAAAAGAGAAGAAATGGGTTAGAAGCAACATGACAGATGTTATGTTGGAGTCACCTGCCTCAGCTCACATTCAATCATCAGTAAGTGCTTCCATTAGCTGAACCCCCGGCTAATATAGAGAAAGACAAAGATGCAACATTTCTAAAACTCTAGCTAGTAAGCACCCTGCAGCCAAATCAAGCCAAGAACACTCAATACTTAGTAGAAAATTGGAGTCTGAGGGGAGGTTTGCTTTTAAAATATTGGTGTCTTCATTTTCTAGATATTTATAAAGTTTTAAAACTTAACAAAGAATTAAGAAGTCTTAGAAAAACTTTACTGCTAATACCAAACTTCTGGGACTTCCCTGCTGGCTCAGTGGATAAGAAACCATTGCCAATGCGGGGGACATGGGTTCAACCCCTGGTCTGGGAAGATTCTATCTGCCATGGAGCATCTAAGCCCATGCCCCACAACTACTGAGCCTGTGTGCCTAAATCCTGTGCTCTCCAACAAGAGAAGCCACTGCAGCAAGAAGCCCATGCACGGCAATAAAGAGTAGCCCCCATTCGCTGCAACTAAAAAAATCACACACACAGCAGTGAAGACCAGCACAACCAAAGATAAGCAAATAAATAAAAAATAAAACACCAAACTTCCAACTCTGCAAGCTGCAAATATTCAGAAAAGAAAGGGAGAATAATTACCGCTCCCCAAGTGGACTTTATCCTTTTACTTCCTAGAAGCTCCTTGAATCATGTCAAGGCCCTGGATCACTCAGCTGTGAGCCTCAGGAGTGTTCCCCAGAGACCAGGCTGATCTCTCAGTGTGCTGACTTCTTATAGTGCAGTGCACGGAAGCTGGTGGAACTGAAAAACCTGTTTAGAGAAAGAAAGTTCCCAGAGGCAGGGAATCACTTAGTAACTCAGGCTGTTTTCTTAGTAAGAATGGCCTGGAGAAATCACAAATTCTCAAAAACACCACCTGCTTGATTCATTAGGATTTCACTGACTCCTCAAGAAAAGACATAAAATGCCAGAAGAGACAGCTTTGCCTACCAAGAAAAATTGGCAATCAGAGGTTGGATGCATATTTTTAGTTTTTATGATTGAAGGCTCTTACTGAGGGCTATAGACCTTCAGTAAAATGAGGCTAAATTCCATCAGCTGTTTCTAATAGAAATAAATAAAACCTATTCTTCTTTCTGATATCATCTTATTTTTGACTTGGCACATCTTGTGATCAGTTATAGGCAGGAGGAGTGTTTACTTTTACTTAATAGGTTTTCTCTGGTGGTCCAGTGGTTGAGACTCTGCCTACCAATACAGGGCACATGGGTTCAGTCTCTGGTCCTGGAAGATCCCACATGCCACAGAGCAGCTAAACCTGTATGCCCCAAGTGCTAAAGCCTGCACACGCTAGAGTCTGTGCTCCACAACAAGAGAAACCACCGCAACTAGAGAGTAGCCCACGCACAGCAACAAAGACCCACTGTAATCAAAAATAAATAAAAATTAAAAACTTAATAGACATTTTTTTGACATGTCGATTGAGTAAATGTCAATTTACTCGGTTGACGTCTTACTTCGATAGATATCACTGACGTCCTGGGTCATTTCTCAACATTTGGAGTTACCTCAGACAAAAGTAATAGTTGCTCTGTCCTCAAGATAAAAACAATAGAAGCATCTATTTGATTGAAATCCTGGAGGAGAGAAGAGAGGGATGAGGTAGAGACAATATTCAAGAGACAGTGGCTTAGATTTTCCCAGAACTGATACATAATACCAATCCAAAAAGTAAAGATGCCCAGCACATTCTGGGCAGAATAGACTATAAAGAAAGAAATGTATGTAATGATGAAACTGGAAAACAAAGACAAAGGGCAAATATTAAAATCCCAGAGGATGAGGGGATGGACTATAATCTGGAAGGAACAGCAGAGTGGAAAGCTAGAAGAGAGCCTAATCTCAAGTGTTAAAAGAAAAATTGCTCAATTGGGATTTTCAGAACAACTCTCAAGCAGGGGAAATCAAAAGAATCAGGCTGAGAGAGATCAAAATGTGGAGCAGAAGGATGTAAAACTCACCTCCCCCCAAGTCTACACAATGTTGGAAAGACGGTCTCTGCAATGGGAAAACTGAACAACTACATGTAAAGAAATGAAACTAGATCATTCTTTAACTCCATACACAAAAATATGCTCAAAATGGATTCAAGGCCTAAATGTGAGACTGAACACTATAAAAATCCTGGAGGAAAACATAGGCAAAACACTCTGACATAAAGCATAGCAACATCTTTTTTGACCTGTCTTCCAGAATAATGGAAATAAAAGCAAAAATAAACAAATAGGATCTACTTAAAACCTTTTGCACAGCAACTCAAACAATTAATAGAATAGAAAAACAACCCACAGATTGGAAGAAAGTATTTGAAAATGATGCAACCAGTAAGGGATTAGTCTCCAAAATCTGCCAACAGCTCCAAGCCAGGCTTCAGCAATATGTGAACTGTGAACTTCCAGATTTTCAAGCTGGTTTTAGAAAAGGCAGAGGAACCAGAGATCAAATTGCCAACATCCATTAGATTATCGAAAAAGCAAGAGAGTTCCAGAAAAAGATTAATTTCTGCTTTATTGACTATGCCAAAGCCTTTGACTGTGTGGATCACAATAAACTGTGGAAAATTCTGAAAGAGATGGGCATACCAGACCACCTGACCTGCCTCTTGAGAAAGCAACAGTTAGAACTGGACATGGAACAACAGACTGGTTCCAAATAGGAAAAGGAGTACATCAAGGCTGTATATTGCCACCCTGCTTATTTAACTTATATGCAGAGTACATCATGAGAAACACTGGGCTGGAGGAAGCACAAGCTGGAATCGGATTGCCGGGGGAAATATCAATAACCTCAGCTATGCAGATGACAACACCCTTATGGCAGAAAGTGAAAAAGAACCAAAGAGCCTCTTGATGGAGGTGAAGAGGAGAGTGAAAAAGTTGGCTTAAAGCTCAACATTCAGAAAACGAAGATCATGGTATCCGGTCCCATCACGTCATGGTAAATAGATGGGGAAACAGTGGAAACAGTGGTTGACTTTATTTTTCTGGGCTCCAAAATCACCGCAGATGGTGACTGCAGCCATGAAATTAAAAGACGCTTACTCCTTGGAAGGAAAGTTATGACCAACTTAGACAGCATATTCAAAAGCAGAGACATTACTTTGCAAACAAAGGTCCGTCTAGTCAAGGCTTTGGTTTTTCCAGTAGTCATGTATGGATGTGGGAGTTGGACTATAAAGAAAGCTGAGCACAGAAGAATTGCTGCTTTTGAACTGTGGTGTTGGAGAAGACTCTTGAGAGTCCCTTGGAGTGCAAGGAGATCCAACCAGTCCATTCTGAAGGAGATCAGCCTTCAGATGAGTTGACTCATCGGAAAAGACTCTGATGCTGGGAGGGATTGGGGGCAGGAGGAGAAGGGGACGACAGAGGATAAGATGGCTGGATGGCATCACTGACTCTATGGACATGAGTCTGAGTGAACTCTGGGAGTTGGTGATGGTCAGGGAGGCCTGGCGTGCTGTGATTCATGGGGTCGCAAAGAGTCGGACACGACTGAGCGACTGAACTGAACTGAACTGAACTTCCCTCTCTTCCTAAATGCTTCTTTGGCTCCTGTAAAAATGTCTTCACCTCTTCCTCCACTAGCAGTTCCACATAAGGATTAGTGGGAGAGACAACCTTCTTTGAGTTAGAAAACGTTTAACAAGGAGGGCTGTTCATGGGCTTTGTTAAAGAGCCAGCAGGCTCCCACCTCCAGTAGCTTTCTTCAAGCATCCACCTTACCAGTCCCTGTCTGTCTCTTTCTCCTTAACTATCTCCACACCTCTCCCTTCCCCCCACCTTCTCTTCTTTTCTTCCTCATTCTCTACGTCTTTCTTTCTATGCATATGTATTGATAAAGAAAGGAGACTGTCATGCCTCTATATACCTAGATTTTTACTCATGAAAGGATTTGGCCTTTTCCATCACCCATTATCTTGATTAAGCATGTCTAGAAATCTGAATTTATGGACCTTAAAAATTAAGGAACCACCGAGTTCTAGCAGTTATTCTTGCTAAATCCAAAATCCAAAGTCATGAAAATTGCTCAATGAATCAGTACGTTCCTTCCTTGATAGATCAGAATGAAGAAATCTGTTTTTCACACAAGATAGAGAGGCAGAGCGGGATTTAGTTTCTGCTTCTCTGAATTTAAGAATATACTGACCTATATACCTTCTGAGAACTACTTCAAAAATCCCTTCTTCTGCCAGAAATGTCAATAGTGAGAAGCCTAATGCATCTGGCATTTTGAACAGCAAGTCATAAATTTCTCTGTTAGAATTGTTTCACTTGCAGAGTATATTTGTGTTCTTGTAGCACATCATGCTAAGATTTCCGCAAACTACCTGTTAATGTCTGGGCAATAAGGCAACACAGGAAAGACGCTGCTGCTGCTGCTGCTGCTAAGTTGCTTCAGTCGTGTCCGATTCTTTGCGACCCCATGGACTGCAGCCTACCAGGCTTCTCCGTCCATAGGATTTTCCAGGCAAGAGTATCGGAGTGGGATGCCATTGCCTTCTCTGAAAGATGCTGAGCAGTATCTATATGGCCCTCACGGCAGTTTTCATTCAACTGTTTTCATCCTTGTTTTATAGATTATGTGCAATAACAAAAGGAACTTTGTAAACCACTAAAAATCATCCTGTGAAAGATATAACGAGGTAACCACACTTAAAATACCTTTTCTTCAATTATAAAGGTCTAGGTAGCTATTGTTTAGAATGAATAGAAAGGTATGGTGAGGGCTTTGAAGCCAAGGTTCCTGGTTCATGTTCTTACTCTACCCTTTAACCAGCTCTGTGACATGGAGCCAGTTACTGCATCTCTCTGTGCCATACAGGGTTATGATGAGAATTTGTGAGTCTCAAATTTTATCTGTTGTCCTTTTGATTAGAAAGAAATACCATATATTATGAACCTTGTAACATATCTTGTATTTGAGCTCAAAAACATAGGTGACTTAACTTTTCCTACTCAAAATAATTTCCTAAATGTTGTTTATTTTTTATATTATTTCTTTACTTGTGGCTGTGCTGGGCTTTGTTGCCGCGTGCGGGTGTTCTCTAGTTGCAGAGAGCAGGGATGACTATCTTATTGTGGTGCATGGCTTCTCACTGTGGTTACCTTCTCGTGTTGCAGCTCACAGGCTTTAGAACGCATGAGGTCAATAGTTGTGGCACACAGCCTTAGTTGTCCCACAGCATGTGAGATCTTCCCAGACCAGGGATTGAACCCATGTCCTCTACATTGGCAGATGGATTCTTAACCAGTGGACCATCGGGGAAGTCCCTAAATATTGTTTAATAAACATGAATCAGTTTCAAATGAAAAAAAGAAAAATAAATTTATTGCAAGTTTCCATTTTAGATTCCACTCGCATTCCATTTTCCAATGGATCCAGTTTATTCTGGTAATAAATTATTCCTACCTTTGTATCATAGGGCTCTATTTAAGTTGTAACAACTTTTGTTAGTTATTAGTCATTAGTAGTAGTCTTAGTAGTTTGTTTAGTATTTATATTATTCATTCATTTGTCCACTAGTGGCTTAGTTGGTAAAGAATCTGCCTGAAGTACGGGTGACCTGGGCTTGATCCCTGAGTCAGAAGGTCCCCTGGAGAAGGAAATGGCAACCCACTCCAGTACTCTTGCGTGGAGAATTCTATGGACAGAGGTGCCTGGTGGGCTACAGCCCATGGGATTGCAAAAAGTTGGACATGAGTATGCAATTAACTTTCACTTTTACCCATCCTTACTAGAACTTCAATGCGAAGACACACAAAGATGGATGAACACTGGCAGTTCTGCCTCCTTGAGCTCATGTCTTGTAGAGCAGCAAGAGGAGTGAAAAAGCAGACCTTTTGCAACAGTGTGTGACAAGTGCTGAAATAAAAGACGTCTGTTACTTAGGTGTCAGGGAAAGAACACCTACCCCAGACTGAGGGGAGTGGGAACTATGAGAAGAGGCTTCCTCTGAAATGTGACCCAGTTGAGCAAAGAGAGAAGAGTGGAAGCCAGCTAGGAAAAAAGCATCAGTCTAGCTTGTGGGGAGAGCAGCAGGCAGCCAATGAGATGCCTTAACAGTCTGAAAAAAAGGTCAATTAGGTGTGGAAATTGGAAGCTTTCAGAGAAGATGCCCAGGGAATAAGCAGTAACAAGGTTATGAAGGTCCACGGAGAACTCTGAGTAGCATTTATACTTCATCTTAAGAATGATAGGGAATTTCCGAGTGTTTGTGGTTTAGAAAGTTCACTCTGGCTATGGTAAGGATGATGGGCTGGAAGGGGCAAGAGTGGAGGCTGGGAAATCAGTATGGAAGTTGTTGTGATGAGGCAGAAAGAGTAGGTGCCTAGGGTGGCAACATGGACACAGAACTTCTAGGGAGCTCAGAGAAATGTCTTGTTTGGGAGGAATCCATAGGACCTGGGGGCCAAGGAAGATCATAGAATCTAAATTGACTTTCAGAACTCTCCTACATTGTTGGTGCAGCCACAATGGAGAACAGAATGGAGGCTCCTCAAAACACTAAAACACTAAAAATCGAGCTACCATATGATCCAGCAACCCCACTCCTAGGCATATATCTGGACAAAACTGTAATTCAAAAAGATACATGCACCCCAATACCCAAGACATGGAAACAATCTATACATCCATTGACAGATGAAGGGATAAATATGTGGTCCATATATGCAGTGGAATACTACTCAGTCATTAAAAGAATGAGATAAGGCCATTTGCAGCAACACGGATACAACTAGAGATTCCCATGCTAAGTGAGGTAATCAGAAAGAAAAAGACAAATATCGTGTGATGTCACTTACATATGCAACCTAAAATATGGTGCAAATGAACCTGTCTATAAAACAGAAATAGACTTACAGACATAGAGAACAGATGTGTGGCTGCCAAGGCGGGGAGGAAAAGGGACAGGGATGGAGTGCAAGTTTGAGGCTGGTAGATGCAAACTATTACATTTAGATAAATGACAAGATCCTATTGTATAGAACAGGGAACTATATCTAGTTTCCTGGGGTAAACCATAGTGGGAAAGAATTTTTTAAATGTATGTATGTGTATAACTGAGTCACTTTGCTGTACATTGAAGATTGACATATTATTGTAAATCAATTATATTCCAATTTAAAAAATACATTTTTGAGCTTAAAATATAAATTAAAATAAACTGATCCTCAACTGTGGGACCTGGACAAATGAATGTTTCTGAGAGGAAAGCAGGAACACATTTTTGAGGTAACATTCAAATGATGTATTAATAAGTCCCTGAAGAGCCACTCATACCAAAGCAAAAGAAGGCGGGCTTGTTTTTGATTCCCTTTCAATTAAGATAATCACAAGGAAACAAGTCCGTAAATAAACCATAGGAAGACTCTTTGGGTCACTCAATGATCCTTCCTGTCTGTCTTTAGGATTTTTCTTGTGCCCCCGATAAAACTGCGGGGTGATCCACGCTGCTGATGAGTCTCAGAGCTCCTCTGAGAGCTTGTGAGCCCAACTCCTAGAGCTACAAAGAAGGAAGGAACCATGCCTCAACACTGGGTTCAGCAAAGCCTGCGGGCAGGGCTGAGGTTGTGAGGGTGTGCACAGACCCTGGGATGGAAGAAGGGCACTTGGTCCAGGTGGCAGGGTTGCCAACATAGCCTAAAAGGCACGTTTACAAGTGCTCTAGGAAGATGAGGCTGGAGACAGAAAGAGAATGACCCTCCTCCATACTCATGGTGGTCCTCAGCTACGCAAGTATTATCATCCGTAGCTGAGTGCTTGCTGGAGTCACGTTTAGCCCAGAAAGTTGTCTGCCAGCTGTAGACCCATCGCTGCTGTACAACCTGATTGCATGTCCTCCTGTAGAGAAATGAACCCTGTTGGATTTACTTACATCATCTTTGTCCACCTAAATCTCTTATCAGCGGCATTTCTCAGTATGGTAGTTCTGTTGGCACCATCCTTTCTTTATTCATTTAACAAATATTAACTGAGTACTTATCACATATCAGTGCTTTGGGTACAAACACAAGCTGTTATTGTTGCTCCCCAAGGAGCCACCTAACCCAATTTGAAGTTTATTTGGCAAGACATGTGCAGGTACAGGGAGTACCTATTACAGGTTTGGGCATTCTGTACCTATGACTAGATCTATTCTGATCAGATTTTAGTCCTTCAAGATTCAGCTCATGTCCCAAACTCTCTAAAAAAGCTTCTCCTAATTTCTGCAGCCCACAGGATTCTTTTTTTTTTTTTTTTCCTACCCATGCTTTGGCATCAAATGATGTGCTGCTGGGCCCTGTTACTCGGTTCATCATGAGTTTATCTCCTTGACTGGATGGTGGGTCCCTGGTGGGAAGGTTGTATTAGTCAGGGTTCTTCGAAGAAATAGGACCAACAGGAAATATAAAGAATATCCTATGCGGGGTTGACTCAGGTGTCTATGAACCCTGACAAGTCCCAAGCTCTACAGTCCACAAGCTGGAAACCCAGGAAAGTGAATGGTATAACTTTCAGTCTGAAAACCAGCAGGTTCAGGGTCTAAGAAGAGCTGAAATTTCACTTCAAGTCAGGACAGAAAAAGACCATTGTCCTGACTCACGTGGTTAGGCAGAGGAGTTTCCCTGTCATGCCAGGGAGAGTCAGCCTTTTGGTTCTATTCTATTCTATCCCATTCTATAAGAGTAGGGCATGGAGGTCGCAGTTAAGAGTTCCAAGCATCTGCTCTAATTGGCCTGATGGGGGCATGTCTGGGAATCTGGGCCCCAGATGGTGATCTCTCTGGAGGACCCTGATTAAAATTGGAGTGTGGCTGACTGGGCCCAAGCAGTGGTTTTCAGCATTTTTGACTTGACACAGGTCAGGAAGAAGTACATTTCATACTGTAACTCATCCATGTGTGCTCTTTCATTTTTAAAACTTTATTTTTATTGGAGGATAGTTGCTTTACAATGTTGTGTTGGTTTCTGCTGTACAACAAAGTGAATCAGCTATATGTATACATATATTCCCTCCCTCTTTCACCCTCCCTCTCACCATCCCCCCATCCCAATCCCTCTAGGTTGCCACACAACACTGGGCTGAGCTCCCTGTGCTGTCATCAGCTTACTAGCTATCTATTTATGCATGGCAGTGTCCATATGTCAATCCCAGTCTATCAATTCATCCCACCCTCCCCTTCCCCCACCATGGCCACGTGTCCATTCTCTATGTCTGTGTCTCTGTTCCTGCCCTGGAAATAGGTTCATCTGTACCATTTTTCTAGATTCCACCTTTACGTGTTAATATTAATATATGGTATTTGTTTTTCTCTTTATTTTTTGATTGGAGGATAGTTGATTTACAGTATGCTGGTTTCTGCCAAACAACAATGCAAATGAGTCATAATTATATATATATATATACAACCCCTCCCTTTTGAGCCTCCTTCCCCTCCCCAGTACCACCCCTCCAGCTCATCACAAGACACCAGGCTGGGCTCCCTGTTTTATATAGCAGATTCCCACTGCTGTTGTTTAGCCATTAAGTTGTGTCTGACTCTTTGCCACCCTAGGACTGTAGCCCACCAGACTCCTCTGTCCATGGATTTTCCAGGCAAGTATATTGAAGTGGGTTGCCATTTTCTTCTCCAGAGGATCTTCCTGACCCAGGGACCAAAGCCAAGTCTCCTTGCATCATCTGCATTGCAGGTGGATTCTTTACCACTGAGCCACATGCGATATTGGTCCTGAGAAACAAGTCAGTTGGCCTAGTGTTCAACCAACATAATGCCACAAAAAAGCCTGAAAACCTTAAATTCATACTCTACTACTAAGTATTTTATTTTATTTTATTTTAAGCTTTTGAACTTTTTATTCCCCACCTCAGTCACATTTTTTTAAATTTTATTTTATTTTTAAACTTTACAAAATTGTATTAGTTTTGCCCAACATCGAAATGAATCCGTCACAGGTATACCCGTGCTCCCCATCCTGAACCCTCCTCCCTCCTCCCTCCCCATACCCTCCCTCTGGGCCATCCCAGTGCACCAGCCCCAAGCATCCAGCATCGTGCATTGAACCTGGACTGGCGACTCGTCTCATACATGATATTACACATGTTTCAATGCCATTCTCCCAAATTTCCCCACCCTCTCCCTCTCCCAGAGTCCACAAGACTGATCTATACATCAGTGTCTCTTTTGCTGTCTCGTACACAGGGTTACTAAGTATTTTAAATGACCCAAGTTTGTTCCCTTTTATGGCTGAGTAATATTCCAATCAGCAGCTTCTTGACAGGCATCACCAAGTACAATTTAATGGCAGAAACCAAACAGTTCTGTGGTTCCCAAGAGAGAAAGATCCCCTGACAGTGCTCATTCCTACCGGAGATGCTGGACCACAGCCGCACCGTCTGGCCCTCTTGCAGCTTCAGGCTGAAACTGGCAATTGTGTGTTAGAACAGCTATTCCCCACTGTCCATCATGGAACAGGACTGGGCTTGTCTTGCCAGGGAGGCAGTTTCCACCACGGACCAAGGCGTGTGGGCCGAGTCCCACTACAGAACAGGTACCCTACTACGAGTAATTGTGAACGCGGCTCTCTAGCACCGTGATGGTAAGCTGGCACCAGCACTTATGAAGAGCGGCCAAGGAGAAAGTGGCTTTTGCATTTGTTAAGGAAGATTGGCACCATCTTGAGCTTACCATAAGGCATATGCACAAAGTGCCAGTCATGTGGACTCTGAACCAAAACTGCATGTCATAGTCCCTAGGGCCATGTTTGTGAAGTGAGTCTTGCTGCAGAGGTCCTGTAGCAGTTAGAACCTTCAAGCTAATTACTAAGAGGATTCCAGACAAAAACTGCCTGAGCAACTTCTTTGGATTGAATTTTTTTTAAAAGTCTGGCCTCACTCCAAACTTTTTGAAGTCATGTGGGATCTTAGTTCTCCAACCAGGGATTGAACCCACGACCCCTACATTGCAAGGTAGAGCCTTAACACCTGGACCACCAGGGAAGTCCCCCTTGGATTGAACCTTAACCTGAAACAAAATATCAGAAATGGCAGGCCATGGGTGGTTCAAGACTATGGATGTTACTGGCTTTATCTATACTGTGTCAATGTCTGTTTCCTGATGCTGCTGTAATAAATCACCATAAACTGGTGTGTAGAACAACATGAGTTTATTCTCTTACAGGACTAGAAACCAGAAGTCTAAAAGGGGTCTTATTTGGCAAAACCAAGTGGTTTGCAGAGCTGTGTTTCTTTTGGAGACTCTAGGAGGAGAGAATCAATTTTTGGCCTTTTCTAGCTTCTAGGGGCTTTATGTGGTTTTGGGGGGCTTTTGGCTTCTGCCTTACCTCTCTCAGACCTCTGCTTCTTTCATCGCATCTCCTCTGACTCTGACTTGCCTGCTGCCCTCTTTAAGGACCTGGGTGATTTCATGGGGTCTGCTGAGGTTTTCC
Organism: Bos indicus x Bos taurus; assembly: GCF_003369695.1. NCBI lineage: Eukaryota > Metazoa > Chordata > Mammalia > Artiodactyla > Bovidae > Bos > Bos indicus x Bos taurus. The sequence continues at coordinate 53,754,698 of NC_040088.1, forward strand.
AGGTTAATGTCCCTATATCAAGTTCTCTTTTTAATCACATCTGCAGGGTTTCTTTAGCCAGGTAAGGTGCCATACCCACAGGTTCCAGGGTTAAGGATGTGGCTGTCTTTGGGGTCAATTATTCTACCATGGTAAATTTTTTAAAAAGCATTATCAGGTTCAGAAGACCTCCTATGCTCAGCACCTAGTGGTCTGTCAAATCTGGAAAATGATAGACTGTGATCCTGACCAGAGAGGTACAGAAACATGACTTGACACAAGTGGTAAATAAGATGACACCAGGCAGCATGTGAGAGGCATACAAGAGGCTTGCTAGTCTGTTTATCCTTTCCATCATGTATCTGTTCTGAAAAGGCACAACTTTGAGGAAAACTAATGGAGCTTCATGAGGAAACATAGTTCTGCGAAAGGGGACCTGGAGTTGAATGAATTGATAAATATGAGCTTGAGAGAGAGTCAGTTCCTGGGTTGGTTGATAAGAAGTCTGGGGTCCCCAAGGAGGAGATAAGGACACATTTTTTTTCTACATTGCTTTGTCATAGTTAATATAACATTGTATCCTGCTTGAGGACATGTTTCTCCTTCTTGAGAACCTTCTGACTAATTCTGTCATCGTAAAATGTATATTATGGGAGTGGGTCTGATAAGACCTTTAAACCTTGAGACATTCTTTTCATTACTGTAATAACCAACTGAAAAAGTATATAGCTCCCTTGCTAAGACTAGCAAGGGGGCCACTCTCCGCCCCTCTTCTGATGTCTACATCAGAAGCTTTCTCTGTCCCTTTTTATACTTTAAGAAAACTGCTACATATAAGCTCTTGAGTGATCAAGCCTGGTCCCTGGTCCCAAGCTAAATCTTATTCTTCAGAGATCCAACGTATCCAACATCGTTCACCCATAAGCTATCAAGCTCATGACGTGAAATCTATTTAATGGTCAGAACTTATCAATGGGGACAAATAAAAAGTCTTGTGCATGCATGCATGCTGTTGCTTTATTTGTGTCTGACTCCTTCCCAACCCCATGGACTGTAGCCCACCAGGCTCCTCTGTCCAGGGGATCCCAGGCAAGAATACTGGAGTGGGTTGCCATGCCCCACTTCAGGGTATCTTCCCAACCCCAGAATTGAACACAGGTGTCCTGCATTTCAGGTGGATTCTTTACCATCTGAGCCACTAGGGAAGCCCAGTGACAAAACTTTACAATAAAAGGCTATCTTTCATCTATTTAAATTCAAAGTCCTCAGGACTCACTGATCTGGGGGCACTTCTTAAGTCTCCCAGGATAATAGCCTTCCTTGTACTTGGGCTATTTCTGCAGTGATTAAAGGAAGCACTGGAACATATTTTCTGTGGTGGTGATTCAAGGGTGACCCAGAAGCTGACCCAGGACAAGGTTTCAAGTCCAAGGAAGTGACTCAAAGAGGACCAGCAGGGCAGTGGGAGAAGGGGTGAGGAAGGGAGATAACCAATTGCCTATGTCATCCAGTGAGATACTGTGGCATGTGACTGGAGATTAACCTCAGGAGATTAACGTTCCTCTAGAGGAAGCAGGTGGCTGGCACCTGTCTGCCTCAGGGACCATCATTTCTTGGCAATTCAGTGAAAAGCAAAGGAATCTAGAGGCAAGAGAAAGCTCCCAGGCCACAAAATGCAGATCTGGCAGTTCAAAGTGATGGTCTAGTGAAGTGGTAAAGGCTGGGGGGCTGGGGGTGGGCCTAACCTCTACACAACCACTTGAGTGGTTTCCTGGGGGGCGGCTTTCTCTTCCCCTGCACAGCTGTTAACATTACCACAGTTAAAACAGGAAGAACCAGACTGAGGCGGGCATCAGTGGCATGCTACTGCAGTTATATTTTAGAACAAAAGGAGATGATTACCAGAGACCAACTTTTGGTGTCTCAAAACATTCCATTGGAGTCTGCACTTGGGGGTATTTTGTAAAGTGACACTTACATGATGTCAAATGAAACAACGGATTTTTTAAAAAGATCACGACAAGTAATACTGAGAAGAAAGGCTAGTAAGCATAAATTTTCACTTTGTGGACTTCCTTGTCATCGCACTCCCTCTGTTTGTTGTAGTAATAGAAAGTATTGTCCCTTCTCTGAAGCTTCTTCACATATCCTGTCTCTGGCCAACGATCTACCTGTACATCCAAACCAAAACACAAATATTGTAATGGTCCTTCCATATAATTGTTCACTATCAAACATTTAAAAGTGTAAGTCACACCAAACAGAGCTCTTAGTGATGTCTTATACTTGTAGACACATAGACACACACACATAAAAAACACACATACAACACACTTGTCGTACATTGTAACCTTATACTGAAGGACGACTAGTTCAAAGCTTCTCCCTAAATCCCAATTTCTAGATTTAAGTTTCTACTCTGCAGCCAAGATAAAACATTCAGAATAATCTAAACTTTATTCTTATATATACAAATGATTTTAGGCATTATTACTTACTAACTTCTGAAAATAATACCTAAGGAGGGAATTAGGGCTAGGCCCAGGCAACAGGAAGAAGCTAGACTGAATGTCTCTAAAGGTGAATGTGTATTTCACGTCCATATTTCACGTGCACACCTTGAAGCTCATTTTCATAGAAATCTGAGGTCATGAACAGAGTCTTCAGCAACCTCTTCTTAGCTTCTCCACTTTAGTCTTTCTCATTTGCCATATTGGTTTGCTTACTTGATTGTTTGGCTTGATTCAGTTTGGACCTTTTTTTTTCCCTTCCTCTGTGAATTCACATTATACCTTCTTGCTCAGGCCAGTGCATTTCTGCTCTGGTTAGATATGTTGCTTCTGGATGGTGTGATGTCTACTCCATCACTGTCAAAACCCAATTATTTGGATTTTGTGTTCATGGCATTCAAAACCAAGTCTTGTTCTTCAACATCATCTCTACTGGCAGCCACTCAGTCTCCAGACTTATAAATCACAACTTCCAAACTGGAGTACAAAAGCTCCATGAATATAAATAAATATACATCTTTTATTTTCTAACAATGTATTTTTGCTTTCTCCTGTCATCTCATTTATTTAGGAGTTAGCAAGAATGGGTAGCAGCCTATCCGATGAACCCTGGCAGGCTCTCTGACAGGTACATCACAGAGAAAAGCAATGTTTTCCATCACTTAGGTCAAGCCTGCTTGACTTCGTGGTTTACATTACCCTCAGTGGAGAAAGAAAGAAGTTCTCAAGACATCATTGCCGCTCTCTTTCTCTTGAGGCCAACAGCAGGTTCTCTCATTTACTAGGGTCCCCCAACCACCTCATTCAGTGAAGCGGTAGACTGCCACTGCTTTAGAATTACCCACTGCACTTCATGTGGAGTGAGGAAGGAGACAGATGGGCCCAGGCTGAGCAGCTGTGGCCACTTCTCCCGCTGACACTTTGAGGTAAGACGAGCAGGACGAGAGCCCTGACTGGGGCAGAAGACAAAGCGACGCCATTTTTCTCAGTCTTGTGGTCAAGGGGATTTCCCAGCTGGACACATGTACAGAGGAGGTCATCAGTCTCAGAAGGAGACAAAAGAGGGAGGAGCCACCAGCTCACAGTATGTCCTGCCAACCTCCCAGACATCTTTGCGCTGGAATCCATCTTGGGTGAGAGATGCACACACATCTACCACGAAGGACCTTGAGTCAGACCAAATGTGGGCACAAACAAGGTGGCTAGTCAGAGATAAGCCAGGCGAGTGCCCCCCATATCAGCGATCTAAGCCACCCCTATTGGGTACAGCTCACTCTGAGCCCGCCTGGGTGTTCCTCTACAGGTTCTTTGCTTCCAATAAACACTTTATGTGCTTCACAGTCTCTCTGCTGAATTTTTCTTCAAGGAAGACAAGGACCAAGGTCCTGCTTCCAGCTACCTTGTCCCTGGAAATCAGAAGGGGCCTCCAAGTAGCTATATTGGTTTTGTCTCATCAACCTCTAGGCTTTTTTCCCCTTCTATAACCCTTTGCTGTTTCATAATTTTTCCTTCTTGGTTTTCTACCCATCACTCCCATTCAACCTAGGAAAACTTCATTCCTTAGAGAGTGGTGGTGGGGATGGGGTTGGGGGGTTAATATAGTCTTCAAGTCAGCTCTCCTTGGGCAGGAAATCAGTCCGTACTGATAGTGTCTATAAGGACATGTACTTCAGATAAGAACAAAGACCATCACCCAAGCCCTTCAGACCACTGCCAATCAAAGGAAGCCTTTGGGTATCATCCTGTCCATTCTCTACAGCCCACTGCAAGTGACTCTTGAGGAACAAAGCCCTTTGGAAGATTGTCTCTAAAGGAAGAAATTTTTATCTTCCTCTAATTTTTTTGGGGGGAGGCGTATATTTTCACTCACGTAGGTTTTCACTATTTGTCACTCTTAACCTTCCACTCCAAGATACAAGAATAATAAGAGCTATCATTCACCAAACACCATTCACTCAATGAATGAATGAGCACCACAAAATCAGGTATTTCCAATGCTTGATTTCATTTAATTTCTGAGACATTTTTCCAAAGCAGGCCCTTTTACACTTGAGCTTGGCAAGGTAAGCATTAACCTTGTTCAGGGTTACACAGCCAAGGAGGAGAGCCAGGATGTAAAGCCTGGGCAGACTGATTTCACAGTCTGTACTCTTTCCACTTACCCACTAAATTTCCTGAGGTCAGGCACTTGATTTTATATTTATCTTTTTAAAGCTTCTGGCACAGAAACTGGTACAAGGCAGGTACCCAAAAAATATACACGGAAGTGAAATACAAAACGTCTCTGTAATTGTCAAGTCATTCAATGGATAAAGGTGTTCTTCCCTTCATTATACACACATACACACACAAATCCCTCAGGTGCTTTTCGGGGACTTCCTCTTTAAAGGTGTTCTTCGTGTTCCCTTAAATCTGATATCTCTGAGCTCAGTCCCAACAGTTTCTGGAATGGTGGTGTAGGTGCCGGAGTGCCTGTAGGTCCCTGGGTCTTATTTACCTTTCAGGGGCAGGCATCCCAGTGTGAAGGCAAGGTATATGGAGCTTATTTCTGACCTGCAGTAAAATGTTAATGCTTGTGTTTTGCCTATTTAAAAGCCACAGATAATAAAGTAATGAAAACTCCCTTTTGGTAATGTGGACCAAAGTGTAAAATGCTACTAGAATTGAAAAAAAATGGATATGGGAAGGTCACAGTCATCAGTCAAATCCTCATTTGATCAGTATTTTAAATTTTATACCTCACCACTGCTAATACTCTCTATTAAGTTAATATCCATTAAACAAAAGAGTCTATTACACTTTAGATCTGTGTTGCCTTCATCATTTTTTTCTGTCTAGTTTTTTAGGAAATGTGGAGTGGAGATCAACAAGTAGAATGAAGAAAGAAAAAGAATAAGGGGATCTGAAAAACCTGCCCATGAATGAGTCTCGAAAAATAGTTAATAATAATAAAACAATTTGAAAATAAACAATAATAAACACTTTGTGGTAATATCAACTCTAAAACCTAATATACATTTATGAATACTATATCATATTCTATAATATTCCTCAAAACTCAGTCTCCCCATATTCAGTAGAATAAATGAATTTTTAAAAACACATAATAAATTAGGGCCATATCTAGGTTTTGTCTAGTCTTTGAAAAGCAAAACCGTGTCTCCACTCTCTCAAGAAAGCCTGGAGTATACAGCCAAAGTCAGGAGATTTTGTTGCTTAAGACAGAATTTGGTAGGTCAACTGATAAAGAGTCCACCTGCAATGCAAGAGAACCAGTTTGATCCCTGGATTGGGAAGATCCCCTGGAGGGGAGCATGGCAACCTACTCCAGTATTCTTGCCTAGAGAATCACCATGGACAGAAAGGCCAGCAGGCTACAGTCCATGGGGTTGCAAAGAGTCAGATATGACTGAGTGACTAAGCATATAATTTGCAGTTGAAATAAAAAAATACAGAAAGGAAAAAAACTGAATATCTGATAAGAGAATTTATCTTATCAGAACCCTCACCATAGTGAGAGAAAGAGACTCAGGCTTTTATGGCCTACCATAAAGGATTTGTCTGGCACAGCACAGTTGCTCAGTAAAAGCTAGAAAATTCTTAATGTTTCTGTGCTGAGACCTCTTGCTGCAGTCTACCTGAAAATCATTCTTCTGAACCTTAGTCTCTTTATCAATAAAATCAGGGGGTTGGGGTAGAATTCCCTTTCAGTATTCTCTAGTGCTTTATTGGTGGTGGGTTTTCTGTTTGTTTTTATTTTTTAGTGCTTTTCACCCTCTAACAAATTCATTTGGAGTTCAGATTTGTAGAGGCATAAATCTTACCATAGAAACTTGCTTCACTTGTTTATATTCAATTTCATCTCGATATCCTGCTTGTTGAAATCTGTACAGATTTTCTATCTCTTCTGACCATTTTTTGGCACGACTTATTGATTTTGGTTTCACGTCAGAATTAGCCATGGCTACACAGGTCTTCTTACTAAGTATTTCTGAAGGATGTTAAAAAAAAAAAGTTTATTACATAACACAGTAGTGACAGTTTGGGAAACCCCTTTAAGAATGAACAAAACTAGATTTTTAAAAAATTAGAGTTAAGAATCCCATTAAATATGTTAGCTTTTTAAACATTCAATTCAAAAAGTAAGAAGGATTCATCTTCTATTTTGGAAATAAAGTCAATCCTGGAGTGATGTCTTAAATGGTGCAGACTGATTCTGGCATTTCAAGTAATAGTTTACACATTTCTGAAATCCTTTTCTTACTTTTGTTTTTAATTTTATTTATTTATGTTTTTGGCTGTGCTAGGTCTTCTTTGCTGAGCAGGCTCTTCTCTCGTTGCAGTGCAGGCTTCTCATTGCTGTGGCATCTTTTATTGTAGAGCATGGTCTCTAGGGTGTACAGGCTTCAGTAGCTGCAGCACATAGGTTTAGTAATTGTGGCTCCCAGGTGACTCAATAGCTGTGGTGCACCAGCTTAGCTGGTCCGAGGCACATGGAATCTTCCCAGATTAGGGATTGAACCTGTGTCTCCTGTACTGACAAGTGGATTCTTACCACTGAGCCACCAGGGAAGCCACCCCTCACTCTCTTATTTTTAACTGCTCAGGAGATTGCCAAAGTATCCTCCCATCATTTCATTTAATCATATTCAAAATTTTACCTCCCTCTTTTTCCCTAAAAAGGGAATGTAAGATCAGTCTTCCTTTTCTTCTTATGGGGAAGCAATGGTTTCCTCCTTTTTCTTTTCTTAACTGTTCAGAAACATGCCACTCACTGCAGGCCAGTAACTCAGGTCACTGTGCTCTGGTGTGAGAAGATGGACTATCTGTGCAGTTGGTAAAAGCTATCTCTCTGTCCTGGTACTGAGATCACTGATTTTAAAACAACTTAGGAGCAAGACAGCTAAGATGGCGGAGGAATAGGAAGGGGGAGACCACTTTCTCCCCCACAAATTCATCGAAAGAACATTTGAACGCTGAGCAATTTCCACAAAACAACTTCTGAATGCTGGCAGAGGACATTAGGCACCCAGAAAGGCAGTCCATTGTCTTCAAAAGGAGGTAGGAAAAAATATAAAAGATAAAAAGAGAGACAAAGGAGGTAGGAACGGAGATCCGTCCAGGAAGGGAGTCTTAAAAAAGAGAGAAGTTTCCAAACACCAGTAAACATTCTCACCGGGGAGTCTGTGGCGAGCCTTGGAACCTCAGAGGGCAACATAACCGGAAGGAAAAATAAATAAATAATTAAAACCCACAGATTACGTGCCTAACAGCAACTACCAGCAGAGAAGCAGCGCAGACACCCGCATCTGCCACTAGCAAGTGTGGACTGGACAGGGAGGCGGGGGCTGCATTGCTTAGGGTAAGGACCGGGCCTGAGTGCCCCAAGGGCAATCTGAGAGAACTAACTAGAAATAGCAACCCAAACTGTGGGATAGCTATCCCTTGAAAAGCCCTAACCTAAGACACCGCCAGGCCTGCTCACAGAACAAAGGACTGAGCAGAGCTAGCCCACTGTGGACCAGCCCATCCCCCACCGGAGACAAGCAGGCGAGGGCAGCCAGAGCCGGAAGAGGGCAATCGTGGCCCCAGAGAGGCATCATCTACCAACCTACAAGCAGGCTTCGTTGCTAACCAAGACTTCTTGGGATTCTGGATAGTCAACATCCACTGGGAGGGTCACAGCCAGAGATCAGCTCCCCAGAAGAGACACATGGCACACCTGAGAAGGCGCGCCAGTTGTACACCCAGAAAACTGAGCAGCAGGGATGGGGGAGGCAATAAGTCAAAGCCCCCAATTGGGGCAACTGCGCTCACCAAGCACCTGGTTACCTGAGCTGCTCGGACCTGGGAAGGACACAAAATGAAGGCCCAACCAAGTCTGCGCCTTTGTGGAGTACCCAAGAACCTATTTCTGAGCAGCTTAGACCTGGAAAGTGCATGCAACCCAAGGCCTGCCTCAGACAGTTCCCAGCAGAGCAACCTAGAGCCTGAACAGTATAGACTGGGAAAGCACACATGCTATGAGCGGGGGCAAACCCAGTGTGGCCGAGACATTGTGAGCACTCCCCACACATGCCAGTGGTATTTGTTTGCAGTGTTCCTCTCTCCCTGCAGCACGACTGAACAAGTGAGCCTAAATAAGTGACCACCACCACCCCCTTGTGTCAGGGAAGAAATTAGACACTGAAGAGGCCAGCAAACAGAAGAAGCTAAAATGAACAGAGGGAATCGCTTTGGAAGTGACAGGTGCAATAGATTAAAACCCTGCAGTTAGCAATGACTACGTAGGAAAGGGCCTATAGATCTTGAAAGTATAAGCTGGGTCAAGGAACTATCAATAACCTCAGATATGCAGATGACACCACCCTTATGGCAGAAAGTGAAGAGGAACTCAAAAGCCTCTTGATGAAAGTGAAAGTGGAGAGTGAAAAAGTTGGCTTAAAGCTCAACATTCAGAAAACGAAGATCATGGCATCCGGTCCCATCACTTCATGGGAAATAGATGGGGAAACAGTGTCAGACTCTATTTTTTGGGGCTCCAAAATCAGTGCAGATGGTGACTGCAGCCATGAAATTAAAAGACGCTTACTCCTTGGAAGGAAAGTTATGACCAACCTAGAGAGCATATTCAAAAGCAGAGACATTACTTTGCCAACAAAGGTCCATCTAGTCAAGGCTATGGTTTTTCCTGTGGTCATGTATGGATGTGAGAGTTGGACTGTGAAGAAGGCTGAGCACCGAAGAATTGATGCTTTTGAACTGTGGTGTTGGAGAAGACACTTGATAGTCCCTTGGACTGCAAGGAAATCCAACCAGTCCATTCTGAAGGAGATCAGCCCTGGGATCTCTTTGGAAGGAATGATGCTAAAGCTGAAACTCCAGTACTTTGGCCACCTCATGCGAAGAGTTGACTCATTGGAAAAGACTCTGATGCTGGGAGCTGGGCAGGAGGAGAAGGGGATGACAGAGGATGAGATGGCTGGATGGCATCTGACTTGATGGACGTGAGTCTGAGTGAACTGCGGGAGTTGGTGATGGACAGGGAGGCCTGGCGTGCTGCGATTCATGGGGTCTCAAAGAGTCGGACACGACTGAACGACTGAACTAAACTGAACTGAACTGAAGGAACTATCTGAAAATGAACTGACCCCACAGTGTCCACAACACCACCAGAGAAAGTTCTGGACATATTTTTACTACTATCATTTTTTAATTAAAACTTTTTTTTTTACTTTTTAAGTCCTCTATTACTCCTTTAATTTTCATTTTTATAACCTACTATTACTTTGCAAAAAAAAGACCCTATTTTTAAAGCAAACTTCATATATATATATATATATATATATATATATAGTTTTGTTTTATAATTTCTGTGACTTTGTTTTTTTTCTTTAATATTGTATTTTTGAGAATCTAACTTCTACTCTAGATTTTTAATCTTTGCTTTTGGTATTTGTTATCAATTTTGTACCTTTAAGAACCCAATCTTCAGTACCCATTTTTACTTGGGAGCAAGATTACTGGCTGGATTGCTCTCTCCCCCTTTGGACTCTTCTTTTTCTCCACCAGGTTGCCTCTATCTCCTCCCTTCCCCTTCTCTTCTGTACTCAACTCTGTGAATCTCGTGTGTTTTGGGCTGTGGAGAACACTTAGGGAACTGATTACTGCCTAGATCTCTCTCCTTTTGATTCCCCCTTTTATCCTCCTGGCCACCTCTGTCTCCTTCCTCTCTCTTCTCTTCTCTTTGTATAACTCTGTGAACATCTCTGAGGGGGTCCAGATTGTGGAGAGCACATAGGGAAGTGATTACTGGCTAGCTTGCTCTTGCCCCTTTCGATTCCCTCTCTTTTCCTCCTGGCCACCTCTATCTCCCTCCTCCCTCCTCTCTTCCCTATGTAACTCCGTGTACCTCTCTGGGTGTCCCTCACTGTGGAGAAACTTCTTATCATTAACCCAGATGTTTTACCATCGGTGCTGTATAGATGGAGAAGTCTTGAGGCTACTGTAAGAATAAGACTGAAAACCAGAGGCAGGAGGCTTAAGTCCAAATTCTGAGAACACCAGAGAATTCCTGACTCCAGGGAACATTAATCAATAGGAGCTCATCAAACACCTCCATACCTACACTGAAACCAAGCACCACCCCAAGGGCCAACAAGTTCCAGAGAAAGACATACCACACAAATTCTCCTGCAACACAGGAACATAGCCCTGAGCTTCAATATACAGGCTTCCCAAAGGCACACCAAACCCATTGACATCTCATAACTCATTACTAGACACTTCATTGCACTCCAGAGAGAAGAAATCCAGCTCCACCCACCAGAACACTGTCACAAGCTTCCCTAACCAGGAAACCTTGACAAGCTACCTGTCCAACTCCACCCACAGTGAGGAATCTCCAAAAAAAAGAGGAACCACAAACTGCCAGGATACAGAAAGGTCACCCCAAACACAGCAATATAAACAAGATGAAAAGGCAGAGAAATATCCAGCAGGTAAAGGAACAGGATAAATGCCCACCAAACCAAACAAAAGATTGGTCTTTATCTACCTGATAAAGAATTCCAAATAATGATAGTGAAAATGATCCAAAGTCTTGAAAACAAAATGGAGTTACAGATAAACAGCCTGGAGACAAGGATCCAGAAGATGCAAGAAAGGTTTAACAGGGACCTAGAAGAAATAAAAAAGAGTCAATATATAGTGAATAATGCAATAAATGAGATCAAAAACACTCTGGAGTGAACCAACAGTAGAATAATGGAGGCATAAGATAGGATAAGTGAGGTAGAAGATAGAATGGTAGAAATAAAGGAAACAGAGAGGAAAAAAAAGAATTAAAAGAAATGAGGACAACATCAGAGACCTCTGGGACAATGTTAAATGCTCCAACATTCAAGTCATAGGAGTCCCAGAAGACAAAAAGAAAGACCATGAGAAAATACTTGAGGAGATAATAGTTGAAAACTTCCCTAAAATGGGGAAGGAAATAATCACCCAAGTCCAAGAAACCCAGAGAGTCACAAACAGGATAAACTCAAGGTGAAACACCTCAAGACATACATTAATCAAATTAACAAAGATCAAACACAAAGAACAAATATTAAAAGCAGCAAGGGAAAAACAAAAAATAACACACAAGGGGATTCACATAAGGATAACAGCTGATCTTTCAATAGAAACTCTTCAGGCCAGAAGGGAATGGCTGGACATACTTAAAGTGATGAAAGAAAATAACCTACAGCCCAGATTACTGTACCCAGCAAAGATCTCATAGAAATATGAAGGAGAAATCAAAAGCTTTACAGACAAGCAAAAGCTGAGAGAATTCAACACCACCAAACCAGCTATCCAGCAAATGCTAAAGGATCTTCTCTAGACAGGAAACACAGAAAGGGTGTATAAACTCAAACCCCAAACAATAAAGTAAGTGGCAACGGGATCATACTTATCAATAATTACCTTAAATGTAAATGGGTTGAATGCCCCAACCAAAAGACAAGACTGGCTGAATGGATACAAAACAAGACCCCAATATATGTTGTCTACAAGAGATCCACCTCGAAACAAGGGACACATACAGACTGAAAGTGGGCTGGAAAAAGATATTTCACACAAATAGAGACCAAAAGAAAGCAGGAGTAGCAATACTCATATCCGATAAAATAGACTTTAAAACAAAGGCTGTGAAAAGAGACAAAGAAGGCCACTACCTAATGATCAAAGGATCGATCAGTCCAAGAAGAATATATAACAATTATAAATATATATGCACCCAACATAGGAGCACCGCAATATGTAAGACAAATGCTAACAAGTATGAAAGGGGAAATTAACAATAACACAATAATAATGGGAGACTTTAATATTCCACTCACACCTATGGATAGATCAACTAAACAGAAAATTAACAAGGAAACACAGACTTTAAATGATACAATAGACCAGTTAGACCTAATTGATACCTATAGGACATCTCACCCCCAAACAATGAATTTCACCTTTTTCTCAAGTGCACACGGAACCTTCTCCAGGATAGATCACATCCTGGGCCATAAATCTAGCCTTGGTAGATTCAAAAAAACTGAAATCATTCCAAGCATCTTTTCTGACCACAATGCAGTAAGATTAGATGTCAATTACAGGAGAAAAAGTATTAAAAATGCCAACATATGGAGGCTGAACAACATGCTGCTGAATAACCAACAAATCATAGAAGAGATAAAGAAATCAAAATATGCATAGAAATGAATGAAAATGAAAACACAACAACCCAAAATCTATGGGACACTGCAAAAGCAGTGCTAAGGGGAAGTTTCATAGCAGTACAGGCTTACCTCAAAAAAACAAGAAAAAAGTCAAATAAATAACCTAACTCTACACCTAAAGCAACTAGAAAAGAAAGAAATGAAGAACCCCAGGGTTAGTAGAAGGAAAGAAATCTTAAAAATTAGGGCAGAAATAAATGCAAAAGAAACAAAAGAGACCATAGCAAAAATCAACAAAGCTGGTTCTTTGAGAAGATAAATAAAATTGACAAACCATTAGCCAGACTCATCAAGAAACAAAGGGAGAAAAATCAAATCAACAAAATTAGAAGTGAAATGGGGAGATCACAACAGACAACATAGAAATACAAAGGATCATAAGAGACTACTATCAGCAACTATATGCCAATAAAATAGACAACTTGGAAGAAATGGACAAATTATTAGAAAAGTACAACTTTTCAAAACTGAACCAGGAAGAAATAGAAAATCTTAACAGACCCATCACAAGCATGGAAATTGAAACTGTAATCAGAAATCTTCCAGCAAACAAAAGTCCAGGACCAGACGGCTTCACATATGAATTCTACCAAAAATTTAGAGAAGAGCTAACACCTATCCTACTCAAACTCTTCCAGAAAACTGCAGAGGAAGGTAAACTTCCAAACTCATTCTGTGAGGCCACCATCACCCTAATACCAAAACTTGACAAAGATGCCACAAAAAAAGAAAACTACAGGCCAATATCACTGATGAACATAGATGCAAAAATCCTTAACAAAATTCTAGCAAACAGAATCCAACAATATATTAAAAAGATCATTCATCATGACCAAGTGGGCTTTATCCCAGGGATGCAAGGATTCTTCAATATCTACAAATCAATCAATGTAACACACCATATTAACAAATTGAAAAACAAAAACCATATGATTATCTCAATAGATACAGAGAAAGCCTTGGACAAAATTCAACATCCATTTATGATAAAAACTCTCCAGAAAGCAGGAATAGAAGGAACATACCTCAACATAATAAAAGCTATATATGACAATCTCTCAGCAAACATTATCCTCTGTGGTGAAAAATTGAAAGCATTTCCCCTAAAGTCAGGAACAAGACAAGGGTGCCCACTCTCACCACTACTATTCAACATAGTTTTGGAAGTTTTGGCCACAGCCATCAGAGAAGAAAAAGAAATAAAAGGAATCCAGATTGGAAAAGAAGAAGTAAAACTCTCACTGTTTGCAGATGACATGGTCCTCTACATAGAAAACCCTAAAGACTCCACCAGAAAATTACTAGAGCTAATCAATAAATATAGTAGATTTGCAGGGTATAAAATCAACACACAGAAATCCCTTGCATTCCTATACACTAACAATGAGACAACAAAGAGAAATTAAGGAAATAATTCCATTCACCATTGCAACAAAAAGAATAAAATACTTAGGAATAAATCTACCTAAAGAAACAAAAGACCTATATATAGAAAACTATAAAACACTGGTGAAATAAATCAAAGAGGACACAAATAGATGGAGAAATATACCACGTTCATGGATTGGAAGAATCGATATAGTGAAAATGAGTATACTATCCAAGGCAATCTATAGATTCAATGCAATCCCTATCAAGCTACAAACAGTATTTTTCACAGAGCTAGAACAAATAATTTCACAATTTGTATGGAAATACAAAAAACCTTGAATAGCCAAAGCAATCTTGAGAAAAAAGAATGGAACTGGAGCAATCAAAATATCTGACCTCAGGCTCTACTACAAAGCCATAGTCATCAAGACAGTATGGTACTGGCACAAAGACAGAAATATCGATCAATGGAACAAAATAGAAAGCCCAGAGATAAATCCACACACCTATGTGCACCTTATCTTTGACAAAGGAGGCAAGAATATACAATGGAGAAAAGACAATCTCTTTAACAAGTGGTGCTGGGAAAACTGGTCAACCACTTGTAAAAGAATGAAACTAGAACACTTTCTAACACCATACTCAAAAATAAATTCAAAATGGATTAAAGATCTAAACGTAAGACCAGAAACTATAAAACTCCTAGAGGAAAACGTAGGCAAAACACTCTCCCACATAAATCACAGCAGGATCCCCTATGACCCACCTCCCAGAATATTGGAAATAAAAGCAACAATAAACAAATGGGACCTAATTAAACTTAAAAGCTTCTGCACAACAAAGGAAACTATAAGCACAGTGAAAAGACAGCCTTCAGAATGGGAGAAAATAATAGCAAACGAAGTAACTGACAAAGAATTAATCTCAAAAATATACAAGCAACTCCTGCAGCTCAATTCCAGAAAAATAAAAGACCTAATCAAAAAATGGGCCAAAGAACTAAACAGACATTTCTCCAAAGAAGACATACAGAGGGCTAACAAACACATGAAAAGATGCTCAGCATCGCTCATTATCAGAGAAATGCAAATCAAAACCACAATGAGGTACCATTTCACGCCAGTCAGAATGGCTGCTATCCAAAAGTCTACAAGCAATAAATGCTGGAGAAGATGTGCAGAAAAGGGAACCCTCTTACGCTGTTGGTGGGAATGAAAACTCGTACAGCCACTATGGAGAACAGTATGGAGATTCCTTAAAAAACTGGAAATAGAACTGCCATATGACACAGCAATCCCACTGCTGGCCATACACACCGAGGAAACCAGAATTGAAAGAGACACATGCACCCCAATGTTCATCGCAGCACTGTTTATAATAGCCAGGACATGGAAGCAACCTAGATGTCCATCAGCAGATGAATGGATAAGAAAGCTGTGGTACATATACACAATGGAGTATTACTTAGCCATTAAAAAGAATACATTTGAATCAGTTCTAATGAGGTGGATGAAACTGGAGCCTATTATACAGAGTGAAGTAAGCCAGAAAGAAAAACACCAATACAGTATACTAACGCATATATATGGAATTTATAAAGATGGTAATGATAACCCTGTATGTGAGACAGCAAAAGAGACACAGATGTATAGAACAGTCTTTTGGACTCTGGGGGGGGAGGACAAGGGTGGGATGGTTTGGGAGAATGGCATTGAAACATGTATAATATCATATGTGAAACGAATCGCCAGTCCAGGTTCGAAGCATGATACAGGGTACTCGGGGCTAGTGCATTGGGATGACCCAGAGGGATGGGATGGGGAGGGAGGTGAGAGGGGGGTTCAGGATGGGGAACACATGTACACCCGTGGTGGATTCATGTCAGTGTATGGCAAAACCAATACAATATCGTAAAGTAATTAGCCTCCAATTAAAATAAATAAATTTATATTAAAAAAATTTTAAATAAAAAAAGTTTCTGAAAATAAATTTTCAACTCATTTAAGTAACTGTATAGTCATCAAACTTGTATAGCCAATTTTTCAAAGACATAATCTTGCACTTGTTTTCTCAGCTACTTCTTATTACCCAAAAATATCATTCATTTAGTATTTATTATATATAAGATGAGAGTGAAAAAGCTGGGTTAAAATTCAACATTCAAAAAACCAAGATCATGGCATCCAGTCCCATCACTTCATGGCAAATAGATAGTGAAAAATGGAAACAGTGGCAGATTTTATTTTAGTGGGCTCCAAAATTACTGCAGCCTGAAGTTAAAATTGCTTGCTTCTTGGAAGAAAAGCTATGACCAACCTAGACAGCGTATTAAAAAGCAGAGGCATCACAAAGGTCCATATAGTCAAAGTTATGTATGGTTCTTCCAGTAGTCATGTGCGCATGTGAGAGTTGGACCATAAAGAAAGTTGAATGCCCAAGAATTAATGGTTTCGAACTGTGGTGCTGGAGAAGACTCTTGAGAGCCCCTTGGACAGCAAGGAGATCAAACCAGTCAATCAATCCTAAAGGAAATCAACCCTAAATACTCATTGGAAGGACTGAAGCTGAAGCTCCAATACTTTGGCTGCCTGATGTGAAGAGCTGACTCATTGGAAAAGACCCTGATGCTGGGAAAGATTGAGGGCAGGTGGAGAAGGGGGCAACAAAGGATGAAATGGTTGGATGTCATCACCGATTCAATGGACATGAGTTTGAGCAAACTCCGGGAGATAGAGAAGGACAGAGAAGCCTGGTGTGCGGCAAACCACAGGGCGTAAAGAGTCAGACATGACTTAGTGACTGAACAGTGAACAATAATATTTTATAGTACATATTATATATGTATATTACATTTTAATATTATAATTATTATGTATCAGTATATATTATAGTCATTTATGAAAATAGTGCCCAGAATTCTCACCATGATTCCTTGAATTCATTTTTCTATTTCAGTATGGTTCTATTAGCTGAAATACATTAAAATCAGACCTAATAAAGTAGATCCTGTAAGTGAATTTGTATTTCAGTTATAACAATGAATGCTTATGATGTTAAAGCCAAGTGGAGTCTTTACACTGTGCCACCTGCGAAACCTTCTTACAGCTTTCTATTTACTAAAAACAGAATGAAACTAAAAATAGGAAAAAATCAACTTAAAATTCCTTAAAGATTTGAGTGATTCTCAGAAATTCAGTGACTGCACTAATTCTGCTGGTAACTTTAGCACTTTGTAAGTTTTAATGATAGCTGTAGCAAAAAATATAACTGATATGAAATACTTTTTACCTCTGTAATACTAAGTTGTATCTGGAGACACAGGAAATGGCAATGCCTCCCTACTATGCAAAGATCAGATTTTATTAAACAGTATTAGGATTTACATGGGTATTGAAAAATCCAACTGATATTAATTCCCTGACAATCTGAGACTCAGATCTAACAGAAGAAGCATTTGATGTACTGTCAAACTCCTTTCTGTGCAAACATCTGTCACCTTCTTCTCGCTTTTAAAAGTGCTTTTACTTTTCAAACTCCAAGAGTCATCAGTAAGGCTAATCTCCCATTTTTTTGCCCATTTTATTTTTTTCTGTTCCTAGACAAGGCAGGATACGGCAGAAGGGCCCTTTAACTAGTAAGTCACTTGATAACCTCTAAATTTCTCACAGTTCCCAAAGTTGTTGGTGTTCAGTTGAACAACAAAACTGGCTCCCAGAGTCCAAGCCTCCACCGTCCAGGTGTGCTGTGTACCTCTGCAGCATAAAGCCCCTCTTCTCAGGGACCCTGCAAGGTGACTAATGTGACTTCTCTGGTCCCTCAAACTTTTTTTTTTTTTTTCCCTGCCAGAAATCAGCAATCACGTCTGTAAGGCAAAATCTGCCTAGAGAAGGCTGGGATGGAGAAAGTGTCCTCAACACTGGGGATCAAATGGTCGCCCTGCAGGAGGAACTCAAACAGGAGCCCCAGAATCGCGACCCCTAAAGACAAAGGGGGCACAGGGCCGCCTGGAAACCACGAGGAGTTGAAATTAAAGACCCTTCCATAAAAAGAGGAAACGAGAAAATAGAGGAGGGAGGCGGACAAATCTCAGGTACCCTGAAGAAGAAGGGGTGGACCCTGGATGGCTTCGGAGAGGGCGCACCCATCCCTCCGCAATGGGGCCTCTCACCCTTGGGTCCTGCTCGCAGGGGTAACCCTCGCTCAGCCATCCTTGAGAGGCCGGGGCGCCCCGCCCAGGAGCTTGCAAGCGAGCCCAGCGGTGCTCGTGCTCTCCACTCGGGATCCGTGGCCTGGGCTGGGCCACCCAGAGGCCAACTGTCACGGCCTTGGCAACGCTTCCTTTACCTGGCAACGCCTTTCGCAGCTTACTTAGGCCCCTTTGAACTCACTCAGGCCCCACCCACTGTGAACGGGCCTTTGTGCGCAAGTGCGTGGGGGCGGGGCCCAGTTTGGAGCTTGAAAGCGGGTCTCTGGATGGAGCCTTGCAATTGTCTCAACCCCCCTTAGAGGTGGAGAGAGGACTGTGTCACTTGCCACTGCATCAGTCACAGACAGCATTCCCTAAAAAAGCCGATCAAGGAATAGAGACCACTGGGCTTCAGGTCCCTGATACTAAATATCTCCTATCTGTCCCACCTCTTTAACCAATCCATAGAGCTGAGCATAGAAGAAGTGAAGTGGCTCAGTCGTGTCTGACTCTTTGTGACCCCATGGACTGTAGCCTATCAGGCTCTTCCGTTCATGGGATTTTCCAGGCAAGAGTGCTGGAGAGGATTGCCATTTCCTTCTCCAGGGGATCTTCCCAACCCAGGAATCGAATCCAGGTCTCCCACATTGCAGGCAGACACTTTACCGTCTGAGCCACCAGTAAACCTATGATAAATGACATCTATAGCTTTAATTATTTTTTCCAACATTACCTTCATTATTGTATTTAAAATACTGCCTCTTTACTTACAACTCTCAAATTTATTTCCTTAATCCAGATCTCTAAACTCCAAGGTGTATACAGCATCCATGTGTGGGAAAGTCGCTCAGTTGTGTCTGACCCTTTGCTACCCCATGGCCTATACAGTTCATGGAATTCTCTAGGCTAGAATACTGGAGTGGGTAGCCTTTCTATTCTCCAGGGGATCTTCCCAACCCAGGGATCAAACCCAGGTCTCCCACATGGCAGGCGGATTCTTTACCAGCTGAGCCACAAGAAAAGCACTACTCAACATCCATATGGTTGTCCAAAACAACTACCCTCCAAACACTCATGCTTAATTCTTCCCCTTCCATGGTCTCCCACTTTCAGTAAGTGGTCACTAGAGTCCATTTTCTCTTGCTATTTGTCAGCAACATATCCATCCATCTGCAAAATCTGTTGGCTTTACTGCTTCCATCCAGCCCAAGCCACCATCACTTTTCCCCTTCTGGTATTGCAGTAGTTTCCAACAGGCTTCTCTTGTCCCCTGCAGTCTATTCACAGCAAAACAATAGACTTGATCTTATAAAATTATGTTATTTCTCTTCTCCTAATCCTGCAATGGTTTCCCATTTTACAGAGTAAAAACCACCAAAGCCCAACAAGATTTGCTCTCAATCACTCCTCCCTTGTTCTGTAGCTCTGGATCACACTGCTCAGCACCAGTGACCTGGCTGTTCATCTCCTAGCTCCCACAGTAAGGATTTAGTCGTAGCTGCCTCCTTCCATTTATCCCCTTGGCTCACTTCCTTGTTTTCAATTGTTAATATCTCAATTCACCCATTTTCATCCAGCTAGCTCGCTCTTCCCATCGTATTCTCTAGTCCTCTTACTATGTTCTAGTGTTTCTTTTTTCCGCAAGTCTGATCACCTCCTAATATACTATTTTTATATTGCTTCTTTTTTCCTTTTCTTAGCTTAATGTTTTTTATATTGGTAGTTTCTTTAAAAAAATTATTGAAGTATAGTTGCTTTACAATATTGTGTTAGTTTTTACTGTACAGCAAAGTGAACCAGCTATGAAAGTGAAAGTGTTAATCTCTCAGTCATGTCTGACCCTTTGTAACCGCATGGAATGTAATCCACCAGGCTCCTCTGTCCGTGGAATTCTCCAGGCAAGACTACTGAAATGGGTTGACATTCCCTTCTCCAGGGGGTCTTCCCAACCCAGAGTTGAATCCAGGTCTCCTGCCTTGCAGGCAAATTCTTGACCGTCTGATCCACCAGAGAACATATACATATATCCCCTCATTTTTGGATTTCCTTCCCATTTAGGTCACCATGGAGCACTGAGCAGAATTCCCTGTGCTATACAGTAGGTTCTTGTTAGTCATCTATTTTTCACGTTGTATCAGTAGTGTATATATGTCAATCCCAATCTCCCAATTCATTCCACCCCCATTGCCTGTTTATATTTTAGTATTTATCTTTCACTCGAATGTAGTTTCCATCGAGAGAGATATTGTTAACTAAATTCCAAAAACAGTGCCTAGCACTAAGTAGGTACTAAAACAGCATATTCGGAATAAATATATTTCACCATCACTGCTACTGTGTGGAAGCAGTATAGCATGGTGGCTAGGAGATACATTCATCTGTTGATTCCATGTCTTGGCAATTGTAAATAATGCTGCTGGATGCTTATTCCTTTGAAGAAAAGCTATGACCAACCTAGACAGCATGTTAAAAAGGAGAGACATTACTTTGCCAACAAAGGTCCATCTAGTCAAAGCTATGGTTTTTCCAGTAGTCACGTATGGATGTGAGAGTTGGGCCATAAAGAAGACTGAGCACTGAAGAACTGATGCTTTTGAACTGTGGTGTTGGAGAAGACTCTTGAGAGTCCCTTGGACTGCAAGGAGATAAAACCAGTCAATCCTAAAGAAAATCAATCCTGAATATTCATTGAAAGGACTGATGCTGAAGCTCCAATACTTTGGCGGATTTGAAGAGCTGACTCATTGGAAAAGACCCTGATACTGGGAAATATGGAAGGCAGGAGAAGGGGACAACAGAGGATGAGATGGTTGGATGAATCACCAACTCGATGGACATGAGTTTGAGTAAGGTCTGGGAGATGATGAAGGACAGTATGCTGCAGTCCATGGGGTCACAGAGAGTTGGACACAACTGAGCGGCTGAACAACAACAATGAACATTGGTTAATTCTTTTTGAATTAATGGGTTTCTTTTTTGATATATACCCACGAGTGGAACTGATGGGTCATATGGTATTTTGAATATTGAGAAACTTCCGTACTGTTTTCCACAGTGGCTGCACCAACGTGTATTTCCATCAATAGTGTACAAGGGGTCTCTTTTCTCTACATCTTCACCAGTATTTGTTATTTGTGTTCTTTTTGATGATAGTCATCCTGACAGGTGTAAGGTGCTATCTCATTGTAGTATTAATTTGCATTTCCCTGTTGATTAGTGATGCTGAGTATCTTTTCAAGTCCCTGTTGGTCATCTGTATGTCTTCTCTGGAAGAATGTCTATTCAGGTCTTCTACCCATTTTTAAATTGGGTTGTTTGGGGGAGGTTGCTGTTAATTGTATGAGCTGTTTATGTATTTTGGATACTAACCCCTTATGTTGTTGTTTAGTCTCTAAGTCATGTTTGACTCTTTTGAGATACCATGGGCTGTATAAGTCATATTACTTGCAAATATTTTCTCCCATTTAGTAGGTTATCTTTTGGTCTTGTCACTGGCTATCTTTGCTGTGCAATGGTTTTTAAGTTTAATTAGGTGCCATATGTTTATTTTGCTTTTATTTCCTTTGCTTTAGGAGCAGACCTCCAAAAAAATATTGCTATAATTTATGTCAGAGTATTACACCTGTGTTTTCTTCTAAGAGTTTTATGGTTTCTGTTCTTACATTTAGGTCCTTAATCCATATTGAGTTATCTTTGCATATGAAATTGTAAAAGAATGAAATTAGAACCTTTTCTATGTAGCTGTCTGGTTTTCCTACACCACTGTTGAAGAGACTGTCTTTTCTCCATTAGATATACTTGATTCCCTTGTTGTAGATTAATTGACCATAAGTGCATGGGTTTATTTCTGGGATTTCTATCCTGTTGCACTGATCTATGAGTCTGTTCTTGTGCCAGTGTCATATTGTTTTGATGATTGTAGCTTTGTAGTCCAGTCTGAAGTCAGGAAGTGTTATTCCTCCAACTCTGTTCTTTTTTTCTCAATATTGTTGGCTATCAGAGTCTTTTGTGTTTCCATATACATTTTAAAATTATTTGTTATAGTTCTGTGAAAAATGCTCTTGGTATTTTGATAGGATTGTGTTGAATCTTACATTGGAAATGTGGAATCTTAACCACTGGACCACCAGGGAAACCTCATAGCTAGGTAGTGTCTTCTTAATCAGTCGGCTCCTATAGAGAAGGAATATCCCTACCAATCTTGTTTACTTTGTTTACATCCTCCTATGTGAGTGAGTGAAAGTCACTCAGTTGTGTCCGACTCTTTGCTACCCCGTAGACTATACAGTCCATGGAATTCTCCAGGCCAGGATTCTGGAGTGAGTAGCTAGCTGTTCCCTTCTCCAGGGGATCTTCCCAACACAGGGATCAAACCCAGGTCTCCCACATTGCAGGTGGATTCTTTACCAGCTGAGCCATCAGGGAAGCCCTATATACTCTCTAATTTTTTTTTTCAAATCTATTGAGCTATAATTGAAATGCAATAAATAGCACATATTAGCAGCATGTAATTCAATAGGTTTTGGCATATGTATATACCCTTGAAATCATGACCACATCAAGTTAATGAACTTGTTTCCTTGTGTACAAAGTTGACTGTTGATTGCTTTCTGTCACTTTAGATCAATTTACATTTTTCTATAATTTTATATAAATGGCATAATGTAGTATGTACTCTTCTTTTGTCTGGCTTCTTTTGCTCAGCAAAATTATTTTGAGACTCATCCCTTTTGTTTTGTTGTATTAATAGCTCATTCCTTTTCTCTCCCAATTGTATTGTGATATAATTTATATATAACATTGCATAAGTTTAAGGTGAACAACATAATGTCTTGAAACATGTATATGCTGTACCAACATGATCACTACAATAAATCTAGCTAACATCCATCACCTCATATAGTTAGTTTTTTTTCTTGTGATGAAAACTTTTAATATCCACTTCTTCAGTAGCTCTCAAGTATACACTGGGCTTCCCTGGTGCCTCAGATGCTAAAGAATCTGCTTGAAATGCAGTAGACATGGGTTTGATCCCTGGGTTGTGAATATCCCCTGGAAGTGGGCAAGGCAACCCACTCCAGTATTCTTGCCTGAAGAATCCCCATGGACAGAGGAGCCTGGTGGGCAGGCTACAGTCCATGGGGTCGCAAAGAGTTGGACATGACTGAGCAACTAAGCACAAGTATACACTACAGTATTGTCAATTGTAGTTGCTATGCTGTACATTCCATTCCATGACTTTTTCATCTTATAACTGGAAGTTTGTAGCTTTTGACCACTTTTACTCATCTCTCCCACACCCCTCACTCTTCTCTGGCAACCACCAATCTGTTCTTTGTTTCCAAGAGTTGGATTTCTTTAGATTCGACATATCAGTGAGATCATATAGTAGTAGGTGCCCACTAAATAATAATGGCTAATATTTATTGGAAGCTTCCCTGGTGGCTCAGATGGTAAAGAATCTGCCTGCAATGGAGACCCAGGTTGGATCTCTGAGTCGGGAAGATCCTCTGGAGAAGATGGAATGTCAGTCCACTCCAGTATTCTTGCCTGGAGAATCCCATGGACAGAAGAGCTTGGTGGGCTACAGTCCATGGGGTCGCACAGAGTTGGATACGACTGAGTGTCTAATATTTATTGAGCTCTTAGCATTTTCCAGGGCCTTGTGTGGGCTTTATTGTTATCTCCATTTTAAGATGATAAAACTGAGTTTCGGAGACGTTACCTTAACCAGGATTACATAAATAGTAGTGGCTCAGATGAAAGTGGCTAATCAGGGCCTGTATTTTCTTTTCTAAGAATAGCATAGAACATAGTATGTGTATAATGCAAGTTATTTATATTGTCAGCTGAAAAAAAAGCACAACATAAATATATGGCTCACTCATCTTAAGGGTACACATTACATGCCTCTGGGCTATGCTTATCCTATCCTCTTTTTATTCTAACTCTCTATTTGTCTTTATTCTCTTGTACTGTATCCATTGTTGAAAGAGAATAGGATAAACAAAGGGACAAATAAAAAAATAAGAATATGAGCCATATCAAGACCTGTGGCCAGGAGCTTCATTCTCAGAAGTAAACACACTGGATTCTGCAGATATCAGGCTCAGTGCAAGATCTTGTTTTAGGTACAGACAGCCTAGCCACAGTGACACCCTCTTTTATCCTATGACAAGCCATCTCATACCAAATCAAATGTGTTGGCAATATATACTAGCAGAGTATTTTACTCAGAGTAGTGACAATGGTGTGTACTCCTCCCCCCTCCTCTCCCCTTTCTCTTCTTACTCTTCCTTTCCTCCTCCTCCTCCTCCTCCTCAGCAGTTCATCAGAATCTGTATTTGAATAGAACTGACTGCCAGGGCTTCAGAAATATGCTAATATTCCCTGAGGGTGACATTCTGATTCTTGATTTCCCTGGTTAGAACAAATTGTTACTGGAATTATTCCTACGTTACCTTGTGTCTCTGTGGAAGCATTTATTTACCATGTTCTACAAAGGTCTATCTCCAAATTGATTGAAAATGACTTGTAGGCACATCTTAGTCATCTCTGTCATCATGGCAGGGCTTGTACAGTGCTAGCACAAAGTAGTAGCTTGCACAACACTAAGCACAACTCACAGGTGTTGGAGTTGTGATTAAAATAATACTGTGGTGTCTAAGGAGACTTGCTACAAAGGGGGTGCAGGTAATGCTATTGCGACTATTTGGTGAATGTTAATATTTTCACAAGACTTCTCCAATGGCTCAGCGATAATCCACCTGCAGTGCAGGAGACGAAAGAGTCATGGGTTCCATCCCTGGTTCGGGAAGATCCCCTGGAGGAGGAAATAGCAACCCACTCCAGTATTCTTGCCTGGAAAATCCTATGGACAGAGGAGCCTGGTGGGCTACAGTCCATAGAGTTACAAAGAGTCGGACATGACTGAGCATGTAGGCCCACACAATACTTTAGCAAACCTTTTCATAAAGTTGCTTTGATGTTTAAAAACTCCATACCTTTCATCTATCACCCTACCATTGTTTTACTTTTATACATCTTTCTAACTTCCAGAAAACAATAACAACAACAAAACATCTCAGAAGAGTTGGAGGTTGGGGAGGCTAGCAGCTAAACTCTCCCTGAGATCTTTACTTATCTACCCTAAGATCATGCATCTGAGCTTGATTGTCAGAGATTGTGTATTTTACTCAGTTTGTAGATTATAAATGGAAACGGGGACTAATAGTTTTCGAATATACCACAAGACTGATACAATTTTCTCACACAGTCTTCACGATTATCCCATAAAGAAGACAGTGGGAAGGGACAGAAAGAAGAGAAGCCAAAGCAAGCCTTCAGGAACACAGTGGACAAGAAGGAAGCAGAATGCAGTCTGATTTCAAAGCCAAGCTCCGCATCCCGCTTCGCATCCTTGGATGTAGTCGCCTGCTCTGGACGTTGTCTCCCTTCGCATTCTTGTTCCTGCACAGACCCAGGCAAAGCGACGATGTGTTGTGCCAAGGTATCCAGGAGGAGGCCCACTGCTCGCGTTACAGCCTAGATTCCACCCAGCCTCTCAGCTGTGAACGCAGAGCAGCCCAGGTGGTTGGTTTTAACCCACAGGTGACTGGAGGCCGGAAATGACAGAAAGCTCGTTGGCACCGCCCACCCCGGAAGCAGAGCTGCTCTGATTGGACTTTGCTGGGTCCGGCCGGCCAGTGGTGAGGCGGTGGCAAGTTCCCGGAAGTAGCGGCGCCGGCGGAGGCTGGGGCTTACGCGGCTCACTCGCGAGGCGGTTAGTCCGCCAAGGTTGACCGACGCTATGAGCTGCTTCGAGGGTCAGATGGCAGAGTATCCAACCATCTCCATAGACCGCTTCGACAGGGAGAACCTGAGGGCCCGTGCCTACTTCCTGTCCCACTGCCACAAAGGTGAGTGAGCGCAGCGCGTCGCCTCCTCCCGGGGACCCGGGCTGCGCGGGATCGGGCCCCTCGAAGAGGTCACCCATGTCTGGAGAGAAGGAAGGCGAGGGTCTTGCAGGAGGAAGTGCAGGCTTTGGGAGGCTATGCGAGAAACTAGCTTGGACCTTGCCCAGCCGAGCTCTTCAGTCTATCCGAGGCTTTATCTTCTCATCCCTCATACTGCGGGATAGAACAGGAACTACCAGTTGCCACTGACCCACGCCACTTTGATCTGCCACAACTGTTCGGTTCTTTTGAAAGCTCTCCCAGTGCCCAGTAATCAGAGGTTGACGGGTATTACTTAGTTCTTCCCCCACATTCTCGGGATTATGCCATACAGTTCAGTTTAGTCGCTCAGTCGTGACCGACTCTTTGCGATCCCATGGACTGCAGCACGCCAAGCTTCCCTGTCCATCACCAACTCCTGGAGCTTGTTCAAACTCATGTCCATCGAGTCGGTGATGCCATCCAACCATCTCATCCGCTGTCGTCCTCTTCTCTTGCCTTCAGTCTTTCCCATCATCAGGGTCTTTTCCAATGAGTCAGTTCTAAGCATCAGGTGGCCAAAGTATTGGTGCTTCAACTTCAGCAACAGTCCTTCCAATGAATATTCAGGACTGATTTCCTTTAGAATGGACTGATTGGATCTCCTTGCAGTCCAAGGGACTCTCAAGAGTCTTCTCCAGCACCACAGTTCAGAAGCATCAATTTTTCGGTGCTCAGCTTTCTTTATAGTCCAACTCGCACATCCATACATGACTACTGGAAAAACCATAGCTTTGACTGGACAGACCTTTCTCGGCAAAGTAATGTCTCTGCTTTTTAACATACTGTCTAGGTTTGTCATAGCTTTTCTTCCGAGGAGAAGCGTCTTGTGCCATACTCCTACACACAGATAAGCAAGCATGCAGGCACTGAAAAGTCCTGTCTGTAAGCTAGACGAAGTGCAAGCTCCCCTCCCTTATAGATGTTCTGTCTAGAGGTGGGATGCAGGTTTCTTTTCTAGAGGGCCAGGTCAGGCAACTAGAATACGAATGTTTCACAGGTGGAAGCTCTTAGGAATTAAGCCTGGCATCACCCTCTAACCATAGGGTCCCAAGGCTAACTGCTCCAGGCAAGGCTGGAGCATCTCTAAAGCATTTTAGCCAGTCTCCAGGGCTGAGGTACCTGCTGATTTCACAACCACTTTCCATTTTAACATCTGACATACTGACTGATAGGTCACTAACTTTACCTATGAAAACAGGCTCCATATTCATTATGCTAATTAGCACAGCCTTGGGCATTGACCAGAGATGAAGCTTAACTGGAGCAATCTGGAAGCTGCCTCTTGAGTGTGGACTTCCAGAGTAGCTTAAGTAGGATCCCCAACCCCTATTTTGAGGAGTGACTCAGATACTTATTTATGTACAAACCACACCGTGTGATATTAAAGTAAACTGCAAATACCAAAACTTGGCCCTCGTCGTGCGGTTGGTGTGCAGACCAGCCGTTGTCTTGTGTGTGGAGTCAGTCACTTTAAGGTAGTGTAAATTGATGAAATTTCTGCTTTGGGGAAATGCCTCTGCTTTCCAGCTCTCAGCTCCTTTTTTTTTCTCTCTCTTTAATGAGAAAAATCTGGACCTCCTTTCCTGATTCACTGAAGAGCATAGGAGCCTCTATACAGTCTTTCTGTGACTTAATAACATTTCTGTTTTTGCCTTGTTTTTCATTGGGAATTCACTGCTGGGTGAGAATTTTCACCTTTTCTGTTGAGTCTCCACAGGAGGTGTCTGAACTCACATGTGGTGGCCACAATGAAACAATGGATTCAGGGCTTGGCTTTCGTATTTTGCAGTAGTGAGTTTGGAGAAAGAGTTCATATTCATCTAACGGAATTTGTCTGTCTGCTTGTTTTTGTATTTATATGTGTATTTATATTTTTACTTATTTTTTTAAATTGAGGAATAGTTGTGAAATCATCATCATTAGTTTGTACATTAACGAAGACTCTCCTGTCCAGCACTTTATAATAACTTTTCCTATTCTCTAATCCCACGTGGGTCTGTTTTCCCAATAAGGATGTAGACTCATCAAGGGCAAGAACTCTCCTTCTGCTTTCTGAGGTTTGCCACATTGCCCACTGGTGGTTTATAACCATTTTGGGAAACATTTCTTTGGATGTGTTATGGAGTGACTTGTACACCGCACGCCCCCAAACCCAAATTCAGATACTGAGTCCCTAACTCCCAGTGTGACTGCATTCGGAGAAGGGACTTTTAGGAGGTGATTAAGGTTAACTCCAATGTTCTGGAAAATTCCGTGGACAGAGGAGCCTGGTGGGCTACACTGAATGGGGTCGCAAAGAGTCGGACACAAATGAGTAAATAACACCTGAAGGTTAAATGAGATTGTAAGGGTGAGGTTCTAATTTGATAGGATTGGTGGCCTTAGAAGAAAAGGAGGAGAGCTCACTCCCTCCATATGCACAGTGAGGAAAGGTGTGAGCACATAGCAAGAACATGGCTGTTTGTAAGGCAGGAGGAGAGGCATCCTCAGAAATCAGTCTCGTCACCTTAATCTTGAACTTTAGCTGCCAGAAGTGTTAGAAATGCATTTCTGTTTAAGCCACACAGACTCTGATACTTTGTTACTGCAGCCTGAACTGAGTGACACAGGATGTCTGACAAGATCTATGGCCTCTTGTTAACACCTGCATGTACACTGTTAGCATCACATCTTGATGAAAGTTAAGGTGGGCCATGGACCTGCTTGACGCTTGCTTATGGCCCATCTGGAATCCAGTGCTGTGCTCAGGGCAGACTTGACTAAGCACCAGTGAGGCCTGGAGGACAAGAGGGGACCCATAGCCTTAAGACAGTGGCCCAGAGCGGGGGAGGACCCCTTCTGGAGACAACTTAAGATGATTTATTCTGGTCAAGGAAGACAAAAAAGGCCCTGGAAGAGAGACTCTGCGTGCAGTCCTTGTTGTTGTTGAGTCGCTCAGTCGTGTCCAACTGTTGTGACCCCATGGACTCCAGGGTCAGAGTCCCACCAGGCTCCTCTGTCCATAGGATTTCCCAGGCAAGAACACTGGAGTGGGTTTCCATTTCCTCCTCCAGGGAGTCTTCCTGACTCAGGGGTCAAACCTGGGTCTCCTGCACTGCATGCAGATTTTTTACCACTGAGCCACTAGCATCACAAAGTAAACGCATTCAGGTTCCCTTGACTGCCCATGAGGAAGGAGCCTGGGGTGGTGGGCTGGACTGTCTTGATGGAACAGGGTGCTGCCCACTGAATTGGTTTGGGAACATGGAGCAGAGTCCTGAGTCAGCCTTCTATTTGTCATGACTCAAACAGTTTAGAAACGACATAACAGAGAGTCCTGCTCTGGGAAGTGCTCATTGTCCTGAAAAGCCTGGACCAGCAGTGACGTGAGGAGATTCACCCTCTGAGGCGGCAGGTGGACTGTCCTGTAGAGGCATGTGTTTGGTCAGTGTTGGCCACGTGAGGTGTGGTGATGGCCTTATTTTCATTAGTTAAGGATCATTACATACAAATTTGAGGGTGTATGTATTGGTAGTTCAGTTGCTGTGTTGTGTCTGACTCCTTGAGACGCCATGGACTGCATTATGCCAGGCTTCCCTGTCCATCACCAACTCCCAGAGCTTGCTCAAACTCATGTCCATCGAGTCACTGATGCCATTCAACCATCTCATCCTCTGTCGTCCGCTTCTCCTCCTGCCCCCAATCCCTCCCAGCATCAGAGTCTTTTCCAATGAGTCAGCTCTTTGCATGAGGTGGCCAAAGTACTGGAGTTTCAGCTTTAGCATCATTCCTTCCAAAGAAATCCCAGGGCTGATCTCCTTCAGAATGGACTGGTTGGATCTCCTTGCAGTCCAAGGGACTCTCAAGAGTCTTCTCCAACACCACAGTTCAAAAGCATCAATTCTCTGGCGCTCAGCCTTCTTCACAGTCCAACTCTCACATCCATACATGACCACAGGAAAAACCATAGCCTTGACTGCTGCTGCTGCTAAGTCACTTCAGTCGTGTCCAACTCTGTGTGACCCCATAGACGTCAGGTCACCAGGCTCCCCTGTCCCTGGGATTCTCCAGGCAAGAACACTGGAGTGGGTTGCCATTTCCTTCTCCAATGCATGAAAGTGAAAAAGTGAAAGTGAAGTTGCTCAGTCGTGTCCGACTCTTAGTGACCCCATGGACTGCAGCCTACCAGGCTCCTCCATCCATGGGATTTTCCAGGCAAGAGTAACAGAGTGGGGTGCCATTGCCTTGACTAGATGGACCTTTGTTGGCAAAGTAATGTCTCTGCTTTTTAATATGATGTCTAGGTTGGTCATACTTTCTTCCAAGGAGCAAGTGTCTTTTAATTTCATGGCTGCAGTCACCATCTGTAGTGATTTTGGAGCCCAGGAAAATAAAGTCTGTCACTGTTTCCAGTTTTCGCATCTATTTGCCATGAAATGATGGGACTGGGTGCCATGATCTTAGTTTTTTGAATGTTGAGTTTTAAGCCAACTTTTTCACTCTCTTCTTTCACTTTCATCAAGAGACTCTTTAGTTCTTTGCTTTCTGCCATAAGGATGGTATCATCTGCATATCTGAGGTTATTGATATTTCTCCCAGCAATCTTGATTCCAGCTTGTGCTTCATCCAGCCTGGCATTTTGCATGATGTACTCTGCATATAAGTTAAATAAGCAGGGTGACAATATACAGCATTGATGTACTCCTTTCCCAATTTGGAACCAGTCTGTTGTTCCATGTCCAGTTCTAACTGTTGCTTCTTGACCTGCGTACAGATTTCTCAGGAAGCAGGTAAGATGGTCTCATATTCCCATCTCTCCAAGAATTTTCCAGTTTGTTGTGATCCACACAACAAAGGCTTTGACATAGTCAATAAAGCAGAAGTAGATGTTTTTCTGGAACTCTCTTGCTTTTTTGATGATCCAGTGGATGTTGGCAATTTGATCTCTGGTTCCTCTGCCTTTTCTAAAACCAGCTTGAACATCTGGAAGTTCACAGTTCATGTACTGTTGAAGCCTGGCTTGGAGAAGTTTGAGCAATACTTTGCTAGCGTGTGAGATGAGTGCAATTGTGGGGTAGTTTGAACATCCTTTCGCATTGTCTTTCTTTGGAATTGGGATGAAAACTGACCTTTTCCAGTGTTGGTAGTGAATAGGGTAATTAGATATTTTTCTTGTGGGTTATTGCCACGCTATTTAACATTGTCTCCCCAACAGCCAAGCTTGACTGTCTTTGCTTTCATCAGGGGTGGTAATGGGCAGTGTTTACATAAATGCAAATGAAAGTCAGTTTTGGTAAATGATTTGAGGAGAGATGACTTTCAAAATAACCAACTTAGTTATAGTTTTAAGTAAAATTAATTTCCAGCAGCATTTATGTATTAACCTTAAAAGAGCTGAAAAAAAGTTATATAGAGAGAATACTTTTGTTTTAATTAGCTTTAAACTTACTAAACTTATTATCAGGTTTTAGAATACTTATAATGAAGGTTGTTAATTTGTGGTTAGACAGCAATTTTATGGCTGAATAATATCCTTCGTGCATGTAAACCACAGTTTTCTTTATCCATTCATCCACTGATGGACACTTAGGTTGTTTCCAGTCTTGGCTGTTGTAAATAACAGTGCAGTGAACCTGAGGTGCAGATACGTTTCTTCAGATAAATACACAGATTTGGAATTGCCAGATCATATGATAGTCCTATATTTTAATTTTTTGAGGAAATTCCATATTGTTTTCTATAAAATGGGCTGCACTAATTTACATTCCCACCAACAGTGCACAAGGGCTCCCATTTCTCTACATCCTTTTCAACATTTGTTATTTTTCTTTTTGATAATAACCATTCTAATGGGTATGAGGTAATATCTTATACTGGGTTTAATTTACATTTCACTGGTGATTAGTGCGGAGAAGGCAATGGCACCCCACTCCAGTACTCTTGCCTGGAAAATCCCATGGACGGAGGAGCCTGCTGGGCTGCAGTCCATGGGGTCACTGAGGGTCGGACACGACTAAGCAACTTCACTTTCACTTTTCACTTTCATGCATTGGAGAAGGAAATGGCAACCCACTCCAGTGTTCTTGCCTGGAGAATCCCAGGGATGGGGGAGCCTGATGGGCTGCCGTCTATGGGGTCGCACAGAGTCACAACTGGAGAGACTTAGCAGCAGCAGCAGGTGATTAGTGATGTGGAACATCTTTTGATGTGCCTGTTGGCCATCTGTATGTCTTGGGGAAAATGTATATTTAGATCTGCCCATTAAAAAAAATCACTTTGTATTGATCATTTGTTTATTTTTGCTTTTGGTGTCAGATTTAAAAAAATCATCATCAAGACCCATATCAAGTAGCTTACTGCCTGTGTTTTCATCTAGAAA
Organism: Bos indicus x Bos taurus; assembly: GCF_003369695.1. Lineage (NCBI taxonomy): Eukaryota > Metazoa > Chordata > Mammalia > Artiodactyla > Bovidae > Bos > Bos indicus x Bos taurus. The sequence goes on from NC_040088.1 coordinate 53,787,373, forward strand.
TTTTATGGTTTCAGATCTTACATTCAAGTCTTTAATCTGTTTTGAGTTAATTCTTATGTATAGTATAAGATAGTGGTTAGGTTTCATTCTGAGCATAGCAACAAAGACCCAGCACAGCCAAAAATAAAAAAGTAAAGATTATATATATATATATATATATATAAACAACTATGGATTTGGGAGTAATTAGTCTTAAATTTTGAGGCGGGCATGGTAACCCACTCCAGTATCCTTGCCTGGAGAATTCCATGGACAGGGACAGGCCACAGTCCATGGGGTCACAGAGAGTCGGACACAACTGAGTGCCTAACATTTTCACTTTTTATCATAAATTGACACAATATATGTGGGTTTATTTCTGGGCTTATTATTCTGTTTTGTTGATCTATGTGTTTTTATGCCAGTACCATACTGTTTTAATTACTATAGCTTTGAAATACATTTTGTAATCAGAAAACATATCTCCAGTTTTGTTCTTTTTCAAGACTACTTTGGCTATTTGGAGTCTTTTGTGGTTCTGTACAAATTTTATGATTATTTGAACTTTTTCTATGGATAATGTCAATGGAATTTTGATATTGGTTACATTGAGCCTGTTGATTGCTTTGTGTGGTATGGACAATTTAACAATATTGATTCTTTCAGTCTGTGAACACGAAATAGCTTTCTATTTGTGTCATCTTCAATTTATTTTATTAATGTTTTATAGTTTTAAATATACAAACCTTCATTTCCTTGGTTAAGTTTATTCTTAGGCATTTTATTCTTTTTGATGTAGTTTTGAATGTTTGCTGAGAGATTGTTACAATGGCTTTATTATATTAAGGTATGTTCCATCTGTACCTGGTTTATTGAGATTTTTTGTCATAAATGTATATTGAGTTTTGTCCAGTGCTTTTGTGCATCTGTTGAGATGATTATATGATTTTTATCCTTCATTTTGTTAATGAGATTATCACATTGATTGATTTGTGGATGTTGAACCAAGTTTGCATCCTTGGAATAAATCCCACTTAACCATGGTGTATGATCCTTTTAATATATTGTTGAATTCTGTTTGCTAATATTTTGTTGAGGATTTTTTAGTCTATGTACATCAGGGATATTGGGCTGTATTTTCTTTTTTTGTGTGTGATGTCCTTGTCTGGTTTTGGTATCAGGGTAGTACTAGCTTCATAAAATGAGTTCTTTGAATGTTTGTAGAATTCAGCAGCAAAGTCATCAGGTCTGGGACTTTTGTTTGTTGGATTTTTTAAAATTACTGATATTAGAAAGGATATTTGATATCCTTACTAGTAATCAGTCTGCTCAGACTTTCTGTTTCATCATGATTGAGTCCTTCTAGGTCGTATGTTTCTAAGACTTTATCAATTTCTTCTAGGCTGTCCGCTATGTTGGTGTATAATTGTTCATAGTAGTCTCTTACTCTTTCTTTTCTGTGGCAACAGTTGTAATAACTCTTCTTTTATTTCTGATTTTATTCATTTGAGCCCTATGTGTCTCTCTCTTTTTTGTTGGTGAGTCTAGCAAAGACTTGCCAGTTATGTTTATCTTTTTAAAGAACCAGCTGTTACTGATTTTTCTCTGTTGCCTTTTTAGTCTCTATTTCTTTGTTTTTGTTCTAATTTTTGTTATTTCCTTCCTTCTAATAGTTTTGGGCTTTGTTATTTTTCTAGTTCATTAAAGTGTAAAATTAGGTTGATTTTTCTTATTTTTTGAGGTGGAGATTTATCATTTGCACTTCCCCCTTAGAACTGTTTTTGTGCATCCCACATATTTTGGTATGTTTTATTTCCATTTTCATTTGTTTCAAGGTATTTTGGAATTTCTCTTTTGATTTCTTCTTTGGCCCATTGGTTGTTCAGTAGTGTGTTGTTTAATCTCCATATATTTGTGAATTTTCCAGGTTTCTTGTAATTAATTTTCTTTCTAGTTTTATACCATTGTAGTTGGAAAAGATGCTTGATATGATTTCAATCTTCTTAAATATATTGAGACTCATTTTGTGGCCTAATATGTGCATGTCTTGGACAGTGTTCCCTGTGCATTTGAGAAGAATGTGTGTTCTATTGCTTTTGCATGGAACGTTCTGTATATATCTGTGAAGTTCATCTACTCTAATGTTTGTTTAAGTCCAGTGTCTCTTTAATGATTTTCAACCCAGCAGTCACAGTTGGCTGAGAAGTTAATGAAACTCTTCTTCTTCTGGCCTAAGCCTGTATGGTTTCCTCAAGGATTCCATGGAAGCAAACTTGAATTTCCAGATGGACTAACTTAGTGACTAGAATTGAAGGGGTTAGAGAGAGCATGGTCCAAAGATGGTTGGATTGAAATAAAAGAGAGTAGAGGAAAATGATGGAAGCAGTTCCAAATGAGACTCTGGTCATGCATTCTTCTGTGGCTACTCCAAGTGATTTAGACTCTGCCCTAAGATACAGAGGCTCATTCTCCTTTTAAATGGCTTCTGTTGGCTCAGAGATGGTCAACTTTGGTGGTTCTTGTCCTGTTTTCGGTGGATTCTTCACTTGCAGAAGCAAGAGCTCATACAAATCAATGCTCCTATAAAAGTGAAACTCTCATTTATTTTCTCTTAAAAGGAAATCTATAAACAACAGACAACTCAGTTTCCCTGGGTCAAGGAATCCTCTGAAAAAATAATGTATTTATGATATCTGATTCTTTTATGTTTTCAGATCATATGAAAGGATTAAGAGCCCCTAGCTTGAAAAGAAGGTTGGAATGCAGGTAATTTTTTCTTGCTATTTATTTGTGTGGGCTTTTTTAAGTAAAACTTTTAATTGACCTGTAACCTCTACGTAGGAAAGTACTTACATCATAAGGAAACAGTCTGATGGACTTTCACAAGTATACACATGTGCAGCTTCTGCCCAGCCTGAGAAACAACAGCACTCACCTGGTACAGAACTCTGTCCCTCCCCAACTCGGTCTTTCCCACTCACAGATAACCTGTCTTCTGACTTCTGCCATCATTGTTTAGCTTTTGGTTGTAAAATCAATTCTATCTTATGGATGAGGAAACTGAGGAACCAGAGGGGTTAGATGAGTTGCCCAAGGTCACACAGCTAGTAATGCAGGGGACCAGGACTCCCGCCAGGTCTGTTGGATTTTAGAGCCGGTATATTAGTCATCTATTGCTGCGTAGCAAACTACCCACAAGCTCAGTGGCTTAAAGTAACCCTAATCATGTATTCTGTCTCTATTCTGTTTCTGAGGGTCAGGAGCTCTGACAGGGCATAGTGGGGATGGCTGGTTTCTGCCTGACTGGGTATTATATGGGGCTGGCGTTACGTCTGGAGGCTTATTCATTCAATGTCTGACACCTGAGTTAGGCAGACTCAAACAGTTGGGGCCCTTTGGGTATCTCCACCTCTAAAAATATCTCTTCAGCATAGTGGTTTCAGGATAGCTGGAGTTTTTAAAGGAAAAAAAAAGTGTACATCCCAAATGAGAGCTGTGTTAGTTGCTCAATTGTGTCGGACTCAATTTTGCGACCCCGTGGACATAGCCTACCACATTCCTCTGTCCTTGGGATTCTCCAGTCAAGAATACTTCAGTGGGTTGCCAATTCCTTCTCCAAGGTATCAATCCACCCAGGGATTGAACCTAGGTCTCCTGCATTGCAGGCAAATTCTTGACCATCTGGCCACCAGATACCTATAAAAGAGAGCTAGCGGCAGCCATATTGTCCAGAGATCTAGACTCGGAAGCCCTACAGTATTACTTCCATTACATTCTGTTGGTTCAGATTCAAGGGGAGGTCAACACAGATCCCTCCTGTCAGTGGAAGTTCCATGACCATTTTGTTAAGAAGGCTGTGTGTGGTTGGGGGGATATATGGTTAACATGGCCATCTTTGGAAAGTATGATCTACCATAGACTGCATTCCTAACCTCTAAATTGGAGTGTCCCGACTCTCTGCGACCCCATGGACTAATACATGGAATTATTACTAGTCCATGGAATTCTCCAGAGCCAGAATACTGGAGAGGGTAGCCTTTCCCTTCTCCAGCGGATCTTCCCAACCCAGGAATTGAACCAGGGTCTCCTGCATTGAAGGCTGATTCCTTATGGCAGAAAGTGAAGAAGAACTAAAGAGCCTCTTTATGAAAGTGCAAGAAGAGAGTAAAAAAGTTGGCTTACAACTCAACGTTCAGAAAACTAAGATCATGGCATCTGGTCCCATCACTTCATGGCAAATAGATGGGGAAACAATGGAAACAGTGACAGACTTTATTTTTTTGGACTCCAAAATCACTGCAGATAGTGACTGCAGCCATGAAATTAAAAGACACTTGCTCCTTGGAAGAGAAGTTATGACCAACCTAGCATATTAAACCTCAGCATATTAAAAAGGAGAGATAGTACTTTGCCAACAAAGGTCCGTTTAGTCAAAGCTATGGTTTTTCCAGTAGTCATGTATGGATGTGAGAGTTGGACCATAAAGAAAGCTAAGTGCCGAAGAATTGATGCTTTTGAACTGTGGTGTTGGAGAAGACTCTTGAGAGTCCTTTGGACTGCAAGGTGATCCAACCAGTCCATCCTAGGGGAAATCAGTCCTGAATATTCATTGGAAGGGGTGATATTGAAGCTGAAACTCCAATACTTTGGCCACCTGATGCGAAGAAAGACCCTGATGCTGGGAAAGAATGAAGGCAGGAGGAGAAGGAGACGACAGAGAATGAGATGGTTGGATGGCATCACTGACTCAATGGACATGAGTTTGAGTAAATTCCAGGAGTTGGTGATGGACAGGGAAGCCTGGCGTACTGCAGTCCATGGGGTCGCAAAGAGTCGGACACAACTGAGCAACTGAACTGAACTGAAATTGGAGTGTTGAAGTTTTACAGTTTGTCATGAAATTGATTTCTACCAACTAAAAACATAAATGGAATAGATTTATATGAAGTACAAGGCAGATGTCTTCTGTCCCCTTGCCCCTTCTGCAGAGGTAGTTTACTCACGTATCTCTCCAGACACAGCTAATCCTGTAAAATTCATTTATTTAAGATGAGAATGGTGAGGACCAGCCTTTGAGGAGGTCAGAGGGCCCCGTCCGATCTGTCTTCTGCTTCTTGTCTGTCCCTTTACACCATCATGCGACTGAAGTGGTCATTGGACTGTTGGCCTGCTGGGAGCTATTCTAATATGTTTGTGTCAGCGCAGTTTCTGATTTATTCGAGACAACTGACACACATTGAAACATATTTCCTAGTCACCCAGACGGCGGCTCATTTTGAATTGCGCTCAAATGACTTTTTTCTTTTGTCTTTTTCCCCAGCTTGAAGGTTTGCTTATACTGTTCACCTGTTACTAAAGAGTTGTTGTTAACAAGCCCGAAGTACAGGTTTTGGGAGAAACGAATTGTAAGTTTTATTTTTTGAATGATACTAATTCTTTTTTTCAAGTGGAAAATATTTTTTGAGGTGTATTGAACAAAATATTGTCGTTATTCAAAGCCCACTTCCTCGCAATGTATTTATCTACAGTAACCACCATGTCAATATTCAGCCTTTGCAATTCATTAGTTTAGAAGAAGTTGACATTTTATTGTTGTTGATTTTTCTTTCTTGTCCCCCAACATGATGACCTAGATGCTTAGTTTTGTCTAATCTCACAAGGTGTCTTTCTGAGTTGCATTTTAATGCTTTAAAGTGTAAACTGTTTATTGACAGAACTAATAAACCTTTTATTTAGATCATGGAATAGATTAGGAAAAATAAGAAAAATAAACATAACATTATTTATAATAAAGAACCAAAATAAAAGTAGAATGGATAATTTTGAATCTGGCCATATAAAATGGATATCTCCAATAGAAAGTTATAGTAAAGGTGAGAAAAACAAAGCATGGTATGAAAATGTGAAGATGGCAGGCAAGGTTATGTCATAACAGTAATTGCTCTAAATATAAATGGATTTATTTCAACTTTTGATCAGAAGACAAATTCTTGATTTAGGTTAAAAAAAATAGATCCCCAAGTTTTGATCTACAAGACACATAGATAACACTAAAGGAAAAGTTCAGGTTGAAGTGGGAGAAAAAAAAAAAAGGGAAAAGATATACTGAAAATTAGACACTAAAAATGCCAGAGTAGCAACTATTACATCACGCAGAGAGTTGAAGGCAAAAAATATCATTAATTTCAAAGACTGTGTTTTTACTATTCAAAGGGACAACCTCTTAAAAGTATCAAGAAGATGCCACTTGGTGGTTGGGGAACTAAGATCCTGCAAGCTGCAAAGTGCAGCCAAAAAAAAGAGAAAAGATATCAACATATATGCAACTAACAAAATAGCATCAGACCAGATATAGTAGTCCCTGATCACTCAGTGATTGATTGGAGAAACAACCGCAATGAGTAGATAGAATTAGGGGTTGTTATATGGATTAAACCATCAATACTTGGGGGAGCTAGCAGAGAGTTCCGGAGAAGGCAATGGCACCCCACTCCAGTACACTTGCCTGGAAAACCCCATGGACGGAGGAGCCTGGTAGGCTGCAGTCCATGGGGTTGTGAAGAGTCAGACACGACTGAGCGACTTGACTTTCACTTATCACTTTCATGCATTGGAGAAGGAAATGGCAACCCACTCCAGTGTTCTTGCCTGGAGAATCTCAGGGACGGGGGAGCCTGGTGGGCTGCCGTCTATGGGGTCGCACAGAGTCGGACACGACTGAAGCGACTTAGCAGCAGCAGCAGAGAGTTCTGAACAGGAGTCTGTTTGATGTCTGACTGCTGGCAACTTTCAGTTCCCATGTCCACCTTTCCCTTCTGCCCTACCTGTGGGCAAACTGGTTTTTAAAAAAGTCTACACCTTCCTTGGCACCTACATGGCATTCTAAGATGCAATCCCAGGCCCACCCTGTAACCACAGTAAAAATCAGGACCACTCACTCCCATTTTCTCAGGCCACACAAGCCACTTTGTCCCTGCCTGGGTTCTACCCTACCTACCATAGAAAATAAACTACCACAGAAAATAAAAAGGAAGATGAATAAAAGTAAAAGCTGGTCTGTAGAGAAATAAACTTCTGCCAAGACTGAAAAAACAAAGATGCATATAAAAATAACATGATATAAAGGAAAATAACTTAATAAACAGCAGTGCCTTGTTTTGAAAATTAATACAGTATATTTGATAATTTAGCTAGAGTGGATAAATACCTGGAAAAGTAGGAAAATCCCAAATTGAGGCAGGAAAAGATAAAGAAGTAGCCATCAAAGACATTAAAGCAGTTTTCAAAGATCTCTTCTTCAAAAAAAGCCTCAGGCCCAGATGGTTTTATCTTGCCTTTTGCCAAATATTCAAAGAACAAATAATCCCTACTGTAGGAGAGAATAAAAAGATAAGCTGCTCAACCTCACTGTCAAATGGATAATGATAATACATGGGGAAAAAAGGCCATTTCTATATGAGCACATTTGAACATCCTAATTACTGAATCTAACAGTATTAAAAAAATAGTACATCATGAATACTGTGTGTTTAATCCAAAAGTGAAAGTTATTTTCACACCTGAACCTCACTGAAGGTATTATGATATCAGTGGACTAAAAAGATGAGAAATTATCTTCATTCATCAACGACTTACTGAATGCCTCTCTGTGCTGGTTGCCATTCTATGAAATGTGCGGATAGCTTCTTGAATCTGTGAATTAGGCCAACACATCACAGACTGATGGCAGACTGTGTTCTGCAGCAGAAAATCTAAATACAAAGAACATGTGACTACATGTTGTACAAAGACTCAAGTTCAATGGGAATGGGAGGGTTGGGGAGGTAAAGGGGGGAAATTGAATTCATAGTAGAAATGCTGTGTCAGAGGATGTACAGGTTTGTAAGGCATCCAATATATGCATATTGCCATATCAACTTCAAGAAAGGTGTAATTTTAACTTTATCATGTTTTCAAGCTGTAAAACTGTTTTTATAGTGAAATCAGAAATTGTTCCACTGAGAGTCTGTAATATCTCTTAGTTCCCTTTCTGTGTTTAGATGGCAAAGGCATATAAAGTCATGAAAGACTGTGTACAATATGATATATACCTGATGTCTTATTTTAATAGGTATCAATTGAAATTGAAACTCCTACCCAGATATCTTTAGTCGATGAAGCATCAGGCGAGGTAACTAAATATTAAATATTGTATTTCTAAAAATTGTTATTTAGCATTAAATGATTATCTTTCTCCTTGATTTTGAATGCTCATTTAGCCAGAAATAAAATTTATAGTAAATGAATAAGTTTGTAAGGAAAAAAAAAAGTTTGTGATGTATTTATTTTCTACGTCTAAGGGACTGAACATTGCTTCTATCCAATTCTAAGGACAGAACTGCTTCTATTAGCGTCACATGCTAGTTATAGGAGTGCCATAGTAATGGTATGATTACTATGTAGTATGACTGCCACGTGTATTGTTTATTCTAATGCTAGGTATATAAAACAGTGTTTAATGTTTTTGCAGCAAATTTATGTATATTGTGATTTTTTTTCTGAATCATTTTCTTATTCAAGAAAAAGACATTGTTCAAGTGGATCTAGTTTATTTTTTTGTCCTTAAATTCAAACGCAGGTACTTTCGTGTTGTGCATTCAATTTTTTTTTAATAGTAACTAGGATTGAAGACCCACCATTTATGTATGTATTTATTTTTATCTCAAATTATACATCGGGCAGGGAGGTATTTTCCTGTCTTACAGCAAATCCAGTTAGCATTTAGCCCAATTAGAACCTGCTTTGTTGACGCGTTGAAATCTGAAGAGTGTCCTTGGTGGTGTGGCTGTCATGGGACAGGGACGGACTTTTCACATGTCCTCCCTGGAGGAGATCAGACATTGAAGTACTTTTACAGTAACTGTTCCGAGGGAGAGGGAAGGGATGGCCTAGAACCTTCCTGAATGCCATCCTGAGCTCCATTAGCTGGCACTTTGGGGAGATGCTCTCAGTCCCTGGCGGCCTGTGTTAGTGAGTGGCCTTCTCAGAATTGGGCAGCAGGCAGCAGGTGGCCCCCAGTGGTCAGAGTCCTGCCGCCTGACTCTGGTCCTTTCTGTTTCTTCTCACACACTGAGGCTTGTGTGTTTGTCTCCAGCTCCAACCAGTGGGAGAGCCTGTTTTAAAGGGGCCTGGGGAACAAACATAACTGGAGGAGTTGCCATGATGGAGCATAGCTGATTAACAATGTTGTGATGGTTTTAGGTGAACAGCGAAGGGACTCAGCCATACATACACATGTATCCATTCTCCCCCAGACTCCCCTCCCATCCAGGCTGCCACATAACATTGAGCAGAGTTCCCTGTGCTATACAGCAGGACCTTGTTGGTTATCCATTTTAAATACAGCATAGTGTTGTTGTCCATCCAAACTTCCTAACTATCCCTTCCCTTCCCCCCATTCTTCCCCACTGGTAACCATAAGTTCATTCTTTAAGTCTCTGAGTCTGCTTCTGTTTTGTAAATAGGTTCATTTTTATCATTTCTTTTTAGATCCTGCATGTAAGGGATGTGATATTTCTTCTCCGCCTGACTTCCCTCACTCAGTATGACAATCTCTAGGCCCGTCACTTCATTTCTTTCTTCCCAAGAGTGGAAATGCTGTGTTGCATTGGAACTCTACTTTTAACCATTTGTTTTGTGAATAAGGATTCCACTTGTTTCCAGGATTTGGAGAGTGGGGAAAGGAGCAAGATATAGCAAGTTCTTGAGAAGTACTTGTGTACGTTCTACTCAGGAGGGCTTTGTTTAGCTGGGTCCTAATGATAACTTCTATTATTATTTTTTTTTCTTTCTTTTTAGAAGGAAGAGATTGTTGTGACTCTTTTACCTGCTGGTCATTGCCCAGGATCAGTTATGTAAGGGGGTTCATCTGTTTTGCCCATTTATTTTGTGTTGATATGTATTACATTTGTAGAAATAAACTTGTAGGGTCTAGAAAATAACGTGTACCAGGAGATTTGCTTCTTGTGATGGCAATTCTTTTAACCTTTATTTCCAGGGTTAAACTAGGGGGGACCGGGGCACAGGTTATGTTCAAAATGTGGCTTTCTTACAATGGAAGACTTCAGTAGCAATCTTTCCACGGGCTTTGCATTTTCTCATCATATGGATCTTTTTCTCCATGAGCAGGAGAAAAAGATTTCTCCTGTATACAGTCAAAGGTGCTGATGCATTTTAGGGGACATCTCTTGCAAACTCAGCGATATCTCCACCATGTTATGTTTTCCCTCTTTGGGAAGACGTGGCAGCTGAGGGTTCAGTGTGGTTTAACACTTTGGGAATTACATCAGCACCGTATCACAGCAGCTGTGTTTGGCAGGCAACATGGGCTATGGATTTAGTATATATTTGTATTTAGTATATATTTAGTGGGCTTCCCTGGTAGCTTAACTGGTAAAGAATTCACCTGCAGGGCTTCCCTGGTGGCTCAGTGGTAAAGAATCTGCCTGCCAATGCAGGGGACACAGGTTCAATCCCCGGTCTGGGAAGATCCCACATGCTGCCGGACAACTAAGCCCATGAGCCACGACTACTGAGCCTGTGCTCTGCAACAAGAGAAGTCACCTCAATGAGAAGCCTGCGAACTGAAACTAGAGAAAGCCCATGCAGCAAGGAAGATCCAGCACAGACAAAAACAAATAAATAAAAAAATTATAAAAGAAAAAAAAAAGAATTCATCTATAATGCAGGAGACCCTGGTTTGATTCCTGGGTCGGGAAGATCCCCTGGATAAGGGATAGGCTATCCATTCCAGTATACTTGGGCTTCCCTGGTGGCTCAGATGGTAAAGAATCTGCCTGTGATGTGAGAGACCTGGGTTCAGTCCCTGGGTTGGGAAGATCCCCTGGAGGAGGGCATGGTAACCCACTCTAGTATTCTTGCCTGGAGAATACCCATGGACGAGGAGCCTGGAGAGCTATAGTCTATGGGGTTGCAAAGAGTCGGAGATGACTGAGTGACTAAGCACAGCACATATATTTAGTATATGGATTTAGAATAAATTTACTAGAATTTTGTATGAGACTTAGAAGCCACTGAGATCTATTTTCTTTCCAGGTTTTTATTTCAGGGCAACAATGGAACTGTCTTGTACACAGGAGACTTCAGATTGGCTAAAGGAGAAGCTGCCAGAATGGAGCTTCTGCACTCTGGGGGCAGGTACTGGGCTTTGTGGAGTTCTGGAACCTAATGACTGCATTGTTTTAAAGGTTTTATTGTTCATTTCTCCCCACTAAATACCAGGCTTTGTTTCTCTTAGAAATCTAATTGGATTATAATAATATTTGTAATAGAAAGGCACCTTTTTCCTCTTGAAATGAGGGGATGGTAACATTCCATGTGTTGATCAAGGTGGTAATTACATGAATTGGTCTAAATTCACTGAACTATATATGCAAGAGCTGTATTATTTCATCATATGGAAATCATTTCCCAACAAAGTTGATATAAGAAAAAAATCCAAATGACAAAACAAACTGTAAAATAACTGACAGTGTAGGCTTCGTATTTTATTTCCCGTGAAATGAATCACACCCCCTTGTTTGAATTTTGTTTTCAGAGTGAAAGACATCCAGAGTGTGTACTTAGACACAACTTTCTGCAACCCAAAATACTATCAAATTCCTAGTCGGGTATGTCTCCTTGGAGCACAGCTGTATTTCTTAAGAGGGTGGTTTGGGGAGTAACAGATGAGATGTTAATTGTTCCTGTTGCCGTGGGTATCTGGGAAGCCTGGGCGTGGAGCAGTATTAACTGCCTTTGAACCTTCCTGCCCAGGAGGAGTGCCTGCGTGGAATCATGGAGCTGGTCCGAAGCTGGATCTCACGGAGCCCCTACCACGTGGTGTGGCTGAACTGCAAGGCTGCCTATGGTTACGAGTATCTCTTCACCAACCTCAGCGAGGAGTTTGGACTCCAGGTACCTGACGACTCTTTCTTTTCTGTTGCTCTGAGCTTCCATCCTCCCATCTCCTCCTCTCCTCCCCTTTCTCATGCCCGCTCCCAGCATCCCCTAGACTGAAAACCATAAAAGATGAATGCAGTCTTTAATGACTTAATTTATTTTTGGTTGTGCTGGGTCTTGGTTGCTGTGTGGGGTTCTCTCTAGTTGTGGCAGGCTGGGGCTACTCTTCACTGCGGTGCATGGGCCTCTCCTTGCAGAGGTTCCTCTTGTTGTGGGTTTCTCTTGTTGTGGCGCGCAGGCTCCAGGGCACGCAGCCTTCAGTAGTTGTGGCACCTGGGCTCAGTAGTTGTGCTGCACAGGCCCAATAGTTGTGGCGAATGGGCTTAATTGCTCCGTGGCATGTGGAATCTTCTTGGATCAGGGATCAAACATGTGTCTCCTGCACTGGCAGGTGGATTTTTCACCACTGAGCCAGCAGGGAAGCCCTGAACACAGCCTTTGTCATCTTTATTTGCTTCCTCTTGGGAGAGTTGACAGTGGGAACAGCCCTTTGGTGAGAAGTCCCCTAAAGGACGTATTTTTTTCAAAATCGCGGGTCATGAAATTTAGTGTTTGTGACCAGCAATGAGAATACATTTGAACTAGGAAATATCTGAGGGAGTTGCTTACAGTTAAGAGTAATCACTGTCTTGTGAAAATTTACGTCAGGAATCAGACACATGCCTATCTAGACCTTCCTCGAGTTAACCACAGGGCTTTGTCCTGCTAAGTCCATTGCTTACCATTAAGTCAAAAATTCCTTTAATAGCCAAGACCCACTGAACATCATAGCTTAGCCTCATCTACCTGAAATGTCCTCCGAACACAGATTAGCCTACAGTTGGACAAAACTGTCTAACACAAAGCCTATTTTAAATGAAGTGTTGGGAGTCTCGTGTAACTTATTGTATGCTGTAAGTGAAAACCAGAATGGTTGTGTGTTCTGGACATACAACCATTCTGGTTTTCACTTACAGCATACCATAAGTGTGTGAGCTGTTCACCCTCACGATTGCGTGCCTGACCAGGGGCTGCGGCTCTGCCTCTGCCCAGTATCCTGAGAAAGGAGTGTGCCACAAATCGCCAGCTTGGGAAAAGATCACAGTTCAAAAAGTATTTCTTACTGGAGATCATGGTCAAAAGTGTATGGAGAATACTGTCCTGGGGCACTAAGCCCCTTCCCCTTGAGGGAAACACGTCAGGTCAGGCTGGGAGTCAGTATTCACCTGTCCCTTCCATGGGAGCTGAGTGCTGGGCTTTTGGGAACCCCGGCAACAAGGTGAGCAGAGTGCTTCTGGCAGTGCCCACGGCCCCTGAGAGAAGATGGATTTTTGCTGGTAGCTCTGAACAAAACAAATGCTGGAACGAGTTGGACGTTTAAATTCTGCTTCATTTGGCATCTTTTATTGATCCTCTGGTTAACAGACTTCTGCCGTGAACTTAACTTATATACAACACAATTTAGTAAAACTAAAAAGGTTTAGTGCTTTTACATTTGAAATTTAAACAATTTCTGCAGCTCTCCATAAGCCTTACTTCCTAAGTCCTTCTTTCCTTAATTTCTTCCTTCCTTAAGTTTTCCTGTCCAATATTTTTGGCATAAAGCTCCCAATTCTCCATTTTGGGACAGATTTGCTTTCATTCTGAGATTGTGGTTCCTATGTGTTTTTGGTGTTAAAATGGCCTTTTAAATAAAAATCACAGTAATTATATGTTGTGTGTGTGCGCAAACTTGCATATTTTACAGTCTGCTTTTTTTCCCCCTCATGTCCTTTCCTGGCAAAATATAAAGCTAGCCACCACCTGTCAATCCTGAATTTATTTTGTGAATTTCAGTGGTGTGTGAAATCTACAAGACTGGAAGCTCCAGCTCTGAGGCCTGGCAGGGAGAAACCCTGGGCCTAGGAGGTGCCCAGGGATGGTGGAGAGGAGGCAGGTCCTAGGAAAGTGACCCTGGAGTGAGCCCTCTTGCCAGTCTCTTAATCCCTCTGTAGGGAACAGAAACAACTTTAGAGACAAGGGAGTATAGGGACTTCCCTGGCAGTCCAGTGGTTAAGACTCTGCACTCCTGGTGCAGGGAGCACAGGTTCGATCCCTGGTTGAGGAACTAAGATCCTACATGCCTGGTGGGAAAAGAGCACACAGAAAAGGGGAGAAGAGTGAGGTTTTTTGACAGAGGGATCTGAGAGATGAGATCTGAGGGTTGATTTATAGCAACCTTTTCAAGCACCTTCATTTTCGTGCGGATGAAAATTTCCCTGTCTCTCTCTGTACATCTCAGAATTTACCTCTTTTTATCTCCTTAGGCCAGAAAAATCCATTTGTTGTTTCTTCTTGTTAGTCATTAGGAAAACAGGCAGCGAGAGGAATAAGGCTAAGTCACAGTCAGGCTTGGATTCTTTCTACACCTGTCTGGGTATTTAATTTCCACACTGATTTAACATTAGTCTAATCTGTTTTGTTATTCAGACTTCAAAATTAGAATGCTTTGGGGAGGGTGCCATTTCATTATCCTTGTATCAGTTTAGGTACTTGTTGTTTACTCTAAAATACCCAGAAGATTTAAGTAAAACTGACATGTTGGTTTTAACCATTTAAAATGTATTAGCTTTAAAATTCTGAAGGTGGCTGAGCTTTGTTCTGTTTTGCTTTGTTGCATCTGCCAGAGTCCTCCTTTCACCCAATAAAGAAGAGTGTGGAAAGGGAGGATCTGGGTCTCTGCTTCCTCTTCCTGCTGGCCTCCCCTCCTGCCAGCTGCCGGTATACAGCATGTTGTGTGTGTTTTCGTGAGCAAGTGAGTCCTTTTCTAAACATTTTATTTATTTATTTATTCATTGGTCATGCCTCACTGCTTGCAGACTCTTAATTCCCTGATCAGGAATCGAACCTGGGCCCTGGCAGTGAAAGCACCAAGTCCTACGGACTAAACCTGCTAAGGAATTCCATGAGCAAGTGACTCTTTTTTAAAAATTATTATTATATTATTTATTTAATTTTTGGTTTAACTGGTTCTTCATTGCTGCTCTCAGGATTTCTCTTTTGCAGTAAGTAGGGTTACCCTTGGAGAAGGCAACGGCACCCCACTCCAGTACTCTTGCCTGGAAAATCCCATGGACGGAGGGGCCTGGTGGGCTGCAGTCCATGGGGTCGCTAGGAGTCGGACACAACTGAGCGACTTCACTTTCACTTTTCACTTTCATGCATTGGAGAAGGAAATGGCAACCCACTCCAGTGTTCTTGCCTGGAGAATCCCAGGGACGGGGGAGCCTGATGGGCTGCCGTCTATGGGGTCGCACAGAGTCGGACACGACTGAAGCGACTTAGCAGCAGCAGCAGTAGGGTTACCCGTCATTGCAGTGTGCAGGCTTCTTATTGTGGTGCCTCTCTTCTTACAGAGCACAGGCTTTAGGCAGGCTTCAGTAGTTGAAGCCCTCGGGCTCAGGTGTTGTGGCACACAGACTTAGCTGGTTCCGCTGGATGTGAGATCTTCCTGGATCAGGGCTCAAACCCCTTTCCCCTGCATTGGAAGACAGATTTTTACCTACTGTACCACTAGGGAAGTTTTCGTCTTGATTGTTTTCGTCTGCTATGTACACTGCAATAAACCCAATACTTAGAATAAAGCATGATGTAGAACAGGTGTACAAGAAATATGAATTGAATGACTTGATGCACGGATCCAATGAAATCCACCAGCCAAGTCACCACACTTTTCACTGCCACCCACAGTGGGCAGTAACGCTGATTGCAGGGCATGGGATCTTGATGTCCTGGCAGATACTAAAAGGCATTGAAAGAGTTGAAAACTAGGCTTTGAGGAAGAAGAAAGTTATTTTCTAACTGGATGATTTACCCCTGCCCGATTTACCCTTGGATACTTTATTTACAGGAAATACAATTCCAATAATGTGCTTATTTGTGTTGTTTTCCTCAGGTTCATGTGGATAAACTAGACATGTTTCGAAACATGCCTGACATTCTCCATCATCTGACAACAGACCGTGACACTCAGATCCATGCGTGTCGACATCCAAAGGTACATGGTGAACTCTTTTTCTTACTGTTTGTATGATTCACAGAAACCAAAATTTTAGATTCAGAAGGAACCTCAGAAATCCCATTTTGTAGGCTCTTCAATTTCCAAATGTGAAAAGTGAGGCTGAGATCCCGGCATTAGATCAGGGTCATGCAGCGTTACATCACTATATTCCGTTATCATAAACCTAACTAGTAAACAGACACAGATACTTGTAATTTCTAATGAAATATATTTATACAATTGATATATGTTTATTTGTAATGAATTATGTAACGAACAATTTATTTGTAAGGAAAGTAGTAACATCAGAGCTTATAATTGAAAATTTAACAAAAGGTAATCACCATCCATTGTGGTTTACTTTTGAAACTCATGACACATGCATATTTATAAACTTTATTTTTTTTCTCATTTGAGGTAAATATCTAAATATAACTTTGCTTTGATTTTTTTTTAAATTTTTTGGCCACACCACACGGTATTCAGGATATTAGTTCCCCAACCTGGGATCAAACCCAACCCCCTGGATTGCAAGTGTGGTGTCTTAATCACTGGAGCATCAGGGAAGTCCCTTAAATTTGGAAGTAGTTACGTGTATTGGTGATCCAGTTTCAAATGAATATTTTTAGTGTCTTTGAAACTCACTGGTAATTGACTTTCTGATGCCATCATAGAACTTCCTTCTCTTATTAACTGCCAGGGATTCAATTTTGAATTTGGCTTTAACAGTTCCATTTTAATTTATATAGTCATTCAGTGTAACTCAACTACTAATTAGTGACCGTCAAATGCAGAGGGTTTGTGTGATCATAATTTTTCTCTAAATTTTTAATCTTGGCATTCAAATGCTGAGTAATTTTTATTTTAGTAAATAGCACATTTATACATTTGGATAATCACTGTAGTAGTAATACTATGTAACTCCATCAGCCAAAATCCTAAAGTTTCTTTGTCCTAAAGTAAAGCAAAATTTAAAAAAAAGATTGTTATTCTTACCATGGAGTATTCTATTTCAAACCACCACAGGAGAGATACGAGCTAAGAAATTCTTTTGATGATTGTTCAGCTTCATATTATAATTTACGTCATGAATTTACTTCATCATTTTGTTTATGTATATATACACACAAACACAGACACACACCATGCAGTTATTTAATGGATGGATAAAAATAATGTTGATACAAAGTAGAAACTGTTTTGTCCTTTTTCTGTGGGACTTGTAGTCTTTTCCCCAACAACACCCCATAAATGTCTTAATTGGCAGATTTCCTTTTGCTTGGTATAGAAAATGGCAACCCACTCCAGTATTCTTGTCTGGACAACTTCATGGTTGGAGGAGCCTGGTGAGCTACAGACCATGGGGCTGTAAAGAGTCAGATGTGACTGAGCAACTGAGTGCTACACTTTGTATAGTTGATGTACAGTATTACATGTTGCAGGTGTACAGTATACTGATTCACAGTTTTTAGAGGTTGTACTCCATTTATAGTTACTATAAAATATTGGCTCTGTTTCCCCATGCTGTACAGTATGTCCTTGTGGCTCATTTTATACCTAATAGTTTATACGTCTTAATCCTCTACTCCTATCTGCCCCTCCCCCTCCTCTCCCCACTGTTAACACTAGTTTGTTCTCTGTGTCTGTGAGTCTGCTTGTTTTTTGTTGTGTTCATTAGTTTGTTGTATTTTTTAGATTCTACAAATAAGTGATATCATATAGTATTTGTCTTTCTGTCTGACTTATTTCACTTAACATAATACCCTACAAGTCCATGCACATTGTTGCAAATGGCAAAATTTCATTCTTTTCTTACGGCACATTATCCACATTAGTTGAGGTGATAATGCTCTTGTTTTGTATTATTTTTTTTTCTAACTTTCTATTTTGTATTGGGGTATAACCACTTAACAGCGTTGTGATAGTTTCAGGTAAACTGTGAAGGGACTCAGCCATACATATACATGTATCCATCCTCCCCCAAACTTCCCTCTCATAGCTCATGGTGTATATACGTACCACATCTTGTTGCTTCCACATGTTGGCAATTATAAGTAATGCTGCTGTGATCATTGGGGTGCATATATCTTTTCAAATTAGTGTTCTTGGTTTTTTTTTTTTTCCGGATGTATACCCTGGAGTGGAATCACTGGGTCATATGAGCACCTCGTCCTCTTCATCCGGATTTCACTGTGTGTTAACACCACCATGCCTTCTTCCTGGCAGCCTCATCTCTCTCTCCTGTGTGTGTGTAACCAGCACGCCACTCCCTCCGACTCCCCACCAACCCATCTGAGTCATGACACTTCACCATAAACAAAGACATTCTCCTATATGACCACAGTACAATTCTCACACTCAGGAAATTCAGCATCGATACAACACTGTTGGATGTGATGTCGTCCATATTCAAATATCCAGTTGTGCTAATCGTGTCCTTTATGGCTTGTGGAGGGAGGAGCAAGGCTGTCCAGGATTTAAAGAAATATATATTTATATATTTGGATGCACCGGATCTTAGCATGGCATATGACCTCTCAGTTACGGCATGTAGGAGCCAGTTTCCTGACCAGGTATGGAACCTGGGCCCCCTGCATTGGGAGTGTAGAGTATTGGCCACCACACCACCAGAGAAGTCCCCAGGATATTATTTAGAATCATGTGTTGCATTCACTCAGATCTCCTTAGTTTCTTTTGATGTAGATCAAGTAAGTCTCCAGTCTTTTGCTTTTCTTTCATTACAGCGACATTTTTGAAGAGCCCAGGCCAGTTATCTTATAGAATGTCCCTCACTTTGGACTTACCTGTTTCCTCATGTCTGTCTGTCTATTATCTATGTCTGAAAATCCATCTATGTTTGTTTTTGAGACCCTGCCTACAAACAGATTTGTTGAAAATGTTAAAACTGATTTTCTGTATTTTTAAAATGTTTTTAGGCAGAGGAATATTTTCAGTGGAGTAAGTTACCATGTGGCATTACTTCCAAAAATAGAATTCCACTCCACACAATCAGCATTAAGCCATCTACCATGTGGTTTGGAGAAAGAACCAGAAAAACCAACATCATTATGAGGTAAGCAAGCAGTGTCTTTGGAGAGAAACCTTGTTGTTCAGTCGCTAAGTTATTTCTGACTCTTTGTGATGCCATGGACTGCAGAACACCAGACTTCCCTGTCCTTCATCATCTCCCAGAGCTTGCTCAAACTCATGTCCATTGAGTTGATGATGCAATCCAACCATTTCATCCTCTGTTGCTCCCTTCTCCTCTTGCCTTCAATCTTTCCTAGCCTCAATGTCTCTTCCAGTGAGTTGACTCTTCATATCAGGTGGCCAAAGGATTGGAGCTTCACCTTCAGCATGAGTCCTTCCAATGAATATTCAGTCAGGATTGACTGGTTTGAACTCCTTGCAGTCCAAGTGACTCTCGAGTCTTCTCCAGCACCACAATTTGAAGGCATCAATTAAATCAATGGTTTAAATGCAGTCTAGCCTAAACCCACTCCAGTATTCTTGCCTGGAGAATCCCAGGGACAGAGGAGCCTAGTGGGCTGCCATCTATGGGGTCGCACAGAGTCGGACATGACTGAAGCAACTTAGCAGCAGCAGCAGCAGCCTAAGCCCAAGAAGAGAATACATTACAATTGTGGAAAATAACCTCTGAAATTTAAACTCTGTTTGAACTAAAGAAATGCTGCTTCCAAACCTATCTATTGGCCAGTATCTCCCAGGGTCTACCTGCATTAGACAGACAAGAGGGTTAGAGTTGAGGTGTCTTGCTTGGCGGGGAGTCATGAATGGATGTTGTAGGAAGTAGAGCCCTTGGTGGAGTAGAGGAGCCCCACACTGATCACTGTGTTTTAGCAAATTTCCTTAATGTTCGCTACTCAGAATGTCTACAAAAATTTGTATTTCTAGAAAGGATTCTCCCCTGTGCCAGGAAGAAATTACTGATGATAGGATGATTTCACACTGCAGTAGCCTACATGAAAAGACTTGAAGTTTAGAACTTAGTTTTGATCAAGTGACCTTTAATTTTGTGTTTGCATCTCCCACCAGGACTGGAGAGAGTTCCTACAGAGCCTGCTTTTCTTTTCATTCCTCCTACAGTGAGGTAAGAGGATCCCATAGGCTCAGAACCTCGGCAGCCTTCATGGCTTCTGGGGGCATCTCTTTTTCTACTGCTCAAGGTGGGCTGTGGCTTTTCCTAAAGAAATGCAGGGAAGACATCTCAGTGGATGAGGTATGTCATTAAGTCTAAAGGAAATTGCTGATCATCACCATTTTCAAGCTAAACATTAAAGAAAACATACGATTAAGGTGTTCTCTCTGCCTTGCTTTCTAAATTTATTTGAAATACTCCACTTCAGTTCTGTTTGTCATAAAAGCATCGTAAATCTTACACAGCACATGGGACTGTATTCACTGACTTGTGATGACCTATAATGGAACAGAATCTGAAGCTGTACACCTGAAGTGAACACAATACTGTAAATCAGCTATAGTTTAATAAATAAAATTTAAAGGCTAACAGACAAAAAAAAGTGTCCCTAATGAAGTCATAGTTAAGGTAAAATACTCCATTATACAACACAAGGAATATAGTCAGTACTGTATAAGTGGAGTATAACCTGTTAAAATTATGAATCACTACATTGTATACCTATGACATATAATACTGTACATAAACTATACTTCAATAAAAAAAATTGAAAAAAAATCTTAAATCTTTTTTGAAGGAGTACTTCAATAAGAAGAAAGACGGAAAAAATATCTTAAATCTTACTTGAAGGAGCACTGCAGATAAAACCTCATGATAAGCTGCCTGGTACTGGCCAGATTCTTGGCCCCTTCCGGATTTTGATGGTACTGAAAAGCCATTTACAAAATAGTCCTCAATATTCAGAAGTGTGGAAGAACAAAGCTGATTGGGGTATACACTCTGTCCTGAGTAAGGATCAGTATAGCAGAATTACTCAGTTGAAGAGGACTTAATATGGTTATGTGAGGATACTTTTTATATAGGATATTGACCTACTAGGATGGAAGCCTGACATACGTAATTTATTTGCAAAATTCTCAAGCATTTCCAAAGTAAATGCTAGCATCTTACAAGTGCAGGGGTTCAGTAATTTCATATATTGGAGAAAAAGCGAGATCAAAGCTGGCTTTTTATGATGCTTTGTCATATATGATTGTAGTTTTGCCACTGCTGCCCTTAATGCATTTCCCTGATAATGGTTATTTTTTGTATTGGAGCTACACAGATACAGCTCTGCAGCAGTGAGCTGTGGGCATGGTAGTGATTTGAACAGCTCCAGGCAATGACATTCTTTAAAAAAAAAAAAAAATTTTATTGAAGTATGGTTAGTTTACAATGTTGTGTTAGTTCCTAATGTATAGCAAATTCACTGTTTAGTGAGTCAGTTATTTAACACACATACATTCTTTTTCAGATTGTTCTCCCTTATAGGTTATTACAAAATACTGGATATAGTTCCCTGTGCTACAGCAAGTCCTTGTTTATCTATTTTATACATAATCCTGTGTATCTGTTAATCCCAAATTCATAATTTATACCTCTGCCGCCCCCTTTCCCCTTTGGTAACCATAGGTTTGTTTTCTATATCCTTTCTCCCTCCCCCGCCCCCAAGTATTATTGATTCTCATTATTCGTGGATTCCTTATTACAAACCCGCCTGTTTACTGACACTTGTATGAACCCTTAACATCAGTGTGCATGGTGCTCTGTGGTCCTTTGCACACATGTACACCCGGGAAGCAAAGGATTGGACTCGCCTGACACACACATTCCCGACTCAGGTCGCACATGGTGGTCTCCTGCCTTCGTGTTTCAGCTCGTAGACTGTAAACAAGAGACCTTTAAACTATTTACTGCTGCATTTTCCACATTTTTGTGCTTTTGGGGTGATTTTGTTGTTTGAAAGAGCCCCCAGGTGTAATGCTGAAGTGCTGGCAAGTGTTCCTAAGCGCAAGGAGGCTGCAGTGTGCCTTATGGAGGAGTTACCTGTTTGATTTTTGCTCAGTTGTGAGTTACAGAGCCACTGGCCATGAGTTCAGTGTCCATGGACCAACAGTATATATTATGTAAGATATCTTTAAAGAGAAACTCACATAAAGCAAGATTGTGTATTTGATTGGTTGACAAAGTGCTGTGAGTAGAGGCTCACAAGAACCCTGTAGTTAGTCCACCAGGAACAGCAGTCCACCGTTTGCAGTGACTCTATGGACAAGCAGGAGAGTGTACTGGGTGTCTGTCTCCCTGAACTGTTTCTGGTGTGTAGGTTTGACCTTCCTTTCCTCTTTCTTATTCCCTTCAAAAGCCTCAGATTTCTACCAGCCTCAACTTTGGACTGATTGTACAAATCATATAGGTTGTGGGCAGGTAACAATGGTTTTTCATTGCATGCCTGCTCTGAAAGTGCAAATGAAATTGTTTATGAAAAGTAACCAAAGAATGGATCTTTGTCTTTCCCCCAGGCTTAATTAAGGTTCCCATTTTAATCCAGTTATTAATAATTGCTGAGTTCCCTACCTCTTGTGGTGCTTTACTTGAAAAAGTTGAGTGCTAATACTTACTTTGTGCCTCAGTCTCCCCATGTGCAGAAAGAAAGAAAAATCTTTGTGTTGCCATGATGACCAACTCCTAATAGTTTTATTGAATATTTAACCACGTGCTAGGTACCAGGCTAAGCACGTCACATGTGTTATGTCATTTATACGCTTAGATGAAGAATCGAAGAGACATGAGGTAACTTGACTGAGATCAATCACAAGCTCACCAAGATCTAGTAAGTGACAAAGCAGAAGCCCGTCTGGGTTGTTAAGAGATGTTTTGAGGAGGTTCTTGTTTAGCATTCCGAGCTTTGCAGAGGGCATTCATGACATGACATGTTTGCATGTCATTGTCCTTGTTTAGAATAAATCCTGAGAACAAATTAGGCAATCTCAAAGGTGTAGTTCCTCTTGGTGTATTGCTAACAATTCCATGTCAGAGGAAAGGAATGGAGTTTGAAGACCTTGTTTCCTTGTACATATTAAATACTCAGCTAAATTCCAACTTCCTGGAAGGAGAGGTATTTACTGTGGGTGAGTGACCTAATGGGTCACTATGGGTAAGGGAACTAATGTCGTGTGAAGGACAGAATCTCTGAATCCAGTCATCAGAGTGTCTCACACCTTACTGGCAGCCAGAATCACTGCTTCCCAGGCCCCATGCAGCTCGGTGTTAGGGGATCTTTGGGGATAGGGCCTGCACTTTGTGCATCTCTTCTTGAAAGGGCCCAGACACTCCCCGGGTGCAGCTGACATTGGGAGCCACAGTCTTGAGAGACTTCAGCTTCTCCTCGCTTCGCTCTTCTTTAACATCCAGGGTTTTCATGGGAGAGATAACTGATGCATTTTGTTTTCCTTCTTCCAGATTAAAGATTTCTTGAGCTACATCTGTCCTGTGAATGTCTATCCAAATGTCATCCCGTTGGGCACAACTATGGATAAAGTTAAAGAAATGTGAGTGGACTACCTGTGGCATTTATGTTGTTGAATGGGATGGACCTAGAGAATAGTTTTGGGCTGAAAGTGGGAGCAAGGATGTGGAACAGGCTAGTTAGGGGCACATCGGCTTTCTTCAAGCAAGTGTGTTCTACATAATCCTCAAGGCTTCTGGGAATCTGCAGAAGGAAGCTGTTGCAATACTGAAATTCCCTGAATGCCAGAAGGTGTTCCTCTATAAAGACCTGCTTTTCTGCAGTGCAAGAACAAAGAGAAAAGTTTTGCTCTCCCCAGTCCTACAATTAGGGATGGAGGTCTACGAGGTTGTTTAAATGCTCGTATTTACCACTTTGTTATAGGAAAGTATTTTTGATTATTAAACATTGCTTTTCTGCTTTTAATAGTAGTGGCTCCCACCCCCCATAGTCAGGTTTTCATAACCTCTATAACACTTACATTCCAGCAGCTTTCCCAACAGGAAAAATAAAATGTTTATATTATTTCAGCTTAAAGCCTTTATGCCGATCTTCCCAAAGTACTGAGCCCAAGTACAAACCACTTGGAAAACTGAAGAGAGCTAGAACAATGCACCTAGACTCAGGTAGGAAGAATGACCCTGGTGTCATGGATACGGGTTTCCCTGCAAGGCTGCTTTTCAGGGTGTTCTGGTCTGGGGAAAGCTGTCTTTGTGGTGTCTTCTTAAGTGTAAAAATTTAACTGTTGATGAAGTCCAATTTATCTAATTCCTTTTATAGCTTTTGCTTTTGGTGTCATATCTAAGCAAAACTATTGCTTAATCCAAGATCATGAGGATTTACTATCATATTTTATCATTTCTGGGTCAATTTTGACTTTTCCTTACTATAGGTTTTATTTTCTCACCTTTCTACACACCTATTGGATGCCATAACTACATAATGGTATATCTGATGTTTGTCATTGTACATTTATTTTGAACTTTTCAGTTGTATAAATATTGTGATGAACATTATATGTTAAGTCTGTTTCACAGCTCTCATTATTATTGGGTTAAACTGAATTGTAGAAATTACAGTATTTATATTGTCAAGGCATAGAATAATATCAAAATAAACTTCTAATAGCATAGAAATTTTACTTTTTTTCAGACACATACAGGTGAGTTAATGTGAAAATGTTCTGACAGAGTAGAGTTGAAACATACCACGATACTGTTATAGTCACTGATTCAGAACATGAGCTGTCCAGCTTTAGAGGTGATACAAACACATTCCACAGAAAGGTAACTTTGGCACATTGTGAAGGAGCTGTAACAAATGTATTAATCCCTGGCTTAAAATAAAGCCATAACTTGGACATTAGGATGACTACAGATACAGCAGCTAGACATCTTACGTCACCGTGAGTCCTTTAGAAGATGAGAAGATATAAACAGTTGCTTGTTTGAACAATTATAAGTTCTAACAGAACCCTGGACTTTAAGAGCTGGGTTTCGTCCCTCAATCTGCCTGTCTGGTTTCTTGACCTTCGCGTTGTCACACACCTCCAGGCCTGTCTCCTCAGTGGTAAGATGGGAAGCTCGATGATGGATCCTATACCTGCCCCCCTACCCCGTTAAAGCAGCTTTAAAAAATGTAGTTTTAAGCTATACCCTTTGTCACTGGGAAAATAGTTAATTTATAATTACCTGTGTCTTAACACCAGCTTCAGCACTAGAATAGTAAGTTACCCTATCCAGTAAGCAGTCTCATGAGCATTCCGTTTCATTCTTCAAGCTTAGGTACCATTAGAGGGCAGGGAAACATTTGTTCCCCCTTCCCTAATTCCCTGCCTTGTCATTTTCACTTATGTAAAGTACATTCTGTATGTAAGATTTCCTCATTTTCAGGATGTAAGTGGACAGGGCTCACTTCAGGCAAGTGCAGCATGCTTGAGACAGTAACGTGACACCAGACGTGGCTTATTCGGCATTTTGGTTAAAGTCTCCTGTTCCTCCCGCCCCCTCGTGTGTCTCGTGGCCTTGTGCACTTGGCACAGGCTACATGGCAATGAGCAGACACTGGGTGCTACTCACGGTCCTGGGGGCCGCTGGGATGGCAGGATCAAGGTGCTGGCAGGTCTGGGTCTTGGTGGGGGCCCACTTCCTGGCTTGTACCACCTTCTCACTGTGCACACATATGGCCTTTGCTTTGTGCATGGGCCTAGAGAAAGTGAGAAATCTGCTTCCTCTCCTCACAAAGACACCAATCCCATCATATGTGTCCCCCACCTCCCTCACCATGAGCTAATTAGCTTCTAAAGGTCCCACCTCCAAATACCATTGTGGAGTTAGAAATTAAGAATTTTGAAAGGACCACAGACATTTAGCCTGTAACATGCATGAATTAACAGATATCAAAAAATGTTCATAGAAGGAAAACTTTAGAAAAAAATTGTTTTATTAAATCAGCCAATGCATTGAACATCTACTGGCTGCAGAGCACAAAGAGTTTGCAAATGTCTCTCCTAGTGTAGATGGTTTCAAAGCCGAACTGATGTAGAGAATCAGCTGTAGAACTTAAAAAATAAATTATTCGGCCCTACTTTCAGGGACTGAGTAGGTCTGAAATGAAACATAGAAAGCTATTTTATTTAAAAAGCTTTCCAGGTAAGAACCACTGATTAAGACTCTGTGGTCTTATGTGGGGAGTGCAGATCTCTAGTCTCAACTCCCTGCCTGGCTTTATGACAAGCTAAAGGCTGGTAGTCAGGTCAGACTGTTCAGAATAATAAGCGGCCTTTTAACTTCTCCTGGAAGAAGAGTGAATTCCCATTATTTGCAATTCTATGAATTTAAAAATGCAGCTAAGTGCTGCAAATTGGATTTTTAATTAAAAGCATGAATCGGTTCCTTCTGCATTCTGTCACCTACACACCTGTTCTGTTTGTCTCACAGAGGAGGAAGACGACGACGGTCTCTTTGATGATCTTCTGCCGGCACCTTTAAGGCACAAGGTTCCAAACCAGCTGACTCTTCACCCTGAGGTGTTTCCCACGCCTGCTGTATCACAAAACCAGCCTGAGAAACGGAGAGAAAGCACAGGGTGCTTCAAAGCAGAGAGTATGCCAACGTTCCTTTGGGCAAACTTTATAGATTGTGAGGAATCCAACAGTGAAAGTGAAGAATCAGAAATTCTAGGATCAGCTCAAGGAGACACGGGTCCTGTCTTCCAGCCCCAGCAGAGGGCTGATGGGGAAGTACCGCAGTGGGAAGTGTTCTTTAAAAGAGATGCCGAAGGCACAGACGACTGTTTGGAAAACCTCCCGTCTTCCACAGAGGTGGGGGGCTCCCAGTCCCCAAAGCTTTTCAGCGATTCTGATGGGGAATCAACGCACATTTCTTCCCAGGCCTCCTCTCAGTCAACACACATATCAGAACAAGGAAGTCAAGGCTGGGACAGCCAATCGGACACTGTTTTGTTATCTTCCCAGGACAGAAACAGTGGGGATGTTACCTCCTTGAACAAAGGGGTCTATAGGCCAGGAATCAAAGAGAATATTCCTGCCCCTCAGCCAGAACAAAATGTACTCTGCCTAAAGGACACTTGCTCGGATTTCAAAAGCAGAGATCAAGATGTAAACATACTTCCTAGTGCTGGAGAAACCACCACTCTAAGCAGTGGGAAACAGATGCTTCAGGAGAAAAGGCCATTGACTCTTAGCAGCAGTGCGGATTCACAAAGCTCCTCTGATTTTGAAATTCCCTGCACTCCAGAAGCTGAGCTTCCTAAACAAGAACATTTACAGTATTTATATGAGAAGTTGGCAACAGGGGAGAGTATAGTAGTTGAAAAAAGAAAAGGCTTACTTCATTCTAGAGCAACCACTAAAAAGTCTATACTATCAGATACCAGTCAAAATCATAATAGATAAAAGTAGAATACTTAGAAATGATCCTATTACCTAAAAGGTGGCAGTAAAGAGGAAATGGATGACCGAAAAAGCAGCACCCCATGCTTCCGTCTTTCACTACCTCCCAGAGTTTGCTCAAACTAATGTCCAGAACATGTCAATAATTACATGGGAATAGGGGGAAAAGTAAACCAACTATATGCTACCTATAGGAAACTGACTTCAAAAGACTTGGGTAGGTGTACCAGTGAAAGAATGGGAAACTTTACCCTGTAAACATTACATAAAGACGCAGTGTCTATATTCTCATGTTAAAAGGTCCAGTTCACTGAGACAGAATCGAATCCTAAATGAGTAAGTACCTAACAACATTTAAATACACAAAGCGAAAACAACTGAAAGAAGACAAACTAACGCACGATTACAACTATAACAGATTAAGTTTAGAAAAATAAGGATATGGAAGAACAGAATGGCACCCTCAACCAACTGGATTTAACTGATAAAAGTACACTTCACAGCAGAATACAAGCTTTTCAAGTTCACACAGGACGATGTTCACTGATGGATCATATCCTAGGTCATAAACACACTTCAAACTTAAATAAGCTTGAATCTATTACTATAAACTGATGGCTACAGAAGAAAGTCAGCCCTTTACCTACCTCAGGTGTTCCATCATCTTTAAGAATATTGGGGGAAAGACAGTGGTAAAATTAAAACCTAAAGAAAATACTTAAAAGGCATTCAACCTCTTTAAAATCCACCAGTAGGTTATGTATGTGCATTTAATATACTCATTCACAGATATTCATAAACACTTTGGTTTGCTGATACTTCATATTAAGAAAGCAAAAGCAGAGCTTTGACTTAAGTGGAGTCTTTAAAAATCAATTTGCAGATCAATGAAACTGAAATGCATTATCACCATGCTGCATTGTAGATAAACCAAAAATAAGTACTGAATCCACAAGACTCATTAAGGTTATAGGACAGAATCAGTGGGAGAGGAGAATAAACTGGGTGTTCAGAGGAGCCAATACCAAGTGGACCTGGGAAGCCAGCCCTCTCACTTGTCCAGAAGGGAATTTTCCATTCCCAAGTGTTGGGAGAAGGATAAATTAGCCCGTGTCCATTTACACGGGAGGAAAACTGGACAGTGACTTTTAAGTTTCAACTAAGAAACTGGCACCAGAGAGGGGTAACCCAACATGATAAGGCTCAGGGCCGAGGGTTGGGGGCCTGGTGCTACTCCTTTCTGTTCTTTGAGGAATATGTTGAATCATAATTTACAGCAAGTGTCTCTGTCCTAAATTACTCAACAATTAGTTTATTAATACGTACACCAACAGAAACTGGGCTGAGCATCATAATATAGCTGCTGGCGAAGGAGCTGAAGAATGCAGAGTTTTAAGGGGACACGGAACCTTTTTTCTAGCTCAGATGCTACCCTGAGTTTTTTATGAAATACACTCTACAGACTCAGTGTGACTGGGGAAGAATTATATATTATTCTATTTTGCACAGCTCCCCTGTGAGTACCATTACCTAAATTCAACGTGAATATAAAGTCACTAGAGACTACCAGTGGCAACTATAAAATGTTTAACTCTCAACTGGCCTATTACAGGAACCCAGAGACTTCATTTTTAATTTTTAGCTCTAAAAATTAATTATACTTCATTATCATAAGTCACATAATCAAATGTAACTACTGTATACATTTGTACATACTGACCATTAAGACTTCATCTTAACAGCTTATGATCCAAGGTGGATGTTCAAAACATGCCTGTAAACATTCTTCTGAATATATTTGTAGTATTTTATAATCACCATCAATTTAATATTCCATATGGCCATATATTTATTGTTTTATATGTGATTCTAGCATAATAAATGCTGGCTGAATGTATTTAATGGCTAAGAGTACTACAACAGACTTTGATCAAAAACCCTGCAGTGATCACCAAATATTTTACAGTACAGAATTACAGCTAATACTGATATATGGTACTTCCTTTGTAACAAGGCTTAATTCTTTCACATACTTTTTACTCCTCACAACCACCCTATGAGGTAGGCACACTTACCATCTGCATTCACAAAGGAGAAGGCTAAGGCAGAGGGGTTAGTTCATTAGTAAGATGTGAAGCCAGAACTCAAACAAGACACTCAGGCACCCCAGGCCATGCTCTTAACCACTGTGCACTAAAGCCTCTCAAAAAAAGCATAAAAGTGGGTAAGATTAATTACACTGGCTGTTTGAGTTTTACTTCAAGAACTGTGATGTATAAGTGAAAAAAGTTTCAAAAATGCCAAGCTATATTATCACAAAAGAAACCCATGGCTAGCCACATTTCTTTAGGAATCCAGGACTTTGCAGTTTGTTTAAACTAACAGTAGAAACTGATTAAAAAAAAAAAAAAAGTCTGCCTGAAGCTGGTCAAATACATTAAAAGCAGTCAAGTGTAGTTTCTGATTGGGGGATGTTAATGTTAACCACAGCAGTCTAAGCCCATTTCTTCAGTGTGTTTAGGGAAGACAGCACCAACCTCCTCGACTCATGAGAAGCACAGGAGGACACACGTAGGGCCTAAGACTTGCTCAAAGGTTATCAGCTCTAATTCTAAAATTCCTCTGCACTTCCAGGCAGAACTTAGCAAAATTGTTTAAGTACTTGGTGACTAATGCTCAAAAAATTTAAGCATCCATCTACCTTATGCTAAGTACAAAATGGTACTTTAATATTCAAATGCATGAGCCATGACAATAAAAAAACTTTCTTAAAAGTAATATTTAAAAGAATGGTATAAACCTTTGGTTAATCTCAGTAACAGGTACTCAGGAATGCATCAATAATTTTCTGCCCCTTTAGCTTTACTGAAAATGACAGTAAAATATTCAGAAATACAGCTAAGGCATAATAAAAGAAAACCAAATGCTAAACTACATTTATTTTGCTAAGAGAAACTGCTTAACTATGAGTAAGTGCAGTCTAGATTTTGTGCATATGTGGGGAAAAAACCCTGAGCTTACCAACTATGTGTCAGAATCCTTTTCTGTAGATACTGAAAACAGTGCTATCAATACAACATGAACAGTGGATTAATTTACAGCGTTAACTTGATTTAAATATTGTAAACTTGATCTAAATATTACCCTTGCATATTTGCTTGATATTGAGAGAAGAAATTCTGACAACTTAGGAAACAAGTAGCTAGATGTTGACTTAAAATAGTTAAAGCTCCTAACAGCTTCATTTAGTTTCTAGTATTTTACTGCTTAAGTTCAGCTTTTTTAACGACTCACGGTTAATGCGGGTATTTAAAATGTCAAAAGCTCATTACATTTCTATTATAATAAGGACCAAATGCAAGTTTACCGAAAATAGTCATTTTTCCCTTTGTTCTCCAGCTTTACATTTCTTTAACACACAGTAGACAAGATCAAATAACTAGACAGTAAAACACTGACCAATGTTACAGCTTGAACCTGTGAGAATTATAATTCAAAGTAAGTCTGGCCCCTGGGGGCAGCTGTAAATTTGTGACTTTTTTTTAAAAAAATCACTGACACCTTGTGACTTTTTTTTTAAATCAAGAAATGGCACTAAAAAAATATTTTTTTCTTTGACGCCTCCAAATTTTGGTATGCAGATATACTCCGAAGCTCCAAACATGTAAACAATTCACCCTGTACTATGAAAAAGCCAAGTCCTGTGACAGCAATATTAACAAAGTGCAGCTTCTCCCAAGAAGAGAAGTTAAGGATTAAGATGTGAAGTGCTGCATCCCTGAAGTCAGCTCAGTTTTACCCAAGGGCTCTGCGGGTCAGGAATACCAACAGCCAGACTCAGCTGCTGTTGCTGTCACGTTGGACACCATGTCCCAGGATCTGAGGGAGATGAAAATAGTTTTTTTCCCAACTTAGGTTTCACTATGTAGGAAAAAACAAACAACCCCCTCGCCCCAAACAATAAATATAGTCACTTCAGTCTTCAGAGTTCAAGTAATAAATGGTCTCGTAATTCAGACACACTTTGGCCAAGCCAAGTTTAGCTTTATCACATTAAAAAATTTCACGTATAAAATAAGTATCTGTTCAAAATATAGATCAGGTCTTAAGAAAGGCATGCAGGCCCTTTATTAATTATAAAAATTATTAAATTTAGTGGCAAGGAAATGTTAAAACTACCTGAAATTCAGAAGATGCAATGTTAATTATTGTGTGGAACATTATCATTACATACAGCTGCTCTAAAGAGATAATCTTGTTTTTACTGTGGAGACCAGAGGTATTCAGCAGAGATCGCCTGATTCATATTATCAAGAGGGTCCTATAAAGTGCTCCATCTCCCCTGCTTGGTGCTCCAAAAGACCCTCATGGCCCCATGCCCCATCCTTTCTAAGAAGTGCATCAGCCAGCCATTCTAGAATTTTAGGTAAACTTCAGATACCTCTCCTCTACAAGATTAAAAAATCTTTTACTGGTTCAGATATCCACTCCTCCTACTGGTCTAGATTGCTTCAAAGTATTAAATCAAGCTGTAATTAAATTTTTTTACATTTAATTTTAGACCTTAAATTTCTATATCATTAAGATACCAATGTTTTAATGAAAGTAGAAAATAGAGTATAATTCAGTATCACCTATTTGTCTCAAATACAAGTACAAAGAGTTGTTAAGTAGGTAAACAGGAATGACAATAACAAAAATAGAACTTGTGTATTTGTCCAATTCTAAATTCAAGGTATATGGCAAATTGAATGTTCAATCTTAGCAACTGTTACATCATCAGTTTAACACTTAAACACTGAAGGAGGCATTTCTCTATATTCACATAGACTTCCTGTTAAGTATATAGTTGTTGATTTGCAAACAGTTTTCCTTTCATGTTTGGTATCTAACCACTGAATATGTATATGTAGAATTAGTCTATGTGACCCCCACGTTCCTCTCTTCAAAAGGATCAGTAACGCATTTGGTCAATAGTCTGAAAGGTAAATTGTAAATCAACGTAGTGTATAATCTTGATAATATGAAAAGAGTCCAAAATACTTTTAAAATGTTAACATTAGAAAAAACACTATAATCGTCATAAGTTCTATTTCCTGAAAATTCAGTTGAGGTAACCTCTGCAAGTCACAGCTCCACATTTGCACACAGTTCTGGCCCTCTTTTTGGCTGGGCTGTGGTCAATAGAATCTGAAGATACATCTCCAGAACCTGGATACATAGAAAAAGAAATACAGGAGAAAGAGTTAAGACAATTCATAATGAGTTTCAAATTTTGTATCAGTTACAAGTAAGTGTGACTATTCAGAGACAAATCATTATGAAATGTCATGAAAGGACGGTGTAGGCTAGTCAGAGGTAAAGTGTTTGTTATTACCCGATGTTTATGAGGATGGATTTGTGAAATGATGAAACTTACTAGTAAAATTCAATATACAAGCATTTCATAAATTTCTTAAGAGCCATAAAGCAAGGTCAAATAGTAACAATATGTAAAGGGCATCATACTTAGAAAAACAGTAAGTGTTTTCTTTCCTAAGCAAAGAAGACAGTAAAGCACATAAAATTAAGTGTTCACAGGAAAGCAAAGAGAATTCAATGTTCTTTTTAAAAGCCAGATTCAAGTAGAAATGGAATAAGCTCATATATGATTTAATCATATTTTCAATCTTTTGAATATACATCTTAGTAAACATTCAGAAATGTAAGGCTGAAAATTTTTTAAATTCAAGTAATACTGAAAAAAGATCTTATAATAAATAAGCTTCTATGTGGAAGTTCTGAAAAAAGCAGGCAGCAATGTGATGTAAAGAAACAGCATTACTCAGCCCCCAAGGTCAGGCAGACCTGGATTCTAGCATTAGCTCTATCAGATTAGCTTTGTGCCCTTGATGGAAAAGACCAACTCTTATAGCCTTTTTTGCCCCTTTCTATTTAGTTAGTATTTAGTTTGGTTCAGATGTTCTAAAGTCTTCTACTCTAATTAGATTTTTCACACTGAAGTTCCATCAAAGAAACTATTTGAAAATCATACCTTTCATTTGATAATCAAAAGTGAGCTCTTCTCCAGCATTGATAGTTCTCGTGGAAAATAATGCTATTCGGGGAAGACGGGTATCGAGGTTATCAATGAAAACATTGAACACCTGAAGGTTTGGGTCACACTAAAAAGGAACATGAGATCCCACTTAAGTAAAAATGACATGAATAAGCTCTTCTATATGCTATGTAAAATCATTAATTTCCCAGAGTATTAGTGTTAAATTCTATGAGAAATTAAGTGGCTTACTGTTTAGAGGGTTTTGAGGCATGCACACTGAAAAAGTGTTCCCTTACAGAAAATTTCAGACATAAACCTAGAGAAAGTAAGTTCACATACATCCACTATGCAGCTTCAAGGACTATTAACGTTTTTGTCATTCTAGTTTCATCTAATCCCAACTTCTTGTTTCTGGAGAATTTTAATGCAAGTATTAGATAATATCATTTCACCTGTAAATATTTTAGTAAGGCATCTATATATTTTCTGCTTGTTTCTAAAGTTTTTAATATTTTTGGAGAATGTTTGACAGCAGTAACTAAAATCATGGGAAGTAAAACTGCAGATAAACAGGGACTACTGTATCAAAAGTTTATTGAAAAGCCTAGGAACAGTCAAAAAAGGCCCACACAGAACATCTAGAAATAGATTATTAAAAGTAAAAGATGCTCTAGTAAGGCTTAAAGAACTGCAGTAACTGTTCTTAAAATATCAAATCATGCAATTTCATATTGCATGGAGTTTCATTTCTTAAAACTTTTGATTGGAATTATTCATCATTTTGAGAACTCTACACTAAATTCTATAATATGCAAGAAAGATCCAGTGAATTATACTAAGAAATAAAAATGACTGTTTAACTGTCCTTGAATAGAGTAACTATTTTGAAAGCATTTTGATTTTATCATTAAGAAAAAATTAAATGTTTAAGCAAACCAGAAAACTAAAATGTCAGAAGGTCTCTGATATTTCAGTACTCATCATAAACTAGTTTCTTGGTATAAAACCCAATAAAAGATTATCATGGGCTACATTCCTTCTATGGCCAACTGTAAGACTTACTCTGTGAGATACATTTTCCTTATATCTATAAAATGGAGACAATGCCAATCTAACAAGCCTAAAACTTTGTTATCCATTGAGCACTAAATAGGTGTCTAGTAACTCCTAACCTCCCTTATAGTTTTTATAGAGTGTAGTTTTTTAGAGTGTAAGTTTCTGGAGTTAAGGTTCTAACTGTATTTCTAAATTTGTTTCAAATAGGAATTGAGAATACTAGTTCATAATTTGGAAAAGTAGCCCTAAATACTTCAGTACTCAAGAAATCCTAAAATTTTATAAAAATGTTAACATGTTTACATTTTAAGAGAACACAGCAGTCTTTCTTTAGTCATACATGCTAAATTTAGCTGTATTAACATCTGTAACCCATAAAGCTGTGCTAATTCTTCAACATTTTACCTCTTTACTCCTCTGGTGATTAATTTCCTTCTCTATATGAGGATAATACCTATCTTATAAAGTTGTTGGAAAGTTTAAATGAAGTAATACATGTAAAGATTCTTAAAAGGGATAGTATTTGGTATGCACCTTGATGAATTTTCCTAAAAGAGCAGTAATACCAGGAATTAACAGAAAAGGCCCTTGTATAAAAATACTTTGGAAATAATGAAAAAGTATATAATTATCCCTCAAGTACAGAAAATCTTTTAAAACAGTACTAATTAGTCCTGTCTGTAGTAAGTGGTCCTAGTCCTGTCTATAATAAGTATCTCTTACACTGTGATTCACAAAATGAGACACATTTCCATATCGAGCTGCATCCACTGTGAATTCATCAGATTCATAGTCCAGATCAAAGAGATACGTGATTCCTTTGTTGTCATATAACTGGCCACGTCTCTCAGCTTCCTCACTGGTGATCACCTAAAAAGAAAAAACTGTATTATATAGCTGTTGCTGAACTGAAGAAACATTCATCCATAAATCTATTAATATATTAATGGCCTTCAAGTACATAAAAAGAAATAAAAGTGCCATCAAAATAAACATTTACCATAAACTATTCTAGAAAAACTAGATGAAAAGAGGTGGGGAAACGAGAGGAGAAAATGAGGGTGCTAAGTATGACTATTTAAATGAGAATTAGGACAACCCAACAATTATCAAGCTGAAATAGTATACTACTTTGGTTCTAATTTATTGATATGTTCAATATATCAATACAGGAGCTACATGATAGCTCTCTGTAGAACACACCAGAATGTAAAGAACTAAGTTTACAAGTAAGTATCTGTGCTCTAAAGCATAATTTTCCTATAATTAATCTGTGTGTAGTTACAAACAGAAATTAGTTGCAAATACAGGAGAGAAGGTATGTTAAATCCACAGTTAACTATGGCAAGTTTAGTTTTGTAGAACAGGTGGTTTTCATGAAATTCTGCAACTCATGACCATCATCTATACAGTTCCGCTCTGAAGAACACAGCTTCACCACATGCTCAGATTAAGAAACCAAAAATGTCTCAAGTGATTCATGGTGGCAACCAAATTCAGCTGCATTTATTAAACTCAAAAAGAGAATGATTTGATTATACAAGATCCAGTCTCCTGAATAAGTGATTTATAATAATCTGCCGTTGTCTAAAAATTTAAGGATCAAAATAGGGATGCAATTTAACCTGAGAATTCTGAGTGAATGCAGATACTTAAAGGTGATCCAATTCCAAACAACTTCTAAAATATCTGAGTTGACAACCCCAGATATGCAGTCACACTTGTATTTTTCTAGCCATAGCCTCTCCCACCATTCAGTCTGGGGAAGAATGGTGCAGGGGTCAAAATTCTAGAGCCTTGGTTTTGAATCTTGGTTCTTTGTTACTATTAAGTGACCCTGGGTGAGTTGCTTATTTTTCTCTGTGCCTCAGTTTCCTCCTGTATAATAACGGAGAGAATGCTACCATGTCATAGAGTTGTTGACAGAATTCATAAGTTAAAACACGAGGTACTTAGAATAGTATGCAGTGAATACTATCTTCTGTAGATCTACATTGCATGTATAAAAACAAATTTGCTTAGTATTTGGTAATTTAGAGAACAGTCTTTGTAGCTGAGTTACAAAGGATTCGGACGTTCCTTGCTGGCGGGTGCAATACATGTTTTTATGTATATTTTACAGTGCTTGCTCATAAAACGTCCATTTACTCTACAGTCTTTCCTACTGATACAAAACTGAGTTTTGCCGACTACACATAATCATATTTGGTCAAATGGATGAAGTGAATTACAATTTAACAGTTTCCGGAGCCCAGCCTGGTACTCTGTGATGACCTAGAGGGGTGGGATGTGGGGAGGGAGCCGCAAGAGGGAGGGGGTAGGGATACATATATATATGATGGATTTGCGTTGTACAGCAGAAACCAACACAACATGGGAAAGCAATTTTCCTCCAATTAAAAAGTAACCACCCCTCTGCCCCCAAAGTTTCCAAGTCAGGATGTTTTTAGATCTGATTTTCAAAACTGTCTTAGGACTCTTGTGTAAAATAGCTGTCATATTTTCAAATTTACAAATGCCAGTTCAGTGACTATGACTGGGTGTTTGTTGAAAGATGACTACTACATTTGTCATTATATATAATTTTTTGATTCATATTCAAGTTTATATTTTTAATGATGCCAGTGAACCCTTCTTTCAAACCTGAAATTTGTACATATTTGCAACGATAATATCAAAACATATCAAATGTTTGTCACAGAGGTTAAAAAGGCAACTTTTCAAAAGCATAAACCTTCCTTGTACATTATCTGCTATGAGAGAAGGTGAACGTACCTCTCCAACATATTCC
This sequence comes from Bos indicus x Bos taurus, assembly GCF_003369695.1. Lineage (NCBI taxonomy): Eukaryota > Metazoa > Chordata > Mammalia > Artiodactyla > Bovidae > Bos > Bos indicus x Bos taurus. The sequence continues at coordinate 53,824,654 of NC_040088.1, forward strand.
ATGACAAAACTCATTCTTTTAATCTTCACAAGGGTTTTTACACCCCAGCCACAGCCATTGCTAGTTCGAAAGATGCAAAGTGAATACTGTGTGCCTTTTTGTACGATCCTGTTGGGACAGTCGGGTCCACATTGACATCTTGAGTTGCACTCGTAAATGGGGGTACCAGGTGGGATTTTAATTTGTTGATTTTTATTATAAGCCAAAAGAACTCCAGCTTCAGCAGGACAACATTTTTCAAAGAAGCAATCTGTGCATGAACAACCAAAGGTAGCTTCATTTACTAAGCTGATTCCAGGAGCTGGTTTGTATTCATTAATGTAGTAGAAGTCTGAAGGGGGCCCCTCTAAGTCCACAGTATTTTCAACAAAAATCATTCCTTTGTGAGTCTTCCTTCTGTTGAGTTCATCCTGCCATCTCTGCAGGGCTATCCTTTGTTTAGCCTTCTTTACAATGTATTCAGCAACAGCAGGTTTCAAGGCTCTGTGATTTTCTTTTAGAGTTATTGCTTTGCCTTTCTTTACCTGAGATAAATAATTATGCTTGTCATTAAAGAACTGCTGAAGTAGTAATGGGCACTTGAGATTTTGCAAAGGTTCCCAAGTATTTGTAGAATCTGGCCATCCTTTCCATTTTACAAGATAATATTCCATATCCTTAAAATATAAAAGAAAATGCAAATCAGATTATGACATATCCATTTATCAAAAATAATTTAATATCTTAAAGGGTATTCATTATTATTTTTCTTAAAAAAGTTCATAATACACAGTTACAGATTACTAGCAGATGAAATACAAATCATAAAATAAACCTGTTTTTCTTTACATTACATAAAATATGTACAGAAAACTTAGATATAGCATTATGTTTGACTGCAGGCAAAAGAGTCACACCTGGAGAAAGATAAAAGTAATGAAATTCATGAATATGTTACCAGTGATCAAGTTAAACAAAACAGTATTTATCTTTATATGGAAATAAGCTGTACCAAAATGAATTTATGACATAGGTCAGTGGCTTGCTTGGCCAGCACAGCTGCAGACACCACCCTCTAAGGTCTGTAATAACCGGTTCAATGGACATGAACTTGGGCAAACTCCAGGCGATAGTGAGGGACAGGGAGGCCTGGAGTGCTGCAGTCCATGGGATCACAAAGAGCTGGACGCGACTTGGTGACTGAACAAGGTCTATAATTTAATATTTTACGCTGGATATGAGGGTAGTTCTTTTTCATTAATGTCCAGGACACACCTCCCTAGATTTTCTAGAGTGAACTGTCTCCGTCATTCCTGGCCGCAGGTCACTACTGAATGTGGCTGGTCCAAACTGAGATGTGCTCTATGTAATAAACACTGCACTTCAAAGACTCAGCACAAAAATAATGTACACTATTTAATTTAAAAACATTGATTATACATGGAAATAATATTTGGGGTTAAATGTATTATTAAAAGAAGTTTCACCTGGTTCTTTCCATTTTGTTTAACACAGTTACAAGAAAAGTTTTTTTTAATTATAGTTGTCCTTTGGTACTCACCAGAGGATTGGTTTCAGGACCCCTCTCGGATAATAAAATCCACTATGCTCAAGTCCCAGATGTAAAATGGCATAGTATTTGCATACAACCTACTTGTATACTTTAAATCATCTCTGCTGCTGCTAAGTTGCTTCAGTCGTGTCCGACTCTGTGCGACCCCATAGACGGCAGCCCACCAGGCTCCCCTGTCCCTGGGATTCTCCAGGCAAGAACACTGGAGTGGGTTGCCATTTCCTTCTCCAAAGAAATCATCTCTAGATCTAATATAATGTGAATGCTATATAAATAGTTGCCAGCGCACGGCAAATCCAAGTTTTGCTTTGCAACTTTCTCTTTTTCAAATATTTTCTCTCTGAGGTTAGTTGCATCCTGTGGTGCAGAACCTGGGGATACAGAGGGCCGAGTGTATACACCTGTAGTTTGTATCATATTTCTATTGAACAGCACAATTCCAGAGACACTTGCCTGTGGCTGGATAGGTGACAGGCCCTCAAAGCACCAAAAATCAAATATTTTGATTTATCCTTCAGACTGCTGTTGGTCACCATGGTACCTGAAATCCTGCTTTCTCACCCCAGGAGTCAGGCCGTGTCTTCTTCCGAATGCTGTATTAAGTTTCTCTTTAGAAACGTAGTCTAGTGTACGTGCGTGTGTGCTAAGTCGCTTCCACTGTGTCCGACTCTGTGCGACCCCATGGACTGTAGCCCGCCAGGCTCCTCTGTCCATGGGATTCTCCAGGCAAGAGTACTGGAGTGGGGTGCCATTTCCTCCTCCAGGGGATCTTCCCAACCCAGGGATGGAACCTGGGTCTCTCACATCTGCACTGGCAGGCAGAAGTCTAGTGTACATGCTGTACATAATAAATTATTCAAGTAACGTCTCGATTTTCTTTGTTCTCTAGAATAGCGAACATATACCTATGAGTGCTAGGGTAAAATGTCTTCTGAAATATAAAGTAATTAAACTGCATTCTATGGTTTTTAGTTAGCATTTTAATTCATAGATATTGATAAAAAAATTAACTGGGATACATTTGATTTCGCCTGAAATTTTAAATAGAGGTTTTATTATAAAATAAGGATGTCTTACTAGTTCTAGTTTATATGACCTGGCAGGTCCAGAAAATGTACTGAGGCATGATGGGGTGAGGAGCATTAAGGCAGCCTTGCAGGAGCTCACCTGGCTAGTCAGGGAGCTTATCTCCATGTTTTATTATATTCTACTCAATACACAATAATGCTTGTTAATGAAAAGAGCTCTACTTCTTTGTGAAATTGGTAAAAATGTTTAGTCAAAAAAAAAAGTGATTAAATTATGGCATGAACATATGCCCCAAAACTGTACTTCTATGAAAAATATATTATGATTCCAGGGCAGAAAAAGCCTAGACATATTGAAGTGTTAGTCAAACTGGCTCACTAAAACATAACATGGGTTTCTCCCTCCTGTCAGGTGACTACAATTTGCAATGTTGTTAGCAGATATATGCTCAATAACAATGAGGATGGTTTGGCACCATGTAACATTACCTATTCCCCTTAATTATAAATAAAAGTTACATTTTTCTGATTCCAAAATAAAACAGTGCAACCCTGGTCCTCTTTTTTTTTCCTACCATAGCCCTGAGTTATACACCAAAAGTTGCCAGCAAACAATGAAAGAAACACTAAAAACACTAAGCCACTGAAGTCCGCTTTCTAAATAATGCATTGTTCAATGATGAGTCATTTGCATTTTTAGTGATTATTTTGTATGTTAATTACATTGTATCTACTTAACTTATGGATGGTAAAGGTGCTTCTAAAGTATGAATGCAGTGTAAATACAAGTAACATTTTATTTCTATTTTGTAGATTTGTCTTACATTTTATAAGAATGAAAATTTTACTTTTTATATATATATCTCATTTTACTTTTTATATAAAAAATTTCCCTTTTTAAAAAATAAAATAATTTTATACAGAAATCAGTTTGACTTAAATGCAATGACTTCAATACCCTAAACTCTCAAATAAAAGTCAAAAATTTCTTAAGTCTCACAGGATGTCAATATCTTATTCAGACATGCAGTCAACTCTTGATTACCTATAAAAATGGAGTGGAGTCATAAAAATGATCCATTAATCACTCCTGTATAATTTGGAATGCATCACATGAAATTTTTTCTTCAAGACATTTTCCCCCACTATATTTGGCTTAGGTTAAATTCATTCAAATATCTTAGTGTCTATAATGAGCATATGGAAGTTCAGTCACTAGGGGGCGGGATGAGATGTAAGACAGTATTAGCCTTTAAGTGTAAAATCTCATTGGGAAAGGAAGGCAGTAGTATGTAAAATAAAGAGCGATGCAAGGTGGCACAACTTTAAAGGCCAAAAAAAGTAAGACAATAAATACCACTAAAACATAAAGAAGGAAATCAATATAGGTCAATGAGAAAAAGGCACAGGAAGCAGAACAAACTACGCTGTGAAAGACTGATAGCGTTTGTTGGGCAGGGCACAGGGCAGGCAGGATGAGAAACACAAGCGAAGCTTGGAGCTAAGATTTGCATGAAGTATCCAGAAAACAGTGAAGAGACAGATTTAGCTAGCTTTGAGGTTGAGAACACTGAAGCGAGAGATTAAACTGCAACAGCAAGGGAAGAGCAAATTTGGGACAGCCTTGAATACCTGACTGAGGCATCAGAGCTTTATTGTAGGCTAATGGTTTTAACAACTCAGAAACCACGGTGTTTCTGTAGGAAGTGTCATTCAAAATAAATATTTAATTTTATCGTGTCTATTAGAACATTTTACCAATCTTCCAACTGTCAAGCCAATTCAGTCCTCATCTGACTTCCTTAGGCTTTGATATCATAGTTCTCTCTTCATTTTTGTTCCTTCTCTGCCTTCTTTGCTGAGATCTCTGCTCATCACTTAAAACAATGTAGTCACTCAGGATTCTGTCCTTGGTCCCTTTTCACACTAAAGTGTTTGTCTCTTTTGAGAATCTCCAGAGAGCTACAGACTTTCCCCTATCAAAAGTTACATGTATGATACAATGGGTAATTTCAGGATATTTGGATTCTAGTCTAAGAATTCTTCCTCTAAATGTTCTCTCTGGGCAACCTCATTACTCCAACGGTTTTAACTGTACGCTGACACTCCCAGAATTTGAGCTGCAACCCCATGGAGTCAGTGACCTACTAGATGTCCTGTAGGTTCTTAATCTACCCACAGGGAACTCACCACTGCTGTTCCTAAGCAGTTCCCCTCTGTATTCTCATCAAAGCAGCCTTAACCTCCTCTACCTGGTCACACAAGCTGCAAATCAGGAGGTCAATCTCATGTCTTTCTTCCCTTCAATCCCCCATCAGCAAGCTTCCTTAGATCCTTTCACCCATCTCTATTAACATAATGCTATTTACTTCAAGCCTTCAGTCTTGCCCAGATTATGGCACTGATCTCCTACTGGTTTCCCTGCCTCCAGACTAACAACAATCCATCTATCCTTCTCTACTAAAGTGTAGATTTTTAATAAAAACAAAAAGCACCCCCCCACCACAGTACCAGTCATTCTGTTATTTTCTTGCTTAAAATTTTTAATGGCTTCCCCACTGCCTAAAGAATTAAACTCAAACTTCCAATTATAACAACAATTATTCTTGACTGGGTCTTTGATGCTCCCCTGACTCAGTGTTCCAATATGGCCCCATTCACATACCACCCTCTAGCCACACTGAACTGCTGTCTTCCTACCTTTATTTTGCTCTGCTCACACAGTTATTTCTAGTTAGAATGTCTGCTTCCATTTGTCTACTGAACACCTATTTCAGTCTCATCTTTTCTGTGCAGAAAAACTCACCCATTTTTAAAACTCAGCTCAAATGTCATCTCTCCTGTGGAGTCTTCCTTGCCACTCTTGCCCAAGGTGGACTGATTATTGCCAACTTGAGTTCCCATTTCTAATAGAAACTATTGGGTTAGCCAAAAAGTTCGTTTGGGTTTTCTGTACAATCTGATGGAAGAACCCAAACAAATATTTTGGCCAAATCAATATTGGCCAACTCATTTGCAGGAGGGTAGCAATCTTATTCCTGGTAGCCCTAGCACCAAGCAGAATTCCCCACTATGTCCTAGGCACTTACTAAACGTTTCTGAATGTGTAACAAAAACTGTGACTACTAATATGTATGCAGTATTAAAAAATCACAATAGTAACCATATGAATCCTTAAAAGAAATACAAGCTGTTCAACTTAACCTGAAGATAACAATTCATGGTTGTTTTTTTTTTTTAATGTCTGTTAGTATCTGTTACCTGTTGCCTGTAGCCAGTAAGAGGTAGCAAGCACAAACTCTTTAAAATGCATATATGTGGGAGCACAAAAAAGAAAAACAATTAAAATCTACCTCTCATTAGCTAATTTTCCCCTGCAAGTTTTGAGATCATAATATTCAATATTAATGGTAGAAGAGCTGCTGCTGCTAAGTCGCTTCAGTCATGTCCGACTCTGTGCGACCCCATAGACGGCAGCCCACCAGGCTCCCCCGTCCCTGGGATTGTCCAGGCAAGAATACTGGAGTGGGTTGCCATTTCCTTCTCCAATGCATGAAAGTGAAAAGTGAAAGTGAAGTTGCTCAGTCGTGCCCGACTCTTAGCGACCCCATGGACTGCAGCCCACCAGGCTCCTCCATCCATGGGATTTTCCAGGCAAGAGAACTGGAGTGGGGTGCCACTGGTAGAAGAGCATGAATCTGAATACGAAAATCACAGTTACATGGGAACACAGTTTGAGAATTATTCTGGTCAATGGAAAGTCACTGGATTTTCGCACTACTAATTGAGAGAGTGTACGTATTGTGAGGAATGGGTTAGAGGCCCAAAACTGACACAAATGAATAACATGACCCTGGAAAAGTCCTTCTTGGAGCTCTATTTTCCTGACCTCTACAATTTAGGTTTTAGTCTAATGATTTCTATTATTCCATTTCTTAACAAACCACCCTAATTGCAGTTGTCTTTAAGGAATATGACTATGGTGAAATGTGGATATTTTGTTAATATGTGTCATTCAGTCTAGTGCTAGTCCTAGAGACAGAGAATGACCTGGAAACTTTAAGAAGTCAAACCTTTAGGTAATATTTCTTTAATATTTGATTCCTAAGGACTTCTTCACTGATGAGCTGAGTTTGTCAATAAAGAGCACCCAGTTTTGTCACAAATTTTTCTGCATGAAGGGGCAACAATGGCAAACATGTGGCATTAAAAAAAAAAATCACATAGCACCGAGACTCCAGTTCACAGCCTTTGAGTTCCACTGGACCCCAGCAGGAGCCCATCTTGGTAACTGTCCCGTTGTTCCCCCAGCTGGTATTCCTTCCCCGTCCTGAGTTGGCTATTCCAGACCTTCTCCATTTTCTTCCAGGTCCCTATCCCCCGCCTCCCCCCTAGTATTTTTGGGAGCACACAGCCCTGACTTTCGACTTTCCATCCTTCCATGGACGTGGAACTAGAGACGAAGGGGACCAAGGATACGGCAGGAGAGGTGCCCTTCCTCCATCAATGCCTTCCCTCTCCTGTCTCTTCAGTTTCTTGCTCTCTCCTGATTTTCACTAGCATCTGACTCTCCCTTAATTTTTTAAAAGCAAAATTAAACCTCCTTTGAGATATAAATGCTTGAATAAAGAGGGGACCTCTAAAAGATATGATAAATTACTAAAAGTTTAGAGATCAGAGACTAAGGTCAAGGAGTGGAAGATTTTTTTTTTCAGTATAAAATGCTTTATAACATTCAATTTTAAAATTCACATTATCTAGTCAGATATTTTTTTAAATTAAATTATCAATACTCTTAGACCCTACACATCCATATTTGAAAGTGAGAGTTCTTGAAGAGTTGCCCACGCTACTTGACCTTACTTTCTCATTTCCAACTTATTCTTTAATTCATTCTATTTTGGCTTCTTCTATCCAAACCACAGAAATGCTCTCAGGGCATCAGCGACCTGTCCACTACTCAGTCCAGAGGGTAACGTTCTACTGCTGCTTTGACCCCGCTGGTCATGACTCTGTCTTGCTGACAAGAACTGCTCCTCAGGCTTCCGTGGTTTACTCTTCTGATTCTCCTACCTTTCTTGCCAGGTTGTGCCTGTCCTTGGACAGCTCTTCCCTGTGAGTACCCCTTCCTGTTCCTCGATCTTGGCTCATCTCCCATTTTTTTTTGCGTGGATTACTGTAATGGGCCTCTTATCCTTTCAATCCACTCATTGTGCAACAGCCCCCTTCCTGACCCCTCTCTCCCATGTTACTCCCCTGATCAGAACTTAGAGTCAAAAATTCCTCTCTCTGTCTACAAGAAGTGGCACTTTCTGGGCCCTGCCCCATCCTTCCAGCCGCATTTCAATCCTTCTGGCTTATTATGTTCCATCCATACTTCAAAGTCTTTGCAGGAGTCAGGCTCTCTTCCGACTCAGGACCTTTCCCCATTATCTCTACACCCTTTAGTACTAAGTCTGAAATCAGTTCCTCATGGACACCTGCCTATTCTCTCCAGGATGAGTTACAGCCTTCTGTTACACTAGCCTCATCTCAACTATTATTCGGTTCTTGGTACAGTGATAGTTAAGGTTTTCCTACATTCACCAAAAGGCAAACTCCATGACATCAGGGACCATACTTCTGTGTCATTCACCACTGAGATTGCTAGTGCCCAGGGTGTGACATGATAGGTGGTAGAAGACTGGAGAAATATCTGTGGGTTAATGAAGGGGTAAGTGTACCCAGTCCCGGGGCTTCAGTCCCCATTCTTCCACCAATCACTTCAAGGGCCATGGCACCAGTCAGTTCTCACTCTTGATTTAAAGCCACATTTCCAACCACCTGTCTTCTTCAAGTTGGCTTAGAGGGTCAAGAGTCTGCCTGCAATGTGGGACACCTGGGTCTGATCCCTGAGTTGGGAAGATCCCCTGGAGAAGGAAATGGCAACCCACTCCAGTACTCTTGCCTGGAAAATCCTGTGGTCGGAGGAGCCTGGTAGGCTACAGTCCATGAGATCGCAGAGTTGGACACGACTGACCGACTTCACTTCACTTCACTTCCAACCACCTACTGGTTCAGCTCACATTTAAATGTTCTCAACCTTCTTCTCCAACCTCAATCTGGCCCCCTATCCTACTCCTCCTTATACTAAGCCTCATCTTCCTGTATTCCTGGGTCTTGGTGAACAGGACTACCACCAACACCACTGCAAGCTTTCCAGTGCTGGATCCCCAGCCAACACCTTGACTGCTAAACCACAGACTGAAATTTTACATCCTTGATAATTAAGCAAATCATCTACTTCTTTTCATCTTGATTGTTACTACTTTAGTTCAAACACAATCACTTCTCGCCTACATTACAACAGCCTTTCAGAACATGTAAGCTGTACATGTGTCATTTCCCTTCCTGCTAATCCGCTCTCTCCCTCACTGAGAAGAGAAAACCCTCTGAATATAGTGTCACTTTTTAGAACCAGATGATGCTCTCTGCAGTAGGATGGCTGGAGTTCCTTCACTTGTCTCTCACCATCTCCAAATCCCAGATCCTTCCCCTCCATTCTCTGTACTAAAGCCTTAAGGAAAGACTCCATTCAGTGTTACGAGGTCCCAGCTGGATGTTATCTGTTCCAGGAAGCCTTCTCTGAGTCAGCCTAGGCCTTCCTCCCATCAATCGCGTCAGGATGTCTGTCTTAGTGCTTACTAGTCTATACAGCATTGGATGGTTTACTCATCAATCTTGTTCACTGGGCTGTGAGTTCCTTAAGATTCGGGACCATTTCTCATTAATTTTTATGTTCCCATTGCCTAATGTAGCACCTGATACAAAGAAGAATCTCAAATGTTTACTGAGTGAGACTACAGAAAGATGAATCGGCAGACATCAGTCAGTAAATTGGTGCTGTCATTTAAGCATGAAGCTATGAAGACATGGTCCAAAGGTCATTGTGAGGACTGGAGAAACCACTGACATAAAAAACCAATTCATCAACCATGAACTAAATACCCACTGTGTACTACGGTTTATAGTAAGACATAGTCTTGGCCCTCAAATCGTTGATAGTTAAGCAGGGAAGGTATGAAACAAAGCCACAAAATGGGAAAAGTTTTAGAATAATGACAAAAACAGTGCTTATCCTGAACATAAAGAAAGTAATTTTGCTGAGATGAGCAAGGAAGGAGCCTCTGTGGTTGGTGTAACCTTTCAGCTGAACTTTGCAGGCATGCAGGATTTTGCAAAGGAGAGAAGAAAAACAATGTTTCGGAGAGAGAAGTGGATGAGAAAAGTCAAAAGGCACCAAGGTGCATGATGTGTTCAGGAATTAGAATATAAGCTCTGTCTGTTGTTAAGCTAAATTCTCAATGCTCAGAAGACTGCTCAGCTCATACTACACATTCAGTAAGCCTTAGCTACATGGAAGAACTTTCTAGCATATCAGTGCGGTTGGGAAGTAGGATATGTTACAGGAGATGAAGCTGGGAAGGGGTTTGGAGGCCCGATGACAGAAAACATCAGTCCAAAGGGACTCAGCTTAGATTGGCAGACACCAGGTAGCCACTGAAAGGGCTAAAGGAAGGTCCTAGTGCAATCAGAGCTGTGTTTCAGAAACTAATGACTCTGAAGAATATGCTGCTGAACAATCTCTTTTATGAGTTAAATGGAGGGGAATATTTAAGAAAAGGACAGGGTCATAAAATCTCTCACCTGCCCTGACTGTAAGACAGAGAGACACAGACAGAAAAGGTAGAAATATACTGAAGTAATACTGGCTTACAGACTCAATAACCTGTGTTAGGCAGAAGAAGTGAGGGATATAAGTGGGCTGTCGAGGACATACGTGCAGGAAGCGTGCTTATTCCAAAGTAAGAATCCAAAAGGAGAAGGCTGAAGGACAGCAAAAGTTACCCAAACTGAACTGTAAGACTAAGAATTCTGAATAAGAAAAAAGATTGGCAGCTCCTTCAATGTAAGCACAGATTCCTTGGTAATTAACTCTGTATTAAAGTGGATCAGGAATTAACAGCAAAAGACAGAGACATATGGTCTCTAAGAGGTAGAGACCATATAATCAGATGACCTATTAGATTTAGAGGGTAGGGAGAAAAGAAGAATTTATAAGGATAGGTCACTGTGAAGATTATAATTCGATGAAGCTAGACAGGGGACACTAGATCAGGATGCAGGTTTGATGGGGGAAATGGGTATAGATTTGAATATGTTCAGTGTGGTTACCTAGAAACTGGGTGCCCAGTTTGAAATGAAGCTCAGAAAGAACACAATGCCTCACAGAGATTTGAGGGTCACTAATACTTTTGCCTGGAAAATCTCATGGACGGAGGAGCCTGATAGGCTGCAGTCCATGGGGTCGAGAAGAGTCAGACAAGACTGAGTGACTTCACTTTCACTTTCCACTTTCATGCACTGAAGAAGGAAATGGCAACCCCCTCCAGTGTTCTTGCCTGGAGAATCCCAAGGACAGGAGCCTGGTGGGCTGCCGTCTCTGGGGTTGCACAGAGTCGGACACGACTGAAGTGACTTAGCAGCAGCAGCAGCCAAATCAATGTAAGTAGAGACCACCAAGAAGAGGCCGTCCACAGAGCAGATTCCAGGTGAGAAGAGGGCCGAGGAGAGCGCCTTGATGAGTACGTATCGACATTTCAGAGGAAGGACAGGCAAGAGACAGCAAAGGAGCTTCAGACAGAACGTTAAGAAAAACTGGTGGTGGAAAGAGTGGAGATTGAGGTGAGAAACCATGACAGCACATGCTGCTCCCACATGACAACCACGGTCAGTCTGCTAACAGAAACCCTATGAGGTGGTACTGTCCATTCATCTCAGGGAAGAAACTGAAGGAAAGAGAACCAGGTAATATATTGAAGGTCATGCAACTAGTACATGGAAGAGGCGGAATCTGAACCCAGGCAGTCTCTCCAGGACAAGAGGTTCAAGGAAGAAAGAGTAGCCAACAGGGTAGGATGTTGCAAAGAAGGAGAACAGATCTGAGGTCCTCAAATGTGGCAATTAGGAGGTCACTGATAGGAGCATAAATCAAAATGAAGTGGGTTAAAAAGTAAGACGGGAAACAACAAGCAAGCTACAGCACAAACTTTTTGCAATCTGTGTATCTGATAAGGGACTATCTAGAATATACAAAGAACTAGTACAACTCAGTAAGAAAAAGACAACCCAATTCAAAAAAAATAGGTAGGGACCTCCTTGGTGATATGGTGCTGAAGAATCAGCCTACCGATGAAGGGAACACAGATTCCATCCCTGGTCCGAGAAGACCCTACATGCACGGGGCCCCTAAGCCCGTGCACCGTTAACCCTGAACCTGTGCCCTAGAGCCTGGCTCCACGACAAGAGAAGCCACCACAGTGAGAAGCCTACGCACCTCAACTAGAGTAGCCCCTGCTCACCACAACTAGAGAAAGCCTGCACAGCAACGAAGACTCAGTGCAGCCAAAAAGAAATAATAAATTTTAAAACCTTTAAAAAATAGGTAAAGGATCTGCATAGATAGTTCTCTAAAGAAGATACACAAATGGCTATCAGCACTGGAGCAGATGTTCAGCATCATTAGCCATCAGAGAAATGCAAATCGAAAGAACGAGATGCTCCACACCCACTAGGACAGCTATAATCAAAGTCAGATAACAGGTATTGGTGCAGATGTGGAGAAATCAAAACCTTCATACACTGGTGGTGGGAATGTAAAATGGTGAGGTCACTTTGGAAAACAGTTTGGCAGTTCCTCAGATGGTTAGACCACAGAGGTACCATATGACCCAACAGCTCATCTCCTAGGTATATACCCAAGAGAAACAAAAACATGCCCACAGCAAGACTTGCACGTGAATGTTCATAACTTTATCTATAACAGCCCCCAGACAGAAACAACCCAAATGTCCATGAAGTAATGAAAAGATGAATCAAATGTGCTATGTCCATATAATGACATATTTGGCAATAAAAAAGGTACTGATATATGCTACAGTATGAAAACCTTGAAAATACTATGCTAAGTGCAAGAAGCCAATCATAAAGGACCACATACATACTATATGATTCCATGTACATGAAATGTCCAAATAGGGACATCTGTTGAGACAGAAAGTAGACTAGTGGTTGCTGAGGGTTAATGGGAAAAAGATCTGGAGAGGTTTGGGGAGTGATGGCTAAGCAGTATGGGGTTTCTTTTTAGGTTAATGAAAATGTGCAACCACTGCTACAACTAATTTTAGAATAATTCTGTGAGTGTGCAAAAAGCTTTGAATTGTACAGCTTCAACTGGTGAATTGTAGGGTATGTGAATCATATATCAATAAAGCTGTATTTAAAAGTTGATGGGAAATGAAGAAGAAGGAAAAGATAGGAAATGCTTGAGTGGGGATGCAAGATCAAAGAAAGATTAGGGAAAATCTGATTTATCGATTAAGATAAACCAGTGGAAAAATAGCACTTGATTTAAAAAAAGACATCAAAGATTAAGCAAAGTTCTGAAAGGGATGGGCAGGGGAAAAAAAAGAAAAATAGGTGCAACCTCTGAACAAAGATAACTGATGTGAAGTAAGTTGAGAGTTCATACTTGAAGGATCCAAAGAGGTAGAAGTCTGCAGCTGAGAGGGTGAGGGACAGAGTAAGAAGTCCAGAAAAGTTATAATTGGGAAAACTGATGACAAGAATGGAAGAAGCAAGCGAAAGATAAAAGGCTTGTCCAGTGGAACTGAGCAGTGTGAGAACAGAAATAATATATAATGGAGCCACGAAGTGTGATTGTATGACCCCTGCAGCTATACTAGCCAGGCAAGAGTTTAGAAACTGAAATGGCAGAGGACTGGGCTGTTTGGGGGTTGAAGACTACAACCCTGAGTACAGAGAGCGCTGACAGTGTAGGTAAAATTTTGTTGTTGTTTAGTTGCTAGGTAGGTGAAATGCTTCATCACAACATTCCACTGAGTGAGGAAGCCAGTGAGACCAAAAGAAGATGGATGTTTCAAAGGAAGAATTTGATTTAATGGCAGAATCCATATGGAAGATGAAAGAGAAGGAAAACAAGGAAACAGGATTTGATTCATTCATCCAGAACTGACAGATGAACAACCAGAGTTCTTACAGAATAGGTAGGCAATGGAGAGATGAATTACTCGAAAGTATATGGTAAAGTTTAGATTGTAAGAGCTTCTTGAAGAACCCTGTCATTTTCAAGAGAAACAGAAACACAGGGAGGCCCAGGGAAGTTAAATGACTTTTCTGGAATCACAAGGTACTAGACAAAGGCTAGAAATGACTGAACTCCAGGCTGCCCTACTGCACAACAAAACCTGATTGCTATCTGGAGTTTGACAGGACGGTAGGAAATACAAATGGTGATGCTTCTTGAGATTTGGTAACATTAAAATTGGCTTGAATTTCTAGGTTAATCTCAGGTGATAGTGGGGAAATATGATTCAGGAACAAAACGAATGACAGGAGAAGCCAATCTGAGCTAAAACATTTGCTCTGGTAATCCACATGGAGATAATCAAGAGTTGGATGTACAATGACATAAGTACCTTGAAATATTTGAATGTAAGAACATTTTATGCTTCAAAATCCTTTCAATGTTAGTTGGCAAAACAGATGACAGGACATATAAATTTATCATGGCTAAGAATTGTAACCATTAAGAAGAGCTTTGCTTACTTTTAAGGTTATTTTTATGCTACAGAAATATGAAATACTAAAGGGAGGTCTGATTAGGTCTTTTTTAAGGGTCTAGATATTTGCCTTACCTTTACTACCTTGTAGTCACACAAGTATTCCACCTCATAATTGTTTAGATTCCTTTTGGTGATTCCAATCGATTTACATGTGAGCTTTTCTTTTCTACATAATTCCTGAAGAGTATCAAGTGAAACTAGGCAAGGCACACACCAAGCTACAATAAGAAAATAGAATTCTTTACTAATGAAATAGCTACTCAATCAAAATAAAACAAAACAAAAAATCTTGACTTCTATATCCCCACCCTTCAACTGGCAATTTTATAAGACTAAAAATTCAAGAAACCATTTACATGTCTAAGAAAATTTAACCACCGAAGAACTATTTTAGTAAATATTTCTTCCTGGATTTTCTCATGTGTCTCTGCCCTACTATATCAATTTCCACTAAGCCACCTGAACAAAATGTTTCATGTCTATAAGCTTTCATAAGATTACACATAGATAGGCTGGGATAGTATTTTTAACTTTTCATTGTATTCTATATAGAACTGCTGTTTTAGTCAAATGTAGACCTCAAGCACAAAATTATTAGTTAGAGATACATCTTAAATATATTCAAAAATAATCTTACATTGTTAAAAAGTAATTTTCCCTTTCTCTTTGTCCAGCAATAAGAACTGAAATCTAATTCTATAGTTATATACTCGTGACATCATATGATCCACTTTTCCTATTTGAGAAGGTTGTATGAAATTTTAACTTCAATTTTGCCCATGCAGCAATGTAGTTTAGCAAGGTAAATTAACCCAAGGGCTACAATTAAATAATGAAGAGTATATTGAGTTTTGTAATACTCACTTCCTGTATTGTTTTCAAAGCCAAGGATGACAATACAGAGTATTCAATTTACACCAAGCCTGAAGAAAATTACATACACTCATCATCAACCTTCTAGAAGCCAGTAACAGTGCTGTGGAAGAGTCTACCCTCAAATTCCTATTAAGAGTATGCCACCACACTGCATTAAAAACAGGTTAACACAGAGTGGTGATCCACCGGCTAAGACTCCAAGCTCCCAATACAGGGGCCCAGATTCACTCCTGGTCAGGGAACTAGATCCCATACGCTGCATCTAAGACAGAAGATTGGTGTATCTCCAACTAAGACCTGGCACAGCCAAATTAAGTAAATAAATATATTTTTTTAAATAGGTTAACACAAACTGACGTTTAGAAACACAGAATAAACTTGGCTTTCCGGCTAGTGCCACGAGAAGCACCAGAGAGGATCAAGGGTCCTCTGTTCCAGCCCCCGCGAGGCCCCCTAGCTACATGACTTGAGGGAGGTTTCCATCTTTCCGGGATTCAGCTTCACTGAAAAAAATGTGAGGGCTGGAGTAAACTGGGAGTAAACCAAACAAAACCCATCAGTAAACGCACGCTTTACTTGGCAGCTCTCCAAGGTAGCTGTGATAACCTTTTGGGTTTGGAGGTAATTTCCCAGGAAGAGAGAAGAGCTGTTCCTAGTATACCCGTTCCTCGCCCTCCCAAATTCACCCAGGGGTCTCATGATCAGAAAACCTGAAATATGATTTCCAGCCGCCCCACCCCCCAAAAAAGAACTCAGTTCTAGATCAAGAAAGTGAAATGTATTTTTCCCCCAAAAATTTGAGGGGTGGTTTGGGGGTAGGGGAGTAGTGGAAATACAAACCACCCCTTATATCCATCCCTTCCATTTAAAAAGCCTCAGATGTTTTGTGTAGAGTTAACCTCGTTATGCTGATTACCTGGACTTTCTACCCAAGGTGTAATCTGTCTGCTGTTCCTACCAATTTCACTTAGTGCAAGTAACAGAAGAATTCAAGACGCAACCCTCCACGGAAATGCTAGTTTTGAGAGTAAGAAAACTTGGAACACACGACAGCGCAACCCCCCTGGTAACCAATCTGTCTCTAATAATGTAGAAAGAGAATTCACTGGGAAGAGTAAACATTTCATGACCACCACAAAAACTTGACACTAGAAGTTCACACTAACCCCTAGCGGAGGAAAAGTTGGGCGATAATGAGTCCATAATCCAAGCGGAGAGGCGCAGTGCTGGAAAACACCTTTCCGATTCAGAAGGCATTGAAAGTTCCAGTCTTGGAGCGCGCGCACAAACACACGTTCAGCACCGAATTCTTTGGCGACCACAGAAATAGCACGCAAGTTCCCTCCCGGCGGGGATGACGATTCCCGTGAGCCAGAGGCTAACGCCTCCAGTACCCACTTAGTGGGACTTCCTCCAAAGGGTCCTCCCCGTACGTCCGAATCGGGGTACATCCTCACTCATTTCCTTTCTTAGCCTTCACACCTCTCAGCCCCGACCTCTCTCCGCTCCTCCGACACTGAGGTCACACCCACACCACCGGGATCCTCCTGCTCCCAGTTCCAAAACCAGCCCGACCGCAAACGTCCCGCTCAAACCATCACAAAGGAGTCGCGCCCCCCTCGTGTCCACGGACCTCGAGGCGCGCAAGGATCCGCCGTAGCCACCCGCATGCCCCCAAACAGCGGACGGGAGGGGTGGGGTTTCTGGGCCGGCCAGCGGCGGGGGCTGGGCCGCCGGGTCCGTGGGACGGCAGCGGAGGGCGGGGGCCGGGCCTCGCGAGGGCCGGGCGCGGGAAGAGATTGCGGGCAGCGGGCGGGCCGAGCCGCGAGGAGGGTCAGGGGCCGGGGGCAGGGAGGAGCCCTCGGCGCGCGTCTGGGGGCCGCAGTGTCAGCCGCGCGGAAGGCGGTGTCTCGCCGCGTCGAGTTGGGGCCGGCCCGCGCGTTCCGACCCCGCTTCCCGGGCCTCGGGAGTTTGCCCGGCGGACAGGGGACAGTGCGGGGCGCCGCTCTCCAGCCCTCACCTCCTGGCGCCTCGGCCCCGGCCGCCGCCATCTTGAGGAGCTTTCATTCAAACTGGCGCGGTCTGACGGGATAGCTCAGTTGGCCCAACGCCCCGCCCCCGCACAGCCCGCGCGGAACTCGGGAGCCCGGGCGGGGGCCTAGAACCCGCGAGGCGTCCTGACGTCACGGCGGCCGTCCCAGCCGCGGCGGCGAGTGCGCCTGCGCCCCACGTCTTTCGCGGGGACCGCGCGGACAGGGGCGGGGCAAGCGGTCGGAATCTGGGAGCGCTCGCTTAGGTGAGCGGCCACCTGCCCTGGCCTGGTTGGCTGACCGCCTAGTTCAGGGAACGGGCATCAGTCAGGCTTTCCTACAGTAATTATTTCTTCTGCCTGGGCGCTGGGTGTGCAATGTGCAGAATTCCAAGCGCAATGTACGTTTTTTCCCCTCATAATTGTTCCTCAGCCACCTGAGCCCAACAAACCCTTGTTTCCTTCTAGGCTCTGCCTCTAGATCACACGTTCCCAAAATTGGCTATACATGGGGACCCCTTGGAGGTTTTGTTTTTTGTTTCACTCTCGGAGATTCAATAGGAATGGGGTGTAACGGGGACGTTGGAATTTTTAAAGCTCCCCAGGTGATTCTCAGTGTGCAATTTGAAACCACTGGTCTAGATCAGTGCTTCTCACACCTGAAAGGGCATAGGAGTCATCTGGACATCTTGTTAACATGCAGATTGGAATTGGCGGTGGCGGTGGCGGTGGGGGGGGGGCGGGGGCGGGTGGGCGGCGAGCTGGGCTGAGATCTGGAGTTCTGTTTCTGACTAGCTCCCGGGCTAAGCCCCACGCCTGGGGGTGGCGCCTATCCTTGTAGCCGGGCTGCAGGACGCCCAGGTACTCATACCTGGACCACACAGGTCTCCACTCCCACCCCGTCTCCATCCATCCATCACACCGCATCCATGGTGACTGTTGTAAACAATCTGAAGCAGAAATCTTCCAAGAGTAAATCACAGAAGTTCGGTACAAAGCCGTTTGACGTCTATCAAGGACTTTTAAAAGCAATTTATGTAAAATACGAAAAGATTTTAAAGCATCCTATCTAAGTTTGCGATGTTGAGAATAAACACAGAACATTAAAGGAATTAATTTGTTTTGATTACATTATGAAATACTGTCAAGCCATTAAAGATGTTTATGAAGCCTTTGGTGTCATGGAGAAGTGCTTAACAAAACTTCCTATAACATAAAACAACCAAAAGCTGTAAAATATACAATTTCAACTATGTAAGGAAATGTATAGGAAAACAGATATAAATTCTCGGGGAAGTGGTTTCCTTTTTGACTTCTTGCTTTTACGAATTTTCTATAATGAGCATCTTGTAATGGTTTAGTCGCTAAGTTGTGTCCAACTCTTGTGACCCGATGGACTCTAGCCAGCCAGGCTTCTCTGTCCATAGGGTTTCCCAGGCAAAAATACTGGAGTGGGTTGCTATTTCCTTCTCCAGGGGATCTTCCCGACCCAGGAATCGAACCAGGGTCTCCTGCATTGCAGGTGGGCTCTGCCAGCAGACTCCTCCTGCATTGCAGGTGGATTCTACAAGGTTATGACTGCCGGGAGCCGGTGAGGCATTCCACTCGGCATATGACCATCTTATTACCTTGATAATAAGGAATAGAAGGTCCTATCCAACCCTGCTACATGGAGGGCCCTTTGTGATATGGTGGTTCCTGCCCACTTCTCAAGCCTCACTGCTC
The DNA here is from genome assembly GCF_003369695.1 of Bos indicus x Bos taurus. Taxonomy (NCBI): domain Eukaryota; kingdom Metazoa; phylum Chordata; class Mammalia; order Artiodactyla; family Bovidae; genus Bos; species Bos indicus x Bos taurus. Next base: position 53,843,548 of record NC_040088.1, read on the forward strand.
ATTTCCTCCTGTTCTGATTGTAACTTCCTGGAATATCCAATCTCCTGCTCCTTGTCTGCAGGACTTCGGTCAAACCTGTTCTCTCTGCCTAGAAAATGCCAACTCTCCCCCTGCCTATGCTAGGATGATTCCTACAGATCCTTTAAGACCTGGATAGCACCTCACCTACTTCCCAGGGCTACCCCTCCCCCACCCTCGTGTACTCTCTGCTTCTATGTTTTCGGAGCACCCCTACTCAACAGCATCCAGCCTCACTCAACTGCCCTCTACTTCCCTCTTGGTTTTCCCCCACCTCACTGGCCACTCTTCACTCCTATGTTGGCTCCCTTTCCTCTATCCAGCCTAAATGCTGGGGTTCAAGATTTGGCCTTGAGACATTTCTCTTACGCTCTTTTCCTAAGTGACTGCCTCAATTTCTATGGATTTAAATATCTTTTCTAGTTAAGAGTCCCAACTTTCTGTCTCCAGTCCTGACCTCTATTCTCAATTCCAGACTTGAATATCCACAGTGCCTAGCTGACATATCCACTTAGGTGTTTAAACCAACATATCAAATTGTATATATCCCCTTATTCGCCTGGAGTATGTTCCAAGACTCCCAGTGGATGCCTGAGACCACAGATAGTACTGAACCCTATATATACTATGGTTTTCCCTAAACATACATCTATGATGAAGATTTAATTTACAAATTAGGCACAGCACCATCACTTCATGGCAAATAGATGGCAAAACAGTGGCAACAGTGGCAGACTTTATTTTGGGGGCTCCAAAATCACTGCAGATGGTGACTGTAGCCATGAAATTAAAAGATGCTTATTCCTTGGAAAAGTTATGACCAACCTAGACAGCATATTAAAAAGCAGAGACATTACTTTGCCAACAAAGGTCTGTCCAGTCAAGGCTATGGTTTTTCCAGTGGTCATGTATGGATGTGAGAGTTGGACTGTGAAGAAAGCTGAGTGCTGAAGAATTGATGCTTTTGAACTGTGGTGTTGGAGAAGATTCTTGAGAGTCCCTTGGACTGCAAGGAGATCCAACCAGTCCATCCTAAAGAAAATCAGTCCTGAATATTCATTGGAAGGACTGATGTTGAAGCTGAAACTCCAATACTTTGTCCCCCTGATGCAAAGAACTGACTCATTTGAAAAGACCTTGATGCTGGGAAAGATTGAAGGTGGGAGGAGAAGGGGATGACAGAGATGAGATGGTTGGATGGCATCACCTACTCAATGGACATAAGTTTTGAGTTAACTCCGGGAGTTGGTGATGGACAGGGAGGCCTGGCATGCTGCAGTCCACAGGGTTGCAAAGAGTCAGATGCGACTGAGCGACTGAACCGAACTGAAGGGATTAACAACAATAAATAATAATGGTAGGACAGTTATATAGTAATAAAAGTTATGTGACTGTGGTCTCTTTCAAAATACTGTGTAGAAATTGGATATTTTCCATCTTAATGAAGCACTTATCACTTGCTGTGGTGGTAACTTTTTCAGTTTGAGGTGTGACAGCAAAACTTGCACAATTTTTTTTCCTTCTTCACAATTTTATAGAACATTTGTTTTTACCAAAGATCATGGGAATCTCAGCAGATGACTTTTTCCCTTTCCTTACTAAGTCGAGAACTTTCACTCTTTCACTTACATGAAGTACTTTATGTCTTATCTTTGGCATATCTGAATTGCCACATCACTCCTTGTGTGCTTTGGGGTCATTATTAAGGGTATTGTTGTTGTTCAGTCACTAAGTCATGTCGGACTGTTTGCGACCCCATGAACCATAGCACACCAGGCTTCCCTGTCCTTCACCATCTCCCTGAGTTTGCTCAAACTCATGTCCAATGAGTCAGTGATGCCATCCAACCATCTCATCCTCTATTACCGACTTCTCCTCTTGCCCTCAATCTTTCCCAGAATCAGGGTCTTTCCCAATGAATTAGCTCTTACCATCAGGTGGCCCAAGTATTTGAGCTTCAGCTTTACCATCAGTCTTTCCAATGAACATTCAGGGTTCATTTCCTTTAGGATTGACCGGTTTGGTCTCTTTGCTGTCCAAGAGACTCTTGAAAGAGTCTTCTCCAACACCACAGTTTGAAAGCATCAATTCTTTGGTGCTCAGCCTTCTTTATGGCCGAACTCTCACATCTGTACATGCCTACTGGAAAAACCATAGCTTTGATTATATGGACCTTTGTCAGCAAAGTAATATCTCTGCTTTTTAATATGCTGTCTAGATTTGTCATAGCTTTTCTTCCAAGGAGTAAGTGCCTTTTATTTTGGTGGCTGCAGTCACCATCTGCAGTGATTTTGGAGCCCCAGAAAATAAAATGTCATGGTTTCCACTTTTTCCTATTTCCTATTGTTGTGAAGTGACAGAACTAGATACCATGATCTTCATTTTTTGAATGCTGAGTTTTAAGCCAGTTTTTACACTCTCCTCTTTCACCTTCATCAAGAGGTTCTTTAGTTCCTTTTCACTTTCTGCCATTAAAGTGGTATCATCTGTGTATCTGTGGTTGTTGGTATTTCTCCTGGCAATCCTGATTCTAGCTTGTGCTTCGTCCAGCCTGGCATTTTGCATGATGTACTCTGCATATAAGTTAAATAAGCAGGGTGATAATATACAGCCTTGATGTACTCCTTTCCCAATTTTGAACCAGTCCCTTGTTCTATGTTGGATTCTGTTGCTTCTTGTCCTGCATAAAAGTTTCTCAGGAGGCAGGTAAGGTGGTCTGGTATTCCCATCTCTTTAACAGTTTTCCAGTTTGTTGTGATCCTGACAGTCAAAGGCTTTCGCATAGCTAGGTCATAGAAAAAGCAAGGGAGTTAAAAAAAAATCTCCTTTTGCTTCATTGACTACACTAAAGCCTTTGACTGTGTGGATTGCAAGATAAGGGTGACCTGAACACAAGCACTGTGATACCACGACAGTCAATCTGATGATTACTAAGTGACTGAGAGGTGAGATAGATACATTGGACAAGGATGATTCAGTCCCAGGGCAGCCAAGATGCCATCACACTATGCTGAACATTGTGCAATCTAAAGCTTATTGCTTATTTCTGGAACTTTCCATTTTTGGAATTCAGTGTAGGTGACTGAAACTTTGGAAAGTGAAAGCTTGTGTAAGAGGGGACTGACTGTACTCAGAAAAGTACCCTTGATTTTTGCCTCCCAGCCTGGTCTTCTCCACTGCAGCCCCATGAATTATTTCATCTCCATATGCTGGACCACCTGTTCAGGTGTTTAAGAAGTAATTCCAGCATCATCTTGATTCACCCTGTCCTTATTCTCCAAATTAACTCCATCCGCAAGTCATGTTAGTTATAGGTCTAAAATATACCTTGCTTCTGCCTCTCCTCTCCATCACTGTTGCTATTAGTCCAGGCCATCATTTCACAACCAGACTTGCAAAAAGCCTACCTGATGTCACTCCACTATTGCTCCCCTCCAGTCCATCTTCCATACAGCTGAAAATGTGGACTCAAACCTAAGTGGAACATGGCCTCCTTCTGCTTTAAATATCTCCCAATGTGCCTGGAATACAATCCCAACCTTCTAATAGCCCACACATCTTAGTGGGACTGGAATGCTGTCTTCTGAATCGTTGTGTCTCTCTCCTTCTGCCCACTATTCTTTAGGACTTGTTTTACTCATTCAGAAACCTGTCATTATGGAACTCCATTGGTGGTCCAGTGGTTAGGACTTTATGCTTCCAATGTAAGGAGAACGGGTTTGATTCCCGGTCAGGGAACTAAGAGGGCTTTCCAGGTGTCTCAGTGGTAAAGAATTTGCCTGCCAAGCAGGAGACGTGGGTAAAATCACTGGATCAGGAAGATCCCCTGGAGAAGGAAATGGCAATCCACTCCAGTACTCTTGCCTGGGAAATCCCATGAACAGAGGAGGCTGGTGGGCTACAGTCCATGGGATTACAGACAGTCAGACAAGACTTAGCAACTAAATAACAACAGGGAACTGAGATCACACATGCTGTGTGGTGCTGACAAAAAAAAAAAAACCTGTCAATGTGTATATCCTACATGCCAGGTTCTGTATGAGGTGCTGGGAATGTAACAAAGGACAAGAAAGAGAAAGACCATATCCTCCTTGTGGGAGGAGCAGATAATAAACAAGGAAATAATGTAAGGTAGCCCAAATTACTTCCTAGTTCAGAGGACATGGTCCTCCCTCTCTTCACATTGCTGAGTCTCAGCTTAAATGTCACTTCTTCCAAGACCTCTCCTGGTCACCCTGTCTGAAATAGATTCTCTCTCCCTTGCACTCTTAAGTGTACTTATCAAACCGTTATTTTGTCTGTTTGGGGGGTCTTGATCAGTTTCAGTAGTAATTTATAGAATGTATTAGGCTCTTTTATAAATCAACTGTTTCTTTTGTTTCTTTAGTCTTGCTGCTGCTGCTGCGAAGTCTCTTCAGTTGTGTCCGACTCTGTGTGACCCCATAGACGGCAGCCCACCAGGCTCCCGTCCCTGGGATTCTCCAGGCAAGAACACTGGAGTGGCTTGCCATTTCCTTCTTCAATGCATAAAAGTGAAAAGTGAAAGTGAAGTTGCTCAGTCGTGTCCAACTCTTAGCGACCCCATGGACTGCAGCCCACCAGGCTCCTCTGCCCATAGGATTTTCCCAGCAAGAGTACTGGAGTGGGTTGCCATTGCCTTCTCTTTAGTCTTGGATAGCATTTATTCCAGGGGACAGATTAGGCCTTGTGTCTTCAACACACATTACTGTGTCTACTGTCTAGAGCAGCAATTCTCAAAGTAATGTAAAAGGACCTCAAGATCCTTCCAGGGGGTCATAAGTTCAAACTACTTCATGACAATACCAAGATGTTATCTGCCTTCTTCACTTTTCTCTCATCAGTATACGATGAAGTTTTCCAGAGGTTACACAACTTGGACCCTGGAACAGACTGAACGAAGGAACAGATAATAAAATAGAGCTATTTTTTTAAGGCAGAAATTGAAAAGATTGAAAAATATAAAACAATACCACTCTTGCCACTAAATTTGTTATTTTCAAAAATGTTACCTGTGCTAATGTTAATTTACAAATGAATGATTATTTTAAAAATATCTTGGCTTTAATTTCTATATGGTAAATAACACTGAGAGGGAAGTTCGTGTGGCTCAGCGTTAAAGAATTTACCTGCTAATGCAATCCCTGGGTTGGGAAGATCTCCTAGAGAAGGAAATTGCAACCCACTTCAGTATTCTTGCCAGGATAATCCCATGGACAAAGGAGTCTGATGGGTTACAGTCCAGGGGATCGCAAAGAGTCAGACATGACTTAGCGACTGAACACAATAACAACAAATAACTATATATATATAACAAGTACAAACAAAAGTTCCTTAGGTTTTCAATAATTTCAAAGAGTATAAAGGAATCATGAGACTAAAAAGTTTGAGATGTTGGTAAATCCTGGCTGTAGATGAAGAGGGAAATAAAGTCACTAAACTTAGTGACTAAACAACAAACATACACCAGTGTCCTCAAGAAAAACAAATAGAGAATTATGCCACCACCTCCCAATTCTTTATAAAAACCACAGAAAGCATACTTTTGAAGATCCATGGAACGTCTCCTTTTCCATTTACATAAATTTTCTTCTTTGAGTAATAGAATAGTAGCAGAATGGACACCAGAAAATGTGAATTTAAATGAAAAAAAAAATGCACATAATGTGCTTAGAATAGTAAGCAATCAAGAAAAATTAAGTATACCAAAAAAGCACTTGAACATTAGTTCAAAACCCATTTATTTTCTCTGAGACCTTGGGAAATTATTTAACTTCTCTGAATCTATTTCCACATCTAGAACACAAAAATAATACATGCCATATTACTCTCTATATATTGCAAGTACTCACATGGTGAGATCACAATTCAAAAAGGAAATAACGAATTAAAGCAAATAAAGAGCAATACTATGATGTTACATGATAACTGTTATTTTAGAAATTCTGGCATTTCCCTCTAGTTTTGTGCTCTGACACTGTTTCCTCAATTTTTAAAAACTGTGATGAAATAGTTTGTGACCTCCTAAGACTTTCACAGTATTATATATACTATGGATATATATATAATATTATATATACTGTGAGTGTATTATTAGATATCATACTGTATACAGGCATTTCTTTTTGTATTTGGCTCTGTCCTTTAGACAATGTCAATGTCAGCAGGCAAAATTATAATCTGACATAATCTTCTGCTGATAAAAGTGCTCAAGTGTTTTAACATACATGAGACACTGCAAAAATGGTTGGTAAGTGAATGAAAAGATTATCAAGATGTTCACCAAAAATAACTTAACATTTGTTACTCAAGGTGCTAGAGTAGAGGATGTTTTATGTTTGCTTCTTTAATTTTAATTTATAATGAGTATGTGTCATTTTATAATCAGAAAAATGTTAAAGGTGTTTTCACCTTGAAAAATTAAAAGAAAAAGAAAAAACACTATGACGTTTAATTGGCAAATCTTCCAGTTGTGGATGTAAGAAAATTTGGGAGTACAGTAGACTCTTGAGAACATAGTTCAGGGACTATTCTGGGGGTTGGGATACAATGGTATCTTAGACTTAAGAGTCTCCTGCTCTCACAATGCTTAACAATCCAGTGGAGAAAGCAGTCAAATAAGTAAAGTGTTACCTGGATATGCAAGGAATGAAAACTCTTGGATAAATGCTTATGACATTTTACTCTGTAAATTTCACTCATCTATTTCAGGGGTTGACAAACATTTTCTGTAAAGGGCTAGACGGTAAATATTTAAAGCTTTGTGGGTCATACAGTCCCTGCTATAACTACTCAACACTCCCATTATAGTGAGAAACGGCCGCAGACAATACATACACGATTGAGTGTGGCTATGTTCTAATAAAATTGTTATTGACAAAAACAGGTGTAGGGAGGACACATTGCCAACCCCTGGTCTAAACAGCTAATTATAGCTACAAAATAAAACCCTACAGCACTTTTCCAAAGCATAACTGAAAGCAGATGTAGCAGTTCAACTAGTTCAGCTGGTATTTTCCTAAATTCTAGAAACACTTAATAGCTTATAATCATTTTATTTCAAAATCTTTAAAAACGTTTTATTTATTTATTTATGGCTGCACTGAGTCTTCGCTGTTGCTCATGGACTCTAGATTGTGGGCTCAGTGGTTGTGATGTATGGGCTTAGTTGCTCTGTGGCATGTGGGATCTTCCCAGACCAAGGGTAGAACCCACGTCCCCTGCATTGACAGGAGGATTCTTAATCACTGGAGGATCAGGGAAGTCCTTATTTCAAAGTTTTTAAAACTTGGGACAAGATAATAAAAGATAACTAAGTACTTCGCCTTTAATCAAAGGACAGACCTTTGAGGCTGCTTCTTTGTGGACTTATTAGACTCATACCTGAATTTTCCTTGGTGCTTCTGTCCATAATTTGATGCAGAATAATAGATTTAAGTTTAGTTTCTCCATTTAAGAAATAGAAGATTACTGCCATCTGTCTCCATAAAAATCAACGGTAATAATAAATCACATTTCAAAGTCTTGAACAGGTGAAAAAACAGCAGAGTTTTAAAATTTTACTGGGTAAAGATATTTCTCCTTCTCAAGTCCACTGGGAACCAAGGAAAGAAACGAGTGGAAAATCCTCCCTTGGTAATGAAATCTAGAGTCTGATGCACATGGCTCACCTTCAAGCTCTCTCTTCAATACAGGCAGATTAGCTGTCTTGTTTTACTAAGAGAAAAAGCTTCTTCCTCAGTATCCACCTAAGTATTCTCAATGCACTAGTCAGCATTTTCTGGTGAATAGAAAGTGGCTAGGCTTTTCTTCACAATAAAAAAAAACTTTCAATTTCAAATGAAAAACATGTTTGTTAGAGGGAAAAAAATCAACCTCAAGATAATTATAAAAAGTGTATCCCGTGTATTTCCCTCCACTGTTAAGAGTCTGGTGTTCAATTGTCCATCCTTTTCTCTACATGTGTCACATGTGGATTTATAAACAATTGTGTGTTGTTGTTTTTTTTAAGCAAAAATGGTATCTTACTTTGCATATGGCTCTATGGTTTCTTTCATTTAACATCAAAGACTTTTAAACTGTTCTTAGCTGATTAATAAGAATTTCTTAAAATTAGAAATTGTAAAGACAGAAAACATTTTTAACTGCAACATTGAATTTCCAGTAAAGTTTCCTTCATTTTATTCTAAGTAGGTTCATGATAGAAAAAGTTCTTTGTATTTCCCGCTAATAATGGAAATCTTTAAGTGGAAAACAACAAAAATAAGTTTGCAACAATTACCAATATACTATAGTTTAATAGAAACATAGATCATACAGGTAATTTGAAAAGTATTTTAATATAAACATTCTTAAACAAAATGAAATAATGTTGACATTTTAGATTTAAAAAATTCATGGTTCCTCTAAAATATTAAGATGCCACCTCTATAGTAATTGCCTCACATTTTCCAGTTTCTTGATCTGTGCACGTCACGTGTAAAGATCCATCCCTGTGCAAACAAAAAATAGTAACACTTCATAAGCTCAATTTATAAAAGCAGAAAGTTCGTAAGAAACTACTTGAGGACTTTGAGTAAATAAGAGATCATTTTACCTTTTGAAAGAAGAGTATTAAGAGACAAATAACTGAAACACAACTTCATGTCTTTACATTTAGAATCATATGCCATACTTGGGTAGTTGTTCTTTAAAAATCTCCTTCTGTGTCACTCTGATGAAGGTTGTATTCCTTGAGAACCCATGATGATAAAGACCTTGAGTTGAAAACTTTATGCAAGTTCAAGATACATTGAGTTGTTTTCAATCCCAGGCCATGATAGATCTACCCTAATGAATTCTACATTCTGGCTAAATATGATTTATGGAATAAATTGCCCTTAACGTTGATTTGGAAATGATTTACTTGTAAGACATAGTATTATGGATGGACTATTGTTAAAGAAATGATAACAGCTGAATTTAATTTGTAGTATATGTTCTATAGATTTCCTGTTGAAATACTGAAATAAACTTACCCTTTCATAGGACAAAAATCAATTATGTAAACCTTAGGAAGTCATATTTAAAGTTGATAAAAATTATGTCTCAAACTTGCATGGACCAGTTTTTAGGTTGAACTACACCCATAATAATAAAAGAAGTCACAAAAAATTCAGAATGGTAATGACTTGAGATATACTTTTCTTGGCAAATACAGTTAATTTTACAGGGAAAAATTTAAGTTACTGATAAGATCTTTACAAGCTTTTAATGATTTTCTCAGAGTGACAACAGATGAATCAATGGAAAAAAAGGCAGAATCTCAAAGCAAATTTTCTTAACATCAGAAGTACATTAATTTTTTACCTTTTCATAGTAAGAACAGCTAATATATCACGTAATCCATTTTCTTTTTTATCTAAATCTTGGAGCACAACCTGTTTAGGCAAAAATAATACAAAGATGATTCAGTATTTTGACATTAATAAACTGATGCATCAATTATTCCAATGGACTAAATCTTATTCATTACTGAAAAAACCTTTTAAAACAGGGCTGTTTTCAGTTCTTTTACCATTTATCATAATTCAGAGCATAGAATTAAGCTTTCTTAACTGACACGTCTCCTCTAAAAGGAGGGCATGGAAGATAACTAATATTATTTGTTCCTCTTAAATGTCATGTCCTAGATTAAAATGATACTGTTTGTTTCAGAAAATAAAGACTGTTTTTCTTTTTGGTGACTACACTATTACAGTAATGCGTACATTACATTTTGGCAAGCCTTTTATATATACTTTAAAAAATTCAAATATTTTCAATGCACTTGAAAAAACCATTTAAAAGAAATACATGTCAACTTCTTTTGTACTACTATGATTACATTTGTAAGTAAGAATTATTAATGGATTTACTATAAAATTACTCGGTTTCCTAAAGAAAGGCATAATGACAGGTCAAGTTTGAAAGTGACTTTTCAGATTTTGCCAACATGAAATTTTATGACCTTAGGTAAACACCAAGTTTACTCATTTGTAAACTGAGGCAGTTAGAAGAGATGGAATCTGTAAAAGATTCTCTTCCAAATTCAGTATTATGTGACTATTTTCCTTTCCAGCATCTGGTAGCTACAGAGTCTCAGAGTAGTGTGTCCAAAGAAAATGTAAGAAATGCACTGATTCAAGAGATGAATACTACTTCCATCTGAGTTTAGAGCCTGGTGCACAGCAAAATACTTTTATAGTGATACACTGCAGAAGCATATGGAGGAGCTTTGAAACCTTTACTAGCTTGAAGGAGCCCAGGCAAGAATACTGGAGTAGGTTGCCATTTCCTACTCCAGGGGATCTTCCCAACCCAGGGATTGAACCCAGGTCTCTTGTGTCTCTGGCACTGGCAGGCAGATTCTTTACCACTGTGCCCCTTGGGAAGTCCATTACTTCTTGGGCATGTTTCTAAGCAAATTACATGGCTCCACCTGATACTTTTTAAAGGATGTAGAGGACCATATCATATGATCCAAGCATGTGGTATTTGAAAAAGCAAACTTATCCTATGTCAGAGGCAGCATGCTGCAATGGCAAGAGCATGGGCTCAGGAGTAAAACCAACCTGAGGATAAATCTCAGCTCAATCAAGCACAAGGTATTTACTATCATGAGCCTGTTTCTTAATCACCTATAAAATGCACAACAATGTCTATCTCATAGCATTTGGGATTATGTTTGTAAATTGCCTAGTAGAGCACACTTGGCATTTAGCAAACAAATAAATGTCATTTCCCCTGCCACTGACCTTATTGTCAAGGAGGGTAGAGAGCACAAAGAGAAGTAGAAACACAACTGTACTTCGTTTTCGTTTTCCTCTTTCAAATTGAAATAGCTTGTTTCTTCTCTTTCCAAAATGAATAAGTACAATTAATCCATTCATAACAATGTGTTAATCCCAGTGAAGAAACATTCATGTCTTATTCCCTGTCCTAGTCCCATAGCCTGTAAAGGTGAACCCACTGGGGTTGGCTGGGGGAGAAGAGGAAAGTTCATTCCAGAAGGAACTGTCTGAGGGATCCTAAGAATTTCTAAACAAGGCAAAGAGGGGAATAAATGACTGATTGAAAAGTAGATTGTATTTTTTTGTTGGGTCTAAAGAAAGAACAAAGCACACATGATGGAATCCAATATGAAGGAAATAAAAAATGAAAATTTTTTGTACAGATTACCTGTTCAAATTAGCATATAATCATTTCAGCCTGTCTAAATAAGTTTTGTTTTAAAAAAAAAAAGTTAAATGTCCTATATGCACAGTTTATGAATTAATGTTAAACTGAACCTAAACCAGAAGGAAAAGCTAAATGGTTTCATGTGATTAATTCATAGTATAATCTGATATATTCACCTGTGCAAACTTGTTTTCTACTTTTGCAGAGTTTTTCCCCTCAGACTCATAGAGTTCAAGACACACTGAGGATATACTTCCAGGGGCCTGTAATGTGTGTTGTCTTCGAGCTGGCAAAGGAGTCCCTGATGGAAACAGTACTTTGAAGCTGTTGGCTCCTGATTCATCAACTCCCTAATAAGCAGGAAAATAATATGCACATCCTTTGATATCATTACAACGAGAAAAAAAATCACTATTAGAAATGACGATATAGTCCTTGTTGATAATCTCAACACTACAAAGCAGCAAAGAGAAGAAAATGGAACTGATCCTTAATCCCAACCCACTTTAAAAATAAATTGAAACATACACTTCTCAACCTGTATTAGAAGCTTATGATTAAAACGATAGCAAATTAAGAAATTAACAGATTAATATCAACTGAAAGAATATCAGAAACTCATTACAAGTAAAATTATAAACCTAAATTAAAAATTTTTACCAGTACAAGGTTTTATTTTAAAAACCGTATGTATGTAAACCTGTGGCAATAACTTTATACTATGTATGGAAAAGTAAAGACAAGCTAAACATACCTTAACTAAAATATCCTTGGCCGAACACTCTATCTGAAGAGCATCTTCCACTGAAAGGCTTTCTTTCCCAATAAGGATTCCTGCTTCTATAGCTGCACCAATAGGGATGACCTCATCAGGAGGAATGGAATTGAGAAGCTCAACAGCTGGGAAAAGATCTCTAATCATTTGCTGTAGCCTTGGGATTCGAGAAGACCCTCCACAAAGGACAACCTAGAAAATAAAAACAATTTTCAGTTTTTTTACTTTTAGAACAATGATTGTTTCTCAAAATTAGATGTAACAGGCCATCTTCATCACATGAAATGGTAAAATATAAGAAGCCCTATTTTGGCATATTATTTTAAACTTATCATATAAAATATACACATATAAACATGCATTTAGTACACTGTTAATATTTAACATATTCTTTACTTATAATGACAAAGTTTAAAATGACAAAAGAGTAAAGAAAGAGCCCTGGTTATGGAGGCCAAGTATCTGAGTTCCAATCCTGGCTCTATCACTTACATGCCAGCATTACTTCAGGGAAAGTCCTTACCCTCTCTGGAAACCTTTTATTGGGTTGGCCACAATGTTCATTTGGGTTTTTCCATAACAGCTGATGAAAAGGAACTTCTTGGCCAACCCTACAGTTTCCTCATCTGTAAATGGAGAGCCAATTTCCTGACTTTGCCAGGATTAAATGTTTCAGTGAATATAAAGCCCATCATTTTCTCCCTCTATCCCTGTAAGAGGATTAAACATCCCCACCCACAGCTACTACCCAGACACTGCAACCCCTCCCTTTTATTTCTCTGCTCCATTCTCAGGACAGGCCATGGGTTTAGCTTTGGCCAGGTGAATGTGAATACACTGGAGTACAACATATCTAAGCAGAAGTTTTAAAAGCCCTGCATGTTCCGCCAGCTGCTTTCCTCTTTCCCTTCCACCACGAGAGCTGCTCCTTTAGCCTGGGTCATGGAATGAGAAGCACACAGAAAAATGCCAAAGCAGTAGACACACGGCCACCTTCAGCTGCTCGTGTGGAACACAAGCAAGAAAAAACTGTTCACTACAGAAAACCAGTGAGACCTGGGGGTTGTTCATTACTGTCACAAGGTCAACAAACTACAGAGACAACACTATATTTTTAAATTCTCAAAAGCTTGTATTTTAGAAGTATCTAGTGGGAAGCTGCTGTATAGCACAGGGAGCTCAGCTCAGTGCTCTGTGATGTCCTTAAGGGGTGATCGCCTCCCCAAGAGGGGGGCGATCGCCTCCCCAAGAGGGAGGCAATAAATGTATACATATAGCTGATCCACTTTATTGTACAGCAGAAACTAACACAACTTTGTAAAGCAATTATACACCAAAAAAAAAAAAAAAAACAAAACCAACCTTAATTCTAAGAATGTACCTGATCTTTAGTCAAGCAATTGAGGATTGTACCATCTGTGATATCTAATGTCAGGGTTGTATGACCAGTTAATGAAGGAAGAGAACTCACATTAACTGATCATCTATGGTACGTCACACCCTGTGCCATACATGGTTTTCATTTAATCCTCACAACAACCCTATAGAATAATAATACTTACTTGAAAGTTAAATATTATCACCCTCCTAGTAAGAAGAGACAAGACAGTAAGGCTCAGGAAATTAAGTGATTGGTCTATTCTGGAACTATTAGCACTGTGAGCTTTCCAATTCAGCTGGATCTGTCTCCAAGCTCATTCCCTTCCCACCACTGCCTTGTATCATTTATACCATGTGCTTTCATCTTTATAAGCCACTCTTCCACTCACGTACCACAGTGCATAGCATATGTATGCAAAAAAAAAAAAAAAAAACCCAACTGAACTAAAACCTCCACAAACAGACAAAAGAATGCAACTTTCATGTTACAACATACACAAAAATAGTGAAAATATAAAACTTTCAAACTACAGCAAATTAAAAGAAAACAGTAATAAATATTTGTCAAACACTTCAACAAAGATGGAACTGGTAAATTCAGAAGCAGCTGAAGAAATGAGAGTAACAGACCAACAGATTTAAATAGGTCAATAAATGAAACCTCGGTGTGTCAAATACCCATCCTCCCTAATAGAACCAAAATTCAATAGTAAACTACATGCCTCAAACGAAGGTTGCAGTAAATAGCAGTTAATTTTCTGATTATACAGAGCATTTACACAAATAAATTTTAAAAATCCGTAAGATTTAATCGACTAAACAGTTAAAGAATACGAAATATTTACACATAAGGAAATACAAACTTACACATTTACTATTTAGTAACATTGACAATACTTTTTCAAAGAGTCCTATAATAGTAAAATATAGAGTAAAAACATCTCTTTTCAACTACTTAATGGAAAATTTATCTTTAAATGTAAAACTCAGTGTCAGCAATGTTATACTAAAATGTCTGTTCTCATACACTGCTGATGAAAGTATGAGTTAATCCAGCTCTTTTGAAAAGTAACTGAAGGTAAAAATAGGCTTCTGCTATCTATATTCTTTGACTCAATATTTTTATTATAGAAACTTATCCCAAAGAATAATCTTAAATATAGGAAGAGATGAGCACCACTTTTCTGGGGAAGGGAAGACCCGATCTAGGAGTTCAAAAGAACAATGAAATAACCTACGGTGCTCTTGCTTTTCTAGGATATTAAGAACCTATTTAAAATTCTTTCTTCAATTCTTATTGACTTATTTAGGCTGTGCTGCGTCTTTGCGGCCGCACGCACTTTCCTCTGGTTGCGGAGAGCGGGGCTGCTCTCTTGTGCAGCACAGGCTCCAGGGTGCGCTAGCTACACAGCTGTGACCCCAGGGCTCTAGAGCACAGGCTCAGTAGCTGTGGCGCACGGGTTCACTTGCTCAGTGGCAGATGGAACCTTCCGGGACCAAGGATTGAAGCCCCGTCTCCTGATCTGGCAGGCAAATTCTTTACCACTGAGCCACTGGGGAAGTCCAAGAGTCTATTTAAAATTGTGTTGATGAAGACTATGTAGTAATATGGACAAAGACATTGGTTATAATATTGTATAAGGAACATAAAATTCAAAATTGTGCAACAAATTTGACAAGTTTATTATAAAGTAAGACACTGGACTATTTTCTGAGTTTTCTTATATGAAAATTCCTTTATCAACAACAATGAAAAAATGTATATATATTGTGAAAGAGTAGAAATAATCTTGGGAAAAAAACTACAAACCAGTAGAATATTCTTCAAAGTCTCTAAATCTTCTTATGCAAGCAAATATGCAATATTTCTCAGCAAGCAGAGAGGAGACCGTTGTACTGGTTAAAAGCAGAACTGGGAACCACACTGAGTTAAATCCTGGTTCTACCACTAGCCACATGATAACCATGAAGCTACTTATATCTCTGTACCTCTGTGCCTCCAATTATAAAATGGAGATAAATAATATCACCTACTTCATAGAGTTCCTGGTTAAGATACAGCAAGTTAATTCATGTAAAACACTCAGAAACAGTGCCTGACACCTAAGAAACACTCTAATATTTGTCAGTTTTTGCTTATATACAAAAAATACACTGAAAAAGAATTTTAATCTTTTTTGCTAATAAACACACAGAACTGTGAGTTCATTAGAGCCATTAATCAAAATTTCCTTATTTCCTAATGTAAGGTAAGAAAATATTTACATGTATAAAAATACTCTTTCGGTACCAAGGGGCCATATCCTAAATTCCCAGTCGAAAACTATTCCTAACATAAATAAGAAAAATACAAAAGTTATTACCTTGTTGATATCATCTGCTGTAAATCCACTTTGTTCTAAGACTTCTCTGATTGCTTCTATACATTTATTAAAAAGTGGAGAACACAGAAGTTCAAATCTTGCTCTGTAAAAACACATAAACACAAAAGAGACAGCAGAAATAAGTTAAACAAGATATCTTTTTCTTGTAAAGGGTAATGTCAAAACCTACTGTAATAGATCTTTTAAGAGTAGGTTTATGATCAGAACAGGATATTAAGCACTCAGCAGAGCAATATCATGGGAGGAAAAAGTCTAGGTTATTCATCTACATACAAATGTATATAATATTAAATTCACATAGAAAAATTATCATACCCATAGCCTGCTTATAAGCTGTCAAAAAACCTAAAAATAAATTCTCAGTGTATGGCATTTCTACCAATAAATCTATTGATTCAAATCAAACCATAATTTGGAAATTTTTGCTATTTTTATGTTTTAAAGTTTTAAAAACTGTTTCTCACTACTTTTCTTTATGGTCTGAGCCTCTGCTGCATTTAAGTTTGGTTATTTTGCACCCCTTGAGAAGCCTGAATGCTAGCAAATAAAATGACAAATTCTATTTCCTTCTTAATAACTGATATGAATAAGCAAACATTTACTGAGTACTTGGACAAACTTAGCACTAAGTTAAATATTCTGGAAACAGAAAAAGTATAAAGACTCTCTTGCCCACAAGAGATTAAAATTCAATGGAACAACTTTCTTTTAGGTTGTAGCTTGAAATGTCTTAAAATATCTAGAGAACTTTCTGGAGCCACTGGCCACTTGAGACTACTGAGCACTTAATTCTGGCTAATGCTACTGAGGAAATGAATTTTTAATGTTATTTACCTATTTAATTAACTAAAAATTTTAAATAGCCACTGGTGGCAGTGCTGACCTGGAATCAGGGAAAACCCAGGGAGAAAGAGGGAGCAAGCTACAAGGGCCAGACAAAGAGAGAATTTAAAGCCTAAAAATAATGTAATACTGTATTCTGGATATTCACTAGGCTTCCAAGTCACCTGTTAGCTTGTTGGGAGGTTTAAATAGTGCTAACTCACGGTAGCTATTAGTGTGGTGAGTAATACACAACACACAATGAGAGAACAATGGCCTCCCCTACCCATTCCTGGGTGGAGGTGCAATCATTTGTAACCAATGTTTTGGATTATGGAAAAGATATGAGCATTAAAAATAATTTTATGCACATTAAACCTGTGTTTACTAAATGTCACAAAAGCTATTAAAATTTAAAATGTTGCCAATGGATGACAAAGCAAATAAAACCAAGACAGAGATCAATCCTCAGAGTAAGGTGACAGGTAATGAGCACGAACCTGGGACTCAAACTAGCTGGGTTTGCATCCCAGGTCTGGATAGCTGGATAACCTTGGACAAGAAACGAAACCTCCTGAGTAAAGTAAGGAAAACAACAGCACTTACCTCATTGGGTTGCTATGAGAATTTGAGAGTTAATACATAAGAACGAACTTAGAATATAGCCTGCCACACAGGGGTAACAGTGAAATAGTAAACAACCACTGATGCATGTGGAAGCCCCACAAAGAACTAGGGACTATACAGGTGGGACTGCTAGTCAAGAAAGGAACTTTCAAGTCTCCCCTTATCATTCTTTCAAAGGCCTGGGATGCTCCTGTCACACACTGCTCCTGGTAGGTTTAACATAACAGGGCAGTCACCACTGACATGATTGCTTTGGGAACAGTCATTTAGTCTGACAAGAGCTGAAAACCCTGGAAGTAGAAACAGAAAAGCTCTCCTTTTATAGTGGGCTAAAAACCTCAAGTGAGAAAATGAAAAATCCAAAGTGAGAAAATTACACCTAAATGTGAATACATTTGGAACTTTTTGAAGTTTTTCGAACTGCAGTTTTACCTGGACACGTTGCAGTCAAAATCCTGACCTTCATACAATGAGTCAAGGAAGCAATTGGCGCTTCCCAAGGTTGACAAAGAATGTTTTGCAGTGTCAGCACCGTTCATCAGCTTCATCATGGCGCGGGCATTTCCTCTCACATCATGTCTGAAGGATCTAAACAAGAAATACAGTTTTTGAAGTTTAAAAATTACTAGGTCATTTAGAATTTATTGTAATTAAAATCTGGATAATCCCCATTAGGATGATTGTAAGCTCATGAATCAGGGACTTCCCTGGTGTCCAGTAGTTAAGACTCTGTGCTTCCACTGCAGGGGGTGCAGGTTCCATCCCTGGTCGGGAAGATCCTGGATGCTGTGCCATATGGCCAGTAAAAAAATAAATAAATAAGCTCAAGAATCAATATTAATACCAGATTTTATTTTTTCAGAATATATAAAGAAAGAGAATTTGAAGAGGGGTCTCAGGAAAAATGAATAACCAATATCCTTAAGACTCTGAATTGCTGGATTGTTTAACCACAGTTATGGACTGCACTGAAGAGGTAGAGGAGCCATCATCTTTTTGCAGATGAGACAAAAGGACGTTGAAGGAGATTCATGCAATTCGGTCAAGTCTCATACTTCACCCTTTACAACCATAGCATGATTCTTGTTGAATGGCATAGAATTATCTGTCCAGCATTAAAAAAAAAAAAAACTAAAAGTGCTTCTTCAAAGAAATTTGAAACCTATAAAATATGTAAAATTACAGTTCTTCTACCTCCAAGGTGAGTTAACTGTTAAAACTGCTTGCTAAGTGGTGACTGATGGCTCTGCTTTTAAACAGGTTTAAAACCCATAATAAAATTAACAGTGCCCTTCCTTGAGTGGGAGGGGCTTCCCTTGCGGTTCAGCTGGTAAAGAATCCACCTGCAATGCGGGAGACCTGGGTTCGATCCCTGGGTTGGGAAGATCCCCTGGAGAAGTGAAAGGCTACCCACTCCAGTATTCAGGCCTGGAGAATTCCATGGACTGTATAATCCATGGAGTCGCAAAGACTCAAACACGACTGAGTGACTTTCACTTTCTTTCACTTTCCTTGAGTTGGAACACCTTTATAACAAAAAGCATCATAGGTCTTTATTGAACAAATGAGAAATTACCACTTTTTCAGGACTTTTTTTTAACCCAGTGTAGTCAAACTGATGAAAACACTACTTTTTAGAGCAGTGATGTCCCAAATATAACCTTTATATATTTGACTCATGATGTGCCAAACAGGATTAGAATTTTGAATGGAATAATTACATCCCGCAACAAAACTAAAATATTCCTTGTGGTAATAGACAGCACATAAGACTGGTTCATTGGAATCTAACTACAACATAATCTTTTACACCTGTAAAAACTGCTCAGAAGGTAGTGAAACCTTACTGCCTTTACCCTCCTTCACCCAAACATAAAAGCAACCACTGACGAATTAGGAAGTTGAACTTGAGATCCAAGTTCATGCAGTTCAGTGTCTGGTGGTCCCTTACACCGAGTGAAAACTCTAAGTATACTGCACTAGGCAGCTGGGTCTCTGCTTTCACCTGTTTGCCAGGATAGATTGTATAATTTCAGACATGAAAATATCCAGTGCCCTGGAAAAACCATGCCCTCCTTTGAAAGAACAATTTCAAATAAATTCGGTGAAAAAAATTAAACCTGAAGCTAAATTTCAGGTTTATCACCAAACGTATCAAGTCCATTAATACTCACCTCTGAAACTCAGAGGCTAGGTACTGTGCTAAGGTTTCTGTGAAGTGGGTACCTCCAATGTTATTATCAGTGTTTGTTGAAAGAACACGGTATATTCCACTGTTAACTTCCATGACACTGATAGATAAGGACGTTCCTCCAAGTTTGAACACCAAAATGTTGCTTAAAAAAAAAAAAAAAAAACCACGAGTAAGTTATGAGAGAATCATAGTATTGTAAAGCCAATTTTGATTTCTTAAACTAAGAAGTCATTTAGTTTAACTCCTGTAAATCACAAATGAGGAAACTGAAGCTCTTACGGGAGAAATTGAGGTGTCCATGGTTATCGCTTAGGAATGAATCAAGCCTAGAAACCAGATCTTCTGATTTTAAGTCAAAGCTCATTTTTATTTAATCCTGCTGGTAAAATTGTATTCTTTCTCACTAATTGGAGTTCAAGACACTAACTTTTCAAAGTAAATAAAAAAGAGATTTGCAATTAAAGTAAGTCTAAGAGCATTAAATATAGAAACTTCGTTAATACTCTTAGTTACTACTGCAATGTCCATGTTCTACAAAAGTTAAAACATATGCAAAACTAGGCATTAATTTCCTATGAGTCAAAATCCAAAATTTCTGGTATTCTACATTTTAGATTACTTAAATTCCTAGTGATTTATATTAGTTTCTTTGTGAGATATGAATAAAAAGATAAAATTAGGGAAAATTAACACATCTGAATTGACATCCCTAAAGTTGCACAATGTGTCAGATCTATTAGGACCAGTTTTACAATTAAATTAGGAGTACATTTTACTATTTCATTATCAAATGAAATCTTAAATTCCCATCCTGTCTTTTCTGTTATCGCCTGCCATGAAAGTCCTCACTGTTTTTCTAAGTATGTTTAATATTCAAATTGGTAGTAAACTTAACAGTGTCCTAGAGCTTCAGTTGTAACTTGGCTGGCTTATAAACTGCAAATCTTCCTTCACTAAAGGGACAAAGTGTTAGATGATAAGAGAAGGGCAGAAGAGCGCAACCTTCCCTCCTGTTATATCTGTTCTCTGCTTTCTAGGACATCTTTCTCATCTATTTGAAAAACTCTAGATGAGGATTTTGATGTCTTTCCATCTATAAAAGCTTGGAATGACTGCACTATATAACAATCTCTATTGAAATAACTGCTATCATCTAAAATGTTTTCTACACTGAAAAACTTAAAGCTGAAAATATGGTTTTTACCTTTTTCCAGTGGGGGAGTCCTGTCCAATTCCGTAAGCCAAAAGAGCTGCAGACGGTTCGTGGATTAACCGCAAAACATTAAACCCAGCAGCTCGGGCTGCTTCCCTGTGGACAATGTGCTTTTAATCAATTTGGTATCGCATGTTCAAGTCTACATTTTTAGAAATGCTCTGCTAAAGATTTTATGCAATAGCAAATAAGATTTCACAAGCAGAACATGAAGGGTAATGATCTTTTAGAAGCAAGATAACAGAACACAAGAAACAGACCTAAGTCTTTAAGTGTAGAGATTAATTTCTCTTTAAAATAATAATGTTCAGAGTCTATTTTCTTGACAAAGAAGACAACATGTGCCCATATTAAGGGAAAGAAAGCTCTCCAAATGCTTGAGCTTACAAATTTCAGAAAGAGATTAGGACATATTTTATAATTCATTTCAGAGTTAATACAATACATATTTATAAAACACTTATAATACATTTCCAATTTCTTTACTTTAGGTTCACAGCTTTAACATTCCACAAGTACAAGTAAACAAAGCAATTCTGTGGCCCAGAAGCAAATCAGATGTTCAGCAAAGCCCTACAAGGAACTCTATCTACAGACCAAAAGACTGGGTGCTTGCCAATTACATTTGCATAACAACTTATGAAAACTAGATACAATTTTTTGTTTAGATGTTTATCTAGGTTAAAAAAAAACTCAAATACTTTCTAAAATTGCTTATTTTTATACAATTCCTACATAAGCCTTAATTACAATACACTAAGGCAAAGTGATTCACAAACGTCAACTTAATCTGGTCATCAAATGTTTCCAATCAAAATAGCGAGGAAGATATTAATACATGCGGTTTCAGGTTCTTTTGACACTTCATAAAATATAGGCAATATTAATGATTATTACCACGATTTTACCACAGGATTTACATATATAAATATATACATGATATACAAACACAACATTTTGTGTAAGGTATTTTCACATATAATTTTACCTTTTACTATATAGCAATGTTGTGAAATTTATATTTCCTTTAAGAGAAACTTCATATTATACTTACCCAAGAGCACTTTTTTGCTTTTCTCCAAAATCAAATGGAACAGTAATGACTACATCATTGGCATCTGAGCCCAAGACAGAATGTGCCGTTTCTGTATACGAAAAAAAATTTTTTTAGTTCATGAAACTTAATGTGGTAATCATGTCATGACATACATAAGTCAAATCATTACACTATACCCTTTAGTTATATAGTGCTGTATGTTAATTATATCTCAATAAAACTGGAAGAAAAACATAAATTCTGACAATACACAAAAATGTCAAGTGATACTGAGGTTTATTTTTTTGTGCCAAAGATCTTTTTATTATAAAGATTTTCCAATTTGTGAGGCTGTCCCACCCCACTGATCTCCTTCTCTTGTTCTCTTAAACTGTGCACTACTTTCTATGGTTTTGGTACAGTTCGTGGACATGTGACTAGGTACTTTCTAAAGTGTGTAGTTCTCAGGCTTCCAAGTTTCAACCACCTCCCAAATGAGATGGGCCCCATTGAGAACGGGCTTCTGATGCACAAAGGTGCAGCCCAACTACCATAAAAGGCTGCCCTCCATCCCAATTACTTTCATCACAGATTCCAGAGCTGAAGTAAGCCTCGTCAACAACCCACTCCAGAAGTCCTCAAGTTGTTCCACAGGAGGCTGCTCAGCTCCAAGCTTTTGCCTGAAGTGATAAAGCCAGACCTACCTAATCTGCTTAAACACTGTGGAGATTGTACTATCTTGAGGGAGACATAATAATTCACTTTTCACCAGCTTACTGGCCACTTTGTCTTTAGAAGTTTTGAAAACGCTGATTTGGCCCCATCCATTTACATTTCTTCCGGGGAAACCACAGTCAAGGAAAAGAAGTCGTCTAATCAAGGTCACATGGCCAGTTAGCAGGCCAGTCAGGTCTAGCATAATTTAGGCCTCCTCACTGCACATCTGCTCAATCACCCTGCTTCGCTCCAGATCAAAAAACACCTCTAGCTTTTTTAAAAGGCCAACTTTTAAAAAGATCTTTTCCTTTACTCAGTACCTTTCATTTTACTAAATATCAGTCTGGCAACATCTTCTGGGCTGACAAATTTCTTTTCTTCTCCAGTATCTATTTCATATAATAACTTCCCATTTTTTTCAATGACCTGTGAAAGAAGTGTGTTAAAATAAGAAATGATTTTAACAAAATACAAAGTTTCAAATCAATATAATTGGGTCACGACCTTGGCAGTTATTCTGTGTAACAGGGAAATAATAATAGAAGCATACTCACTAAACATTTACTTTCCGTGATGTATTTCCGAGACTGAGGATCATCAGAGCTGTCCATAAGACAAATATAAATATTTATATCATCATCATTGATATGTAAGTTTTAAAGATTATATTCTTCAAACCAACAAATATAAAAATATAATTACAGTAATTCCATGAAAGCGTTAATCTTCACATTTGAAAGTAAATAACCCTTACTTGTTCTGATCTTACTATCAATAGATGTTATACATTTGAGAATATTTTCATAGTATCAATTACTTTAAGTCCTATAATATCATATCTTTGATCATATCTCAGAGCCAAACCACTGAGATTAAAAAGGACAAAAGGAGGTAAAACCTCAAACCGGAATACCTAACACCACCTTTGTTGCTTGGTTTCTGAACATGAATCAATGTCTGAAACCTAAAAGCACTGAGCAAAAGTATGAATATTATTATATGTAAAAGTACAGAGTACTACAAGTAGATAGATACTGTCCTATACAAAGTAGGTACTCAAGAAATGTGTATGGCAAGGAAAAAACTAAGACAATGGGTATTACGCTGCTCAAAATAGTAATACAAATTAATGCAGACTAGTGCAGATTACAAAACATTTCCACTGGATCTTCCCAGCACTTAAGCGGGGTTAGTTTGGCAGGTAGTATTCAGGAGTAACAGATTTATAGACAGTCAACAACTTACAAGCTGATAAGGGGAAGAGTCAGTACTTGATCCCAGGTCTTCTCTACCAGGCTAGGTAGACTGCCTTGCAGTGAAGACAGTGAACTACTAAGGTACTTTTGCCTTGAGCAGGGATAAAAGTCTGATTCTTGGCCTAATTTCATCTATAAATGAAGATAAGGTCAATCCTTCCACTTAACCCTTCTTGCAAGGGGCTGCAGCTATTCTGTCCAGAGACCAGTCTTAACTGTTTAGTAGGAGGAGATGAAAATTAACAGTGGCTCTTCACTGAAGGGTTACCAAACATGAGGGCCCTAATCTGTGTAAACAAGGGGGAAATGAAAGGGACTTAAAAATGGGATTAATTTGGCTTAGAACTTTGTTGGCAATATTTGTAGATTCCTCCTATCACCTCCACTATGACAGGTAAGCAGTTTGTCTGACGTCACATGGCTAATTAATAGCACAACTGGCTGGAATCCAGATCTTTCATATAAAGTTTAGTATTCTTTCCATTAACTCCTGCCCTCTTTTCTAAACCCAGTATTTATACCATATCCTGGACAAATATTTTAAGGATAAGAAAAAAAAGACTAAGTGTGCCTATGGTAACTTTTTCCCCCATCAATGCTGTAATGTTGGCCTGACATGTAGTGGTTTAGATGCCTTTAGAACAGAATTTAAGTCAAGCAGGATGATTTCTCTGAGTATGTTATCCGTCACTCAGATAATTTGCCAGAAAAGGGTATTTTAATGGCTTTAAATGGAATTTAATGAACTCTTAGAAATGGCAGTTTTGGACCTGATAGGATTAATGGGACTTAAAGGACTTTTAGAAATGGCAAATTCTTTCTCAACTGAGGGTCTTGTTCATTTGAGGACAGAAAGCACATGTAGCTCTGAAGGTCTCAGAGAGGTAAGGTCCTGGAGGTTAGCCAGTGGATAAGCAGAAAGCAGAGGATGGAGATGATGGACAAATGTTCACAGTAGCGCCAGAAAGTAGTGGACTGACCCACATCTGTGTACAGATAGCAACTTTATTTGTCCACACCAGGATCAAGTCACTTCACAGAGAGACAGAGGGTGGTGGGAGGCTGGTATACACAGCACCATTTACTTTGCAGGCTTCGGGAGGCAGAGCATCACTCCTACCAGGGCACCCTGGCCTTCATCCTCCTCTTTCTTGAAGGGCCCCTTGCAATAGGCAGATCCTCACCCCACACTAACATGCTACTGGGCTTGTTTCCCGCACCATCCCAGCACAGAACCTGTTACAGCCATCTGTCCACTGGGTCCTCATGCGGCTCCTATGAGGTAGCTGGGATGGCCTCCCACTGCAGAGGGGAGGGGCCTGAGGTACAAAACGGTAAAGTGACCTGCTTGTGGACAGATGGGGAGTCCCAGCTGGGCCTAGAGCTCAGGCACGATATCTGGGCCTGTTTTCCTCCAGTCTCCCTTTATTACAACTTCCTCCTCTGAACAGGCTTTGGCCTGTTATTCTGTTGACTTCTTTAGGATCTTTCCCTTTAATCTTATTCCCACCTTCAAGTTACTTTACCCTTCAGGTCTGCACACTACTTCCTCTAAAGTTCAACTTGACCA
This sequence comes from Bos indicus x Bos taurus, assembly GCF_003369695.1. NCBI lineage: Eukaryota > Metazoa > Chordata > Mammalia > Artiodactyla > Bovidae > Bos > Bos indicus x Bos taurus. The sequence goes on from NC_040088.1 coordinate 53,868,757, forward strand.
TCATGCTTTAGCACTTCTCTTCTCTCCAATAAATCCCTGCCGGAGTACTTTGCTACCATTAAGTGATTAATAGAGTATGGGCCTAACTGTTTCAAGTACTTCCTTAATTTTTCAGAAAATCTAACTATCTACAGGTAGTGTTATCCAGTTGTAACTGAAATGGATCCCTCTACATAAGGGCCTAAAACAACACAGAAGAAAATTTAAAAAAAAATTATCTCCATTTCCAGGCCTTTTTAAAGCAAGGAATCTATGTCTGGGTATGGAGTTAATACAAGTCCACGAGAAGTCATAAATATCAATACTGTAGAATCTTTCCCTAAAATACAACTGTTAGCAGTGTTTCAAACATACATTAATATGCTGCTGTGACTGAAAACATGACAATCATAATTTCACTTTGTCTTCTGTTATGCTATTCATCTAATTTTCTGGAAGGTACGAGAAGGTACAAACTTCTCTTTAGAGATAAATAAACTGAGGCACAAAAAAAAGACAAGTGATTTGCTCAATGTAACAAAGTGTGACAGCATCAGAACCCAGGAGTTCTAACTCGATTCCAGTGTAGTCTACCTCACGCCTCCTCCATAATCACTTGTTCACCAGAGCAGCTTGCCTGCCTGCCATCTGTTCCTGGTTCCAGGGATGTTCCCACTGTGGTTCGGACCATTTCTCCACCTAATGGTATTTCCAGCATTTAGGTAAGCAACTGAGCTGCAAAATATAAAACAAAACCTCTCCCAACAGGCCTGTACTTTTTATTTCACTCTCTAGATTACAGGAGGGCTTCCCTGGTGGTTCCAGGGATAAAGAATCTGCCTGCAATGCAGGAGACACAGGTTTGATTCCTGGATCAGGAAGATCATTGGAAAAGGAATGGCAACCCACTCCAGTAGTCTTACCTGGATAATCCCATGGAAAGAGGACCCTGGCGGGCTACAGTCCATGGGGTCACAAGAGTCAGACATGAGTCAAGAGACTAAACCACCACCACCACCACCACTAGCTTATAGGAAAGCTTTTTAAATTCCAAGTCTGCTTTTTATATTTCTTGAAATAACTCATGTCTCTTATGTCTCCTGCATCAGCAGGCAGGTTCTTTACTCCTGAGCCACCTGGGAAGCCCAAATAACCACTAAGAGCTTTAAGTCAGGTTAATGATGGTCAGTTATGGCTTCCCTTCTAAAGTAAGTTGGAAGCCTGGCTCAATACCATCTATCTCCTGTAGGAAATGTGTGTGTTTCAGAGAGAAAAGGGGATGTGTCTGTGAAGGGCTGGTGCTTTTAAACAGAGTTATCTGTTGCAGGCTTTCCTTATTCATACCACCCTCAACTGTTACCAAAGCTATTCTCTTCTAATAATATGCCATTAACAAGGTGAACTTTTGTTTACACTTTGTGAGAAAAAGTGACTCTGGAGTTTCCTAGAAGAAACATTTTCTCAGTCTTGCCTTTTGCAACATTCTAGACAGAAAACAAAGACACAGAGAACAAAATTAGCTACAAGTATTTGGGAAGCTTATATAATCCAAATTGTTTCCATGATCTCCAAATGACAAACCAAACCTAAAGATATATAAGTATGAATATAAAGAAACCTAAACATGGAATGCAAAGAATTTACTTATAGGGAGTTATTTTATAAGATAGCCAATTTCTCATTAAAGATTATCAACATGAACCAAAACACATGATTGTGGCTTCCTATCAGTTCTGAACCATATCCATAGAGATAGACTAAGGACAAGTAAAATAGAGGCAAAGATGGTTTGACTATTCAGTGCTTGCTAGTAGTTATGTCACAGACACAGCAAATATAAAAAGGGACCAACACATGTTGTGTCTACATTAGCCTAATGAACTACAGAGAGGTTTTAAGAACTGAAGATTGTAAACTCCAGGAAGCAGTCAAGTTAAACTAGTAGGGATTTAAGCAATGAGGTCATGGTGTACAACCCTAATCCTGTATCTTGTCAACTACTGTGCCTCACCCCAGCCTTCTCTCAGCCAAGGTCATATGCTTTAATAACTTACATGTGTATAGTGCTTTAAACCCTTTCACATCTATTTCAGCCATCTGATCCTCACAACAACCCTGTGAGGTAGGCAGGTTTAGCAGCTGAGGAAGCTGGTGTATAGAGGTAAACTAAAGTGTCTCCCATCAGTGACAAAGCTAGGGCTAACTAGCTCTGTGGCCTTGGTTGCATCCTTTTTCTACTGGGCCACCCCTTGCATTTCTAAAGGGTCTTTCAACTAGTGGAGACACCTGGGAGCAGCCACTAGCACATATGTCCCTACCACTCCACATATTAACCGTTCATCCACTCTTTTTTGTCTGAGGACATGGAAAAGGAGCTGGGGTATCAGGAGGCATTGGTTGGACCCAGGCTCTGCCAGTGTAGGAAATACACTCTTGCATGATCAGCTCCTAACTTTTGGTGTTTGAAATTAACCTCTGAAGCAACTTTTCAAGTCCTAGCTGGAAAGCCCCGGTTGCCTCTTCCACTGCTGTGGCCAAGCGTCTGACCGCAACCACCGCATCCCTGCGGAGCTCGTTGGCAGTGTCCTGCTGAGCGCTGGCCTCCTCGCCAATGGCAATCAGCCGATCCAGTTTTTCTTGCTCCCGCTTTGAAAGTTCTCGTGCCAACCTCCTGTTTTCTGCCAGCTCGGCTGCAATAGTCCTGGCCACTGACCGCCTTCTTCGCCGGGCCCACCTGGGAGGGGGCTCACTGGTCAAAGGTCTATCCCCACCAGAAACAAAAGGAGCCCTGGAGGAGGAGGCTGGAGGCTGCTGTGCGGAGGCCACCCCGTGAATGTTTCGGCTGGAGCTGGAGCAGGGGCTGGGCTCACCGGACACAGCCAGTCTGGTCATGGGGATGCTCTGACAGGGGGCAGCTGCACCTCTGAAAAGGTGATGAGAGCTGCTGTAGCTGGGGGTCCCTTGAGAGCACCCTGCAAAACAAAGCAACAATGTTGCAGAGAGGACATTCCTGCTATGGGAATGCTTGGAGCCAGCTGCAGAGTTGAGACACAAGGACAAAACCAAGGCCTCGCTCTGCAGGGGGTGGGGAAGACTTCATCTTCTCATGCGGGTATTTTGGTCTGCTACAATAGTATGTCCAAAACATCCCCCTCTGCCTTCCATGGAGCTATCCAACCCTTTCTACAGCCACAAGTTCCTAAGTGCCCATTATAAATGATGCCCAAACGAGTTTGGTTCTAAAGAGTACTTGAGGTTTAAAAGAGTTCTAATATCATACATACCTAGGGTTATAGCTTTTAAAAATCTGGAGCCCTTTCTCTCACCATTAGGTTTAAACGAGAGGGCAGGGGCTGAAATAGCGACTATGCTGAAGAGGTCACCATCCAAATACACACTGATGAGAGCCAAGTGACTCTGGGACCCGGACCCTTCACACGCTTGGGGGTTACCTGCACCCGAGGATTCATCCCAGGAGTCCTCGAGGTCACTGGTTTCTGGCATCTGGTCACTGACCCTCAGCTGACAATCATCTGACTCCTTCACTGTTTTCAAAATAGGCTGATGCTCGGCTGCCTGAGTCCTTTTTGCTCCCAGAATGCTGGTCCCCTCCTCCCCTGGGGTGTCAGGGGCTGCTAAATTCAGGTCACTGTGCTTGGCCCAAGCAGCGTCCTCCATTAAGTTGTCTGCATCAGTCACTATCTGATTTCGGAGAAGCTGATCCAAAGTATCATAAAAGGGACAGTGTGGTGGGTCGCCCATACTTGTGGCGTGGGCCACATAGGCCTTTAAATATAATGCCTTCAGGACTTTGAACTTGGAGCGGCACTGACGCTCGGTGCGGCGGAAGCCTTCCTGCTGCATCCGCTTGGACACGGCCTGATAGACATCTGCGTTGTGATGCACGGTCTGCAGGCGCTGAATGTACTCTGCCTCGCCTAGTATGGAGAGAAGCGTCCGTGTCTCTTGTCTGGACCACCGGATGCCCGCACTGCTATTGGAAGTGGCCATGGTGGACTGGGAAGAAAGGCTAGCTGGAGGAGACTCTTGGGCAGGAGGGTGCCGACCTGAAGGTGTGAGGAATTTCTGTGTGCTCCAGTCTATCTCCAGGAGCCAGCCGCTTCTTCCCTCTCTGGGCTAATTGCTGAGAAGCCAGGTCGGAGGACCGCATTTCTGGCTGGAAGGCCACAGGGGAATGAAAGTTACAGGAACGGTGTAAGGATAATTGTGGCAGTAAGTTAAGTGGTGCTACCTGTAAGTAGGTTGCAAAGAGAAAGGATGCCAGGGTTGAGAAAAGCCCAACTCTGGGAGTTCGCTCAGGATGGGGACTGGACCAAGGGCTACAAAGGGCCTTACTGGCTTGGCAACAAGGGGACTGGCTTCTCCACAAAAGGCAGGATGCTTCCAAGGCTGAGACCTGGAACCACCGTGTATCTGTAAAAATCACCATTGTCTTGTAAGTAGATAGACCAACGGGGGCGGGGATGCCTGGATCCCGAGACACATCACTCTGGAGAAGGGATAGCAGGACCGTGGTGCAGTAATATGTGTCTGCTGTGGCTCGTTCCTCACTAACCTTGGCCTGGGTGGTATGCTATGCTGTGTGTTACCCATCTGACTGTCACCACTGCGCTCCTTTGTTAAAAGGTAACTTCCAGGGCCAGAAAAGCAAGCTAAAGTTGTTCTCACTAATACAAAGCTTTTTGCCTAATATGGCAGAAGACATCCATATCTTTATTTCCACCACCTGCCCCCAAATATCAACAAAACCCAAAAAGGGCTCCCAAAGAGATGCACCTATAGAACTATTCTGGATTTTGACCGTGTCAATGCCAGTACCCTGGTGTGATAGTGTAGTATAGTTTTTCAAGATGTTACCAGTTGGGAGAAAATGGTAAATCCAGAAATAGATTGGATCTCTCTGTATTATTTCTTGCAACAATATGTAAATCTACCATTACCTCAAAAAAACAGTTTAATTAAAAAAAATATTATTGGCTGCTTACTTCCTGCCTTTTTTTTTTTCAGTTAATAATTTGAAAAATTTAGACAGCAACTCAATTTATTTTCAATATGCTCAGTACTAAGTTTAGTCAACAGATACATGGATATGCGAGTGTATGTATCTTCACAACAATTTGAATTCTCTCCAAAACACTATAGTTTTTGACTTAATCACAGATATTCTAAAGAAAAAAAAATGAGCATCAAGTTCAACTTACCTAAATATATAGGTAAGAGATAATAAAAAAACAAAATCTGTATGTAATATATATATATATATATATACACACACACATATCAAATTTAATCCATGATTTCCCAAACCTAAAAACAACACAAGGAAATTTCTACTTAAATTCTCACCTGAGTAAGGTAGAAAGGAAAGAACCTGAGGTTAAGAGTTAGGTGTCCTGGACCACAGTCCTGTAGAGTTCACCCCACTAAACTAATTTAGGGATACTGTAACTTCTGCGTGCTTTGAATTTCTTATCCAGAAATGAGGAGGTATAAAATCTGCCCTTCCAATCTTACAGGGATTTCTGTGGATTAAATAATAGATGTGAAAGCACTTTTAAATTTAAAAACACTATATCAAGTATTACAACTCCAATGAAAACGAAAACCCCTAATTTATAATTATAATTTGAGGTAATCTATAATTTGAGGAGACAGAAGTCTGGGGAAGCAGGCCTCTTTAATCTTTTAATTAAAGTTATAGCAGATGATTAACCTGATTCTTAAGACTTTAATTAAGCTGTTTTCCCTAATGATTAAAGGTGTAAGCCAACTGGAAAAGTTAGTTCCCAGAAAGTGTCACAAAGAGATCTGAAGAAGAAAATCAATAGCTTCTACATAAATATTCACCAATTACAATAGACTTTACAAAATTCAACTATAGTGCAAATAAATCTTCAAATTCCCACGCAATCTCGCAGTTTAAAGAGTACTGTAAAAACGTGTTAAGTTCAAACTGCCACCTCTGAATGATACAAATTATCAAAACTAAATGCACACTGGCATCTACCAATACTAACAGACCTGTAAGCGAGAAGCAAATGTCTAAATGTCTCCGTGAATCCCATCTTTGAGAAAATTCAGCACTAATATCAAAAGATAACAGCCTACTGGGGAATTCTGTGAAATGACTCAGTCATTAAAAACAACGAAAAACACACTGTAAGTTTCTAGTTTCATTTCAAATTATGCTTACATTTAAATTATAAACATGTTTTTTGTTTACCATAGGTGAAAGCATTATTTTACTCCATACCTTCTGCCAAGGATCTGCTTGACTTTCATTACTGTGTTTGAAATATTCCTTATTCTACTTTGTTTTGCTGCCAATCCAACAACCTGAAAAAGAGCAATCTATTACAACACGTCATTTTATACTTATTTCAATGTACAAAAATGAGGAGAATGGTACCTCTTCATTTTTTGAGTAAGCAACAATGGCTGGAGTAACTCTGTCGCCTGCATCATTTGCGACCACATCAGCCCGGCCATCCTGGAGGTAAATACACAACTGTATTAGTTCTTTTGAAATGAAATATATAGTCTCCTTAGATACATTCAGACATATGTGGGGCCCTGTGACTGACATATATGTGGAAACAAAAACTGCTTTACTGTATTTCTAGATCTTAATAACCAGAATTCTACAACCAGCTGCCTCTTTTCAGTCTGTTCTGCATAGTTGATAACAGAAGAAACATGATAATAACCTCTCTATATAAAATAACGTGTTAATACATTAACCTTTCTATCTCTTTTCCTTTTCCCTGTAAACGCTAATCTTTCTTCCCTCTTTTTACATATGATGAATTAGCAACAATCCTTCGGCTTTTCCCTACAAATCATTTGACATTTAACCGTGAGACGAGTATCAGGGCTGTCCCTTATGGTTCCTTCCGCCTCCCCACAGACGAGAAGAAGCCCTAAACTCCCAGTCACACACTCATTTCCAGAAAGGACAAGTGACTGGAGCACACACCATCAACTGGCTTCCTACGCTTCTCGGGATTAACAGGTCCAGTTCCAGATCGCCGCCACCTTGCTCTTTCTTGGCAAACGTCCAGAAACCTCCGGGTACCAGACGCTCGGGTCCCCCTCCCGGCATCCTGCGTCCATGAGGTCCCCAGGTCCGCCTTCCTCCTCTAGGCCTCCAGCGCCCAGGACGTGGCCGGGTCCGTCCCCACCCTCAGGGGGGACCTCCAGCTCCCAGCGTGTCCCTGGGTCCGCCCCCCAAACTCCCGGGGCCTCCAGCGCCCAGAACGTTCCCGGGCCCGCCCCCGCCCCTGGGGCCTCCGGCGCCCAGAAAGTCCCTGGGTCCGCCCCTGGGCTCGGGGCCTTCGGAACACAGGATGTCCCCGGGTCCTCCTGCACCCTGGATGTGCTGGGTCCGCAGCTGCCTTTCCTGAGGGGCCGCAGGGGAAGAGGCCGAGTCCGCCCAGCCCTTAGCCCCGAGACTTCCTCGCAGAATCGCCTCTCCGTGCGACGTCCCTAGGCCCGCGATACGCTGTTCACAACCCCGCAGACCAAAGGACTTGGCCTCGTACCCAAAGGACGCTGCACCCGCAACCCAGCTCCCCGAGTCCCTCACCTTATAGACGGCCACACAAGCTGATGTGCAGCCCAGGTGAACCCCGATGGCCGCCATGAGGCGGCAGAGACGCCGGCAGCACTAACGGGTGGTTTCCCAACAGCAACAGCGCCGGGCCGCGGCACAGCCCCATCAAGCACCGCGGAGACTTCACGTTCCAGTCCACCCACTACGCCTCCGCCCTTGCCGAGGCCGCCCGCGTCGCCGCCAATCAGCGTGAAGGTCCCGCCTTTTCTGTCGCGCAGTCGGCGATTAGCTATTGTGAGTCTCGCCCCGCTGGGGCAGCACAGCTTGAGCAATATTGCGCACGCGCAGGTCGGGGATGAGCAATGAAAAGGCTCCTTCGTCCCACCCTCTTTTCCTGAGAGCCAATGGAAACTCACGGTTGAGTTGCGTCATTTGTCCTAGCAACTCCGGGTAGATTCATTGCATCCCAGGCTCCGCGCTGCTTCGTCCTGCGGGCGATACCCGCGCGGCTGTTCTTTTCGCAGGTGGCGAGGAGTTTGAAACTGCTGGCTCAGCATGTGGTGCGGCGGCGCAGCCGCAATGGTGGCCTTTTGCGCCGGACTTTGGGTCTCTAACCCGGGGCGGGCGCAGGGCCAGGAGGCCGGGGGGATCCCGGGCGCCGACTGTGAAGGTGAGCGGTGTGAGACCTGCTTGCATGGCGGTGGCACCAGATCACAGCGCAGCTGTTGTTAGCTTTGGCGTCTCCCAGCCTTGGCTATAAATAACATTGCACTCAGGAATGCGGGCCCTGGCCCTGGTTTCTGATCGCCTTCGTCCAAGCCTAGACAAAAGTTCGAGCTGGGCCCAGTGACACCTTCAGACTGCGTTCTTGGTCTTGCTCTATTAAACCGCCGTAGTCAAAGCTGGTGCGTTTATTTATTTATTTTTCTCTTTGTCCCTCATTTTTATTTATTTTATTATTATTATTTTTATTATTTTTTACTTTACAATATTGTATTGGTTTTGTCATACATCAACATGCATCCGCCACGGGTGTACACGTGAGCTGGTGCGTTTAGATTTGGACTCAATTTTGTGCACACACGTCTAGCTGCAGAGACACGTGCTGCTTCTTGTAGTGTACAGAAGTCTTCCAAGTTCAAATTAGTTTGTAACTCCCAAAAAGACAAAACGTGACAAACTATCTGTAATTGAGGTGAAATGGCTTAAATCAGAGGACAGAATTAACATTTGTTAGGACTTCACAGGGAAAAGGGACTTTACAAAGGAGTACTTTAACTCGTTAGAAAAAGGAGGAATACAGAAGAATGAGTCCTTTGCTGTTCACGGAATCTCCTCTGTGGACTTGCAGCTGGAATAGATGGGTCTACATCCCACTCAGCCTTCTGGCTCCAACTGGCACTGTAACTGTTTCTTGAAAAATCAACGTGACAATACCTATCTCAGAGGGCTGTTAATGAGATCAAAGAAGATAATTAGCTGTGCTAGCTCCTCCCTCTTTGGGTTTTCCCTGTGGCTCAGCTGGTAAAGAATCTGCCCGCCATGCGGGAGACCTGGGTTCGATCCCTGGATTGGGAAGATCCCCTGGAGAAGGGAAAGGCTACCCACTCCAGTATTCTGGCCAGGAGTCTATGGGGTCGCAAAGAGTCGGGCGACTTTCACTTTCAGCTCCTTCCTCCTGGACTACTGGAGCACTTACCTCGTGTTTAATTCATTGAAATAATTACCTTAGATGTATATCCTTCACTCATCCCTAAGCCTGAAAATCTATTCTCACATAACAGGAAATGGTAGCTTCACAATACATGTTGAATGAATGGGTAACTACAGACTGTACCATATAAGTGAATAAGTCTTCACAATTGGAGTCCAGTTTTCTGTCGGCCCTGCAATAATTAAGCTTTTCTCCAGAAATTTAAAATACCTACATGATGTTATTATCAAACTTTAGATACAGGTAGTTACTCAGCTAAATATTGTAATTTTGTTTAAAGGTCCCGTATAACTTAACTAGGTCCTACACGTATAAAGCAGAACTTAATAAGGCATAGACGATTGGATTAATCATCAGCAGTTTAGTTTCTGGAGTTTATACTTACAAACATTTCAGAAAAGCCAGAGCATATGTATTAATTAAATCTGAAGCTTCTAACTTGAATTTATTATAGCATATTGTGATTATTAACTGGCATGTCTGACTAACCTGGGTGTGTGTTCCCCTTTGTTAACACTAGAATTATAGCGAAGGAAATACTGGTTTTAGAACAAAACGAAAAAGTCTAGATCTGGGTCTGTTTCTGCTTATGAGTCTTTATCATTAGCCAATTAACTTCCCATCAATGTATAAGATTAAAATGCTATACTATACATAATGTAGGGCAAATTGCCATTCTTATCATGACTACTCTGTGGCATGGGACACCACTGATTTCTTTTATCAATAGAAAAACCTGACACCACATCAAAATTAATTGGCTGTATTTTGAAATTGGGAGATGTCATACTAAAAAATTCAGATTTCTGACTTATCTTGAAAACCAGGTTACCAGTCAAGACTAGCCCATCTGTCCATATAGTGGGAATTAGCTGTGGCTGCTCTTTTCAGAAAGGACAGCGCATTGGTCCTTGGATTGGTTTACCCATTCATTTTATCTGCCTGAGTCCTGAGAGTATTTAAGTTTCTGATTGTTTTAGGTCAAGTGAAGCTTTACTGGAAAAAAAAGTAAATATTTCTGAATCTCATTTAAAGGATAGTATTATGGGACTATTAAAATTCTTTTTTACTTTGAAATAATTATTCACTTATGGGACTAATTTTAATAAATAAAACCCTACAGCATAACTAAAAGGAGTATGATTATCTGGTTAAATACATGCCAGAATCCTTAAACTAATTTGTTAGTTGATTTGTAGTGATATTACTCTCTTCATGTAAGCCCAAGGAATCTTTTCTATTCTTACTGTGACTTCTCTTTGGCATGGGACACCACTGACTTTTTCAGAAAATTTCTTCTCTCCCTTTTGGCCATGCCAGATGGCATGTGGATGTTAGTTCCTCTACCAGGGATGGAACCTGCACCCCCTGCAGTGGAATGGTAGAGTCTTAACCACTGGATCGCCAGGGAAGTCCTTAAAATTTCTTCTCCTCATGGCTATGATACTGCTTTACCCCTGCTTTTGCTTCCTGTCTCTGTGCTCATTTGCTTGACAGTATCTGTAAGTTTCTAATTCTCTAGCCATGGCTTCAATATTAGAATTTTCCAGAATTCTGCCCTCTGTCCTCCTCTCTTCTCAGTCTACACACTCTTCTGTGCAATTGGAATTGACCTACCCATAGTCTGATTAATCCCAGATGTTTATATCTACCCCATCTCCTTTCTGGAGTCCAAGGCCTTGAATCCAATGGACAACTGAACACATCTACTTAGATATCTTCTACTTCAAACTCAACAGAGTCACAAACCAAAGTTATTTTCTCCTCTCTTTCTCAGTCCCCCAAGTCTGTTATGCTATGACACCAGTATATAACTAGTCCACTAGACTAGACTTCTCTCCCTGATCCCCTAAACCCATCAAACACTGGGGCTATTGATTCTACCTTCTGATTGACTCTGCTCCTTTCTTCTGCCCAGCTCCAGTGCCTTGTTACCAACCTTCACCATTTTCAGCTGCCACAATTGCATCCTTCCCCTAGTCTGGTGATCATGTAATTCCCATACATAGTATCTTTTACTGATCTTCCAAATTCCTCCAGGGAGGTGCCTCCCTTTTGTATCTAGTACGTGTCTCATAGTGTTGAGAAATCATTTTGGCTTCCTCCACGTGTGCCTTCCTTGACAGTCAAGACTTTTTCTCTTCCCACATCATCTCCAGCAGCTACGATGGTGCATAGTTCAATTCTGTTGAACACACGTTATATAGTGCTTCAATAACAGGTTATATAGCTTATAGTGAGTCAAAAGTGTATCATTCAAAGTGCAAGTTAGAATTCCCAACTTCCATCATCTAGGTAATACATTGACAGAGCAACAGTTGAAGTGTGGATATCATCTGAAGGTGTATTTGAGAATAGAGAAGGAGCTTTGAGGCATCAGAACACAGGGTTTCTTTTGCAGGAAGAGGAGAATCAGGGGTCATCAGGAAGCTTTAAAGATGGTTTCTGCATTGATCCCTACAGCAGGTATCTCCTTTGCATACTTATCAAAATGCATGTTTTCCACATTCTATCAGCAACATTCAACACAACTTATCAGTCAGTCCCTCCCTTTTAACACTTTATTCACTGTCTCCTGGGACACACTCATTCTGTGTTCTCATCCTACCTTACTGGCTTCTTATTTCAGTCCTTTCTGGTTCTTTACATCTTTTCAACTCCTACACAATGGAATTACATCACACTGAGACCTGGGATCTCTCCCTATCCTGTGGTTTCACCCTTTAACACCATTTTATTGTTCAGTTCAGGCGCTCAGTTGTGTCCGACTCTTTGCGACCCCATGGACTGCAGCACTCCAGGCCTCCCTGTCCATCACCAACTCCTGGAGTTTACTCAAACTCACATCCATTGAGTCCGTGATGCCATCCAACCATCTCATCCTCTGTTGTCCCCTTCTCCTGCCACCTTCGATTTTTCCCAGCATCAGGGTCTTTTCCAGTGACTCAGTTCTTTGCATCAGGTAGCCAAAGTATTGGAGTTTCAGTTTCAGCTTCGGCATCAGTCCTTCCAATGAATATTCAAGACTGATTTCCTTTAGGATTGACCAGTTGGATCTCCTTGCTGTCCAAAGGACTCTCAAGAGTCTTCTCTAACACCACAGCTCAGAAGCATCAATTCTTCGGCGCTCAGCTTTCTTTATAGTCCAACTCTCACATCCATACATGACTACTGGAAAAACCATAGCTTTGACTAGCCAGACCTTTGTTGGCAAAGTAATGTCTCTGCATTTTAATATGCTGTCAAGTTTGGTCATAACTTTTCTTCCAAGGAGCATCTTTTAATTTCATGGCTGCAGTCACCATCTGCAGTGATTTTGGAGCCCCCGAAAATAAAGTCTGTCACTGTTTCCACTGTTTGCCATCTATTTGCCATGAAGTGATGGCACAAGATGCCATGATCTTAGTTTTCTGAATGTTGAGTTTTAAGGCAACTTTTTCAGTCTCCTCTTTCACTTTCATCAAGAGGCTCTTTAGTTCTTCTTCGCTTTCTGCCACAAGGGTGGTGTCATCTGCATATATGAAGTTATTGGTATTTCTCCTGGAAATCTTGCCTCCAGCTTGTGCTTCATCCAGCCCAGTGTTTCTCATGATGTACTCAGCATATAAGTTAAATAAACAGGGTGACAATATACAGCCTTGACGTACTCCTTTCCCAATTTGGAACCAGTCTGTTGTTCCATGTCCAGTTCTAACTGTTGCTTCTTGACCTGCCTACAGATTTCTCAGGAGGCAGGTCAAGTGGTCTGGTATTCCCATCTCTTTAAGAATTGTCCAGAGTTTGTTGTGATCCACACAGTCAAAGGCTTTGGCATAGTCAATAAAGCTGAAGTAGATGTTTTTCTGGAACTCTCTTGCTTTTTTGATGATCCTTTTCTGTCCTTTATTGTGCCCATCTTTGCATGAAATGTTCCTTTGGTATCTCTAATTTTCTTGAAGAGATATCTAGTCTTTCCTATTCTATTGTTTTCCTCTATTTCTTTGCACTGATCACTGAGGAAGGCTTTCTTATCTCTCCTTGCTGTTCTTTGGAACTCTGCCTTCAAATGGGTATATCTTTCCTTTTCTCCTTTGCCTTTCGCTTCTCTTCTTTTCATAGCTATTTGTAAGGGCTTTTTGCCTTTTCAGAAAACCTTTTTGCATTTCTTTTTCTTTGGAATGGTTTTGAATCACTGCCTCCTGTACAGTGACACGAACCTCCATCCATAGTTCTTCAGGCACTCTGTCTATCAGATCTAATCCCTTGAATCTATTTGTCACTTCCACTGTACAGTTGTAAGGGATTTTATTTAGGTCACACCTGAATGGTCTAGTAGTTTTCCCTACTTTCTTCAATTTAAGTCTGAATCTGGCAATAAGGAGTTCATGATCTGAGCCACAGTCAGCTCCCAGTCTTGTTTTTGCTGACTGTATAGAACTTCTCCATCTTTGGCTGCAAAGAATATAATCATATAAATCCAGATGTACATACCTAGCTGCTCCTTACTGTTTGCAGTGTCAAATAGTATATTAGCGTTCTCTAGAGAAACAGACCAAGAAGATAGATAGACACATACATACAGATAGATTTATTATAAAGAATGGCTCTCCTGATTATGGAGACTGAGATATCTAAAGTCTGTATCATGGGCCAACAGGCTGGGGGCCCAGGAGAGTTGATGGTGCATAAGGCAGTCTACTGGAGAAATCCCTCATGTTTGGGAAGGGCAATCATTTTTGTTCTATTCAGGCCTTCAGCTGATTGGAAGAGGCTTATCCACATCATGGAGGGCAATCCATTTACCTAGAGTTCATGGATCTAAATGTTAATCTCATTCAAAAACACTCTCCAAGTGGATGCATATAAAATTAGTTGTCACAGTTGTCTACAAGTATCTCAAACTTCATTTAAGTATGTCTAGACTTAATTCCTGGGACTTCTTTGGTGGGTTCAGGGGCTAAGACTCTGCATTCCCAGTGCAGGAGGCCTAGGTTTGATCCCTGGTCGGGGAACTAGTTCCCACATGCTGCAACTAAGACCCGATGCAGTCAAATAATAAAAATACTTTAAAAAAAAGACTGAATTCCTGCTGAGCTTCCCAGTTTAGCAAATGGCAAACTCCACTCTTACAGTATCTCAGGCCAAAATCCTTGAAGTCATTCTTGACTTCTGCTTCTGCCCACACCTCTGTGACTCTCTCATGCCACATCTAATCCATTAGGAAGTTCTTTTGGCTTTGCCTTCAAAATATATCCAGCATCTCATCACCTCCAAGGCTCCCACCCTGGTTCAAGATAGGCAGCTATTCTAAGAACCTCCAAACTCTTCTGCCTCCTTTCCTTCTTGCCCCCCGTGCAGGGTATTCTCTGAAGAACCTCCAGAGGCATAATTTAAAAGTCATGTCAGACCACTGCACTCCTCTCAAAACCTTTAATGGCATCCCTTCTCAGAGCAGGATCCAGAGTCCCTACCATGGCCCCAAGGCCCTAGATGACCTGACATGCTGCTGTTTATTTGACCTCATTTTCTACTACTCTCCCTCTTCATCACTCTACTTCCCCAGTATTGGCTCCCTGACTGTTCCTGGTGCTGCCAAGAACACGCCTGCCCTATTCTTCCCTCTGCCTGGAGAGTTTCTCCCCAGCAGTCCACTTAATCTGTTTTCCCATTTCCTTATGTTTTCTGCTCAAACACAACTTTATCTGAGAGACCTTCCCTGACCACCCCATTTAGAATTACCTTGTCACCCTCTATCCTCCTTACCAAGTTGATGTTCCTTCATAGCCACAAGAGACTTTTATTTATTCACTAGAATGTAATCCTTGAAAGTAGGAACTTTGTTTTTCCAACAGCCTGTAGAATACTGTCAGGCACTTACTAATTGCTCAATAAATGTTTGTTAAAACCACGACATGGCTATTATATTTAGTGTTCTGTTCTTATTAAACAGCATAAAAAATCATGTTCTAAAAATGGACATTTCTAGTCCTTCAGCTGAAAACAACTAAAAACACTGGATAAAATGAAAAATATGAAGTGTAAGTTAGGAAGGCCTTGTTGTCTGTTGTTTAGTTGCTAAGTCGTGTCTGACTGTTTTGCAACCCCATGGTCTGTAGCCTGCTAGGCTCCTCTGACCATGGTATTTCCCGGGCAAGAATACTGGAGTGGATTGCCATGTCCTTCTCCAGAAGATCTCCCCAACCTGGGGATGGAAGCTATGTCTCCTGCATTGACAGGTGAGCTCTTTACCACTAAGCTACCAGGGAAGCCCAGGAAGGCATACTCAGAGGCCAAAAACAATGTGAAAACGGGAACCAGAAGAGGTAAAGGGACCCTGAGGCTGGGATTTTTCTTGAGAGTATTTGCCACCCAGGCAATTGGAAGTTAGATTTTTCATGGCTATAAAATAAAAAGAATGAATAAAATAAAAAAGAAGGATAAAGATATAGCCCAGAACCTTCTCAAGTTAGGCACATAGTAACTAGATCCTCTTCCAATTAGTTTGAAACCCTGGAGAGATAGACCTTCATTATAAAAGGTGACCTGGAAATAACCACAACTCTACCACCATCTCCAGAGACTAAAGGGAACTGTAGTACTTGAACTTTTTAACTGAATAAAAGGGAAAACAAAAAATACCTCCTAATCACTCATAGTCACAAGCTACCACACAATATGCATTGAAGTCCAAATGTACACAGCCAACCTGGGTGATTCAAAACATCTCAAACTGAGAATTTAGTTTAAAGGGATTTCAAGTAGGAATGAGCAAATGTTAATCTCACTGATAGGAATCTACCTTCAACCCAGTCCCACAAAATTCTAATAATTCCAACAAAGTTCTCAGAAAGAAAGCTCACAATTAGAAAAGTCACAAACACATGGGAAGAAGAGCATCCTAAGTGGCAGCCAGTTGAGACAAGAGACAGAGGCAGCATACCTGGAAAGGCTTCAGGGATTGGAATTATCAGGCACAGAATATAAAATATGTTTATTATATGTAAAGAAATGAAGGGATTGAAAATATGAATAAAGGGCAGGAGACTATTAAAAATATTTCCAACATGTGTGGAAAAGAACCAAATAAGCATGCACAAACAGAAATTACTAGGATTAGGACTTCCCTGGTGGGTCAGTGTTGGAGAGTCCACTTGCCAAAGCAGGGGACATGGCTTTGATCCCTGGTTTGGAAAGATTCCACATGCCTCCGAGCAACTGAGCCCATGTGCCACTAAGCCCACGAGGGCAGCTACTGAGGCCTGGGTACCTAAAGCCCATGCTCTGCAATAAGAGAAACCACTGCAATGAGAAGTCCATCCACTGAGACTAGAGAACACCCACATGCAGCAACGAAGGCCTGGCACAGCCAAACAAATGAAAATAAACAGGAAATAAGTGGGATTAATAGTGGATTAGACAGAGCTGAGAAAAAGAATTAGAGAGTTGAAGACTGAAGAAATTGTCAAGAAGGAATCACTGAGTGATTCCGAGAATAAAAATACAAAACAGAGGTAAAGGTACAATGTGGATCAAGAGAAGAATTCCCACGTATGTTAATTAGACTTCCAGAAGGAGAAGAGAGAGGTATGGATGGAGCAAAAGAGATGATAACTCATTTTTGCAAACTGATGAAAATCACCCATCCACAGATTTTGAAGTCCAGCATATTCCAAACAGTATAAATAAAAAATAATTCCACATCTAACCACATAAGAAGGAAACTGAAAAACACAAAAGGAAAATCTTAAGCACAGAAAAAGAAGACTGATAAAACTTCAAAGGCACAGCAATTAGACTGTCAGGTGATTCAATGTTGAAAGGCCTGAAGTCACAGCTAATAAATATGAAATAATAAAGCCAGGATTTAGACCCAGAAAGTTTGGCTTCAGAGCCCAAGCACTGAGTCACTACTAAACTGCCTCTGAGTATGGAGTTGGGAACTAATTTATTTAAGGCAATAGTAAAAATAAAATTGGAATGACGAAGTTTAGCGTACATTTATTCAAGAACTTTTGGCTATTCTTAAAGTCTCAACGCAGTATAACATGTATCTTATTCCTAGGTAGCAATTCCCCCTGGTCCTGACACCAGCAAGACTAATCTGGTGTCTTTTTTTTCCATCCAAAATCAAGTGGAGCAGATAATGTGGGACCAACTTTAGTTCTAGAAGGTATGGATGGAACTGCTGAAAACAATGTTCCTAGTTTACAGGTAGCTTAATAATTTCACTAACCTGATTTTAAACTTTATCATTATCTTAAAAAAAAAAGTTGTAGCTCTTTTCCTGCAGGTGGCATTATTATATTTTTTAAGTACTAAGTTGTAAATACTCAAGTTAGAAGACAAGGATTGTTGCTGTTGTTCAGTTGTGTCTTGACTCTTTGCGAACCCATGAACTGCAGCACGCAGGCTTCCCTGTCCTTACAAAGATTTTAAGGCTACATAAAAATATCCAACCAAACGCTTTTTACAGGAGATGGGTTTGGGCAAAAGAATTAAATCTTTCTTTTCTACAGAAAAACCTATAATAAATATTTAAAACTAAAAATAGGAGAGACTTGGAAACAAGTATAAAATTTATTTTAGAGTGATTTTCTTAAAGAGGAGTGGAGAAATGGGATGGTGTTTGGTGTTGGGGAGGAGTGTTGAGGGAGATTTTGTTGCTTTTAAGATGTGAGAATGAACAGCATGTTCATGGGAACAATACAGGAAAGACAGAGGGCAGAGGTGCAGGAGCAGGGAGCTGATAGGATCTACTTAGCAGGTGGAAGAGTTGTCACACTTCATTCATGGAATTAAAGTAGACTCTGCTGTGTGGTAGAGGTGAAGACAGAGGCAAATGAGAGTTCTCTTTTGTTGCTTTTTTTTGCCCCTCGAAGAAATGGGAAACAGGATCAACCATGACGATGGGGTGGAGGTGTTAGGCAAGGCTTGCTAGAGAGCTGCTGTGTACTTGTCCTTTTGGGAGTGGGATACAGTGTGGGTGAGGTCCAAGCAGGGGGATTGTCGGAAGCACTGGTGGCTCACTGAAATCAGCAGTCATGAATTAACAGCAAGACCAGTGAACCTCGTGGTGCAGTTTCCTCCAGCCACGTTAAGTGAGTGTAGGTACCAAGTGGGTGGAAAGAGGTTTCAACCAGCGTTAAGATTTTGCTGGGTGAGTCCAACAAAGGAGAGCGATACAAGGGAGTTGAATTTGTATGAAAAGGAGTGATTATAATGTTGAACCACAGAATCGAAGCTGGGTGAGGAAGCATGGTAGAGAGATAGCAGAATCAATGTGACCTGGCGGGATCAGAGAATCATTGGTGCTGGGATGTTAGAGGATGTGAGCTGGGAAGATGGGAGGTGAGGATCAGACAATGAAATATTTCCACTGAGAATACAGAGAAGTTATAGTCACTGGTAATGACTGGACCTAAGGGTATGACCACAGCAAAAATGTGTTTGGAATATTAATCCTTTGTCAGTTATATAAGTTGTAAATACCTTCCTCCAGTTTGTGGCTTGTCTTATCATTTGCTTATGATTTATTTTGCATTTACAAAAGTGGTTAATTTTTATGTAATTAAATATACAGTCTCTGGTTTGGTATCTTCTTTAAGAAATTCTTCTTTATCCTGATGCCATAAAGAAGATGCTTTCCTCTAAAACTTGTTTTGTGGCTTTTCTTTTATGTCTTTATTCTCCTGGGATTCGCATTTGTGTAGTTTCCGATAGAGATCTAAATTGAACTTTTCCCAAGGTATATGGTCTGAGTATCATTTATTGACTTGTGCATTTCTTCCCCCACTGATTTTTAACATTGCTTCCATCCTACACCAAGCTCCTCTAGATTTCTGGATTTGTTTCTAGTCTCACTTTTGTTCCAGCGGCTTTTTTTTCTGCGCCAGTCCCACCATGTTTTAAATGCTATAGCTTTAGAATTGTCTTGATATCAGTAAGATCTACTCCTCAAGTTCCTTCTTCAGAAATTTCTTGGCTTTCATTTGCTCTTGTTTTTTCATACGTATTTTTGGATCAGTTCGTCAAATCTGATTTGACAAAATCTTTTGGAATTTTTAATGAGCCCTGATGGCTCCGCAGTAAAGCATCTGCCTGCAATGTAAGAGACGCAGGAGACACGGGTTTGATCGCTGGGTTGGGAAGATCCCTTAGAGAAGGAAATGGCAACCCACTCCAGTATTCTTGCCTGGGAAATCCCATGGAAAGAGGAGCCTGGTGGACTACAGTTCATAGGGTTGCAAAGAGTTGGACACGACTCAGTGACTAAATAACAACCATAGAATTTGCTGCTCTTCCTTATCATATTCCCCTAAAATTCTCTTTCTAATATTAGGGCTGCTTTGTTCCAGCATAAGCTCTGGTCTCCATCTCCTTCTCAGCTTGCTTGGACCACACACCTGCCCCTTTGAGCCAGCAACATGGGAAAGCAGCTCCTCCTGTTGCAGAGTAACCTAGTGGATGAGGCTGTGGACCAGAGTGAGACCTCCTGGGATCAAATTGCCTCCACCATTTACTGGGCAAGTTCACTGGCCTCTCTCTGACTCAGCCTCTTCATCTGTAAAATAGGGGTAGGAATGTATCTACATCAGAGCTCTGTTCTGAGACTGGAATGAGTTCATCCACATAAAGGACTCAGAATGGTGCCAAAAGCTAGTAACTAGGTTGTTCTTATTGCCTGTGCTTCTTCTGATCGTCATCTCTTCACTGACTTTGGACCCTGGGACTGAATATGATTGTTCAGATAGGGGTTCAAACTGGAACAAAGACACAGATGCAGACTACCAAGGAGCTTCATTCAAGACACATACTTTGGTTCTTCTCTGTGCTTTACCAAAGCTGTCCCTAGCATCATATCCCAGAGGAGGCTGGCTATATGTTCCTATAGGGTTAGTGACATTCTCATATTAGGTGGGAAATGCTCATATTTGAGAGTGGAACTTGGTTTCACAGACTGGATTGATTCAAAAAGCTTATGTTATTCAAGGCCCAATACTAAGCTAATAGGTACAGCATAAGCTCTGGTCTCCATCTCCTTCTCAGCTTGCTTGGACCACACACCTGCCCCAAACCATTCTTACTTATAATATGAATTTGTTGTCACAATGCATTGAATCATACTTTTTTATTTGGTGGGAGGGACATGTGCATAGGTGTGGTAGTGGTGATATTGTACATAAATACACAAATACATAATTTCTTTGTTCCTTATAGTATGTCAAGAATTCTTGAGTCGATTCTACAATTCCTTGATAGCAAGAGGAGTCAACTTTTCTCTGGACACCATAGAAAAAGAATTGATCAACTTTTGCTTGGATGTCAAAGGAAAAGAAAACCGCCTGGTATGGTAAATTTTCACCTTTCATTTCCCCGCTTGTGCTTGGAGAAAACTGCTAACTGTTTCATTTCTTATCTTGAGTTTAATGTTCTCCTGTTTGGATCCTTGCCCCAAGCATGTTCCCTGTAGAAGGCCAGCAAAAATTGATCTTTCAGGAAAATGGAGTCAATGTATTTTCACCTAGAATATGTCTGGTTTCATCTGGCTTTTTGGAAAAAACATAGGCAACCAATTCCATGATTTCTTAAATGAAATTACTATACAACTGAATTCCTAATGAGAATTTATTTACTGTCCTGAGTTAGTGTGGGTAGACTTTACATTTCTAATCAAGACAATTAGTGAAACATATAAACATATTTTTACATAATTATTTATGCATAATTAATGAAGTATTATTATCTTGAAATGGTGTTTCCTGGGTAAACACAAATGACTTGTTCCAATATACTGTCTTCATAGCACTAAAGACAATCTTGGGCCAACTTGCTTTGCCTAAAACTGTTGTATTGAATTTGTCAATTAAATTTGCCTTGTTAACTGCTCACCACTGACACACTATAAAACTCTCAGCATTTGTCTGCACCATTAAGGTTTATATTTTTAAATGTAAAATGCTTTTCAGGTAGCTTGAAAGGCAATACAACATGATGGAACAGGGCATGGACCCCAGATCCAGAAGGCTAGATTTTTGAATTAATTCAGTCTCTTCTACTTGCTGGTTGGGTGACCTCCAGTTGGCTTGGGTGTGAAATAGGGAAAGTTCTAGTACTAATGTCACAGGCTCGTTATGAGAATTAAATACATCAGTACCTTTAAAGCCCTGAGAGCAGCATCTGACACAGACAAAACATTTAGCAACTGTTATCTCTTATCATTAGTCTTTAAGTTTAACGTGAATTTCAGGGCACTTCTAATTAGGCTGATCACGGGAATGGAGTCATTGTTTTCTCATGTCTTAGTGAGTACGGGTTAAATTTAAGACCTGGGCCATGAAAACTAGGTTAACCTCTTTCTCACTTCTGGAAATTATACTGCTTGCTTTTCCCAGTGTCTGGGACCCTAAATTCTCTTTGTTCCCCTTCAGTGCTACTATCTAGGAGCCACAAAAGATGCCGCTACTAAGATCCTAAGTGAGGTCACTCGCCCGATGAGTGTGCACATGCCTGCAGCGAAGATTTGTGAGAAGCTGAAGAAGATGGACAGTCAGATCTGTGAGCTGAAATATGGTATAATGGAGTTTAATGTTTTCCCCCAAATGTCCAATGTATTGCCAATTCCCTAAACATGGGGCCAGGTTTTTAAACCATCAGTGTTAGAAGAAAAGGAATTCTACACTTGCTAATAGGATGCTGGGCTAGTGGATGGTGTCCAGTGCTGTCTGAGCTTCTTTCAGGAAAGAAAAATGAATTCTGGCACAAGCAGCATTAGGTGAAACTGCCTACCCAAATGGCAAAATTTAAACTCTTAAATCACCAAGACATTTTCAACTGCATATGTCAAAGAAAAGTTCAAAATATCAAGGGAGGGGCTTCCCTGGTGGTCCAGTCGTTAAAACTCTGCCCTTTCAATGCAGGGGGCATGGGTTGAATGATCAAGAAACTAAGATCCCACATGCCATGTGGTATGGCCAATTAAAAAAAAAAATTCAAGGGAGCAGCTATTCATGGTGAATTAGCTCTTGGTAACCTATTAAGCCCTGGAGAAGGAAATGGCAACCCACTCCAGTACTCTTGCCTAGAAAATTCCATGGATGGAGGAACCTGGTGGGCTACAGTCCATGGGGTCACAAAGAGTCGGACATGACTGAGAGACTTCACGAACCTATTAAGACCAAAGGTGCATCTACTCAAAGGTAATGTAAGGACCCTGAAGTTTTAAATGGGGCTCTAACATTCCTCCTAGGTCTATCACTCTGCCAGGTTTAACTTTTAGGAAATAGGTTAATCACATTAAATCAGATTTTGCCTGATGAAATAGACTTATCAAGGGTGCCGAAAATAAACAGCCAGAAAAGGAAGATGTCCTATTTAAAACGTTATTCTTGGCCTTATAAATTTTACATACATATATCTATTCTTATACAGATAATTTGTATCTGGGCCAGCCTTTGGGGTAGATGGATAGGACTTATAGAAGGCCGAGGAATTCTGCCTTTAGCCTATCCTTTAACCCTTGCAGTTCCACCAAAAGAAGTCCATTTCTTTTGTTTATGTCATCGTTTCATGTTACATACGTGGCGTAATATTTTAAACTACCTAAGTAATTAGCACCCAACTCTGAATCATTAATACTTTAGTCTTATTTTCCAACATAGCTGTGTAATATGCCTGTGCGCCATAGCTACACATCTGGCTTTAAAAAGATTTAATGTCTGGAAGATATCAAGACAACCTGTTTCCCAACTGGGCAAGGGCAAGCCCTAACTTCCAGGGTGATGATGATGGACTAGCATCTTTTTCTTGGCTTCCAAGTAATGAAGTAGAAGGAGGAATCACTGAGTCCGTAGAAAAAACAGTCCCCAAAGGGACAAAACTGTACTGATTCTTTCATTTAGCACATTTCTTTTGAATAATTTCTGCTATGACCAAGGTATCTTACTGGGCTCCTTGAATAATAGAAAAATTCATCAGATATTACTGAGAAGAAATGAATACTTAACTAATGTTTCGGCAATGCTGGCCACTAGAGGCCCCTGGGGAGCCATGCCATAGAGAATTTTCTTTTTAAATTGATACCAAATGATAAGTTCTCCAGAATAACCTGAAGAAACTACCAGCACCTAAAAGAAAGTAATTTTCTCCTTCAACTATTTATCTTGAATAGACCACTAGTTCTAAATTTTTCCCAGCTTCCTTTTGGTGAAAAAGTTGATATTGAACAAGGGCCTTTGAGCTGTGGAATACTAAAATTTGGGCTCTGAAAGCTTCTACTCTTAAAGGTATTATTCTGTCATATCAGCCATGAAATTAAAAAACAAGGTAAGTGTAGATTTGGAACATGTTTTCAATCAGGAAGGTGTTATTTGGTTTTGAACCTGAGAGGATGTTTCCGCTTTCTCTGTTTTTTAAAAGAATAGGAATCATTATTAAAAATTGTAAAGATTCTCGAATTTATGGTTACCGGTGGGGGAAGGGTGGCGGAAAAAGATAGTTAGGGAGGTTGGTATTGAGATTTACACACTGCTATATTTAAAATCGATAACCAACAGGGACCCACTGATAGCACAGGGAACTCTGCTCAACATCATGTGGCAGCCTGGACGGGAGGGAAATGTGGGGAAGAATGAATCCATGTATATGTATGGCAGAGGCCCTTTCCTGTGCACCGGACCCTATCACAATATTGTTAATTGGCTGCACGCCAATTAAAATAAAAAGTTTAAATTCAAAATACCCACACACACAAATGTAAGAATTCTCTGGAGCACAGAGTGTAGTGACCCTCCAAATAAAAAAGGCTTTATATACAACTTTGATTTATTTCCAGCTTTACTGAGATATAAGTGACATACAAAAGTGTGTAAGTTTAAGGTATAAAATAAGTTGATTTGATAAACTTATATAGTGTAATATGATTACCACATTAGCTAATATCTCCATCATCATCATGTAATTACAAATTGTGATGGTTAGCAAACAGCTCCATTATATCATCTAATTACTCTTCCTTTTTTTGTGATGAAACTATTTAAGCTCTACTCTGTTAGCAACTTTCAAATATACAATACAGCATTATTAACTGTCTTCACCATTTTGTTCTTTCTCAGGACTGCTTTGACTATTCGGGGTCCTTTGTGATTCCATACAAATTTTAGGGCTTTTTTTTTTTTTTTTTCTTTCTCTGCAAAAGTGCCACTGGCATTTTAGTAGGGATTACATTGGTAGAAGGCAATGGCAACCCACTCCAGTACTCTTGCCTGGAAAATCCCATGAGCGGAGGAGCCTGGTAGGCTGCAGTCCATGGGGTCGCTAAGAGTCGGACACGACTGAGAGACTTCACTTTCACTTTTCACTTTCATGCATTGGAGAAGGAAATGGCAACCCACTCCAGTGTTCTTGCCTTGAGAATCCCGGGGACAGAGGAGCCTGGTGGGCTGCCATCTATGGGGTCGCACAGAGTCGGACACGACTGAAGCGATGTAGCAGCAGCAGCAGCACATTGGTTTTACAGATAGCTTTGGATAGTATAGACATTCAGTTAAAAAAAAAACTTCATGTTATTTATTTTTGGCTGTGCGGTGGGTCTTGTTGCTTTATTCGGACTTTTCTCTAGTTGTAGTGTGCAGGCTTCCCATTGTGGTGGCTTCTCTTGTTGCAGAGGGCTTCCCAGGTGGCGCAGTGGTAAAGAATCCGACTGCCAATGAAGGAGATGCAGGAGACCTGGTTCAGTCCCTGGGTGGGGAAGATCTCCTGGAGTAAGAAATGGCAACCCACTCCAGTATTCTTGCCTGGCAAATCCCATGAACAGAGGGGCTTGGTGGACTAGTCTACGGGGTCACAAAGAGTCAGACACGATTAAGCACGCCATGCTCAAATACTCAGCTCCTCCTGTTGCAGAACACAGGCTCTAGGCATGTGGACTTCAGTAATTGCAGTGCACAGGCTTGGTAGTTGCACTTGTTGTTCTCTAGAGCAGAAGGCAATGGCACCCCACTCCAGTACTCTTGCCTGGAAAATCCCATGGACGGAGGAGCCTGGTGGGCTGCAGTCCATGGGGTCGTGAAGAGTCGGACACGACTGAGCGACTTGACTTTCACTATTCACTTTCATGCATTGGAGAAGGAAATGGCAACCCACTCCAGTGTTCTTGCCTGGAGCATCCCAGGGACGGGGAAGCCTGGTTGGCTGCCATCTATGGGGTCGCACAGAGTTGGACACGACTGAAGCAACTTAGCAGCAGCAGCAGCAGAGCAGAGGCTGAATAGTTGTGGCCCACGGGCTTAGCTGCTCCATGGCATGTGGAACCTTCCTGGATTGAAACTGTGTCCCCTGCATTGGCAGGTGGATTCTTATCCATTGTACCCCCAGGGAAGTCCAGTATGGACATTCTGAATTCTTCCAAACCATAAGTATAGGATCTCTTTCCATTTGTTCGTGTCTTCTTCAATTTCTTGCATCAAAGTCTTATCATTTTCTGTGTACAGATCTTTGACCTCCTTGATTAAGTTTTTTCCTAAGTCTAAGATTCAACTTTAAATTAGGATACACTTACTGGAAAATTTTGATAAGTCACTTGAAAGCTATGTTAAGTTATTAAAAGGCTTTTAAATGCCATGTTCTTTCATGTAGGTGTCAAAAAGAAATGCTTCAGAAGATGTCAAACTGAAAAAGTCCTAGGATGCCACTAATTTTTTAAAAATATTTTAGCTACACCATGCAGCATGTGGGATCTTAGTTCCCCGGCCCAGGATCAAATCTATGTCCCTTGCAGTGGAAGTGTGTAGTCTCAACCACTGGACAGCCAGAGAAGTCCCAGAACTAATAGTTGAATAAGTCAACTGAAGTGCTGTAGCTATGAGCAAGCATGCACCTAGTGGCTGGGGAGGTGGGGAAGACACTTGCCTTTGAAAGAGAAAAACTGCCCCTTTCTGATACAGAAATCATAGTCATGGGTATATTATAGATGAGCTTAATTTTTTTTCCCTATTTTTGGGCTTGGCAATAGAGCAGTAGCTGAGTTCTTGACATCCTCTGAAGATAATCTGTAAATAGGGAAACAATGGTCTTGCTAGAGGAGTTAGACGCTGGTGACAGATACTATTGGCAAGAATGTTAGGAACCAGATTGACTGGTACAGAAGCACCAGCATTAGAGAAGTTGGTTTACCCCAAAGGACTATAAATCAACTCTGTGTGGCTTGGTAATCTCGGTAGGGGAGGGGAGATCCGGTGAGTTTAAGCTGAGATCCAAAATAGCTAAGGATTGGTGAGAATGCTCCTAATTTCATTCATGTGTTTGGGTTTCTTTAAATTGTATTTAAAAACTAGCTTAAATTCTTTATATTGTATTTATATTCTTTAAATTTATATTTTAAAATTGTATTTAAATTCTTTAAATTTGTATTAAAAACTAATTTGTATTAGTGCTTTGTAATATATATGCTCATCCAGTTTACCTCAGACATATTTTTCTATAAAAACTGAACCATGGGATTTCCCTGGCAGCCTAGTGATTAAGATTTCACTTTTCAGTGCAGGAGGTACAAGTTCAATCCTTGGTTGGGGAGCTAAGGTCCCACATGCCTCATAGCCAAAAAACAAAACATGAAACAAGCAATATTTTAGCAAATTCAATGGCTTTGAATTTAAATTCAATGACTTTAAAAATGGTCCACATTAAAAAAAAAAAAGTGAACCATAACTTTCTAGTAAATTACAATCCATGGCTTTCAGTTGGCCACACACAAGGCCATCCCAAGGCACCACCCTCTTGATTCCCTTCTTTTTGCCTTAAAAGTAGCAATTAGGATGTTGTGCTATTTGTTTTACGAACACTGCATAGGTCCCCGTTTTGCAGCAAGTATGATTCCATGGGGAGGAAATCTGATAGATCATGAGTTAACATAATAGCTTTATATATGATACATTTTTCTTGGGTATGTCTTGGTTTCCATAGACCTTGGAACTCTTCCCCACTTTGGATCACAGGGTAGACAGTACCCAGATAAGGAACACCATTTGCTTTTCTTAGTTTAGTTTTTTTTTTTTTTTTTAATGTATGCCTTTCCTTTTTGTCATGAAGAAAAGAAACTGGACTTGGCATCAGTGGACCTGTCCAAGATGAGAGTAGCAGAGCTGAAGCAGATACTGCACAGCTGGGGAGAAGAGTGCAGGGCCTGTGCAGAAAAAACCGACTACGTGAATCTCATCAAAGAACTGGCACCCAAGTATGCAGCAACGCACCCCCAAACAGAACTCTGACTCCTGGAAGCCAGCGCACCATTGGCTGTAATTAGAGACAAAATGCCTCTCTAGGGTATGGATGCATTGGTTGAGAGGAACCAGGAATTTCAATATGTGTGGTTTCAGACTTATTGTTTGGATGTGACACTTCAGAATTGGTTACCTGAGTTTCTAAGTAGAACTGTTAGTATTAGTGGTTTCTGAAATCTGCAGTGTACCAAAACCTACAAGAGCCTTTCTCATAAGTTTCTTGTATGTCAATTATCATTGCCTATCTCCTTAAACTGGGAAAAGTGAACCACTGAAAAATCAGTGGAGTAAATTGATTCTAAGTAGGAAGAGAGTACTCAGAAGCTATCTGTATGCTGCTGCTGCTGCTATGTCGCTTCAGTTGTGTCCGACTCTGTGCGACCCCATAGATGGCAGCCCACTAGGCTCCTCTGTCCCTGGGATTCTCCAGGGAAGAATACTGGAGTGGGTTGCCATTTCCTTCTCCAATGCATGAAAGTGAAAAGTGAAAGTGAAGTCACTCAGTTGTGTCCGACTCTTAGCGACCCCACGGACTGCAGCCTACCAGGCTCCTCGGTCCATGGGATTTTCCAGGCAAGAATCCTGGAGTGGGTTGCCATTGCTTTCTCCAGCTATCTGTATACTCATTTTTAATTAAATATGTTGGATTAGAGAAAGACAAATATCATATAGTGAAAAGTGAAAGTGAAAGTCTCTCAGTCATGTCTGACTCTTGGTGACCCCATGGACTATACAGTCCTGAAATTCTCCAGGCTCCCCTTTTTTTAATATTCCACATATAAGCAATATTATATGACATTTATATATTGCTTATATGTGGATTATAGAAAAGGGGCACAAATGAACTTATCTACAAAACAGAGTCACAGATGTAGAAAACAGTCTTATGGTTACTGAGGGTGGGCGGAGAAAGGATAAATTGGGAGATTAGGATTGATACACACTCCTATGTATAAAATAGGTAACTAAGAAGAATGTGCTGTGTAGCACAGGGAACTCTACTCAATTATTCTATAATGGGCTATATGAGAAAAGAATTTTTAAGAAAGTGTATGTATGTCTGTGTATAACTAATTCACTTTGCTGTAATACCCGAAACTAACACAACATTGCAAAGCGACTATACTCTGATAAAAAAAATGTTGGATTAGGACAAAAGAGAAGATGTTTAGCTTACCTAATTCCCAACTTCAACCTCAAATGATGACCTGGTTAAATCAGAAGTTTTTTAAAAAGTAAACTTTGTATTTAACTGTAAATTACTTTACCTTCTGGGGCTTCCTAGGTGACTCAGTGATGAAGAATCCACCTGCCAATACAGGAGACACAGAAGACACAGGTTTGATCCTTGGGTTGGGAAGATCCCCTGAAGTAGGAGATGGCAAACCACTCTAGTATTCTTTCCTGGAGAATCCCATGGACAGTATTCTTGCTTGGAGAACCCCATGGACAGAGGAGCCTGGAGGGCTATAGTCCATGGGGTCGCAAAGAGTTGAACATGACTGAGCAACTGAGCGTGCGCGCACGCGCACACACACACACACACACACACACACACACATACATCTACACTCACACTGTTAACTGAACTAAGCTTAAGGTCATTTGCCTTTCTTCCTATCACATATTAGAAAAACTTATTTATTTTGGCTGTGCTGGGTCTTCGTTGAGGTGTGCAGGCTCTCCAGTTGTAGCATGCAGGCTTAGTCACAGAGAGGCATGTGGGATCTTAGTTCCCTGACCAGGGATTGATCCCTCGTCCCCTGCATTAGAACATGGATTCTTAACTACTGGACCACCTGGAAAGTCTCTAGACAAGCTTTTGATAGAGGATAGAAGCTTATTAAGACTAGCTGCAGACAACATGGAGCTTTATGGGTCTTAATGCTATTTTATCAGATTTAAATTGTAAAATCATCTTTGGTTCCATTTTCTAGTTACATAAGAATATGGTACCCATTGTAGATGCGGCTGGCTCTGTGTGGCAGGTGGAAGAGGGAAATGACTGCAGCGCAGTTAGAGGGAATGTTCTGGGGTGTGGAAATGTCCTATATCTTGATTAGGGCGATGGTTACATGGGTGAATATGACTGTCCAGAGCAGTATAATTAAGATGTGGGCATTTTATTGTATGTAAATTACACCTAAATACTGCTGTAGAAAAATTACTTGAAAATTAAAGTCAGTTGATTCCAAACATCTTATTTGTTTAGGAATTGCATTTGCTTAAAGTTGCCAAATGATCCAGCAATCCCACTCCTGGGCATATATCCAGACAAAACTATAATTTGAAAAGATACATGTACCCATGTGTTCATAGTAGCACCACTTGCAAAAGCCAAGACGTGGAAACAACCTAAATGTCAACTGACAGATGACTGAATAAAGAAGATCTGGTATGTATATACAATGGAATGCTATTCAGCCCTAAAAAAGAATGACATTTTTTGCCATTAGTAACCACATGGGTGTTATGCTCGGTGAAAATGTCAGAGAAAGACAAATACTGTATGCTGTCACTTATATGGGTAGTCTAAGAAATTAAAAAAACAACTAGTGAATATAACAAAAAAGAGACTCACAGATACAAAGAACAAACTAGTGGTTATCATGATTAGCCATAAAAAAGGAAGAAAGAATGCCAGGTACAGCAACATGGATGGACCTAGAGATTATGGTACTCAGTAATGTAAGTCAGAAAGAGAAAGACAAATACCGTACGATATTGCTTATACGTGCACTCTAAAATATGACACAAAGGAACCTATCCAAAAACCAGAAACAGACTCACAGACATAGTAGACAGGCTTGGGGTTGCCAAGGGCGAGGAGGTTGGTGAAGGAAGGAATGGGAGTTTGGGATTAGCAGATGCAAACTATTATATATAGAATGGATAAATAAGGTCCTACTGTATAGCATGAGAAACTATATTCAATATCTTGTGATAAACAGTAATGGAAAATAATATGAAAAAGAATATATATATATATATATGTACAACTGAGTCACAATAGAATAGGAAACACTAGAGATCTCTTCAAGAAAATTAGACATACCAAGGGAACATTTCATGCAAAGATGGGCTCAATAAAGGACAGAAATGGTAGGGACCTAACAGAAACAGAAGGTATTAAGAAGAGGTGGCAAGAATACACAGGAGAACTGTACAAAAAAGAGCTTCACAACCCAGATAATCACAATGATGGGGTCACTCACCTAGAGCCAGACATCCTGGAATGTGAAGTCAAGTGGGCCTTAGAAAGCATCACTACAAACAAAGCTAGTGGAGGTGATGGAATTCCAGTTGAGCTACTTCAAATCCTGAAAGATGATGCTGTGAAAATGCTGCACTCAATATGCCAGCAAATTTGGAAAACTCAGCAGTGGCCACAGGACTGGAAAAGGTCAGTTTTCATTCCAATCCCAAAGAAAGGCAATGCCAAAGAACGCTCAAACTACCGCACAATTGCACTCATCTCACAGGCTAGTAAAGTAATGCTCAAAATTCTCCAAGCCAGGCTTCAGCAATACGTGAACCATGAACTTCCAGATGTTCAAGCTGGTTTTAGAAAAGGCAGAAGAACTGGACATCAAATTGCCAACATCTGATGGATCATGGAAAAAGTAAGATAGTTCCAGAAAAATATCTATTTCTGCTTTATTGACTATGCCAAAGCCTTTGACTGTGTGGATCACAATAAACTGTGGAAAATTCTGAAAGAGATGGGCATACCAGACCACCTGACCTGCCTCTTGAGAAACCTATATGCAGGTCAGGAAGCAACAGTTAGAACTGGACATGGAACAACAGACTGGTTCCAAACAGGAAAAGGAGTACGTCAAGGCTGTATATTGTCACCTGCTTATTTAACTTATATGCAGAGTACAGCATGAGAAATGCTGGGCTAGAGGAAGCACAAGCTGGAATCAAGATTGCCGGGAGAAATATCAATAACCTCAGATATGCAGATGACACCACCCTTATGGCAGAAAGTGAAGAGAAACTCAAAAGCCTCTTGATGAAAGTGAAAGTGGATAGTGAAAAAGTTGGCTTAAAGTTCAACATTCAGAAAACGAAGATCATGGCATATGGTCCCATCACTTCATGGCAAATAGATGGGGAAACAGTGGAAACTGGCTGACTTTATTTTCAGGGGCTCCAAAATCACTGCAGATGGCGATTGCAGCCATGAAATTGAAAGACGCTTACTCCTTGGAAGGAAAGTTATGACTAACCTAGATGGCATATTCAAAAGCCTTTGCCAACAAAGGTCCGTCTAGTCAAGGCTATGGTTTTTCCAGTGGTCATGTATGGATGTGAGAGTTGGACTGTGAAGAAAGCTGAGTGCCGAAAAATTGATGCTTTTGAACTGTGGTGTTGGAGAAGATTCTTGAGAGTCCCTTGGACTGTAAGGAGATCCAACCAGTCCATTCTAAAGGAGATCAGTCCTGGGTGTTCATTGGAAGGAGTGATGTTGAGGCTGAAACTCCAACACTTTGGCTACCTGATGTGAAGAGCTGACTCATTGAAAAAGACTCTGATGCTAGGAAAGATTGAAGGAAGGAGGAGAAGGGGATGACAGAGGATGAGATGGTTGGATGGCATCACCAACTCGATGGACATGGGTTTGGGTGGACTCTGGGAGTTGGTGATGGCAGGGAGGCCTGGAGTGCTGCAGTCCATGGGGTCGCAAAGAGTCCGACACGACTGAGCAACTGTTCTGAACTGAACTGAGTCACTTTGCTGTACAGAAGAAATTCATACAACACTGTAAATCAACTAAACTTCAATAAAATAAAAATGCTTTTATTTAAATCCTTTTTAAATAAAAACATTTTATTTAAATAAAAAGCACTTTCTTATTTAAATGCTTTTATTTTAATAAAATGCTTTTATTAAAAAAGCATTTTTTAATGGTTTTCATTAAAAAATGAATTGCATTTACTTACTAGGAGTTCTTTTGTGGAGTGGATTGAAATTTTCCAGACTGTAAGAATACATTAGAATGTAATTTACACTTTTAAATGCTGCACAGGTGAAAGTGTTTTCAGCTAGGCAGTTAGGATACAACTGAACTTGTCAGGGATTAGCGGCTAGTAACTTTAAAATGAGAATAAAAAAGCTTTCGTGTGATAAATAGCCAAAATGGTTACTGTTTCTGGATTTTTGTCATTATGTGTAAAGCTCCCTACTTTATTATTAATTATAAAAGCCTAATTTTAGGCTTTTTACAACCTTCATGTTTGTTTTTCTTTAGTGCATTTTGAACCTTTTGAGAAACTAATCATTTGAAGATAATCTGATCTTAAAATCGGGTCATATATCTGTCTCATTTTTTAGGATATAAATCTAGGTAATAGGAGCACTGTGCAGCAGGTCATTCAAACCCATAATGTTTAGTCTGGTCTTTTGAGGGGCATTTACTCTCAGGCAGTGCCGCTCAAACTTCTGCAGGTGTGTATACAGGTCACCCGGAAAATGAAAGTTGCTCAGTTGTGTCCGACTCTTTGTGAGCCCGTGGACAATACAGTCCATGGAATTCTCTAGGCCAGAATACTGGAATGAATAGCCTTTCCCTTCTCCAAGGGATCTTTCCAACCTAGGGATCGAATTCCGGTCTCCCATATCGCAGGCAATTCTTTCCCAGCTGAGACACAAGGGAAGCCCACAGATCACCCGAGGATCTTGTTAAAATGTAGATTCTGACTCAGTAGGACTGGGTGGGACCTGAGACTCTGCATTTCTAACAAGCCCCCGAGTGATGCCCAGGCTGCTCTACTAGGGACAACACTTTGAGTGGCAAGGGCCTAAGTCATGGGTCCTGAGTTTGACTGATCTGTTTCCTTCTGCTAAACCCACTAAGGTTTTTGACAGAGCTGAATATAATAACAACAATAAAACAAACAACAACAAAGGCACAAGATTTGATTCTCTCACATAAATGAGGTCCGGATGTAGCCAGTTCAGAGTAAATATGGTAGTTCCACGAAGATGTTAGCGACTCAGCTCTTTACTTTCTGCTTCATTTCCTAGTGGTGGGTTCTTTTTTAACCCACAGTCCAAGCTGGCTGCTGGAACTCCTGGTTCCAGGAGCGAGAAGGTAGAAAAGATCTGTCTCTAAGCTGAGCCAGCTCTCATTTTGGGGTATAATTGCTTTACAATGTTGTGTTTATTTCTGCTGTCCAACGAAGTGAATCAGCTATATGTATACATATATGACCTCCCTCTTGAGCCCCCCTCCCACCCCCATGCCATATCCCACCCCCCTAGGTCGTCACAGAGCACCAAGCTGAGCTCCTGGTGCTGTAAGCTCCTTGTGCTTCCCACTAGCTGTCTATTTTACACATGGTAGTGTATATACGTCAGTCCTAATCTCCCAATTCGCCTTACCCTCCCCTTTCGCCCTTGTCCACATATCTGTTCTCTACATCTGCATCTCTATTCCTGCCCTGGAAATGGGTCCAGCAGTACCATTTTTCTAGATTCTAAACATATGTGTTAATATACGATATTTGTTTTTTTTTCCCTCTGACTTAACTTTATTCTGTATGACAGATTTTAGGTTCATCCACATCACTACAAATGGCCCGATTTCATTCCTTTTTATTTAGCCAGGTTCTTTAGGGCAGCCTTTCCCTTCCCTCTCCCTTCACTCCCAGTCCCCAAGTTCCATGTCCCACTCAATACTCTGCTTATGTGTCACTGACGAGAACTTAATCACATGCCGAGCCCTGCTGCAAGGGAGTTTGGGAAATAAAAGCTTTTAATTGAGTTTATTGCTGCCCAAATAAAATCAGGATTTTTTTTTTTTTAAACTGAGGAGGAAGGGGGAGAAAGAGTTTGTGACCACAAGCCATCCCTGCCACAGAGCACACATTTTTCTTCCTGTGAATCTTAGTTATAATTCCTGGTTGTGGTGTGGTTGTTTAGTTTCTAAGTCGTGTCTGACTCTTTTGCAACCCCATGGACTGTAGCTCACCAGGCTCTTGTGTTCAAGGGATTTCCCAGGCAAGAATACTGGAATGGGTTGCCATTTCCTTCTCCACGGGATCTTCCCAACCCAAGGATTGAACCTGCATCTCCTGCATTGGCAGGTGGATTCTTTACCCCTGGAGCCACCAGTGAAGACCAAATATAATTGTTGTATCAGACCTTAAATACTTCTCCCTCCTTGCTATTTGATTCCATTGTAAATGTACCTAGCTCAGTCGTTCTTTTTTTGTTTGACAAGAAGTGGCTACTGTTTTTCTATTTTATTTTCATTTGAAATGGCTTTCTCTCTCTTCCTCCCTCTTTTTCTTGTGTGTGTGTGTGCATCTGCACGTGTGTGTGTGTGTGTGTGTGCATTTTTCGGGTATGTTTTTACCCCAAATCCATAAGCACACATGTTAGAAGTCAGACAACCTGACTTCAAAGAGTAACAAAACTCTGGGCTAAAAACTTTCATCTAATCAGTGGCGGTCTAGGGTAGACATTACCCCTAATCTACTCTAGATTTCAGGAATTCCAAGCAAATGACCCTTTAATTTGGTTCCTAAATACACACGAGAGACTAGATAAAGTACAACTTAAAAGTTGTAGTTCTTCATTTGAGTGTAGATATGTATAGTCTACATTTCACTAAAAAATGATAAATACAGAATGAGTTACCTTGCCACATAGGACAAGAAAAGATTTGATTATCAGATCCCTAAAAAGCAGCAGAGAGTATTTTGTAACCCAGAAGCCCTACCTGTGTTTTTGAGCAGTGCTCAGGTTGGTAAGAGTCTTTTTAAAGCAGATATCTCAGTTTTTATCCTCTGAGTCTCATCCAGAAGAAATGATCATCAGGTGCCCATTCTTACACAGTGTGTTTGAAAGAAAAACAATTCCACCAAAGGAGAAGCAGAAAAGGGAATGAGCAGTGTGTGTTACTAAGTTTGTGTTTGGTATGCTTTTCAGTGGCAAAAAGTTTTGAGAATCTGGGATTGTGTGGGTGCATCTGGTGGTGAATTTCTAAGGTTCATTGGGATTAAAATTAAAATTTTAATGTGTGAGGTGGATAAATTAAAATTTTAGATGTGATCGTTGGGAGAAGGAAGATCGTTAGATATCAGTGAAGTGGATCAATTTTAAGGTAGTATTTTCTTTTAACCAGGGTGTAGTTGCTTTACAATGTCATGTTAGTTTCTGCTGTACAACAGCGTGAATCAGCCATCTGTATACATATATATCCCCGCCCTCATGGATCTCCCTCCCGCCCCTGTCCCACTTCTCTAGGTCATCATGGAGCACAGAGCTATATCCTTGTGCTGTACAGCAGCTTCCCACTGGCTGTCTATCTTACACATGGCAGCGCTCCCCTTCCCCTCTTCCTCGCCCCAACTCCCCATGTTCACAAGTCCATTCTCTGGGTCTGTGACTCTGTTCTTGCCCTGCAAATAGGATCATCCGTACCATTTTTCCAGATTCCACATTATATGTGTTAATATATGATATTTGTTTTTCTCTTTCTGACTTACAGTATTTTTTTAAATTTAATTTTTAAACTTTACAATATTGTATTGGTTCTGCCATATATCGAAATGAATCCGCCACAGGCATACATGTGTTCCCCATCCCGAACCCTCCTCCCTCCTCCCTCCCCATACCATCCCTCTGGGTCGTCCCAGTGCGCCAGCCCCAAGCATCCAGCATCATGCATCGAACCTGGACTGGCAACTGGTTTCATATATAATATTATACATATTTCAATGCCATTCTCCCAAATCATCTTACCCTCTCCCTCTCCCACAGAGTCCAAAAGACTGTTCTATACATCAGTGTCTCTTTTGCTGTCTTGTATACAGGGTTATTGTTACCATCTTTCTAAATTCCATATATATGCGTTAGTATACTGTATTGGTGTTTTTCTTTCTGGCTTACTTCACTCTGTATAATAGACTTATAATATTTTTTAAAGCTTCTCAGGTGATTTCCCTGGAAGGCTGTCTTAGGTTCTCTGCACACCATTCAGACAGCTGCCTCCCTGTGGAGGCAGCTCCTTGGTGTCGGAAGTGACCTGTACCTTTGTGTCTTTCTAGTCTGCTGGTGGACTCTGCAA
Source organism: Bos indicus x Bos taurus (assembly GCF_003369695.1). Taxonomy (NCBI): domain Eukaryota; kingdom Metazoa; phylum Chordata; class Mammalia; order Artiodactyla; family Bovidae; genus Bos; species Bos indicus x Bos taurus. Next base: position 53,905,359 of record NC_040088.1, read on the forward strand.
GCCAATACATATAATCTGACAAGCTGTGCATTTTCTATGAACATATACCTGCTTATGAAGACACCTAGTCAATTATACTGTGTTAGAGATGAACTAACCTACACTTAGAAAGGAAATGGCAACCCACTCCAGTATTCTTGCCTGGAAAATCCCATGGACAGAGGAGCCTGGAGGGCTACAGTCCATAGGGTCCCAAAGAGTTGGACACGACTGAAGCGACTTGGCACTGCACAGAATAAAACAAGAAGGCAAAAAGAAATCATAAAGCTATATAATACAGGCCCACAGTCCATCACTGAAACTACTTGGGGAGCTCGGTATTCTTAGAGCTCATAGTTTTTCAGAAGAAAAGAAAAGATAGCATGATTCATATACTATATATTTCATAATTTCCTCTGGGCTTGTGGCCGCACCCTCCCATAAATCTAGGTCAGGTTTTGTCATCAGAAGAAATCCGGCCAGGTTTTGCCTGTCAGATGAGTTACAGAAAAGAACTTTGTATTTTCCAAGCTTTTTGGATTTCTGGATCTTGGATGAGAGACTGTGGCTCTGTGGTGACTCCAATCATTGAGGGTTTATCAATCATTAATGAAGACTTTGGGCCTTCTTTGATAAAGCCTCTACAGCCCATAGACTAGTGTCCGATAGACAGAACTTCTTTCTTCTATAAAGGAGCTGAAAACACCTGGGGGGCCTCAGAAAATTAGGACTTCTGGGGCCTTGTTTCTTTCTTTTCTGCCCCCATGACTTCCAGGAGCACAGGGCATGGTAAGCACCGAACACCTGCTCAGGGAACCAGTGCTCACCGGCTGTCTTCCTTCCCAACAGGTAGGTTAGCAGTGGTTTCTCCTCTTCAGGTCATGGTAGCCTAGAAGCCGAAAGGAGTATCTGTTCCTCCTTTCTGCAGCCCCCCACTTGCTGTCCCACAAGCCTCCTCTCTCATCAGACTGAAAGTTTGCTCAGACTCTGCAATCCACTACCCTGACAATCAGCTGCATAAGACGTTGTTTGCAGGGCTCTTGCCTTTTTTCCTTTTGAATTTTTTAAAACCTATTTTGGAAAGACCAGATCAAATGTTGGCGCCTTCTTGATGGAGCAGCTATAAATACATTCTGAGGGACTTTGGGCCATGCAATTTCTAGCAGGCAGCAAACTTGCTGGCCTGCTCAGTATGACCTAAGAATATGTGTACCTGGTCCAGGAATTTATTTCTCCTCATTTCTGAGTCTTCCACTGACAGCCAGATATTTACTTCTCATATATCTCTATTCTTCCTGAATTTTAAATGAGTAAATTCCTTGTTCCTTTCAAAAAAGAAATCAGAGTTTTTTTCCTCTTAAGTTATATTTGTATGTTTTTGCCCCCCTAGAAAGTTTAGGGTCATAGCACCTTGTCCCTCGGTGGTATGTGCTCAAAAGCTTGGTTCAGACCCAGACTCTGACCTTTAGTTTCCTTTATTTTCTCTAATATAGTTTACTGGTGGTTCCCCCAAATTTCATTCTATTGGAAAATCTTATTAATAGCATCTTGACTGTAAGATAGAATAATAAGATGGAAAGAGTACTGAATTGGATTTGAATTCTAAGTCTGCCTATGGTTGGTTGTGTTGGTTGTGCCTCTGTTTTTCATCTGAGAATGTACCAGTTCTACTTAATTGCATTATTGGGAGGGTTAAATGACAAATATAGGTAAAATTTGTAATAGAGTGCCTAGCTCATGGTGGATACCTCAGCAGATATTAGCTGAATCTGAGTTGCACTTTTCTCTTAACGATTTCATTTATTGTCACACCATTGTACATGAATACATTTAAAAATATCTTCTGGGTGCAATGCTGAAAGACTACATCGAAGCAGGTGGGATCCTTATAGCTCAGTTGGTAAAGAATCTGCCTGCAATGCAGGGACCCTGGTTCGATTCCTGGGTCAGGAATATCCCCTGGAGCAGGGATAGGCTACCCACTGTAGTACTCTTGGGCTTTCTTTGTGGCTCAGCTGGTAAAGAATCTGCCTGCAATGCAGGATACCTGGGTTCAATCCTGGGGTTGGGAAGATCCCCTGGAAAAGGGAAAGGCTACCCACTCCAGTATTCTGGCCTGGAGAATTCCACTGACTGTGTAGTCCATGGGGTCACAAAGAATCAGACACGACTGAGCGACTTTCACTTTCACTTTTCATGCAGGATCCTAGTTCCCTGACCAGGGATCAAATCCCAGCATTGGCAGCATGGAGTTTCAACCACTGGACCTTCAGGGAACTCCCATGAAGACATTTTAGAGATGAGGAAGTGAGGCAAAGGAGACACTTAGCAAGTTGTTTCCTGAGGCCAAGAAATGAATTCAGTCACCTGACTTCTGGACTGGATGTAACTATCAGGCTGAGAAACTCAGGAATGAGAGAGTTGGATCATTTGGAAACCTGGGCTTTGGTTTCCAATTGGGAAGTAGGAATACTCACACCACATCCTCAGGGTTCTTAAAGGATATGGCAAGTAAATAATGAACATAATGCATTCGAGAATGGCACCTGTGATAAGTAGTGGGTTGTCTCTTTTATTTGAGATGACTTGATGTTTCTGGAGCATCCTTTAATGTACATCCTTTAATGCTATTGCATCTTGTAGGATGCAGGAGACTGTAGGTCAACTGTCTTGAGTCAACCCTCTGCCCCAAATAAGTATGAGTATGTTCATGGATCTTTTTATTGCAGCCACATCTACCAGTTCTTTGGAAACACCTGGAAAATTTACTCATTATCATGTCTCTATAAAGCCCATTAAAAACTATTGAAACTCAGCAATCTCAAATGAAACACTTTGTGAGCTGTGCTTGATTTGAACGACTTTAACTATTAGTAACTTTCCCACCTGTCTTCCTTTTTCCACTAGGCAAAATAGATTATATACTGTAATGTGATAACTTATTGTTCTAATTTGAAAAGCTGCTTCTCACTTGTTGAAATTGTTAGAAATGTATGGGTTGGTATTCTTTTCCTATTTTCCGAGTAGTATCAACTATTTTCATCTAGCCTACACGTATTGGAACACACTCCAAAGTATAATATCTTTCTTCTAGAGGGAGTGGAAAGTGTGTAATATAGTCCTTGAGAAAATAAATGAATATGCTTTGCTTAAAAGCCTACTTATACCTTAATTTTAAACCAAGGACTTCTATGAGTAAATAATATATGTTTAAAAGTTCATTTAAATGCTTCCACTAATCATCGCATAACTGAGATGAAATTTTCCGCCAGCTGTAAGAATGATGATGAATCAATAACTTAATATTTTGTGAGTGACTCAGTAGCATATGGAGAAGGCAATGGCACCCTACTCCAGTACTCTTGCCTGGAAAATCCCATGGATGGAGAAGCCTGGTAGGCTGCAGTCCATGGGGTCACTAAGAGTTGGACATGACTGAGAGACTTTCACTTTTCATTTTCACTTTCATTCATTGGAGAAGGAAATGGCAACCCACTCCAGTGTTCTTGCCTGGAGAATCCCAGGGACGGGGGAGCCTGGTGGGCTGCCATCTATGGGGTTGCACAGAGTCGGACACAACTGAAGCGACTTAGCAGCAGCAGCAGCAGTAGCATATATTTTTGGGGGTAGGTTTTGCTTTGAAATAATTTTTAACATGAGAGTCCCTTGGACCTCAAGGAGATCCAACCAGTCCATTCTGAAGGAGATCAGCCCTGGGATTTCTTTGGAAGGAATGATGCTAAAGCTGAAACTCCAGTACTTTGGCCACCTCATGCGAAGAATTGACTCATTGGAAAAGACTCTGATGCTGGGAGGGATTGGGGGCAGGAGGAGAAGGGGACGACAGGGGATCAGATGGCTGGATGGCATCACCGACTCGATGGACGTGAGTCTGAGTGAACTCTGGGAGTTGGTGATAGACAGGGAGGCCTGGCGTGCTGCTATTCATGGGGTCTCAAAGAGTCGGACGCAACTGAACTGAACTGAACTGAATTTTTAACAGAAAAAATTTCAGTTTCCAGAATAGCACACAGAACTTCTGAATATTCTCCCCCAGATTCACCGATTGTTAACATTCCACCATATTTTCCATCTCTCTCTCTACAAATACATATTTTTTCTCAACCCTTCGAAATTAAGTTGCAAAATATGTGATGCCTTGTGATATGCCTCTAGATGCCTCTAAATATGTCATTGTGTATTTCTTTAAAACAAGAAGATTCCTGACATAGCCACAGGACACCCATTCAAATCAGGAAATTAACATTGGTATTGTACAATCTTCGGTTCACAGGTCCCCACTCAAATTTCATTGATCATCCCAATGATGTCCTTATATGTCCAGAAGCATGCATTGTAGGAAGCTGGCATGTCTCTTTAGTCATCTTAAATTTGGAATCCATTGACTAGTCTTCTCTTACTCCCTGGTGGCTCAGTTGGTAAAGAATCTGCCTACAATACTGGAGACCTGGTTCCATCCCTGGGTTCAGAAGATCCCCTGGGGGAGGGCATGGCAACCCACTCCAGTATCCTTGCCTGGAGAATCCCCATGGACAGAGGAGCTTGGAGGGCTACAGTCTCTGTGGGGTTGCAAAGAGTTGGACACGACTGAGCGACTTTCACACTTCACTATCTTCTGTTATCTTGACATTTCTGATGTGTTCAAGCCAGTTACTTTGAAGAATGTCCCTCAGTTTGGGGTTGTCTGATGTTTTGTCAGTACATTGATTGAACGAGTTATCATTAGATTCAAGTATATCACAGGAATAGCACAGAAATGACTCTGTATTCTCAGTACATATTATCAGCAGGTACGTGATGTTGATTTTAACTATTACTGGTGATGTTGATTTTTTAAAACTTTTTATTTTGTATTGGGGTATAGCTGATTAACAATGCCTTGATAGTTTCAGATGAACAGAGAAGGGGACTTAGCCATACATACACATGCAGCATTCTCCCCCAAACTGCCCTCCCCTCCAGGCTGCCACATAACACTGAGCAGAGTTCCATGAGCTGTACAGTAGGTCCTTATTGGTTATCCATTTTAAATACACCAGTGTGTACATGTCGATTCCAAACTCCCAAACTATCCCTTTCCACCATTCTTCCCCGCGGCAATCATAAGCTCGATCTCTAGGTCTGTGAATCTGTTTGTTTTGCAAGTTCATTTGCATCATTTCTTTTTAGATTCCACCTGTAAGCGATGTCATACTACATTTCTCCTTCTCTGTGGTGATGTTGATTTTTATCATTTGGTTAAGATGGTGTCTTTTGGGTTTCTTCACAGTAAAGTGGTTTCTTTTTAAAATTTTTATTAGAGTATAGTTGATTTTACATGTTGTGTTAGTTTCCACAGTAAAGTTAATAAGTAATTTGTGGTGGGATATTAATAAATATTGATAAGTATTCATTACAATGTTAATAAGTATTTTGCAGGGATATAGTTTAAGACCATATAAATATCGAATCCCTCATTAAACCTTTATCCATTAATTGCGGCATCTACAAGTGCTTCTTACCTGACCCAATTATTATTAAGGTAGCTGAAAATTAATTTTTATTAATTATATATGCTACCGTTCCTTCTATACACATTGGTTGGCATCCTACTATTATTATAAGACAAAGCTTTCTCTTATTTATCTATGTCAGTATGGCTTCATGGATTCCTATTTTATTGAATGAGTTATCGTCCTCTACTGGTATTATTTATCATGATGCTTAACCTGGCCCAGATTTGGCCAGTGAGAGCCTTTTCAAGGTCCTGTGACCTTTGACAGTCCCCATCATTCTTGGAGAACTTCTTATCCCTCACAGAAGAAATTCAAGCATGTCTGATACTTTTGCTGCCTCAGCTTTGGACTCATCCATTTCTGTAAGAAGCCCTAGTTAATTTTTAGCTGAGAATGGTACTTAGAAATCTAGGTTTAGATATTGAATATGCTCATTGCTACCAGGGTGTCATCAATTCCATGTCTTCTCTGTGGGTAGAACTATCAGTTCAGTTCAGTTCAGTTCAGTCACTCAGTCGTGTCTGACTTTTTGCGACCCCATGAATTGCAGCACACCAGGCCTCCCTGTCCATCACCAACTCCCGGAGTTCACTGAGACTCACGTAGAGCTATATACACACACATACATTATCTATGGGCCTCCCAGGTCATGCTAGTGGTAAAGAACCCACCTTCTGATGTCAGAGATGTAAGAGACACAGGTTTGATCCCTGGATTGGGGAGATCCCCTGGAGGAGGACATGGCAACCCACTACAGTATTCTTAACTGAAGAATCCCATGGACAGAGGAGCCTTGCAAGCTACAATCCATTGGATCATGAAGCGTCAGACACAACTGAAGTGACTTAGCATGCACATAAATTATCTGTATCTGTGTATTCTGGCGGAGAAGGCGATGGCACCCCACTCCAGGACACTTGCCTAGAAAATCCCATGGACTGAGGAGCCTGGTAGGCTGCAGTCCATGGGGTCACTAAGAGTCGAACACGACTGAGCAACTTCACTTTCACTTTTCATTTGCATGCATTGGAGAAGGAAATGGCAACCCACTCCAGTGTTCTTGCCTGGAGAATCCCAGGGACGGGGGGAGCCTGGTGGGCTGCTGTCTATGGGGTCACACAGAGTCAGACACGACTGAAGCGACTTAGCAGCAGCAGCAGCAGCAGCATATATTCTGGAAATCTTGTGTTCATGTCAATGGCTTCAGTTATAATCCAAAATCACTTGAGTTATTCTAGTCTTCCCTTTTTCCAGGTTTCCCCTCTCTAACAGTGGGAAGTCTGGCTCCTGTTATCCTCAATGTATTTGATTAATTCTTTGAGATGTAACCCATCTCCTGTTCTTCCTGGCCATCTTTTCATCTCCAGCGCTTCTGATTCACATGGACCAGTGCAGGTCAAGAGCTAAGAGGTTCCCCGAGCCCTGGTGGTATGCTGGCTAAGAGTGCTTCCCCTGTATTGTTTTGAATGAATCTATGAGGGGCTATCATCTAGTGGCTGAGTGGGAGATCTCTACAGTCAGAACGTTAGGTGTATATAACACCTATGCCACTTGCTAGCTGTGTGATCCTGGGCAAACCAGTCAACCTCTTCTAGTCTCTAAGATTTCTCTCTTCAAAGAGAAGCCATAGCAGGAGACAGCAGTCTCTGTACTTCTTGCTGCCTTGGGGACAGATCTTGAGTCTCAAAATAAAGGCTTCTGTCTTCTCTGCTCTAGTAGCCACTGACTGATCAATGAGCAGCAGCCTTCAGCAGGCCGCAAAAGGTGCAGCGTGGGAGATGGCTTCAGAGGCGTGGGTGGCCATACTAGCCAGGTGTGGGGCGGCGGGGCGCAGGGTATCATAAAGGGGGCTTGCCTATGGCATCCGTCCACTTGGGATAACTATAACCCAGAGCAGAATGATGTAAAGTCAGGGCCTCAGTTTCTCTATCTGCAAAAAAAGAAGATAAACATGGGCTTTCCCATCTTAGAAACCTGTTGTGTGAGGATCAAATGAGCTAATGTTTCCTAGTGCAGGAAGTGGGAGACACTTAAAGAACATTTCCCACCTCCTACCCCTAAAAGCAAAATATATTCACTGTAGAAAATTTAGACAACCAATATAAGCAAAAGCAAGGTATTAGCTATCACAGGTAACCCCAATCAGGCAAAGACAACCATTTATATTTAATTAGAGGTCCTTCCAGTCTTATATCTGGACACATCAGCATAAGATACTAAGATTATGGAGTTCCTGCTCCCTTCTCTTCTCCCTGTACAGAGGAGGAACAGATTTCTCTTGGGGACCACTCCCCTATCCCCTGAGTCTCTTGCTGGCTGGACCCAGCAGCACAACATCCCCACAAAGCAGGCAGCAGGCGGGCAGGGCAGGGTCTGCATGTGCGGCCAGGGGACCTCACACCCGGCTCTTCTCCTGCGTGGGCGGGGGGTTGTGTGCATCTTCCTTTCCAGGTACAGGAGGCCAGGAAACAGGTTTCCTCCTTCTTTGATCAGAATGAATCGTCTGCTGCGGAAGCTGGCTGTGGCCCAGATTCAGGGGGAAACGGCAGTGCAAGGCTTTTCTATTCGAGGGCTGCCCCATGGTGCTTCTCTGGGCTGAGTGTTCGGGAAAGCGAACATGACTCTAGAATGGATTCAGAGGATGTGGGGGGCTGTGCTGAGGGATGTGCCCATGCTGATTCCTGGGCTTCCCATCCCTATTGTCTCTGATGTCAATGTCAGCTTGTCTGGCTCCTCTACTTGGACATACTGGGTCATTGTGTAAATATATTCCTGTGCTGTACTAAGCCGCTTCAGTCATGTCCAATTCTTCACTACTCCCATGGATTGTAGCCCACCAGGCTTCTCTGCCTATGAGATTCTCCAGGCAAGAATACTGGAGTGGGTTGTCACTGCCTCCTCCAGGGGATCTTCCCAACCCAGGAATCGAACCCACATCTCTTATGTCTCCTGCATCGGCAAACAGGTTCTTTACCATGAGTGCCACCCAGGAAGCCCAAATATTTTCTTAAGGATTACCTAACACTGTATTGGTGCCTGGGGAGAAAAGAGGGGAGAAGAATGTGTAAAAGCGAGAGCTGTATTTCCTCAGAATTTTCACCATGTAACCGATGAAGAGATTTCAGTTCAAGTTCAAGATGACTTTGCAGAACCTTCAAATGCTGCTCTAAGGACTCACTGATCCACCCAGCTCTTAGGTCCATCAAGTCACCAGTCCAGGCCCTGCTCTGACACTGACATCTTATGTTTTGGTTCATTTAATAAACATACTCATTCATCCTCACTATCTATTAGTGGTTTGGAATTTTACCCTTAGAGATTTGAGACTTTTGTGTCTGGAAGATTTTATTGACCAAAAAGCAAGTGTCTGATTAAATCAACAACCCTTGAGCTTTTCAGTGAATGGGCTGCTGTGTGTCAGTTGACTTGAGCTCTGTTTAGAGGCTAGATGGGGGAAAGTGGGGGGAGGAACACACCAAGGGAGGTGGTGATGGGGACCCTGGAGGAACTAAGGCCAAGAAGCTCGTGGTGTCATCATTTAGCCAGCATTTGGATGTAGCACATCACTTTATTTAAATCCATCACACCTCTGCCCTGTGTGTCTTTATTTCCCTTCTCCCTGAGCTTGCTGCTAAGTTGCTTCAGTCGTGTCTGACTCGGTGCAACCCCATAGATGGCAGCCTACCAGGCTCCCCCGTCCCAGGGATTCTCCAGGCAAGAACACTGGAGTGGGTTGCCATTTCCTTCTGCGTTTAGCAGTGTTATAATCCCTGCTTTTGCCCAGGGCTCTTCTGGCCAACCCTGATGAAATCTCTCTCTGTTGGGCTCTACCCCTGCATCTGAGCAGCTAAGTATGGGTGCAGAGAAGTTCCCGACCCAGAGGACTGTTTCACACCAGCTCCACGACTATCAGTCTTAGGGAGCTCTGGGCACAGCCGGCAGCCCCACCTCATGCCCCTTGTCAGTGAGCTCCCCTATTCTCGGAGAGGATCACTTCATGGCTTCTGTCCTTTCCTGAGATTCTAGCACCTCCTCACGGGTCCTCCCCCTCAGCTGTTGGCCTTAATTCCAGTTAATAAAACAGATGTGATCCCAGAGAGCAGCCTGCATTTTCCTCCACCAAATCTTACCTTGGGACTCAGACACTTTGTTTCCTTTCTAGTTAGACAAGACCAAACCAACATCAGTCCATGCTCATTCCTGTGTGTGTTTTTAAAATGCAGTTTGCATTTGCTAACTGAACACATATATTACTTTTATTAAAATATGTTAACAAGAGGGACTTCCCTGGTGGTCCAGTGGTTAAAAATCTGCCTTGTAATTCAGGGGGACATGGGTTCGATCCCTGGTTGGGGAACTGAGATCCCACATGCCACGGAGCAACTAAACCTGCAAGCCGTAACTATTGAGCTCATGAGCCACAACTAGAGTCTGTGCCCCAGAAATAAAGTCCTGCATGATGCAACAAAGATCTCACATGCCACAACTAAAACTCAATGCAGCTACACACACACAAAAATGTCAACCAGAGTAAACCAAGCAGGTCAATCGTGGTCTAATCTTGCTTGCTTGCTTTCCCTTAACATTTCTCTGAACTAAAAAAGAAACCAAACAAAAAAACCCTAATATCAGTCTCCCAAGGCAATAGAAATAAAAATGAAACTAAACAAATGAGACCTAATCAAACTTACAAGCTTTTGCACAGCAAAGGAAGTCATAAGCAAACCAAAAAGACAACCTATGGACTGGGAGAAAATTTGCAAATGATAAGAGTGATAAGGACTTAGTATCCAAAATATATGCACAGCTCATACAACTCAACAATAAAAAAACAAATAATCCAATCAGAAAATGGGCAAAAAAACCCTAAACAGACATTTCTCTAAAGAAGACAGTGTTGTTGTTTAGTGGCTGTGTCTGACTTTTGCAACTCCATGGACTGTAGCCCACCAGACTCCTCTGTGCAAGGGATTTCCTAGGCCAGAATACTGGAGTGGGTTGCTCTTTCCTTCTCTAGGGGATTTTCCTGACCCAGGGATCAAATCTGCATCTCCTGCATTGGCAAGCAGATTCTTTACCACAGAGCCACCAGGGAAGTCCTAAGAAGACACACACATGGTCAGAAGGCACACGGAGAGATACTCAACACCACTGATTATCAGAGAAATGCAAATCAAAGCTACAAGGAGTAGCTCATATCAATCAAAATGGCCATCAATAAGAAGTCTACAAATAACAAACGCTGGAGAGGGGGAGGAAAAAAGGGAACCCTCTCACCCTGTTGGTAGGAATGTAACTTGGTGCAGCCACTCTGAAAAACAATATGAAGTTTCCTCGGAAAACTAAAAATAGAATTATCATGTGACTCAGCGGTCCCACTCCTGATCACATATCCAGACAAAACTATAATTAAAAGATACATGCACCCTGGTATTGATAGCAGCACTACTGATGATAACCAAGACATGGAAACAACCTACATGTCCAGCAACAGGTAAATGGGTAAAGATGTGGTCTAGTGAAAGTGAAACGAAGTCGCTCAGTCGTGTCTGACTCTGCGATTCCCATGGAACACTACACAGCCATAAAAAAGAACCATTTGCAACAACATGGAGGGACCCAGAGATTATCACACAAAGTGAAGTAAGAGAGAAAGAGAAAGACAAATACCATAGGATATCACTTATATGAAAACATGTCAAGACTTTGTAGAAGTATGAAATATATGCTATAATAAGTGAAAAAATAGGATTACTAGATTGTATATTCTCTATGATTTGGAAGAAATTATTCAAATAAAACAACTAGAGATTATATTAGTTGTAGGGTGGTGAAATTAAAGATGGCTTTGAATATCTGTTTTCCTAGATTGTATAACATAAATATATAAAAAACAATTTTAAAGTTCACTAGAAATATCTAATATTTAAGAAAGTAGGCAGCTCTAAGAAGCAAGGGTGCTTTTATAAATTATATAGGAACATCACAGAAATAATTAAGTTGCTACTGTATTCAGGTAGGAAGTGTTTATGGCATTGTTCTGAGTGATCCTGTTAACATCTTAAGCAACACAACATCACAAAGGAATGGGAACAGTTTAAGGGAATTGGGTGATTTTTTCCTATGTCTGACATGTTTTGGTCCCACGTATTCCAGAATTTTCTCTATCCCTGCATGTAAAAATGTAAATATATATGTGTATGCACACATGTATTTAAAACTTTAAAGTACATATTTAAAATTAGGTTAGAATTTCAGAATCAGAGAATAAAATGAATATATACTGCTTCTTATTTACATTCTCTGCCATGGAGCTTATTGAGCTTTTTTGGTAACTTGAGTATAATTTCTAAGCATGGATGAGAATTAAGCTAGGAGGTGCTAGCCTTCCTTTGATTATATTTTTCTTTCCCCTCTTATTCATATTACTCTTAGGCACACAGGATTCTTTATAGTTTTGGTCACAAAGGGTAATGTCTGAAACTATCCATTAATGCGTAAGCAAAGAGAAATTACTCTAAAAAGCTGAACAAGATCTAAAAAGCTAAACCAGTGGAGTGCTCTATAAGTAACTCTCAGACATAAAGTATATTTAGATCCTGGATACTCAAGACAAGTTTAGAAAAGGGCACATTACTACCAAGTACCTAAAAGGGCTAGATTTTTTAGTTCATTCCTTTATGGGAATGACTTGAGAGCTTTCAAGTGGTGGCTGGAAATGGCCGGAGGAGAGGGGAGGATGTCTGTGTATTCCTGTGTGTAACTTTGTCCAAAGCCAGTTGTCCATTCTCCTATGTGAGCCAACTAATCTTTCTGCTGCTGTGACCATTGTCTCTGGAGTTGTCTTACTCTTGCTGCCCAAACCATTATACCTGATGGTTATGAAAATGGATACAATGATCGTCCGATGTGCAGGAGAGACAGTTTTACAGAAGAAATGGAGAGAGGAGACTCTGAAGTACAGCGGTGTGAGAGGAAATCTAATAGATGCTGGGTGCACCCATGGGTCTCATCTTAGCAAGCTTCAGCCTGTTTGAGAACCTGAAGGCCCCCCTCATATGCTTCTGCTTACAGAATTAATTCTGGTACAGTTAATTCAGGTGGAAGAAGAGAAAGTCAAGGATCAGTTTAGTTCAGTCACTCAGTAATGTCTGACTCTTTGGGGCCCCCATGAATCGCAGCATGCCAGGCCTCCCTGTCCATCACCAACTCCCGGAGTTCATTCAAACTCATGTCCATCGAGTTGGTGATGCCATCCAGCCATCTCATCCTTTGTCGTCCCCTTCTTCTCCTGCTTCCAATCCCTCCCGGCATCAGGGTCTTTTCCAATGAATCAGCTCTTCGCATCAGGTGGCCAAAGTATTGGAGTTTCAACCTCAACATCAGCCTTTCCAATGTACACCCAGGACTGATCTCCTTTAGGATGGACTGGTTGGATCTCCTTGCAGTCCAAGGGACTCTCAAGAGTCTTCTCCAACAAAAGCATCAATTCTTCAGCACTCAGTTTTCTTCACAGTCCAAATCTCACATCCATATATGACCACTAGAAAAACCATAGCCTTGACTAGATGGACCTTTGTTGGCAAAGTAATGTCTCTGCTTTTGAATATGCTATCTAGGTTGGTCATAACTTTCCTTCCAAGGAGTAAGCGTCTTTTAATTTCATGGCTGCAATCACCATCTGCAGTGATTTTGGAGCCCCCAAAAATAAAGTCTGACACTGTTTCCACTGTTTCCCCATCTATTTCCCATGAAGTGATGGGACCATATGCCATGATCTTCGTTTCCTGAATGCTGAGCTTTAAGCCAACTTTTTCACTCTCCACTTTCACTTTCATCAAGAGGCTTTTTAGTTCCTCTTCACTTTCTGCCATAAGGGTGGTGTCATCTGCATATCTGAAGTTATTGATATTTCTCCCGGCAATCTTGATTCCAGCTTGTGCTTCTTCCAGCCCAGTGTTTCTCATGATGTACTCTGCATAGATGTTAAATAAGCAGGGTGACAATATAAAGCCTTGACATACTCCTTTTCCTATTTGGAACCAGTCTGTTGTTCCACGTCCAGTTCTAGCTGTTGCTTCCTGACCTGCATACAGGTTTCTCAAGAGGCAGGTCAGGTGGTCTGGTATTCCCATCTCTTTCAGAATCTTCCACAGTTTATTGTGATCCACACAGTCAAAGGCTTTGGCATAGTCAATAAAGCAGAACTTTATTCTGGAACTCCTTTGCTTTTTTGATGATCCATCGGATGTTGGCAATTTGATCTCTGGTTCCTCTGCCTTTTCTAAAATCAGCTTGAACATCTGGAAGTTCATGGTTCACATATTGCTGAAGCTTGGCCTGGAGAATTTTGAGCATTACTTTACTAGCATGTGAGATGAGTGCAATTGTGCGGTAGTTTGAGCATTCTTTGGCATTGCCTTTCTTTGGGATTGGAATGAAAACTGACCTTTTCCAGTCCTGTGGCCACTGCTGAGTTTTCCAAATTTGCTGACATATTGAGTGCAGCATTTTCACAGCATCATCTTTCAGGATTTGAAGTAGCTCAACTGGAATTCCATCACCTCCACTAGCTTTGTTCGTAGTGATGCTTTCTAAGGCCCACTTGACTTCACATTCCAGGATATCTGGCTCTAGATGAGTGATCATACCATTGTGATTGTCTGGGTCATGAAATTCTTTATCTGGGTCATGAAACTCTTTTTTGTACAGTTCTCCTGTGTATTCTTGCCACCTCTTCTTAATATCTTCTGCTTCTGTTAGATCCATACCATTTCTGTCCTTTATTGAGCCCATCTTTGCATGAAATGTTCCCTTGGTATGTCTAATTTTCTTGAAGAGATCTCTAGTCTTTCCTATTCTATTGTTTCCTCTATTTCTTTGCATTGATCTCTGAGGAAGGCTTTCTTATCTCTTCTTGCTATTCTTTGGAACTCAGCATTCAGATGCTTATATCTTTCCTTTTCTCCTCTGCTTTTTGCTTCTCTTCTTTTCACAGCTATTTGTAAGGCCTCCCCAGACAGCCATTTTGCTTTTTTTCATTTCTTTTCCATGGGGATGGTCTTGATCCCTGTCTCCTGTACAATGTCACGAACCTCTGTCCATAGTTCATTAGGCACTCTGTCTGTCAGATCTAGTCCCTTAAATCTATTTCTCACTTCCACTGTATAATCATAAGGGATTTGATTTAGGTCATACCTGAATGGTCTAGTGGTTTTCCCTACTTTCTTCAATTTAAGTCTGAATTTGGCAATAAGTAGTTCATGATATGAACCACAGTCAGCTCCCGGTGTTGTTCTTGCTGACTGTATAGAGCTTCTCCATCTTTGACTGCAAAGAATATAATCAATCTGATTTCAGTGTTGACCATCTGGTGATGTCCACGTATAGAGTCTTCTCTTGTTTTGCTGGAAGAGGGTGTTTGCTATGACCAGTGTGTTCTCTTGGCAAGACTCTATTAGCCTTTGGCCTGCTTCATTCCATAGTCCAACGCCAAATTTGCCTGTTGCTCCAGGTGTTTCTTGACTTCCTACTTTTGCATTCCAGTCCCCTATAATGAAAAGGACATCTTTTTGGGGTGTTAGTTCTAAAAGGTCTTGTAGGTCTTCATAGAACCGTTCAACTTCAGCTTCTTCAGTATTACTGGTTGGGGCATAGGCTTGGATTACCATGGTACTGAATGGTTTTCCTTGGAAACAAACAGAGATCATTCTGTCGTTTTTGAGATTGCATCCAAGTACTGCATTTTGGACTCTTTTGTTGACCATGATGGCTACTCCATTTCTTCTGAGGGATTCCTGCCTGCAGTAGTAGATATAATGGTCATCTGAGTTAAATTCACCCATTTCAGTCCATTTTAGTTCGCTGATTCCTAGAATGTCGACGTTCACTCTTGCCATCTTTTGTTTGACCACTTCCAATTTGCCTTGATTCATGGACCTGATATTCCAGGTTCCTATGCAATATTGCTCTTTATAGCATCGGACCTTGCTTCTATCACCAGTCACATCCACAACTGGGTATTGTTTTTGCTTTGACTTCATCCCTTCATTCTTTGTGGAGTTATTTCTCCACTGATCTCCAGTAGCATATTGGGCACCTACCGACCCGGAGAGTTACTCTTTCAATATCCTATCATTTTGCCTTTTCATACTGTTCATGGGGTTCTCAAGGCAAGAATACTGAAGTGGTTTGCCATTCATTTCTCCAGTGGACCACTTTCTGTCAGACCTCTCCACCATGACCCACTCATCCTGGGTGGCCCCACACAGCATGGCTTAGTTTCATTGGGTCAGACAAGGCTGTGGTCCATGTGATCAGATTGGCTGGTTTTCTGTGATTATGGTTTCAGTGTGTCTGCCCTCTGATGCCCTCTCGCAACACTTACCTTCATACTTGGGTTTCTCTTACCTTGGAAGTGGGGTATCTTCACGGCTGCTCCAGCAAAGCGCAGTTGCTGCTCCTTACCTTGAATGAGGTGTATCTCCTTACCACCGCCCCTCCTGACCTTGGATGTTGAGTAGCTCCTCTCAGCCCTCCTGTGCGCGTGCAACCAAAGTCAAGGATATGGAGACTCAAAACAAAACAAAACAAAAGGGCTTCTGTTATTGTGTTCTGAGTTTAACTCTTTAAAAGATAGTATGAAAGTGGTCTTAGAAAAGCAGGCTAACCACATCTTGTTACTAAAGGCAGGGGAACTGGGAACCCCCAGGTGGAGGAGCTCCCAGACAAACTCATAGCTGTCCCTACCAAGGTGATCTCAGAGACCCTATGCTCAGAGTACTGTCTGTTGGTCTGTCTGAACCAATCCTTAAGCATCTGAAAATCCACATACATCCTAATTCCCCAATCTTCTCATGTATCACAACAACTGAGGGATGGTGTATTTACAGATCAGAGATTTAGACATGATCCGGCAATAGTGGACCTTAACTCACGGATCTGACAGAGAAACACTCCCAGAGGAGTGTTTATACAGAGATGTGACCTTAAAACCAGAAGGTGGCAATCTACTGAGAAATCTCAAAGACATATGGGGTCCGGCTCTAGATATATAGGTTGTCCCCTCCCTGCTCATGCTCAGTTTTGACTCTTTTGTGACCTCAGGGTCGTGTACCCTGCCAGGTTCCTCTGTCCATGGAATTTTCCAAGCAAGAATACTGGGGTGGGTTGTCATTTCCTCCTCCAGGGGATCTTCCAGACCCAGGGATTCAACCCACATCTCCTGTGTTTCCTGAATTGCAGGCAGATTCTTTACTTGCTGAGCCATTGGGAAGCCTCCCTGATTATTCCCTGTAGATAGTGGGTGCTGCTTGTGGTTGCCCCAGACCTCTCTCCAGCTATGCTGTCAGATATAAGATTCCTGGGACAGTAAAAGTTATATCTCATCAAATAAAGAGTGAGGATGATTGTGATATAATAACAGTTACTAACTGCATGTGAAATTGTTTTAAAATCTAAAATTTTCTAGTTAATTGTGAGTAAGCATAAAAAGGTGTTCTATCCTGATCTTAGGCTTCTCTGGTGGCTCAGATGGTAAAGAATTCACCTGTAATGCAGGAAACCTGGGTTTGATTCCTGGGTCAGGAAGATCCCCTGGTGAAGGGAATGGCAACCCACTCCAGTATTCTTGGCCTTCCCTGGTGGCTCAGATGGTAAAGAATCTGCCTGCAATGAGGGAGACCTGGGTTCAATCCCTGGGTTGGGAAGATCCTCTAGAGGAGGGTATGGCAACCTACTCAAATATCCTTGCCTGGAGAATCCCCATGGACAGAGGAGCCTGGTGGGCTGTAGTCCATGGGGTCACAAAGAGTCGGACATGACTGAGCAACTAAGCACTAAGCATATCCTGAACTTAGGTTTTTTTTTTTTCTCTACACCACTTATTGGACACATATTTTGGTCCCAGCACCATTCTTGGGGGCTTCCGTATAGCAGTAAAGAACCTGCCTGCCAATGCAGGAGACATAAGAGAATTGGGTTCAGTCCCTGGGTTGGGAAGATCCCCTGGAGGAGGGCACGGCAACCCATTCCACTATTCTTGCCTGGAGAATCCCATGGATAGAGGAGCCTGGTGGGCTATGGTCCAAAGAGTCACAAAGAGTCAGACACGACTGAAGTGACAGCACAGCATAGCACCCTGCTTGGGCTGAAGGTGCAAAGACAAATGAAGAAGGATTCCTGATTGTGAAAAATGTATCATCTTTGGGAGAAACAGACATGAAAACAAATAACTCTAACACAGGTACTAAAACCTACTTAGAGGTTAAGGACAGAGTGCTAAGGAAACATGGCATCAAATAGGTTTATATTACCTAGTGTTACAAACATGCATGCAAAGGTGATAACTTTCTTGCTATAAGACACAAGGTAAGACTATCCAACTGATCTTAGTTGTTGGTGTTGTAGATGTGTTTTCCAGTTCATTTCCTGCACAAGTAAATGCCATATACAAAGTGTAATTTTCTCTTTGAAGCAAAGGCTTCTCTAACCATCTATGTCAATATCAGTTCTCATTGCACAATACTGATGACAGACATGCAAAGCCTATATGATAATATGCTTTCAAAATACACTGTTGAAGTCTTGAAATTGTTTCTTTTTTCAAATGCTGCTGTCCCAAGACTGAAATAGAAAGACTATCAGGACAATTGTTTCACTAGATCAAAAGTTTTCTATGTGACAGAAATTAAAATTCACGATTTCCTTCTTGATTCATGTGAACACACTGTATGTTTCCCAGGGCTGTTGTCTCAAAGTACTATCAACTGGGTAAATAAATACAACAAATAAACTGGGTAAATGAAAACAAATAAATGTAACTGGGTAAGTAAATACAACAGAAACGTATTTCCTCACAGCCCTGGAAGCTGCAAGTCCCACATCAAGGTGTTGGCCGTGCTCCCTCTGAAAACTTTTGGGGAGAACTCTTCCTTGGTTCTCACACAGGGGCTGCTGCAGTGACACCTTGATATACATCTCCACTCTTTTTAAAATTCCATTCCCATATAGGTCATTACAGAGTATTGAGAAGAGTCCCCTGTGCTGTAAAGCAGGTTTTACTAGTTATTTATTTTATATATAGGAGTGTGTCTATGTCAATCCCAATCTAGAGATGTAGAAAACAAACTTGGTTACTAAAGGGTAAGGGGCGGGTGCCCAGAAACTTCCTGATTTGGTGAATAACAGTCTAGTTTTCTGTGGAGGGAGCAGTATCTTGGCTGCACGGACTAAAGAAAGGACATGGTATCTGAATGCTCTTTCAAGAATTTTCAAACAATCTCCCACTCCTCCAAACCCCCAAATGACCTGGTGCCTCCAACTTCTAAACCTTTGGATGGAGTGGGAAGATAGGGGTATGGAGAAGATTAGCTTGCTTATCATCTCACATCCTTTTCAGACACATGGGTTTCATTCAGCTAAGACAGTTCTCACTCTCCTCCAGTTTCCTTTTATATCTTTTGTCTTCTATTGCCTCTTCTTCTGTCCTCTTGTCCTTATGAATTTAAACCCCTTAAATTTTTGGTATAGACTGAATGTTCATGACCTCTCAAAATTCACATATTGAAGCCCTAAACCACAATGTGATGGGATCTGGGGGGTGGTGGGTTTGGGGAGTTATTTAGGTTCAAGATGGGGTCATGAGGGTGAGGCCCTCATGATGGGATTAGTGACCTTCTAAGAACAGGAAGAGTCACCAGGGCTCTCTCTGCCCTGGGAAGACACAGCTGTAAGCCAGGAAGGGGGTACTCATCTGGAATGGAATTGGCTGGGACTTGGATCTTAGACTTCCCAATCAGGAACTGTGAGAAATAAATGTCTGCTATTTAAGCCACCCAGTCTATGGTATTTTGTTATAGCAGCCAGAGCTAAGACATTGCTGCTGCTGCTGCTAAGCCGCTTCAGTCATGTCCAACTCTGTGCGACCCCACAGATGACAGCCCACCAGGCTCCCCCGTCCCTGGGATTCTCCAGGCAAGGACACTGGAGTGGGTTGCCATTTCCTTCTCCGATGCATGAAAGTGAAAAGTGAAAGGGAAGTCGCTCAGTCGTGTCTGACCCTCAGTGACCCCATGGACTGCAGCCTTCCAGGCTCCTCCTTCCATGGGATTTTCCAGGCAAGAGTACTGGAGTGGGGTGCCATTGCCTTCTTCGAGCTAAAACATTATTTACTGTTATTTTAGTTAGATTCTTTCACTGGGGCTTCCCACAGAGCTTAGTTGGTAAAGAATCCGCCTGCAATGCAGGAGACCCCGGTTCAATTCCTGGGTAGGGAAGATCCCCTGGAGAAGGGGAAGGCTACCCACTCCAGTATTCTGGCCTGGAGAATTCCATGGACTGTAGAGTCCATGGGGTTGCAAAGAGTTGGACACGACTAAGCGACTTAGTTCACTGTTATTTTACTACTCTTTAGTCACTTAGGACTTGCACAAAAGCTTTGAACCATATCAAGACACATACTTTTTATTTAAAACTCAGTTTCTTTCTTTTTAACCAATGAGATCATATATGATGCTTTAGAATCCTTTTTTTATTATTTTCTTACTACAGTATAAAGATTTCTAATTTGTGGCCATCTGGCAGGGGACCGGCCCTCCTCATTCCTTCATCACCACCAGTAGAGCAGGAAAACAAGCATGGTTACCACAGCTGCCCCTGGGAGGATGGAGACTGCAAGGGTCTGCAAGTCCTAAGGAAGGTGACATGAATACAGGATGAACCACTGCCCAGGTGCAGCTGTTGGGAAAGGGCATGAGGTATGTGGTTTAGGGCAGATGCCTTTTCACTCTGAAACTACTAGAGCAAAACTTTGTACACATCCAGAGACTATCTATGGATAAGACATCATAGTAGGGTTTCCCTGGTGGCTCAGCGGTAAAGAATCCACCTGCCAATGCAGGAGACATGGGTTCCATCCCTGATCTGAGAAAATCCCACATGCCTCGGAGCAACTAAGTCTGTGTGCCATAACTATCGAGCCTGTGCTCTAGAGCCTGGGAACCGCAGCTACTGAGCCCACGTGCCGTAACTACTAATGTCCTTGCTCCCTAGAGCCCATGCTCCCCAACAAAAGAAGCCACTGCAATGAGAAGCCCACACACTGCAACTGGAGAGTAGCTGCCCCACTTGCCACAACTAGAAAAAGCCTGCCCACAGCAATGAAGACCCAGCACAAAAATAAATAAATAAAATTACTTTTTAAAAAAGACATCATCGTAACTGTGTGATTAGATAGACTAGCCACTGTCCTAAAGATATATTCTATCTGTGAACTCATCAGCGCTGCTCCCAACACCCCCTGCTTGTTTTATCGTCACCCCTGGGGGCTGAATACACCCCTTGGTGGCAGGCTGTGGACCAAGAAGAATGGTGGAAGGATCTGGGAAATGGGTACATCTGGGGAATACAGACTCTACTCCGAGATCAAGGGCCCCACTGAAAGAGACTAATTAGGAACCTGACAGATCAGTATTTCCCAGAAGTATTTGTGGAAGCTGTAATGATGGAAATATAATCCTGAAGCTTGGAGATTAGCTGAGTGTCAGAGAGGGTCGACTTTTTTCAGCCTACCTGATCATTCCTTTTAATTTCAGCTGTGCTTTTGGGTGGAAAGCAAAGAAGCTTTTGCTTTTACTCCCCCCCCAAAAGATTTATGTTGTAATCAGCTGGGATTTCTGTGTGAGGATTAAAAATAGGGGTAAAGAGAATTCCAGAAATGCGAGGGAAGGACAGTCTTCATCTGAGGCATATACAGTCCAATCTCATTTTGCAAAAAAAATAATAAGGGCATTTTCAATAGTCTCAGAAGTGTTTGAGAAACTTTTACCAAAAAAAAAAGGAAGCATATTTTTATTTATCTTTTGTTTTACTTTGTTTTCTTTTTAAACTTATTTTTAATTCACTTTGATTTTAAATAAATATGAGGAGGGGGAGAGGATGTGGGATCACACAATGGCACTGTTATCCGCCCGGACTAGGAGCACAGCTGTGTTTCTGGGTCTGACAGCTGAGGGACCTGCTTCCTGTCTTTCCCCTGCTATTCGTCTCTCCTATAGGTGACCTTCCTTCCTCCATGTTTAGGAAGAAGCTGGTCCTTCCTGCTGCTTTCAGGGACTGGTGAGGGTCCCCTGAATTCTGAGGTGATTGTTTGTCTCACTAGGAGGTGTGCTAAGGCCTGGAGGCAAAGGCGCATCTGTTAGGACAGGGGATGTTCCCAGAGTCAATCACACTCGGGCAGGAAACATCCAGCAAGGCGACTCTCGGGAGGAAGGGGTGCCCCTTCCTCTCTTGGGGCCTTGTCTCTTGAGCGGAGTCTCTAAGGAGTCTAGACAGGGTAAGACTAGGATACTAGACAGAAAGGAGGAAGGGGGAAGCCCCTGGGACACTGAAGTGCTCTCAGGGGGCTCTGGGACACAGACAGTGATGTTACCTAGCAGCTGGTGAAAAAAAAAAAAGAACAGGGTTTTGAGAGCTGTGATTCCCTCTTGTAATCAGTAGAGTCTGCTTCCACACCGCTATTTAGTCAGGACTCGTCAGAGAAAAAGAACCAATGGACACATACATATTTAAATAAATAGGTAGGAAGATGTAAGAGGAGATTTATTATAGAAATTGACTCACATGGTTATGGAGGCCAGGTGGTATCATGACCTGCTGTCTGTGAGCTGGAGAATCAGGCAAGCTGCTGTGAGTCAGTCCAAGTCCAGAGGCCTGAGAATCAGACAGCTGATGGTGCAAACCTGTATCTGAATCCCAAAGTCAGAGAACCAGGAGTGCCGATGCCCGAAGGCAGGTGAAGATGGATGTCTCATCTTGAGAGAGAGAGAATGAAATCACTCTTTCTCCACTTTCTGTGCTCTTGGCTTCTCAGTGACCTGGCAGGCACTCACCCACACCGGAGAGGGGCATCTACTCCGTCAAATGCTCCTCTCTCCTGCAGACACCCTCAAGGACACACCTGGAAATCACGTCTTAGCAGCAATCTGGGCATCCCAACTCAATCAAGTTTTCATCTAAAATCAGCCATCACAACCATAGGCTAGTATTAGCTGAGCTGTGGAGAAGGGACAGGTGTGGTTTTCTTGGGCTGGATTTGTGAAGGCGAGGGCAGGGCCTCTGCCTCTCTACCAGCCCCAGGTTGTGTGGTAGGGCAGTGATGAGTGGGATCTCCAAGGAGAAAGTGAATGTCTGCCAACTTGGGCTGTGGGTCAGTCATCCTTCCCTGCACATCCCATTTCATTTCCGGGAGCCAGTGGGCTTCCCTTACCACTTGACACACTGTCTCACATGCCCCACTGGCCTGGGAGCCCCCGGAAAGCAAGGATCCTGTCTTGTTCGGCTCATGCTCACGACAACACCACACTCAGAATCGGACACACAGCGGCTTCTCAATATATTAACATCATTTAAATAAATATGCTCCTGCCCCCGTTAGTGTTTCATCTTGGAGTTCTGTACGATAAATGATTCACATCCTTAAGGCCTCTGATGATGGCACAGAATGACCTCATTCACTCTTAGGTGACTGACATCAGCCCTGTCAGTCTTCTCTTTGGAGACGTCATTTCAGCTAAGTCTTCAACTTTTATCTGAGACTCTGCCTAGAAATAATTACGTTGGTGCCATGTTTACCTTGGAATGCTTCTAAGCTAGTTTTTTTTTTTTTTTAATTGAAAAATATTTACATAAAGTTAAAAAAATTCAAACAACAGGGTAAACCATGAAAAGTGTCTCCTTACCAGACCAGACATTTACTGAGACGCCCTCTCTCCAGAGACAGATACTAACTTTTTAGGGCATACTTCTGCGAATTTTCTACATAAATGTAAACACACATGGGTATATATCTATATATATATCCCTATATAGATATATATATACATGTGTTTAATACAATTGGGAACGTATTATATATAACTTGTTTCCAATTTGCTTTGTCATTCAAAATGTATCTTGAAGATTTCCTATATTGTAGCATAGAAATTGACTCTATTCCTTTTTTTTAAAAAAATGTATCAAAATAAAACTTGCACATGATTTTAGCATGAACCATACATAAAGGGTTCATAACAGAAGAGAACTGTCTGTCTCATCTCCTCAGAAGAGAACTGTCTCATCTCCTCACCTCTTGCCTTGCTCCAAGACAACTTTTTATCTTTTAGTTTTTCTGATAAACAGCACTGTATTATAAGTGAAAGGTTTATATTCCTTAATTTATTGACTTAAAATATCATCTATTGACAGTCTGCTCTGATGGATGATGAACCATCCCACTAACTAACATGCTTATGTCTCTACTTATCAGTGCTAGACATTATCCATTACTTTTCTAATAAGATAGGTGAGCATTTAGCACTTACTCCATACCATCTCTTCCCAGTATTGCTCCATCTCTATTTGCAATCCACCCTTTGGTGACCTCGGCAGCCTCCAACACCACATCTAACTCTATTTCTCTTTGCATCCACCATAGAAAGCATTTCCTGACTTTGAAATATAAGAACATGAGCAAACCTAACCCTTCTCTCTACTTATATCATCTTCTCTGCAACTTTCCCCTTTTGTAGAGTCACTCAGCTCCTCCTTTATCTTGCCATTGCCAAAGTGGATTATGTCCTCATTCTCTTCTATAACCATAATGAAGTCTTCTCCTGTGATTTGCTGGTACATGCAGACTATATAGTCCATGGAGTTCCCCAGGTCAGAATACCGGAGTGTGTAGCCGTTTCCTTCTCCAGAGGTTCTTCCCAACCCAGGGATCGAACCCAGGTCTCCTGCATTGCAAGTGAATTCTTTACCAGCTAAGCCACCAGGGAAGCCCTGCAGGTCATATATTGATTTGAACTCTTTCAGTAGGGAGTGACAGAAAGCTCAAATGAAAAAGGAAAAGGAAAGGAAATTTGCTCACATAACAGCAAAGCATTGGAGGGAAAATGCAGCCTGATGCAAAGTTTCATTTAAAGGTGTTGTCAGGACTTAGCTTCTTTCTCTCCAGTCAAGGAGGCAAGATGTTGGCACCTGCTCCAGATTTTCACTTTCTCAAGCTCAAATCCAATAAGTTCAGTGGAAAGAGAGGAAATTTCTTCCCAGTCAAACTTCAGGATTCTTTAAGATTGGAACACTGTGTTCTCAGGCTCATCTCTGAACCCACTGCTGGAACTGAGGGCCCTGGGTATGCTGATTATCTAATCACCACCTCTGGAACCAGGTCTGGAGCTCCACCCAAGGCACAGAAGGGGTTCCTCCAAAGGAAATCAAAAGAAAGAGGGAAAGCATGCTGGGTATCAAAAGTAACAAATACACAAACCCTGGACCACAAACTCTTCAGAGTTCTGTTTACATAAACTTGTGAACTGAGTGAAGGAAACAGAGAGTGGTAGTTTCTGCGATCTAACAGGGGTGCAATAAAATTTTAAAAATGTCATCAGCTATTCAAAACACCTCTGGAGGCCTAATTTTGCTTGAGAGCCACCAGTTTGCCACTACTGGCCTGTATAATAATTCTGAGAGTTCAAGAAGTGTGAATCGTGTTTATATTATTATAGCTATGTAAGCAGGTTTTAGAGCAGAGTGAATGAACGTTTTCAGATTCTCTAGGCTTCCTGTCATGACTCCTGCAGACTCAGAGAATGTTCTTGGCTTCAAGCTGCGAAGATTCTCCCCTTTTATCCTCCTGCATCACCCAGAATCTAGCTGCAGTGTCGTTTGCTGCAAACTTGCCCCTGACTTTGAATGGCAGATGTGGTTGCCAACTCTCCTGACGTTCCCTTGTCCTTGCCTGTTTGGATCTTTTTCTCGGTTGCTGTCATTGATGTTGCAGTTCTTCTCACAAGTCTGGTGATGTCTTATGATTTGTCTTTTTACCTAAGAGAGGAGTTTGAAGTTGACAGGGAGCTCTGTGAATGTTGGTGTGATTTATCAACTGACCTGTGCCCTTTTAGTGAACTGGCAGGGAGCTTTCTGCTATGATGTGGCATCTAAATAAAGAACAAGAGGGGCTTTAATTCTTGGATATTGACACCCACACAGTTATCCTAACTAGTTCATTAAACAATTCAATCAATAGTTTAGATAAGAACTGATTACACAGTTCACTGAATAATTTAGATGTTTAAATAAGACCCTGACTCCTACCATAATTTTTATTGTATTTATTCATTTGTTTATTTATTTGAGCATTCATTCATTCTTTATTTATTTAACAGTCTTCCCACGGGTAGAGGAGGGATAGGAACTTTTGACTTCCATATCCAGACCCACATTTTCAGACCTACTGTTCAGTTCCATGGGCTTCCCTGATAGCTCAGTTGGTAAAGAATCTACCTGCAATGCAGGAGACCTTGGTTTGATTCCTGGGTCAGGAAGATCTGCTGGAGAAGGGAACAGCTACCCACTCCAGTTTTCTGGCCTGGAGAATTCCACAGACTGAATAGTCCCTGGGGTCTCAAAGAGTCGGACATGACTGAGCAACTTTCACTCACTTCAGTTCTATCCAAGCCAAGAGCTTCCATGAGGTACCACTCAGTATGCTGGCTTTCTGCTTTATTTTAAAAATTAATTAGTACTGTTAGGGGAAGCACACTGATTGAAACCGCCCACCCTGGCCAGGCACCATAGTAACCATTTGCATGAGTTGTTTTATGACAGGAGATCCTGATAAGGAATACAGAACTAATAAGCCACCACCAACCAGAAGAGTTCGGGAAAGGTCTAAAGGAGACACCGCCTGTCCGTCCACTTCCCAGAATCCCTCTCGCTAACATCCATCTTGGCTGAGCAATGCGTGCACCACCAGGAAAGACTCTGAATTAGAATGATTGGCCAAAGACCACCCAGAAACTAATCCCATCACCATAAAACCCGAGACTGTGAGCCATGCAGCAGAGCAGTTCTCCTGGGTTCCCTTACCCTCCTGCTCTCCACCCGGGTGCCCTTTCCCAATAAAATCTCTTGCTTTGTCAGCACATGTGTCTCCTCGGACAATTCATTTCCGAGTGTTAGACAAAAGCCCAGTTTCCGGCCCTGGAAGGCATCCGCCTTCCTGCAACAGTTCTGTTTCATCTTCTTTTTGTTATACAGAAACTTGTTGAGTTTTCTTGTATATTAGTGGCCTCCTTTCTATTCTCTTTAGTGTTGTGAACGTCAGCTTTTAAAAAGATTCCATTACCATTATCCTAATGCTTTCTTAGAAAGGCAATGATATAAATACAGGTGCTCCATCAGTACAACTTGTTAAACCGGAAGGCTCTGCATTCTTCTCTTTAAAAGCTGCATTGTATTCAATTGTATGGCTCTTTTCTTATAAGTTAACTTGTCTTCTACTGATAAACAATTACCTTTGTGATTACAAACACTGCTGCCATAAACATTCTTGGAGACACTTCTATGCACATGTGTATTTGTACTAATAGAATAAATTCCTAGAGGTAGAGTGTTGGATTGAAGATTATTAGGAAGTTCCTCTTTGGAGTGTGTGTGTGTGTGTGTTTGGAAAGTGATACTGTACAGTAATTAAAAGCATGAACTCTGGGGCCAAGCTGCCTAGGTTCATAATCCTGCTTCTCTTCCTTGGCAATGCTGTGACCTTGGGCAAGTTACTTAAGTTTCTGTGTCTCGTTTTTCTAATGGGTAAAAATGAGAATTAATAATATCACCTTTCTCTTAGGGTCGTGAGGATTAAATGAGTTAATCTGCTGAAGTTCATGTCTATAAAAAACACTCAATAATCATTATCTGTTTATGTTGTTATTCTAGGTTGGACTTCACAACAACACTAATAAAAATAAGCCACTATTCTCAGGGGCTGGAGCTGCCCCCTGGCTTGTGCTCCTGAGCATGCTCCTTGTTGGGTGTTGGGGTGGTATCACACCCAACAAGGGTGTGTTGTCCCCACAGCAGGGCTGCAAGTTCGGGGCAGAGAAGAATAAGACAGGAGACCTCAGAGAGGGGCCTGAAGCTTTCTTACCCACTCGTCTACAGAATATAGCCACAGGAATGCTGCTGTTCTAGAAGGTGCTCAGCACATAGTTGAATGAATAAATGAATGGGTGAACAAAACCAGGTTTAAGAATGAATTTTTTTCTTCTCTTGAATTCCTTCCTGTCACCTCGGGCCCTCAATAAAGTCTTGTTATCCACCAGCCTCCCTTTGTTGTGAGCCATTTGGGGGAAGGGTCCTGAGGAGGGGGAGCACAGGAGGGAGGGTCACCGGGTCACCCCGCCTGAGGGCATGGTAGCAAACACTGCAGAAGAGACAGAAGATGCAGGTCCCGAGGCGGCTCAGGAATACCTGATGGGGGAGCCTGCTAAAAGCCTGGACTTCCTGCTCCCATGAAAAGGGATTTGTATTGCTTGTACTTGGGCATTAAAAGGTGAATGATCTCTTCAGACTGGGAAGTCTGATATACCTGGGTTAGTACAGAGACTGTTTCACAGTAACCTTTAAGTAAATGGTAGCTTTTTAGATTTTATTTACAAAATTTGACCAAGACTAAAATTAAAGTCCACATTTGATGTTGCATGTACTCCCCCTCCCACCATATCTGACCTCTGTGTTATGAATATGGCTGCCTGCTTGGGACAATATTCCCAACGCCTGCTCAGTTGTGTCCAACTCTATTGCAACATCATGGACTGCAGCCCACCAGGCTCCTCTGTCCATGGGACTTTTCCAGGCAAGAATAATGGAGTGGGTTGCTGTTTCCTCCTCAAGGGGATCTTCCCAACCCAGGGATCAAACCCATGCCTTCTGTGTCTCCTATATTGACAGGCGGATTCTTTACCACTGGGCCACCTGGGAAGCCTGTTATTTCAGTGAGAGGCTTGTCAGGTCCCGTGGGGCTCAGAGACCAGATAGAATAGCAGGGGTCTTGAGCTTTCAACTGGCCTTTCTCAACAGCCTAATCTTCTGTTAGAATCTTGAATTTCAATGAATCAGTTTCTGTCTCCACAAAATGGGAATTCATGATATAAGATCTACCACCTGTTTGAGCTTAAAAGCACATCTTGACATTATATTAAAAGAGAGAGCAAAATAATAAATTAGAATTGCCAATATACCCTGAAATCTTGACCTGAAAGTCACTATTAATGGGAAAACCATTACAGTATTATATTTCTCTAACATTCTTAGCAGATGCTTGGCTAAGGAAAAAAAAAATCTCAATTTTTTTGAGCATTGTCTTGGAATGTGGTTATAATTTATTATTTTTTACCACTCACATATTAATGTGCTGAAAAATAGAAGATCTATGCTCAAAAGGGCATTATTTTCCAAAATTAAGTAATATACATAGTAGATGGACAGAACACACATTCACACATTCATAATATTTGTCTTAACTGCTCACACTATCACAAATATTATTATTATTTTTTGGTGTTGTTGAAAATTAATCAGGGACTTAGCATGGATTGTAAAAAAAGCAAATTGTGTGTGTGTGTGTGCTTATTCACGTCATAGTCTTTGTGACCCCATGGACTGTAGCCTGCCAGGCTCCTCTGGCCATGGATTTCCCAGGCCAGAATACTGGAGCAGGTTGCCATTTCCTACTCCAGGAATAAAACAAATTAGCAAAGTCTTATTTAGAATTAGAAGAGAGACAATATGGATCCTGAATACTGGAAGCCTGTTTGGGAGAAGATTCAGAAAAGATCGAGAAAAGTCCTGGAGACATCAGACACAACATGGACCTCTCCAGACAAAAGGTTCAAGTCTACCTCCTACTTTAATAATGAAGCAGCTACGAGGGTCGAGGACCCTCTTGGGGGGTCTTCATTCATGATGGGTAACTGGGTGGTTTTGTTTTGTTGGGGGGAATAAATATTTGAAGGGGGTAACTGAAGAAGGTTATGTGGCTGTTGTGATGTTATTGATACGTGGGCTGACGCTATTATGGCGGATGCTATCAGCTACATTATCTTTATGCCTCCAAGGTAATCTGAAGCAGCTGTCCATTGACTTGGCACTACCTTACACTGAAGCGTCTGCCCTGCCCAGAGACTGTAACTCAAGCCAACCACATGCCTCACAGACAGCTTTCTTTAGCCACTGACAGCATCAGGGAAGGAAGAGCGTGAAATCACCAGGGATGGACGTGTCCGAAGCAGGGGTTGGCTGCTGAGTGATTCTCAGGGCGGGCGGCCTGGCCATTTCCCAATCTTCTATTAGAGGGCAACTGCTAAAAGTCCTCTTCAGGCAAGGAAACGGTTGCTATAAGGAAACAAGGTGATCAGAATCCCTGCACAATTTCCTTTCCCCCTGTGAACTCTGCAATGTTCTGCTGCAGATCATGTCCACATGGAAGGCAAGGCTGGCTGAAAGACTGAAGTCTCCGTCTACAAGGATGCATCCATTCCCATGCTCAGCTCTGCTTGCTTGTTTTGGGAACACCAGGGAGACTGCTCCCTTAGATCAGGCCAGCGCAGCTGATACCTGTTCCACCATCCATGTTCAGCCCAAGGCCAAAGCAGGCCGACACCCAAGTCACCCGCGAGGTGAAGAAGGCACCTCAGAGAAAAGGCAAGATTCAGGTGCCCATTCAGAGACAAATGGCAACACAAACCGGAATTCAAGCAACCACTCTGCCGTCCAGACTGCTCACACCGCTGAGGATCTGCCTGGGTCTCCGGATGGAGGATCAGTTTATGAAGCAGTTACTTTTCAGCCTTCTATTCCCAGACCATCAATTATTGAAATGCCAGTGGTGAGTGTCCCCAATGCTATTGTAGAAGAAATGAAGTTGGGAGAGAATTTCATGTTTGGTGGCCAAACAAATGAAAATGAACCTGTTTAGCATTATTAGTGAGTAAAACATCAGGGGAACTCTTACTAGTGAGAGGCAGTGATCATTCTCTGAGACTTACAGGCGAGAGAAGGGAGTTATTTGGGGGGAAAACGAAATGCTGCTGCTGCTTTTTACGGCAGCCTCTTGAGTTATTTACGTATCTACTTTCCTGTTTCTGGCATTACTGAATTTTAACTGTTAAATCTTCTTATTGGATTGAGCTACAAAATCATTTCAGAATTCTTGGTAATCTCATTTGGAGAGGCCGTGTAGAGGTAGGCTTTCTTGAATGATGTTTTCTGAAGATACTCCTTGAGCATTTTGGGGTTGTATTCCTGGCCATTTTGCTTAGGACCAGATTGAAAAAAATGAGAGGATCCACTATTAAGATATTCTGATTTTTTTCAAGATTATTTTGTCTATCTAGTCTAACATAATCACTTTTCATCTGACTTGCTGGTTTGAACCTAAGAAGTCTCATTAAGCAGTGAAAACTGCCATAGAGTGAAGACAGGGTCAAAACATGATTTTAAAAATAGTTTCATTTGACATTCTACAGGCTTATATTAAATGACTGAAGCTCAGCTCTACTGTCCACATCTTTCTATTCTGATATCGAACCAAGGATTTCATCAAGCCCTCTGTTAGAGGAAGAACTGTAATTTTTTTTCTAAATCAATATCCAAAGCAAACAGAACATCAGTATTTTTTGTTCAATTTTTTCAGTTTATACCCAGATCCAGAGTAAGATATTTTTTATAGTAATACCATAGTCAGCATAGTGGATGTCATGGCTAAGATTATATTTGTTGCATTAGTTAAAGGAACTAATGATGTACTATTTTAATGAGCTGGAAGAATTTCTTTTGGGTAGAGATTCCAGCAATTCAGCACCCACCTTATGTTGCTAAACATAGCAGCAAGTACAGGGGTTGATTTGATTTCATCTTTCTGTTGTAGGGGCATATGTGACACAGGGGTTCTGGATAAATAAGTGTATTCAAATATAACCAATTAAACACAGCAGGGTAACATCCGTATCTATTGTCTACTGGTATGAGCAAAGCCAAGGACAGACCAAAGAGGTGAGGCAGGGCTTTTGATGGAACCAGCCGTCACACACACTGCAAGGCTGAATGTAAGTGCCCCAAAGAGAGACACACGAAAGATGGTTCAAGGAGGTTGGAGTGTCTGGAAAGGCACATTGCAGGGGAAGTGAAATTTGGGATGGGTCTAGAAGGAGGGTTAGGATTTTTAAGGGCAGAGATGAAGGGAAGGACCTTGCCAGAAAAGGAAATTGTGTGAACAGAAGCTTGAATGTGGGGGGATGCAGCACAGGAATAGGCAGGTGCATCAGGTTGGCCAAGTTGGAGAGACATCTGGAAAGGAAAATGAGGCCCCAAGTGGTTTGAGTGCTATCATGAGAAGG
Organism: Bos indicus x Bos taurus; assembly: GCF_003369695.1. Classification (NCBI taxonomy): domain Eukaryota; kingdom Metazoa; phylum Chordata; class Mammalia; order Artiodactyla; family Bovidae; genus Bos; species Bos indicus x Bos taurus. Next base: position 53,937,067 of record NC_040088.1, read on the forward strand.
CAGTAGGGAAGCTTTGAGAATTTTGAGCAGGGGAATGTCATGCCTGGGATTTCATTCTGGGAAGATAAATAGATGGACCCATGTAGGAGGAATTAAAGTTGGGAAGACTGGAGCTGAGAGGCCATTGGAATTATCTGGGCCTGAGGATGGTCACAGAAGTTACAACAGGAAGGTGGGGTGGGAGGGCCGGAGAAGAAAGGATGTCACAGTGGACTCTGAGTTCCAAACTGAGTAGGGAGGAAGGCAAGATCAAACTGGGAGTGATGAAATGGAATACTGCAAAATTCAGTTGTCAGGATGTACGAGAAGAAGGGGATTCCATGGGCATGGGGAATGGCTTCTCTTTGGTTTAGATTTGGGGAGCTAACATTTACAGAGTACTTGCTGCATGCCAGCCATTCTTCTAAGTGCTTTACACAGAATATTCCATCGTTACCTGGTTACAATGAGGGGATTATTCTTATGATTCCCATTTTACAGAGGAGAACATTGATGCTCAGAGAGGGTAAGATGCTTGCCCTAGTTCACAGAGGGAGGAAGTGACCCAGGATTAAAGCCCAGTTCTGTTTGATTCCAAAGTCTATCCTCTGAATTATAACATGCTTCCACTGCTTATTATTATTATTATTTGTGTGGTGTTTGAGGATTTACAAGTAAGTATTCTTATGTGATCTCACTTGATTTGCAGTTAATTAAAATTTTATGTGTGCATGTATGTGTACATAATTATATATAAATGTGTCTGTGTATATAATAATAGTTATTTTTATTAATTTGCTTAACATTGTTTTCTCTTAGTTTCATAGTGTACAACACTATGGAAAGAGATGCTTCCTACTTTGCGTCCAGCTGATGACAAGGCTTTGTGAACAACAGTGTGGGATTGCTTTGAGATCTTACGATTAGAAGTGCCACAGGATTGCCCAGATTTTTCATTACCTAGTAATTTTGTTGTGACATGTTTCTCCTCAGCAGATGATGAATGAGCTTCTTTTATTACAGCCTTGCCTGGAGGCAAAAATATTTCCTTTTTGGATGCACTGATCCCCATCACTTAAGCTGTCTTGGTAGAGGCAACAAATAATACTCTTTAAAAAAAAAAAAAAAAGAGCTCAGCTTTAGAACATAATCATAGCTGAGAAATGAGTCCCTTTATTTGTCTTTAGTTTCCTGGGGTTTAGACAGGAGGGTGAGTCATTTAAATTTGAAACAACATCTGGTCTGAGCAGGACAGCTCAAGATAGGGAGGCCAAGTGAACTAATTAAAAAGGAAAGGTTTTCGTTTGTGTAAATAGATGTGTGCACATCTGTATTTATTAAGTGGTACCAGTTAGTCCTCAACCTTTCGTGGTAGTCTCTTCCCTCATCCAGGATGGTGACAACAATCCCAAACTTGGAATGTGCCTTATAATTGCTGCTATCTTCTGATTATAATTTTTTTCTTTCGTAGTGGTCTTGAAGTAGAAAAGTCTTGTAAATGGGTTGGATTGTAGAGTCAATGGAAGAGTAGGATGTTGACTTTTTCCGCCAAGAAGTACTGCATTTTTACTCTGTGCCAGGACAGCCCTAGTGGTAGAAACCAAGAGAGGTTAAGATACAGTCTGTGAAGCTGCTTACATTCTAGTGGGAGGAGATACAGTTGGGTAAACAGGCAGGTGAACAGGCAGTATTAGAGCAGTATGAGAAGGCTAACAGGTCAACACCGGATGCCACAGGAACACATGGAAGAGACTCTCATTTTAGCCTTGGGAAGACAAGGGGGGATGGAATATATGGAGGAGAAGGCTTTCTACTTTGTTCTTTTATCACTGCACATCAGACTCAACTCTGCCCCCTTCCTAGATGAATGGTGCTGTGTTTCTTTTCTTTCCCTCTCCTTTAACAAAGCTGGCAGTATAAGAAACACACAGCTCCCACTTGAAGCAACTAAGGGATTCTTTTTCTGTTTGGTTGTTTGCCATGTTATGAGGTCTATGGGATCTTAGTTCCCACGCCAGGAATTCAACCTAAGCCCCAGATATTGGAAATTTGGAGTTTTATTAAAACCACTGGACCACAGGGGTATTCCCAACTAAGGGCTTCAGAATAGTTCGGTAGTGTCAGAAAGCCTTTCTATAGCAGTAGTAGGTTTTCATCTAGTTTTTACTTCAACAAAGGAGCCATCCTGACAGGGGAAGAGAAAGTAAATGTGGTTCAGGAAATCATTCCTGGGTATTTTAATTAAAAGTTGGTTTTACAAAAGGGAAGGGAGACAGAGCCCATACTGGAGCTGCTAACTGCACTGCTTTTTGTAACAGGCTGGCTTTGCTACTAGACAGAGAGGTGGTAACCGAGACATGCCCAGGACCCAAGTGGTGATCTGGTCGAGGTCTCGAAGGCTCAGGCTCAACTGCTCCCACGTTGTTCTGCAACAATCACTACCATCCTTCTCCAGAACCTTTTTCATCTTTTCCAGCTCAAATTCTGGATCCATAAAACACTGACTCCCCAGTGGCCCCATGAGCCCCTCTTCCTACTCCCTAGCAACTACCGTATGAATTTTAGGATAGATTTTTCTATTTTTAAAAAAAATATTGGGATTTTGATAGGGATTGCATTGAATATATTGATCACTTTGGATAGTATTTATGTTTTAAAAATATTAGGTCTTCTAATCCATGAATGTAGTTTGTCTTTCCATTTATTTGTGCCTTCTTTAATTTCTTTCAGCAATGTTGTGTAGTTTTCAGTATGCAAGTCTTTTGCCTTCCGGGTTATGTTTATCCCTAAGTATTTTATTCTTTTTGAATTGTTTTCTGAATTTCCTTTTCTCATTGTTCATTGTTGGTGTATAGAAATGCAACTGGTGAATTTTGTACATAGGTGTTTTATCTTGTGATTTAGCTGAATACATTTATTAGTTTAAATAGTTGTGTGTATACCTGTGGAATCTTATGATTTATACATATGAGATCATTATAATCTGTGAACAGAGATCATTTTACTTCTTCCTTTCCAATTTGGATGTATTTTATTTCTTTTTCTGTCTAATTGATCTGACTGGAAGTTTCAATCAGTTCAGTTCAGCTCAGTTCAGTCACTCAGTCTTGTCCGACTCTCTACGACCCCATGATCTGCCGCATGTCAGGCCTCCCTGTCCATCACCAACTCCCAGAGTCCACCCAAATCCATGTCATTCAAGTCGGTGATGCCATCCAACCATCTCATCCTCTGTCGTCCCCTTCTCCTTCTGCACTCAATCTTTCCCAGCGTCAGGGTCTTTTCCAATGAGTCAGCCCTTCACATCAGGTGGCCAAAGTATTGGAGTTTCAGCTTCAGCATCAGTCCTTCCAGTGAACACCCAGGACTGATCTCCTTTAGAATGGACTGGTTGGATCTCCTTGCAGTCCAAGGGACTTTCAAGTCCAAGGGACTCTCCAACACCACAGTTCAATACTATTCAATAATACTGTGTTCAATAGAAGTGGCAAAAGTGAATATTCTTGTCTTGTTCTGGATCTTACAATATAAACTTCCAGCCTTCCACCACTGAATATGATGCTACCATTGAGTATAATGTGGGTTTTTCCTATATGGCCTTTATTATATGAAGTAATTTCCTTCTATTCCTAGTTTGTTGAGTATTTTTATCATGAAAGGGTATTAAATTTTCTCAACACTTTTTCTGCATTAATTGATATGATCATATCCCACCCCTTCATTCTGTTAATATGTTGTTATACTGATTGACTTTTTTTTTTTTTTTTTTTGTATTTTGAACCATCCTTGCATTCTAGGAATAAATGGTATAATTTCACTTGGTAATGGTATAATCCTTTTAATATGTTGTGGAATTCTGTTTGCTAGTATTTTGTTGAGGATTTTCACATCACTAATCATCAGGGATATTGGTCTCTAGTTTTCTTTTCTTGTAGTATCTTTGAATTGGTTGTTGTTCAGTCACTAAGTCATGTCCGACTCTTTGCAAACCCATGGACTGTAGTACGCCAGGTCCCTTTATCCTCCCACTATCTCGCAGAGTTTGCTCAAATTCATGTCCACTGAGTCAGTGAATTGGACATCAGGGAGAGAATTATCTCACATTATAGAATGAGCTAGGAAGTGTTCCTCTGTCTTCAGTTTTTGGGAAGATTCTGAGAAGGATTGGTGTTAACTCTTTACATGTTTGGTAAAATTCACCGGTGAATCTGGCCCAAGGCTTTTCATTGTTAGAAAGTTTTTGGTTTCTGATTCAATCTCCTTACTAGTAATAGATCTATTCAGATTTTCTTTTTCTTCATGATTTGGCCTGGGTGAAGAGGAGCCACTTTGATAACATGATTTAATTATGGTAATTGAAATCATGATTACCACTTTTTGAGCACTATTAATAGTTTAAGTGAAGTGAAGTTGCTCAGTCGTGTCTGACTCTTTGCGACCCCATGGACTGTAGCCTACCACGCTCCTCCATCCATGGGATTTTCCAGGCAAGAGTACTGGAGTGGATTGCCATTTCCTTCTCCAGAGGACCTTCCCAACCCAGGGATCAAACCCGGGTATCCTGCATTGTAGGCAGATGCTTTACCGTCTGAGCCATTAATAGTATTAAAAGCCATTAGTAGTTTAGGGTGGTGCTAAATGCTTTCCATGGATTAACTCATTTGATCCTTCTAATCCTTCTATAGTGTTAGTTCCTGATAATCCCAATCATTCCTCTGATCAAAACCCTTCCTCATTCCCTCAGGATAAAAATCAGCTCTTAACAGTGGCCCATAGGTCCTTAACAAAGTGTCTCATTACCTCTCTCAACTCACCTCCTGCTGTTTTTCCTGATGGGAAAACTAGGACTCAGTAGAGTCAGGCAAATGGTCCATTTCCTCTCTAAAGGTAACCTTTCCAGCAGGCTGGGAAGCTCAGCTTAACCAGTTAAAGCATGACTTTCTTGGGCTGTGCAGAACTCATGCTGCCAATAACTGGTCTGGGCTCCATGCCCATCCTTTCTCTTTTCTTGGCACAGTCTAAGACCTGGGATAGTTTAATTAGCTGGGTTTCAGCTTCCGTGGTTAGAATCAGATTCCAGCCATGCTCTCTTGAAGCTACATCAAGGCTGTGTTAATTGTTATTTGGTGTTGGAGAGATTCCTGGATACCTGACAGCAGAAAAACTCTTGGAGGTATTCACCTCCATAGGCAACTGATCTCATTCAAAAAATTGATTTTAGTTTTAGTGTCTTAAAGTTGCCTTGAAGCCAAACCTTGGGAATACCTTCTATTGAGGGCAGTGTTATTTAGAATCATACTGTAAACTTGTGTGTCACACAAGTTTATCATACTGTGAATAGAATCACCCTCATCCCACCCTAACTCTGCATCCTCTTTATTTAAGCATTATCAGTGACAACTTTGCTAGGCTGCATTTCTACTTCCTAGTAAAAACCAGTATTTTTGCAATTTCTTTAGAATGAAATTTTCCCTTTTCCCCTATGGATCCTAATAGAAAAGAACAGAATTCTAGGCTACCTGTTAAAAAAAAAACAACAACGAAAAAACCCTATTAAGGAAACTCTCTGCTACTCAGATGATGTGACATAAAAACAATTCTAATAGAAAGCAACTTACAGACTCATGCAATCAAATGTCAATTTTCTAGTTCCCTTTCACGCTCCTAGTGAAGTGAAAGTCGCTCAGTCATGTCCGACTCTTTGTGACCCCATGAACTATACAGTCCATGGAATTCTCCAAGCCAGAATACTGGAGTGGGTTGCCTTTCCCTTCTCCAGGGGATCTTCCCAACCCAAGGATCAAGCCCAGGTCTCCTGCACGGCAGGTGGATTCTTTACCAGCTGAGCCACCAGGGAAACCCAAGAACACTGGATTGGATAGCCTATGCCTTCTCCAGAGGATCTTCCTGACCCAGGAATTGAACCAGGGTCTCCTGCATTGCAGGTGGATTCTTTACCAGTTGAGCTATTAGAGACGTCTAACAACAAACCATCACCTCACCCCAAACCCATGCCAAAACCAACAAAGATATCTTAATAAGCTGGTGGGAATATCATCCCATTCACTTTAAGCCCTGATAACTTCCCATGCTAGGTTTCTACTTTCAAACGATGTTAAACATACTGGCACGACAGTGCATGATATACCCAGTGTACTCAGACAGGAATTTTCCAACCCAGATATTCAGTTGCATCCCAACTGGAAAAGAGAGACACAGCTTCCTGGATTCTCTTAGAGTGAAATAAAATAAACAGTCCTCATAAAAGCATGCACTTTTATAATGAACAACTTTGACTACTGTAGACCTTCTGTAAAATACTACAGGGGATGACAAAAAAGCAAAATTTTCAGACAGTTTAGAGCAGAGTGGAATAATATTTTAAACTCAGAAATAAAAGCTTAGTGTATAATTTCATCAACATTGAAAGCATCATTTTCAAATGAGGTTACTCCTGCATTTACAATTCAGGTAAGAATAGTAAATATAGTCTAAGTAGACTGTGATACGGTGGAGGGAGAGGTACAAAAGGAAGAGGTCAGCCTATATTTGAGCTGCACCTATTTCCAGCTCGTCAGAAAGAACCTGGCAATCTGCCCATGACCGAGCTGACCCTTTGCCCTCCTTTTCATGGGTGCTTAATAAAAGAGCAGAGTTTACTTTGTTCATAAGCAATGACCTAGGAGTGTCTAATCAAAGAGCCGCCAAGGGGATTCCAATTTTTTGACAAGACCCATTTCCTCAAAATACCTGTTTTTGTAGAGTTGGGATTTCCATTCTCTTGATTATATAACATGCGGTTGTACTTTAGTTGAAAAAAAAAAATCTGCTATTTCACTCGCTGAGAACACTGGAAACTTTAAGATTTCTGACCCTGCAGGAACCATAGAGACTAGCTGAATGAATGTGCTATATCAATCATAGGAAGTTAGAGGGGTTTTTTCCCCAGCCAAGGACATGTGTTAACCTGGTCTGAACAGCCTTTACTTTTGCACTCACACTTCCTCCGTTCCAAAGAAAACAGATCTCATCACGTTAAAACTTTTTCCACTGTGAGGCTGACACACTTGGCTTTTGTAATTCCGCATCAGGGGATGTGAGAGTTGGGAAATTTGAGGTGATTAGACGAAGAGAGAGTCTTCGCAAAGGGCACAGGACCTGCTACGGGAAGTGTTCATGATTTTGTTGTGTGAAGCTGGTTTGTGGGTCTCCCACATTCAGTTAAGTGGAAAATTACAGCCCAGGCAACTGTCAGAACCTATCTACATAGGCACGATTCGGTTGTCCAAGCACGAGAGGAACTTCCCCTCAAATGGACCACCTGCCAGAGGAAAGTCAGTTTCTGCAGCCTGAAGCATCAGATTTCAAAAAACTGTGTCGCACATTGCTTATCACTCATAGTAATTACAGCAATTTCAAAATAATAAACTTACTTTTAAAGCTTAAATATATTTATATAAGACAACACAGTCTTAGGCTTCCCTGGTGGCTCAGTGGTAAAGAGTCCCCCTGCCAATGCAGGAGACACAGGTTCACTCTGTGGTCTGGGGAAGATCCCACACGCTGTGGAGCAACTGAGGCTGTGCGCCACAACTTTTGAGCCTGTGCTCGAGAGAGCCTGGGAGCCGCAACAAGAGAGCAGCCCCCACTTGCCACAGCTAGAGAAAAGCCCGTGCAGCAGCGATGACCCAGCACAGCCAAAAATAATAAATCAATGAATAAAAGACAACACAGTCTTATAAAAAGCTCAAATATGATAAATATGTACACTTGTAATTAGAGCCAATTTAAAGTTATCTCTTTTAAACAATCACATACAGTCTAGTAATCTTCACCAAAGCCACTAAGGATACACAATGGGGAAATGATAGTCTCTTCAATAAATGGTGCTGGGAAAATTGGACATCCACGTGCAAAAGAATGAAACTGAACCCTTGTCTTATACCAAACACAAAAATCAACCCCAAGTGGGTTAAAGACTTAAACATAAGACCTGAAACCTCAAATTTCCTGAAAGAAAACCGAGGGAAGAAACCCTTGATATGGACCTCAGCAATGAGCTTTTAGTTGACATCAAAAGTACAGGCAACAAAAATAAAAATAAACAAGTGGGACTGTATCAAACCAAAAAGCTTATGCACAGCAAAGGAAACAATCAACAAAACTAAAAGGCAGCCTACAGACTCGGAGAAAAAATTTGCAAATCATATATCTCATAAAAGGCTAATATTCAAAATATATAAGGAACTCATCAATTCAACAGCAAAAAAAAAAAAAAAACAAATAACCCAATTAAAAGATGGGCAAAGCCCCTGAACAGACATTTCACCAAGGAAGACACACAAATGACCAATGGATACATGAAAAGATGTTTAAACTTACTACTAATAAAGGAAATGCAAACCAGAAACACCATAAGATATCACTTCACACGTGTTAGGATGGCTAACAGAAAGAGACAGTTTCCCTGATTTTGAGGCTGTAAGAGATTCCCTAGCTCTTGTCTTTTTACGTGGTAGCCCTTTGGCATGAATAAAATGATATCTACGAAGGCAACAATATTATAATGGCAAAACCAGCAAGCCACGAAAATGGAGTGCAGAGCCCATTTAGATGTGGGTCCAGGGCCACCTGGAGTTTAGGATCCAGGATATGATAAATGAGTTGGACTTCTGAACTGGCCACATTCTCATACTTTGTTTTACAAAGGCAAAGATGCTAGTCAGTCAAGGACCTTGAATACCATTTGTTTCGCATGTGAAAAATGAATTACTCTCTTAGACTAATAAATCCTCTAACTGAGATTTAGCTAGCCTTGTTTGAAACATTTGCTGTGGTTGTCTCTGGATGTAGATTCCTGAATAGGGTCGTTCAGATGTTAAGCTCTTGAGTGTGGCCTTCGAAACTTTGTTTGCCCTCAAGAGGGAACACAAGGAAAAATGTGCTGGAATTTGGCTTTGGACGTTATTGCCTGGATGGGACGCTGATGCTGCTGTAGCCATCCTGTAAGTGGGGGAGGACACACCTGTAGATAAAAGCAAACAACCTAGAGATGGTAGAGCAGGAAGAAAGAACCTGGGTCCCCGAAGAGACCATGGCACCACTTCAAGTGCAACTCACTGTCCATGGGGTATGCCAAAGTAGTGAAAAATAATTGCACGTGTTTTAACAAAGGTGGACCCAGACTCACCTATCCCGGGGAAACTTCCAGATAGTCTCCAGTCATCTCAAACTCAATGTATGCAAAGACAAACTAACTTTCCCCCAAACCTTCTCTTCCATGTATCACTTAGGATGCTTTTAGCTGCAAGAAATAAAAAAACTTTAATTTAGACTCTATGTAAATAAATTACCTCACTTATAAACAAGCCCCACGGTCGGGTGGTTTTGGAATGGGTTGAGTCAGCAGTTCAGTGCAGCCATGGAACATCTAGCATCTTCCATCTTTCTGCTTAGCCAGCCCTGACCTTGGCTCACCTCTGCGTGTTTCCCTTGGTGGTGACAAAATGGCTCCCATAGCCGCTGGGTGCCTCCTCCCTCCCGCTAGGATCCCCACACACTGGACGATTCCTCCTCATATTATTATTGCTCTGCCTTCTCTGTCCTCCTTTCCTTTTCTGACACCATCCCCGAAACTTAGTTTCACGTTTGTGCCTTCTTGTCTTTCCTGGCACTCAGTGTTTCCCTGGATTAAAGCACTGTAATCTGTACCATATCTGTTCGAATGTCTGGCTGTCCTGATGGACTCTGAGGACTTGAGAGCAGGCACTGTATCATTTTTTCTGTTCATCTATCATGGGCAGTGCCTAGAACCATGTTGGACATGCTGAAGATACCTAACAAATGTTTACTGAGTAAATTAAAGGATGAATCAATAAAATCAAAATCAGCAGAGAGGATTACTATATACAAGTCTTCTCAGAGTTTTCTCATTTCATCTTTGTTTCTTCTTAGAGTTTTCTCATTTCATCTTGCCAATATCTTTGTGACCCATCCCTTGTTTTAGAAATGAATGGAAATAATTTAAGACCACACCGAGAATAGGGGCCAAGATATTTTTTTCTCTTTGAAGGATGAACTGTTTCTTGCTCAGTTTTGAGACACAAAAAGCCAGAAAAACTGATTTTCAAGTGACCTCAGCCAGAGGAAGCACTTTCCTATCAACTGTCCTTCTAGCCTGTTTTCTGGACCCCTCAATGAACTTTCCACATGGCGAAGAACTAGCCTCTTTATCCTTCTGTTTCCCTGTTTGCAAAATGAGGATAATGAGAGCTTTTATGATTCTAGTGCTGTTTTGGGAAGAATGACTATTTATACAGAACTTTAAGAAGCACAGGAGAAAATAGAGAATATTAATAGCATAAATGATACCATTAAAATGGGAAGGAAACAAAGAGATGCATTCACTTCATTACTCTCTGTGACTTTAATAGCATGTGGACAAGTATGTAGATAATTTTGTTCACATTATTAAGACCCTGAGCTGTATTAATGACACTGCCAAGAATGGCTTACATTTTTCCCCCCACAATTCTGACTTTACAATGCTCCTGGCTAAAAGGAAAAAAGGTGTTTTTTTCCCTGATTTGCAAAGAACTCAATACCAAAAAGATATTTTTAGCTAATCTGATTTAAGCACAAAGCATATGATTTTGCACTTAACTAGTTACCTTCTAAATCTGAGATAAAAGTCAAAGATGTACATATTATTATCAAGTTTGAGGGTGTTTATGGAGAAAAGGGCTTCACTGGTAACTCAGCTGGTAAAGAATCCGCCTGCAATGCAGGAGGCCCCAGTTCAATTACTGGGTCAGGAAGATCTCCTAGAGAAGGGATAGTCTACCCATTCCAGTGTTCTTGGGCTTCCCTGGTAGCTCAGATGGTAAAGAATCTGCCTGCAATGTGGGAGACCTAGGTTCGATCCCTGGGTTGGGAAGATCCCCTGGAGGAGGGCATGGCAACCCATTCCAGTATTCTTGCCTGGAGAATCCCCATGGACAGGGGAGCCTGGCGGGCTACAGTCCATGGTATCACAGTCTAGCAACTATGCACAGTGCAGCACATGGGGAAAAAAAGTAATTTAACAAGGAAAAAAATCATTTCAAATGAAAAGTTCCTCAGGTTATTTCTTCTGCGCTTTCTGTAGTTGTTGTAAAGACTAACTTGGGAGTGTAAAAGTTTTCATTCATTCCTGAGTTCAACAAACTTTAGTAGGGACCCATTACGTGCAATGTTAGTGGCTGAATTTGCCACAAAGAACCAAGCACTCATTTTGCCTTGAAGTTGCTTGCTATTAGTTAGGACAGGAGTCAGGCAAACAAACAACAAACAATAAAACCCAAAACAAACAAGCAAACAAAAAACAGCTGCAAAATGAGGTCATCAATGACAAAAGGACATTAACATTGATCCATTTCTATGGCTTATTGTTCAAAACTGTGACTCTACGTGCTCAGTCGTGTCTGACTCTTTGCAACCCCATGGACTATAGCCTGCCAGGCTCCTCTGTCCATGGAACTCTCCAGCCAAGAACACTTGAGTGGATAGCTATTCCCTTCTCCAGGGAATCTTCTAGACCCAAGGATAGAACCAGGGTCTCTTGCATCGCATGCAGATTTTTTACCATCTGAGCCACCAGGGAAGCCCAGTTACTAAAAACGTTTATACAGTTATGCACTTTTTTCTTCCCCATCCAATGAAATTGCCATAAACCCAAATGACTGTATATCAGTTTCTCATAATTATAATCTCAAACTTTTCCCATTTTGCTGTCTCCTCTCTCCCCGTTTCCACAGCATCCTTTATTGTTCTTGTTTCCTTTCCTCCTAACTCCTACATATGTTTCAGCATTTCTATTGATATAGGGGCCTCTGTCTCTAAGGTGCCTTCCAATTGTACTAGGGACTCTGTCAGTTCTGGAAACAAACTGAGTAAGACTTCTTCCTTCTCCTAAGGAGGCTGCAGTCTGCCTGACAGACAGAAATATCCATAAAAGTATGGGTGCCATGGTAGGCATATGGAGTATAAGCAGGTGGGCAGTGAATCAATGCTACATGAACGCAGGGTCTCAAAGCTGGAAGGTGTTCGCCAGGTAAGCAAGGCAGACAAAAGCAGCAGGCAGCCAAGAGCCTCAGTTCAATTGACTTAAATAGGAAGGAAATGAAACAAACAAGAGAGAGGGTTGAAATGAATGTTTCCATTTGTTGGTCATTTGTGTTCTGCTTTTCTTTCAACTCGCCTGGGAACGCATGTCAGCAGCCTCAGGAGCCCAACCCAGGCTGTGAACTTCAGATGAAAGCTTTGCACTCCTCTGTTTCCCAGGGACCAGCCTGCTGGTACCTCCTGCAGATGGGGACCCCGGGCCGGGCATCTAGGGCATCCCTGCCTCCCACCACCAGAAGAATGCTCTGCTGTCTTGCGATAAGACATGTTGCTGGCTGGCCCATAAGGTATTTTCCTGGGCATGGAAGCACAAGCCCAGGCCCATCTCCTAAATGCCTCTGACTTCAGGCCTTTGAATCAGATATTCTCACCCCAGGCTAGTTTCAAAATCCACGTTTGCTTCAGGTATTCATTAGCCAGTCGTTACAGCCAGTATTTCACTTAGAATTTCTGTACTTCCCATGCTTGTGTGTGGCACCATCTTTGCTGTGTGACCATCGATTATAATTCATTGCCCCCAGAGGGCAGAAGTGAAGCTCCTTTTCTCAGTTCCAAATGCTCACTGTTGAATGACCTACTGGATTGTTTATTCCTGTCTGAGGGAGCTTCCAATGTGGCTCGTTTGCAGGACGCAGATCCAAGGTTGACTAGCTCTCTCCATTGTCTTTTTGGATCAAGGAAGAGCTCTCTGAGGAGCAATCCTTCACGAATTAACCGCTAAGTTTCACAGTAGTAGAACTGCTTCACATAGACAGTACCCAAACCAGACCTAATTGCCATGAGTTTGAAACAGGAGAGAGGGGGCAAGGCACAATCTTTGAAAGAGTGACATAGCTTGAGGGCAAAACATAAACTGTTTAGAGCTAAATGGATCCAAGATGGCAGACAAGTCAACTTGACTAGGCCTTGATTCTCAGGATACTTGCTCATTATATCACACCAGCAAGCTAAACGACACACCCAGAGGTGCCATGACAGTTCCAAGGTTGACCATCAAAGACCAAAAAGTGGGCGGTGGTCCAATCCCTGGAAATCACTGCCCCTTTCCCCAAATAGTTGTAATAATCCTCCCACTCATGAGCCTATGAAATTACTCAGCCCATAAAACCTAACCCTGCTACATTTTGAGGCTGCCGTCCCTTCTGTGATGCCCCACACTGTCTGTGGAGTGTGTTACGGATTTTGTGCTCATTACAAGCAATTTTCAGTGAGTGAAAAGGTGTTCTCTGGGGAAGAATGGCTAAAAAAGAAATGGATGGAGTGTTTCCTGGAGACAGCAGCTATGATGGAATTGACTGGAAGGATGTGAACTAAGGATGTGCCACAGCACCGTGACTACCCAGCCTGCACAGTGGGGACCTCTGAGTTCCTTTTGATTCCATTGGGGGTAGCATTACTCTCCTGGACTCAACCTTGTCCTGATACCCAGTGTGACTTGTTCTTGCTCAAAAGAGATTCCTCTCAGACCACTGAATCATTTAAAGCTTAATTTAGACCGTGTGTATGCTCGGTTGCTCAGTCGTGCCTGACTCTTTTGCGACCACATGGACTGTATCCTGCCAGGCTCCTCTGTCCATGGGATTTCTCAAGTAAGAACACTGGAGAGGGTTGCCATTGCCTCCTCCAGGGGATCTTCCTGAGCCAGGGGTTGAACCTGTATCTCCTGCCTTGGCAGGCAGATTCTTTACCTCTGAGCCACCTGGGAAGCCAATGTAGACCATGGCTGGTATTAAATTGGAGGAAGAAATGGCAACCCACTATTCTTGCCTGGAGAATTTTATGGACAGAGGAGCCTTATGGGCTACAGTACATGCGGTCACAAAGAGTCAGACATGAGTGAGCGACTAACACTTTCATTTTCACTTTGGTATTAAATAGGTTACCCTGGCGGTTCAGTGGTAAAATGAATCGGTCATACATACACATATCAGTTCAGTTCAGTTGCTCAGCCGTGTCTGACTCTTTGCGACTCCATGGACTGCAGCACGCCAGGCCTCCCTGTCCATCACCAACTCCCAGAGTTTACTCACACTCATGTCCATTGAGTTGGTGATGCCATCCAACCATCTCATCCTCTGTCGTCCCCTTCTCCTCTCACCTTCAATCTTTCCCAGCATCAGGGTCTTTTCAAATGAGTCAGCTCTTCACATCAGGTGGCCAAAGTATTGGAGTTTCAGCTTCAACGTCATTCTTTCCTATGAATATTCAGGACTAATTTCCTTTAGGATGGACTGGTTGGATCTCCTTGTAGTCCAAGGGACTCTCAAGAGTCTTCTCCAACACCACACTTCAAAAGCATCAATTCTTCAGCGCTCAGCCTTCTTCACAGTCCAACTCTCACATCCATACATGACCACTGGAAAAACCATAGCCTTGACTAGATGGACCTTTATTGGCAAAGTAATGTCTCTACTTTTTAATATGCTGTCTAGGTTGGTCATAACTTCTCTTCCAAGGAGTAAGTATCTTTTAATTTCATGGCTGCAGTCACCATCTGCAGTGATTTTGGAGCCCCCCAAAAATAGTCTGTCACTGCTTCTACTGTTTCCCCATCTATTTGCCATGAAGTGATGGGACCAGATGCTATGATCTTCATTTTCTGAATGCTGAGTTTTAAGCCAACTTTTTCACTCTCCTCTTTGACTTTCATCAAGAGGCTCTTTAGTTCTTCTTTGCTTTCTGCCATAAGGGTGGTGTCATCTGCATATCTGCGGTTATTGAGATTTCTCCCGGCAATCTTGATTCCAGCTTGTGCTTCTTCCAGCCCAGCGTTTCTCATGATGTACTCTGCAAATAAGTTAAATAAGCAGGGTGACAATATACAGCCTTGATGTACTCCTTTGCCTATTTGGAACCAGTCTATTGTTCCATGTCCAGTTCTAACTGTTGCTTCCTGACCTGCATACAGATTTCTTAAGAAATAAGCTGAAACATACACATATATCCCCACCCTTTTGGATTTCCTTCTCATTAATGTCACCACAGAGCATTAAGTAGAGTTCCCTGGCTATACAGGGACATTCAGGCTACTCCCATGTCCTGGCTACTGTAAATAGTGCTGTCGTGAACACTGCCACATGTTACATTTTATATTCAGGAGGAGGATGTTGACAATTTGGAAAACAACTCACAGAATACTTCCTTTGGTTATCAAAATGGAAAAGTTGAGTGTACTTTTTTCTTTCTTTGAAAAGCAGTAAAAGTTCTCTGTCACTGAAGAGCAGATATGAAGTAGAAACTCAGAATAACAAAAAGTCACTCATGTAAATATTCGTCTTCATCATTTCATTTGGCCCCATTCCTCTCATTCCCCTTCCACCAGACAATACACAGTAAAGATAACATGGAAGTGAGGAAAACTCATGAAGAACTCTAGTTTACCATGAAGTTACTAAGTCGCTTCAGTCGTGTGTGACTCTGTGCAACCCCATAGATGGCAGCCCACCAGGCTCCCCCGTCCCTGGGATTCTCCAGGCAAGAACACTGGAGTGGGTTGCCATTTCCTTCTCCAATGCATGAAAGTGAAAAGTCAAAGTGAAGTCACTCATGAAGTTGAGTAAGTACTAAATAATCACAGTGGGCTTCGACAGGAAATCGAGAAGTTCCTTCTAGATTCTGTGAACCTTGCACAGCATCATCAACTACGCTGAGGAAGACCTGCCTATGACTGCAGTGTGGGAGTGTTGGAACTTATTTTTTTTTAATCTAATCTCTGTGTCTTCAGTATAATAGGGCTTTATGCTCCTTCCTAAATTCTACTTCCTGCTGCTATCCTGACTGAGAGCAAAGAGTAGAGCCTGGTTTGTCAAGAAAAGCATAGCCATACAACTTTGTATACATATGTCACAGTGGTGCCTGTGCGTGCGTGCGTGCAAGCATGCACTAAGTCTGTTACCACTCTTTTCGTTACTACCCTTTTGATAACATCATTAATAGCTTTTGAACTAGAAACTTTGTGTTTGGGAGCACCTACACTGTATTAAAATTATACTTGGGCTGATAAACATTGCCCATTCTCTCATTTTCTCTTGTACGATATGCTGTTTGAATGGCTAAGTTTGCATGAGCCTTATTCACCCCATCTTAAGGTCAGAGACTGTCACACACACACAAGGGTCCCCAAGATACATGATAGGCTTGCACACCATGGCACAGATTTAGCTCCACTGCACTGGCTGTTCATATCCTGTACCAAACTCTTACTATTAACAACCAAGGGTTACTAGAAGCTATATGCCTTTGTACCTGGATTGGGCCCTGGAGGGGAGGTAAACTCTCACTGGAATGTTTTGCAAGTGCAATGGGAAAGGGAAACCTCTGAGTGTGAAGCTGAGTCCCTTCCTGGCACCTGGCCCCTTCCCGAGTGTCCTCTTTGAAGAGAGGAGTGAGGAGCAAAAGGAAGAGACTCTGACGTCATGGAGATTTGACAGGCAATAGGCGGAGTCCCTTTTTCCAGGCATCACATTCCAGGCTGCAGCAAAAACAGGAAGGATGCTCTCACAGGCTACAGCGAGTAGGTCAGAGTCTCTGCACCAGCAGACGCGGTATTAGGAAACCCGCAGTCTGGGGATGACGTCAGCCTGGGATGGAAAACTTTGCCCTGGTTCAGTGAATATGAAAATAGGAAGACTGATGGGTGTTTCAAAAAGCACGCACAAACCAGAGCAAGAGAGGCTGTGGATCAAACCCCTTTTCTGATTCTTTTCCTTCTTTCTTCAACTTCCTTGTCTTCACAGCCACTGGTCCTGTTCACACCATTTCCTTCTCTGTGGGGGAAGTGGGAGCTCAGGCAGGTAGACTTCACTTGAGGTATGTTGCAGTCTCAAGAACTTGACGCTTCCTTGCCCTCCTGTTCCTGTAGGTCTCAGGGCTACAGATCAGGGTAGAACAACACCCAGGGACACCTCTGGGGGTACCTGGGGGTGGTCTAGGGACCTACAGATATCCCAGGACTTTCCATACTTTTTCAAAGGATTAGCATATCAGGCCACTCTATTCAACCTGCCTCCCTCAGGGGCTCTGCCCAATGCTGGGCATCCCAGGTTCATTCAGACTCCTCTCTTCAGTGGCAATCCCCTAGCCTGAACTGGCAAACTCAAGAAGAGATGCAGAGGACCAGCAGCTATCAAACACGCTTGGCTCCTTACAGGACAAGGGCCATGTATGGAAAATCATATAAAAACCAAATGGTTTCCCAAAACATCCTCTAGTTTTAATAGCTAAGAGCCCACATGTGTGGGTTTGCTTTGGAACATTCTCATGTTTGGGAAGGTTGGGGGAGGGGATCTCTGTGTTTGGAGTCAGTCTTTCTTCAGGGACCACAGTGAGGAAGGAAGAAGGCAGATGTGCACACCCCATCTGCCCAGCTGGGACCCATCCTCCTCCTCCTCCTCATGACCTGGTGGATGTCCCCTAGCATCCGGGGCCAGCCTCTTAACAGATGTTCTGATGTAGAAATAATGCGTTAGGCAGACATGCTCCTAACATTTGCAGGCCTGGAACCAGAGTAGAAGTCTGAGGTTAAGCTCCCCTTTTGTGCCATCCCTGGTTCCATCTTGTACCTTGATGGGGCTTCGAGCACATGTATCTGGACCCCTCCACGTTCAGACTGCAGGGCTACCCCATCCCGCCCTGAAGAGCCACTCTTTGAACCGTCTTCTTTAGCAGAAGTGCACACATTTGCTGTGCCTCTGGAGTCTAGACCTGAGGAAGAAGGCTCCCCCTGGGTGGTTTGGTCAAGAATTCCTGGGTCCTGAGTCTCAGTGGTCTTAGAAGGGGTGATGGGTGCTGGGTAGGCACATCCCCGGCCCAGGACTCCTCGTGTGGAATTCTCTAGAACAAAATGCTTCAGGCACAGGTGTGCCTGTGTGGTTCTACGGGCTCCATTCTGTGTCCTGCAGTTTCAAGATGTCCCCAGGACAATATTAATAAGTGTCATATGCTGTGTTTGTACTTCTCATAGACCGGCATGTTGTCAATTTGATAGCTTTGTGGTGCTTTGAAAATGCTTTCCCAAAAGAAAAATGCAGGGAGCATAATCCTCCTGGACTTCAGACAATACTATAAAGCTACGGTAGTCAAAACGCTGTGGTATTGGCACAAAAGCAGGTACACGGACCAATGGGACAGAACAGAGAGCCCAGAAATAAACCTACACACCTGTCAATTAATCGTCAACAAAAGAGGGAGGAACACACAATGAGGAAAAGGCAGTCTCTCCAGCAAGTGGTGTGGGGAAAATTGGACAACCACATGTAAACCAACGAAATTAGAACATACACTCACACCATACACAAAATAAACTCAAAATGACTTAAAGACTTAAATATAAGACATGCCACCATAAAACTCCAAGAAGACAACACAGGCAAAACATTTTCTGACATAAAATCATACTAATATTTTCTTAGGTCAGTCTCCCAAGGCAATGGAAATAAAAGAAAAAAAATTTTTTTAATGGGACCTGTTCAATCTTACAAGCTTTTTCACAAAGGAGGAAACTGTAAATAAAACAAAACGACACCCTATAGAATGAAAGAAAATATTTGCAAATTATGTGACTGACAAGGACTTAATTTCTAAAATACACAAAAGCTCATACAACTCAACAACAAAAAACAAATAACCCAATCAAAAGATGGGCAGAAGACCTAAATAAACATTTCTCCAAAGAAGACATGAAAAGATGCCCACTGTCACTATTAGGGAAACGCAAATCGAAACTACAATAAGGTACCACCTCACACCAGTCGGAATGGCTATCATTAAAAAAGTCTACAAAAAATAAACAGTAGAGGGGATGTGGAGAAAACAGAACCTTCTAACACCGTTGGTGTGAATATAAATTGGTGTAGCCACTATGGACAACAGTCTGGAGGTTCCTTAAAAAACTAAAAATAGGACTACCATATGGTCCAGCGATTCTCCTCCTGGGCATATATCCTGAGAAAACCATAATTAGAATAAGATAATGCTCATAGCAGGAATGAGAGACTAGTATCTCAGAAGCCTGGTTAATTGAGAGGGGAAGGGAGTTTCAGGGAAATGCCAAAAGGCAAGGATCTTTTTGAAGGCTGCTAAGCCCACAGCGCATTGGATGGTGTGAGTAGGGAAAGACTTCCCACTCATCAGCTAGCCCTCAGCATCTCACTCAGCTCCAACTCAGACAAGCTGGCTTCCAAGAGGCTGACGGATCACATGGTCTTGGCTTTTGTTTCCTCTTAATGGCATTGTTCCCTGGCTTAGAAACATTGCCAAATTCCACCTAGGTGATGACTCCTTCCCAGAGAGGCTGGTTGGAACCAAACCTCACCTCCTTTGAGAATCTTTAATAGGTCTTGAAACATACTGCAGAACAGAAAGGATGTGACTCCAGAACAAGCATTCAGTTTTGTTTTGTTTTTAAAGGAAATTTACTCTAGATCCCAATGATACTGTCAGATCTATCCTTACACCTTGCTTTGAAGGATGGGGTAAAATCCAGGCCAGCTGGTGCTTGAGCAAGCTGGTCACACAGGCCCACTTGGGACTGCTGTGGGTTTGATGTCCCTGGTTTTCTTTGTGTTGCATCTCAGTTAAATGCTCTACCGTTGAAACCTCTGGGTACTAGTCAGAGTTCATATGTGTAAGCAACAGAAATTAACTCTGGTTGACTGAAATGAAATTAATCAAAGGATAGCTGGGTAGTTTACAGAGGAGCTGGAATTAGGCTCTGGACTACACAGCCTGGAACAGCACTCCAAACTGTGCTGTAGAACCGATCCCAGGAAGACAGTTCTATGGCCCCTGCTAGCACAGATGCCGCAGCCTGCTCCTCAGATTCTGCTGGCTCTAGACACCGGATGTTGCTGCTAGCAGCACTGCTGTGGCTGGCCAGGAACGCAAATTTGCCTGATGACCACTCTTTCCAGTTCCATCTATCTTAAGCTGCTAGCTTCCTATTCAAAGTCTTGGGGGAGGGGGTGAGCAGCTAACTGCAGGAAGTCAAGATACAGTCTCTGCGGATGGCTGCAGGTAAAAGACTGGGATCATGAGCTACTGATACCTGCAGCATCAGCAGTGGGAGGCTCTGCCTTCCACTGAGTCACAAAGTGAGGAAGTCCCTAGATGTAGGAGGAAGGTTCAGATACTGGGTGTCCAGAAAGAATGATACATGTCCACTAGCCTCTGTTTGGTTTAACCTTTACCCTCACGTACTCACTCCCAGCTTAAAGACATTCATCCATTCAGTATACATTTATGGTATATTTGGTTTTTGTTTGTTTTTAACTTTTTATTTTATATTGGTGTATAGCAGATGAACAATGTGTTAATTTTAGGTGTGTAGCAAAGTGGTTCAGTTATACATGTGTGTATTCTTTCTCAAATTCTTTTCCCATTTAGATTGTTGCATAATATTGAGCAGAGTTCCCTGTGCTACACAGTAAGTCCTCATTGGTTATCTGATTTAAATATAGCAGGGTGTATAGGTCCATCTCAAATATCCAACTATTCCTCCCCCACCCTTCTCCTCTGATAGCCGTTAAGTTCATTCTCTAAGTCTGTGAGTCTGTTTTCTGTTTTGTAAATAAGTTCATTTGTACTGTTTTTTTTTTTTTTTTTTTAAGGTTCTGTATTTAAGTGATAGCATAAGATTATTTGTCTTTGTCTGACTTATGTCACTCAGTGAGTGCTTGTTAAGAGCCAGGTGCTGTGATAACTTTGTTGTGGGGGAGGGACGGAATATAGAGTTAAAAGAAAATGACCTTCTCAGTAGTTACCCATCTAGTTGGGAAGGCAGACAAAGCAGAATAAGAAAGGTGTAGTGGGTGCTTTGACAGAAACTCTGGGGTCCCTAATCAGAGGAGGTGACCCACAAATTAGATCTAGAGGAATAAGTGGGAATTGCCAAGGCAAAGGTAGGTGAGGGTGTTTCAGGAAGAGGAACTTCACCGCAGCTGTGGGTGGTTGCCAGGAGGGACCAGGTGAGGCCGAGGGTGGAGTGACAGAGAGAAATCACAAAAGCTTTGTGATTACTGAGCAGTCTGGATCTTATACTGAAGATTATGGAGAATCACCTGGGGATTTTAACGAAAATCATTTTAGAAACACCACTTTATCCTGAAAATTGCAGGGAATAAGACTAAAGGGAATGACTTTCACTTTAGGAAGTTGCAAGAGTCTAGGGAAGAAAGAGTGACAGAGAGAGCCAAAAAAAATAGTTTAGGAGATCTTTGGAGATAAAATTGACAGGACTTGGTAACTGATTAAATATGGGGTTTATAAGAGGAGGAGAAGTTACAGATGACTTTTAGTTGATGGGCTGGGAAATCTGGGGATAGTGATGTCATATATCTGGGAGAGAGAGGATGTGTTTGATTTTGGAAATGCTGAGTTTGACAGTGAAGTAGAGGGAGCTGGGAGGCAGAGGGACAGGCAGATCTGAACTTCAGGAAAGTAGGCTAAGCTGGAGATGGAGGTTGGAGACTGTCATCATTGTGGTCATTGTTGCTGATGTCATAGTGATGCTGTATCACTCAGCGAGAATCTAGAGCAAGCAGATGAGGGAAGGAGGTCCATAGATACCAGGTGGGTGGGGATTGTCCGAATTTCAAGAAGAGAGTTGAAAGAGTCTGTGAAGCCACTGAGAAGGGTGAAACAAACAGAGGCAGCAAGAAAACCTGAAGAGTGTGAAAGCTGAAGGAAGGAAGATTTTTAAGAAGGACTAAATTGTGCATGTGGTTTTCGTGGGAAGACTACATTAATGACCTTTATGATAACATTTTCAATACAGTGGTGGTTTTTAAGTATTACAGCGAGTCTAGAAGAGAAGGCAGGTGAGACCCAGGAGTGCAGAGTATTTTCCAGGCAGTTTGCTTATGAAAGAGAAGGAATTAGATAGGGTAGGAGCTAAGGGGTGATAGAGAATCATTCAGAGAGGAATGGCTAAAATCTGGCCATTACTCCCTTTCCAGAATTTTATTACCAGACCAGATATTGATCTTTGAATGCATGCAACCAACTGTACCTCTTCCCTTTTCCTTCAGAATTCACAAATATTTGGTGAACGTCTCTCATAGGCCAGGTACTGCTTTCAATTCACTGGCCAAAAAAACAGACAGCGACTGCTGCCACTCATTAAGCCCAGGCTTCCTCAAGGAGAGTGTAATGAAATAAATTATACAGTATGTAAATGATGAAATGCTAGCAAATAAGAGAAAAAGTGGGCAAGGTAAGGGGAACTTCTTGGGTGACATGCAATTGACACGTTCAGTATCTGGTCAGAGGAGGGGCCACTGCTCTTGGTGCATGGCTTGTGCCTTACTCCCCTGCCTGACTGTCTTGACAACCTGCTCAGCACTTCAGCTCCCACCTGGCTCCTGCTGTCCCCCATCTCCTGGTCTGGAGCCCTGTCCCTGAGCTGTCACCCGCCATCCTGATTTTGGCTGGTGTACTGCCTGCTGCTGCTCGGATCCCCAACGCCACAGCAGCTCCAACCTGGCACCGCCGGCTTGTTGAAACCCGTCTTGGATGGCTGCTGGGCCTCGGTCTGTCATCATCTCTGCATGTTGTTACCTGACCGCTATGCTGGATTTCCTCTCCAAACCTATCAGAACTTCTTTTGATTACAAGTGACAGAAAATGAACCCAAGCTTGCTTAAGCTAAAAGGAGAATGCATTGACTTGTAGCTGCATAGTCCACAGACTAGGCTAATTTTAGGCATAGCAATGACAAATGATGTCATCAAGACTCTGTCAAGCTTTAAAAATAGACTTTATTTTTTAGAGCAATTTTAGGTTTACATGGAAATTGAACAGAAAATACAGATAGTCTTCATATACCCACTCCTCCCAATCTCTTCCTCTACATTCCCCCACAGCTTCCCCTATTACTAACATCTTGCATTAAGTGGGGAACACTGGTAACAACTGATGGACCAATACTGACATATTACTATTAACTAAGTCCGTTTCATTAAGGTTCGTTCTTTGTGTTGTACATCGTATGGGTTTTGACGCACGTATAATGACATGTATCCACCAACATAACACCACATAGAACAGTTTCACTGCCCTAAAAATGCCCTGTGCTCCCCCTGTTCATTCCTCCTGCCTTCTTCCCTCTGAAGCCCTCACTGTACCTTGAGAGCTCATTTTTATTTTCATACCTGAGTAGTGCAGTCTATTGCATGCATATACCTCTGTTAATTTTTTTCATTCTGTTGAAGGAAATCTTGGTTGTTTCTAATTTGGGGCAATCAAGAATAAAGTGGCCTGGACTTCCCTCATGGTCCAGTGGCTAAGATTCCACCCTTCCACTATAGGGGCCATGGGTTTGATCCCTGGTTGGGGAAGTTCCACATGCCCCTTGGTGCAGACAAAAAAGGAGAAAAAAAAAGCTGCCATAGACATTCCTGCACAGATTTTTGTGTGAATGTAAGTTTTTAACTCACTAGGAGCACAACTGCTACAGCCATGCTGTCTTCCAAAGTGGCAAAGTAATTACCACCAGCAATGAATGAGTTCTTGTTCTTCTGCTTCCTCACCAGCATTGGTGGTGTCAGTGTTTGGGTTTTAGGCATTTAGCTGAATAGTCCAGGGAACAGACTAGCTTCTGGTATAGCTGGGTGTCGAATGGTTTTCCAGACTTCCACCTGCTCTTCATCTCTGCGTTCCTTTCTCCCAGGGAAGCTGCACTGTCCCACAGGGACCTGCTTTGTGGTATTTCTCCATGGCTCTAGGATTAATGCCCATAACTCAAGTCTGGTATAAGGAGGATACCACTTTCCTGGTCATTCTAGATAAAGTCCTAGAATTTAAATCACATACCCACCCCTGTAACAATCCTGTGGCCAAGCACCCAACATCTTTTTCTTCCATTCACTCATACTGAGCACCTAGTGTGTGGCAGACACATTCTAGGCACTGAGGATGAGTGGTCAGACCCAAAATACGTGCTCCAGGGATAATCTATCCCCCACCCAAACCACATGAACTGAGAACTGAAGAGGTAAGGTGCCCCCAGTATGCTGTTGCCAGAAGAGAGCTGGTTGGATCATGGATGCTGGGCAGGCAAAACCCAAGCTGAGTGTGCCCACTGGGCTTGCCCGACTGAGTGAGTGGTTACAGTTCTATGTCCTGCATCCTCCCAATTTCTCCAAATCCAGCAGTTGCCTGGGCCCTCTCTGGCCAGACCCTGAGGTAGCACACATGGCAGATTGGTGCCACTCTGGAGAGCTGGAGGCTCTTTCCCCTCCCTTTGAAACTTGGCCACACTGTGACCACTTTGACTAACAGGGTGGGATGGAAGGGACATTGCTTCTGATCTGGGCACAGTCTCTGAGAGGACTGGCAGCTTTGTCTTGGTCTTTGGAAGCCACTCACCATGTTAGAAGGATGAATACCCTGAGACCACCATGCTGGGAGAATTCTAAGCCCATGAGAAGGGGCCCAGGTGGATGAGAAGCCATGTAGTAGAGGGGCTCTAAGTGTGGGTGAGGAAGCCACCTGGGAGGGTGTCCTTCAGCCCCAGCCACCCCGGCTGATGCACGTGGATCAGAGCTCAACAGCTGAGTTCTTCCCAAACTCTAGACCACAAAATTGTGAGCAAAATAAAGCAGTTTCTTTAAACCACTAGTTTGGGGGTATTTGTTATGCAGCAATAACGTCCAGAACAGACAGCAACAGGTTTAACAATACAATCAACTGAAACTGAGCACACAAACCCATTAAGACCGGTCTAATACAATGCCGGTCTTAACATCTGGACACTGTGCCTTCATTACTCCTACAGGCTGTCCTGCAGGTACTGTTGACCTAGTTCTGTACTGACTCATTTAACCTCTTTTTTTCAGGAGGTTTGTGACATGCTTCAGGCTACCTAGAAATAGGCTACAGCTGGGAATCCAATGGGAATGTTTGGGAGCTGAAAGGCCTTTGGAAGACCATCTTACAGATAAGATTTAAAGAGACCTAAGGCAGTTGGGGGCCTGGCTGTGGTCAGGAGAAAGAGCCTGACCTGGAACCAAGATGATGGTCACTTACACCCCTTTCCAGTCAGTAATCTCTTATCTGTCCCAATGCATGAGCTCAGTGATGGTAGGGATAATACCAACTTTGCTCTGAAATATATGTTCTCTCTTCCCTGACTCCCACCCCCAACAAACTCACTCTTCTGACTGTTCTGTCTCATCTAATTTAAGATTATTTTAAGACAACCCAGGTTCTTCAGTAGACTGCATTTAGACCCAGTTCAGTTCAGTCGCTCAGTCCTGTCTGACTCTTTGCAATCCCATGGACTGCAGCACGACAGGACACCCTGTCCATCATCAACTCCCAGAGTTTACTCAAACTCATGTCCATTGAGTAGGTGATGCCATCCAACCATCTCATCCTCTGTCATCCCCTTCTCCTCCTGCCTTCAATCTTTTGCAGCATCAGGGTCTTTCAAATGAGTCAGTTCTTCACATCAGGTGGCCAAAGTATTGAAGTTTCAGCTTCAACATCAGTCTTTCCAATCAATATTCAGGACTGATTTCCTTTAAGATGGACTGGTTGGATCTGTCCAAGGGACTCCCAAGAGTCTTCTCCAATACCACAGTTCAAAATCATCAATTCTTCACACTCAGCTTTCCTTATAGTCCAACTCTCACATTCATACATGACTACTGGAGAAACCATAGCTTTGACTAGACAGACCCTGGTTGGCAAAGTAATGTCTCTGCTTTTTAATATGCTGTCTAGGTTGGTCATAACTTTCCTTCCAAGGAGTAAGTATCTTTTAATTTCATGGCTGTAATCACCATCTGCAGGGATTTTGGAGCCCAGAAAAATAAAGTCTGTCACTGTTTCCACTGTTTCCCCTTCTATTTCCCATGAAGTGATGGGACCAGATGCTATGATCTTAGTTTTCTGAATGTTGAGTTTTAAGCCAACTTTTTCACTCTCCTCTTTGACTTTCATCAAGAGGCTTTTTAGTTCTTCTTTGCTTTCTGCCATAAGGGTGGTGTCATCTGCATATCTGAGGTTATTGATATTTTTCACAGCAATCTTGATTCCAGCTTGTGCTTCATCCAGCCCAGTGTTTCTCATGATGTACTCTGCATATAAGTTAAATAAGCAGGGTGACAGTATACAGCCTTGACATACTCCTTTCCCTATTTGGAACCAGTTTGTTGTTCCATGTCCAGTTCTAACTGTTGCTTACTGACCTGCATATAGGTTTCTCAAGAGGCAGGTCAGGAGGTCTGGTATTCCCATCTCTTTCAGAATTTTCCACAGTTTATTGTGATCCACACAGTCAAAGGCTTTGGCATAGTCAATAAAGCAGAAATAGATGTTTTTCTGGAACTCTCTTGCTTTTTCCATGATCCAGCGGATGTTGGCAATTTGATCTCTGGTTCCTCTGCCTTTTCTAAAACCAGCTTGAACACCTGGAAGCTCATGGTTCATGTACTGTTGAAGCCTGGCTTGGAGAATTTTGAGCATTACTTTGCTAGCGTGTGAGATGAGTGCAATTGTGTGGTAGTTTGAGCATTCTTTGGGATTGGAATGAAAACTGACCTTTTCCAGTCCCATGGCCACTGCTGAGTTTTCCAAATTTGCTGGCATATTGAGTGCAGCACTTTCACGGCATCATCTTTTAGGATTTGAAATAGTGTAACTGGAATTCTATCACCTCTACTAGCTTTGTTAATAGTGATGCTTCCTAAGGCCCATTTGACTTCTCATTCCAGGATATCTGGCTCTAGGTGAGTGATCACACCATTGTAGTTATCTGGGTCATGAAGATCTTTTTTGCATAGTTCTTCTGTGTATTCTTGCCACCTCTTTTGAATATCTTCTGCTTCTGTTAGGTCCATACCATTTCTGTCCTTTATCATGCCCATCTTTGCATGAAATGTCCCCTTGGTATCTCTAATTTTCTTGAGGAGATCTCTAGTTTTTCCCATTCTATTGTTTTCCTCTATTTCTTTGCACTGATCACTGAGGAAGGCTTTCTTATCTCTCCTTACTGTTCCTTGGAACTCTGCATTCAAATGGGTGTATCTTTCCTTTTTTCCTTTGCCTTTGGCTTCTCTTCTTTTCACAGATTGTTGTAAGGCCTCTTCAGACAGCCATTATGCCTTTTTGCATTTCTTTTTCTTGGGAATGGTCTTGATCCCTGTCTCCTGTACAATGTCATGTACCACCATCCATAGTTCTTCAGGCACTCTATCAGATCTAATCCCTTGAATCTATTTCTCACTTCTACTGTATAATTGTAAGGGATTTGATTTAGGTCATACCTGAATGGTCTAGTGGTTTTCCCTACTTTCTTCAATTGAAGTCTGAATTTGGCAATAAGGAGTTCATGATCTGAGCCACAGTCAGCTCCCAGTCTTGTTTTTGCTGACTGTATAAAGCTTCTCCATCTTTGGCTGCAAAGAATATAATCAATCTGATTTCGGTGTTGACCATCTGGTGATGTTCATGTGTAGTCTTCTCTTGTGTTGTTAGAAGAGGGTGTTTGCTATGACCAGTGCATTCTCTTGGCAAAACTCTACAAGCCTTTGCCCTGCTTCATTCCATACTCCAAGGCCAAATTTGCCTATTACTCCAGGTGTTTCTTGACTTCCTACTTTTGCTTCAAGTCTCCTATAATGAAAAGAACATCTTTTTGGGGTGTTAGTTCTAGAGGGTCTTGTAGGTCTTCATAGAACCATTCAACTTCAGCTTCTTCAGCATTACTGGTCGGGGCATAGACTTGGACTACTGTGATACTGAATGGTTTTCCTTGGAAACGAACAGAGATCATTCTGTCGTTTTTGAGATTGCATCCAAGTACTGCAAAAAAGCAAAATGGCTGTCTGGGGAGGTCTTACAAATAGCTGTGAAAAGAAGAGAAGAGAAAAGCAAAGGAGAAAAGGAAAGATATAAGCATCTGAATGCAGAGTTCCAAAGAATAGCAAGAAGAGATAGGAAAGCCTTTCTCAGCCATCAATGCAAAGAAATAGAGGAAAACAACAGAAAGGGAAAGACTAGAGATCTCTTCAAGAAAATTAGAGATACCAAGGGAACACTTCATGTAAAGATGGGCTCGATAAAGGACAGAAATGGTATGGACCTAACAGAAGCAGAAGATATTAAGAAGAGGTGGCAAGAACACACAGAAGAACTGTACAAAAAAGAGCTTCATGACCAAGATAATCACGATGGTGTGATCACTCAACTAGAGCCAGATATCCTGGAATGTGAAATCAAGTGGGCCTTAGGAAGCATCACTATGAACACAGCTAGTGGAGGTGATGGAATTCCAGTTGAGCTATTCCAAATCCTGAAAGATGATGCTGTGAAAGTACTGCACGCAATATGCCAGCAAATTTGGAAAACTCAGCAGTGGCCATGGGACTGGAAAAGATCAGTTCATTCCAATCCCTAAGAAAGGCAATGCCAAAGAATGTTCAAACTACCACACAGTTGCACTCATCTCACACGCTAGCAAAGTAATGCTCAAAATTCTCCAAGCCAGGCTTCAATAGTACATGAACCATGAACTTCCACATGTTCAAGCTGGTTTTAGAAAAGGCAGAGGAACCAGAGATCAAATTGCCAACATCCGCTGGATCATGGAAAAAGCAAGAGAGTTCCAGAAAAACATCTATTTCTGCTTTATTGACTATGCCAAAGCCTTTGACTGTGTGGATCACAATAAACTGTGGAAAATTCTGAAAGAGATGGGAATACCAGACCTCCTGACCTGCCTCTTGAGAAACCTATATGCAGGTCAGTAAGCAACAGTTAGAACTGGACATGGACTAACAGACTGGTTCCAAATAGGGAAAGGAGTACGTCAAGGCTGTATACTGTCACCCTGCTTATTTAACTTATATGTATAGTACATCATGAGAAACACTGGGCTGGAAGAAGCACAAGCTGGAATCAAGATTGCCGGGAGAAATATTAATAACCTCAGATATACAGATGACACCACCTTAATGGCAGAAAGTGAAGAGGAACTAGCCTCCTGATGAAAGTCAAAGTGGAGAGTGAGAAAGTTGGTTTAAAGCTCAACGTTCAGAAAACTAAGATCATGGCATCTGGTCCCATCACTTCATGGGAAATAGATGAGGAAACAGTGTCAGACTTTATTTTTCTGGGCTCCAAAATCACTGCAGATGGTGACTGCAGCCATGAGATTAAAAGACGCTTAGTCCTTGGAAGGAAAGTTATGACCAACCTAGATGGCATATTCAAAAGCAGAGACATTACTTTGCCAACAAAGGTTTGTCTAGTCAAGGCTATATTTTTCCAGTGGTCATGTATGGATGTGAGAGTTGGACTGTGAAGAAAGCTGAGTGTGAAGAATTGATGCTTTTGAACTGTGGTGTTGGAGAAGACTTGGACTGCAAGGAGATCCAACCAGTCCATTCTGAAGGAGATCAGCCCTGGGATTTCTTTGGAAGGAATGATGCTAAAGCTGAAACTCCTGTACTTTGGCCACTTCATGTGAAGAGTTGACTCATTGGAAAAGACCCTGATGCTGGGAGGGATTGGGGGCAGGAGGAGAAGGGGATGACAGAGGATTAGATGGCTGGATGGCATCACCGACTCGATGGACATGAGTTTGAGTGAACTGTGGGAGTTAATGATGGACTGGGAGGCCTGTCGTGCTGGGATTCATGGGGTCACAAAGAGTTGGACATGACTGAATGACTGAACTGAACTGAACTGCATTTCAGACTCTTGTTGACTATGATGGCTACTCTATTTCTTCTAAGGGACTCTTGCCCACAGTAGTAGATATAATGGTCATCTGAGTTAAATTCACCGATTCCAGTCCATTTTAGTTCACTGATTCCTAAAATGTCGACATTCACTCTTGCCATCTCCTGTTTGACCACTTCCAATTTGCCTTGATTCATGGACCTCACATTCCAGGATCCTATGCAATATTGCTCTTTACAGTATCAGACTTTACTTCTATTACCAGTCATATCCAGAACTAGATGTTGTTTTTGCTTTGGCTCAGTCTCTTCATTCTTCCTGGAGTTATTTCTCCACTGATGTCCAGTAGCATATTGGGCACCTACTGACCTGGGGAGTTCATCTTTCATTGTCCTATCTTTTTGCCTTTTCATACTGTTCAGCCCAGGTTCTGGAGTTGATTGCATTCAGGTCCCAATTCAGCCATATATTAGCTCTGTAGTAAGCTATTTAGATTTCCCATGTTTCAGCTTCCTTAGCTGTAGAATGTAGACATATTCCTCCCTGTTTTTTTTTTTTTTCACATCTGTAGGTACAGCTTGTTAAGTTCCAATGAGGGACTGCACATAGACTATTTCTCCCAGTGCTGAAAGTAAAAGAAAGTTTTAGTCTCTCAGTTGTGTCCAACTCTTTGAAGCCCCATGGACTGTAGCCTGCCAGGCTCCTCTGACCATGGAATTCTCCAGGCAAGAGTACTGGAGTGGGTAGCCATTCCTTTCTCCAGGGAATCTTCCTGGCCCAGGGATGGAACGCAGGTGTCCCACATTGCGGGCGGATTCCTTACTGTCTGAGCTATCAGAGAAGCGGCACAGGGGGCACGAGATGCTGCTGAGTGTCATGGAAATCAAGTGCCTAGAGACAGAGCTTTTGCTAGCGAGCAGGGTCTGTCCAAGGTGGTCACCGTGGCTGACAAAATCGCTATCAGTCAGTGGGGTAAATGGCATTTTCATGAGGAAAAACAATGCTGGTGCCTGGGCTTGCTGAGGAGAGAGCAGAGCTCCATAGGGATGGGCTGACCGAAAGGCCTCTGGAACATTTTCAGAGGGGCCTCTTGGTTGGGGAAGAGAAATTTATGTTCAACCACTTCCCTGTGGAAATAAAATGCTTCTCCTGATGAAAGGAAGTGCTTTTCTTCACTCTTCTCCCCTCTCTTCTACTTCCTTTATCTCTGCATGGCATCCCAACCCCAACACAGTGATAGATGATACAAGAGAAACCATATGAGCAAAACAAAAGGGCCTGCTGTCAAGCAGAGATGAATGGCGGCTCTCTGCCACTTGCTTCCTCACAGCTGACAAGATTTTTGGCTCCCTCATGCTCTGGGATTTCCTCTGGCTTGTTTTCTTTTTTGCCTCCTTTATGACTCCCTCATTCCTATCTTGTCTGCGGGTTCACAGAACTTCCCATTCCTCACTCTCTCTCAGGCAGGGCGGTCTTTCCCCAGGCTGTCCACAGGGCCGCCTGGTGCCGGCTTCTGAATGGAGGCTGAGGGGGTGACTTCACCGTGGCTCCAGTGGGTCCCTCTGCAGTTTTAAGCCACCACACTCACTCACTAGTCTACTGGCAATGTTTCCCATGCATTCATTTAAAGTCTATTTTTAGCTGACCCTTTCAGAATTGCAGTATTGACTGTCCTGAAAGAACACTGCATTCTTGCACAGGGTAATAAACCCCAGTCGTAGTTACCCCCGCCAAAGTTACAGTAAATTTTTGGAGATGAACAGTTAATGATTTATGATGTTTGTACTCAGTAAAGGATTTTAGTATATCTTGGGCTTAGACAACAGTATTGATTGATAGAGCCAGTGAGGAGGATTGAGTGATGATGGGGTCGGGTTTTTTGGCAGACTTACTGAGCTTGTATAAAGTATTTAGTGCAACAGGATGTTGAAGCATATACAAATAGAGATTTAATTGTGAAATCTATAAGAAAGCTGTTCTAAACAGTTTGGGTTGTCCCTTAGGCTGGGGGTTCGGGTGGGAACAGAGTAAGGGAGAGACAGACTACTCATGTCATCAGAGATCTGGCTGGAAGTAGATTGAAGAATTCACATCAAGATGCTATTTCTTTGTTTTGTTTTTTCCCCTGATGTAGACCGTATTTAGAAGTCTTTATTGAATTTGTTACAGTATTGCTTCTCTTTCATATTTTTGTTTTTCTTTTTTTGGCTCTGAGGCAAACTGGATCTTAGTGGCCCCATCAGGGATTGAACCCATAACTCCTGCATTGGAAGGCGAAGTTTTAATCACTGGACTACCACTAAAGTCCTAAGATATTATTTCCTTTAATTTCCAGAAGCAACACAGTGGAGCACAAGATTTGGTGTCATTTTAAAAAAATTTCACCATTACTGTCTCTTTGTTTTATTTATTCTTCCATTAATTTATCCACTCACTCATTCACTCAGTCAGTGACTAATACCAAGCACCAAGCTATACAAAATGCAGGCAGACCTCATTTTATTGTACTTTCCTTTATGGTGCTTCAAAGATACTGTTTTTGTTTTTTTGGTTTTTTTTTTTAATTGAAAGTTTCTGATAACTTTAAGCAGGCTTCCCCTGTGGCTCAGACAGTAAAGAATCTGCCTGCAATGTGGGAGACTGGAGTTAGATCCCTGGGTTGGGAAGATCCCCTGGAGAAGGGAATGGCAACCCATTCCAGTATTCTTGTCTGGAGAATCCCATGGCTGGAGGAGCTTGGTGGGTTACAGTTCATGGGATCACAAAGAGTAGGTCATGACTGAGTGATAACTCTAAGCAGGTTTCTTGGTGTCATTTCTCCAACAGCATTTGCTCACTTCATGTCTCTGTGACACATTTTGGTAATTCTTGAAGTATTATAAACATTTTCACTATCATTATATTTATTATGATGATCTGTGATCAATGATCTTTAATGTTACTATTGTAATTGTTTGGGCACCATGAACTCTGCCCGCTGTGCCCATGTAAGACAACAAACTTAACCCAATAAAAGTTGTATAAGTTCTGACGGCTCCACTAACTGGGTGTGCCCCATCTCCCTCTTTCCTGGGCCCCCCTATTCCCTGAGAAATAATAATATTGAAATTAGGTCAATTAATAACCCTACAATGGCCTCTAAGTGTTCAAATGAAAGGAAGAGTCACACTTCTCTTAATTTAAATCAGAAGCTGTTGATATAATAGAACTGATCAAGCTTAGTGAGAAGGCAGGCTGAAAGCTGAGATAGGCTGAAAAATATGCTCCAACCCTGGTTAGCCAAGTTCTAAATGTAAATTAAAACTTCTTGAAGGGAATTAAAAGTGCCAGTGAATACATGAGTGGTAAGAAAGCAAAATAGCCTTACTGCTGATACACAGAAACTTCTAATGGTCTGGAGAAAACATCAAACCAGTCACAAAAAAGATCACTGTAACTCACTTTATTGCAATATTCAGTTTATCGCAATGATCTGGACCCAGATCTGCAATACGTCCAAGGTGAAGTGAAGTGAAAGTCACCCAGTCGCCCTACTATTTGTGATCTCATGGACGATACATCCACAGAGTTCTCCAGGCCAGAATACTGGAGTGGGTAGCCTTTCCCTTCTCCAGGGGATCTTCCCAACCCAGGGATAGAACCCAGGTCTCCCACATTGCAGGTGGATTCTTTGCCAGCTGAGTCACAAGTTTATACAGGAAGCTTCAATTGTACTGCTGAACCATCAGCAGAGCAATTGTTAAGTCCAAAGACGTCTTCAGTTATTCTGGCCTCACTTTCTAGGTTGTCCACACAATCTTCTGGATATAAATGCTCTTCTAAGGTATCAAGATCCCCAGTCTCCTCCCCAACTGTATTTTCTCCCCACATAGCTTCTTCCCTTTGCTCTCCAGGATGTATCACTTCTAGGGGTCTATTCCCAAAGACTTCAAATCCTCACCTCCTGAACAAAGTCTGCATCTGCCTGGCAGAGCCATAACTTGGATTATTCCAAGCACCCACTTCTGCCAGTTCTGTTTCCAAACCTGACATCTTACTGGAACTGCAGAATTCTGCATCCAATTGATTCTTCCTAGAAGTATTCTGAGGCACGTCGTCTTTTGCTCCCAAGTTTCTTTCTCATCCTTTAACAATATATTACCTTCAAATGGATCTGGAATTCAAGCTCTTTTTCATTTACCGAGGAGTCATCTAACCAGCTGTCACCCTGCCTTTCATCAAGGCCACAAGGCCACCCCTAAATAGGGGGCTTCCCAGGTGGCTCAGTGGTAAGGAATCCGCCTGCCAATCCAAGAGACTCAAGTTTGATCCCTGGGTTCTGAATATCCCCTGGAGAAGGAAGTGGGAACCCACTCCAGTACTCTTGCCTGGGAAATCCCATGGACAGAGGAACTGGGCAGGCTACAGTTAATGAGGTTGCAAAGAGTTGGTCACAACTTAGCGACTAAACAACAACATCCTCTAAATAGCTCTAATAGATGTGTATCTTTCCAACACAAAAGGCCATCGGATTGAGGGGGATGTATTCCACTTATTTTTCCCACTAGTATGCACAGGACTACAGAAAGACTGAACCCTGAAATACAAGCCAATTTTGCAATACAAACCTCGAGACAGCAGGTGGGCGACATCTTGCAGGACACCAGCCTGCAGCCAATGCTGGTTGGCTCAGGACTGAACTGACTTGGCAGGTTAGACTGGGACAGATGGGCTTCCATGTGCCATAGGGTGGGAGGGGGCAGGGGGATGACGTCTATTAATTTGTTTTCTTTGAGGGATTTGTAAAACTGTAGCCATGACATTTCACTACCATGGTAGCAGACAGATGAACTATTTAAGAGTGCAGAGCTAGAGGGAAATGCCAAGAGCAGTACTGAACCTGTAGACCCAACTCATCACACTATTTGAGCAGTGAAGATGTGTCCTAACATTTGGGGCACAGATCCTACTAGCTCCTGGTAATCACTCTTAACATCATTCAGCAGATACTTCTAATTCTCTATCCATCTGGATAGGCCAAAGTAAGAAGAGTGAAATGGCTCTGGCTTGTGTCTGACAATGTTGGTGTCTCTGAGTTCCATTCATTAACACTCTCCCCCGCAATGGCTTACTCATCAATGACACAATGGATTTGTAATCTTACATGTGGCAGGACATTTGTTCTCATTATCTTAGCATTTTAATCTCATTATGAATTGATTTGTATTCTTTTCAGTGAAGAAGACTCTACTGACGTGAAGTGTGTGTGTGTGTGTACACGCGCATGTGAACAAATCTAGTCCCCAGTTTATGTGGGCATGGCTGGCAGTCCATTTATGTGATTCAATGGCTCCAGTGATGACAACATTGGATTGGCACCAACTGTCCTTGCCAAAGTCCTCTACATACACCAGGTGACCAGAACCTCTTTCTAGGGACTGTGATGGTTAATTTCAGGTGTCAGCTTGACTGGATCAGAGGCTGCCCAGCTAGGTGGTTAAATGTTATTTCTGCGTGTGTCCAGGAGGGTGTTTCTAGATGAGACAAGCATTGAAATCATAGACTGAGCAAGCAAATCATCCTCCACAGGGTGGTTGGGCATCATCTAATCTGTTTAAGCCTCGACCAGAACAAAAAGCCAGAGGAAGGAGGAATGTGTCTCTTTTTTCTGCTTCATGGTTTGAGCTGGGATATCTCTTCTCATCTTCTCCTACCCTCAGGCTAGCATTTAAATCATCAGCTCCCTTGGTTCTCAGGTCTTTGGACTCTGACCCAATTATACCACTGGCTTCCACTAGCAACTCTGGGGCTAAATGACTTTGGAAAATTGGGTGAAGCTGTCTGCATGTACTATAGCTGGGATTCTTTTCTGTGACAGAATTGGTATGATGTCTGTGAGTAGCTAAAATGTTGCATGCAACTTGAATAATTTATTCTGTTTCTGAAAGTCCAATATTTTATTATAAATAATTTAATTATATAAAATATAATAGTAAATATTATATAGTTTTGTTTGGTGACTGGACACTTAAAAAGCAATGTGTCCTCCTTACCTGATGGCTGTGCAAGCCTGTCTGTGATTCAGAGTTTTGTAAATAAACTAGCCTGCAGTGAGAGGAAAACATGATCTTCCAACCAAATAAAATACGTATATATTTTAATATATAATATTTAATATTACCAATAATATTTTAAATATAATAAAACAATATTATACAACCCTTCAAAATATGTTTACACTCAGACATTATATGTTTCCATGAGCAAAAACCGTATTTTGGATTGTTGTTTAGTTGCTCAGTCATGTCCGACTCTTTTGCGACCCCATGGACTGTAGCCCTCCAGGCTCCTCTGTCCATGGGATTCTCCAGGCAAGAATACTGGAGTGGGTTGCCATGCCCTCCTCCAGGGGATCTTCCCAACCCAGGGATTGAAGCGATGTCTCTCACATCTCCTACATTGGCAGGCAGGTTCTTTACCACTAGTGCCTCCTGGGAGGCCCCCTAAAACTGCTCAGGTAGGTATCATTCTCCCCGTTTTGAAGAGTAAGGCCACTTATTAGGGCTCCAGTAGGCGATATACAGTCTAGCAAATGGCAGAGCTGTCCTTGAAGACAGCTCTTCTGACTCCTGGTCCAAGCAATACTTTCCCACGACCCAGGACTACCTCTCTGACAAGTTGATTAATTGTCCATCTTGGGTAGAGACTGGTTTAGAGAGTGTGGAACAGATTTGCTTCATTTCCTTGTTCTCTCTGGTGATCAATATCTGCTGAGCAATGATGTCTATGCGAGAGCCAGTGGTTGTAAGAAAATGAACACAGGAAATCAATAGTGTGGCCGCGGTGGCCTAGAGAGGGTAGGTATGGTCAGATCATCACACAGCTTGCCACAGAAACTCGGGCACTGTTGAGAGCGGAAGGAGCCATTATTAATTCCACTGGGCCAGCAGGGGTCAACTGGTGTTCTCCCAGAGAAACTAGATATTTGGTCACCTTAGACACCACAGTACTGAGGGGAATAGTATGGTGGAAACAGAGGAGTTAAGTGTTGAGAAATAAATTTTCTTTTTGGTCAAATTACTGATTTAGTTCCTCTCTCCTACTGGACTGAGAGCTCCATAAGGGCAGGCATCCTCTTGTTTTTGTTTTTGTTTTTTTTTCAGTGCCCAGCACCTGGTAGGTGCTCAATAAATCAGTCAGTGAATTGACTGATACTTGGATTTTCTCTTGGGTGCCTGAAAGTGAGCACGTTCAGAACAAAGCTGGAGGTGAATATAAAGAGTAGTGTTATATGATGACCAGACACTTAAGAAGCATCGTGGTCCTTCTTAGCAGATTCCCTTGCAAGCCTGTCTGTGATTCAGAATTTTGTAAATAAATTAGCCTGCAGGGAGAGGGAAACATGACCTTCCAACCCAGTGCTCTAGTGCATGAGGATATATTGACAAAGAGATGAAGGAATATATTTCCTGAGGCCCTTGATGATGAATAGTCCACATAAATTACCCAGCTGGCCCAGCTGGGCTTTTGCACCACTCAGCATCAATACCCTGGGGGCAGTTCTCTTCTGTTTTCCCCTTCATTTCTACTGAGTATGTCCACCTTTATATTTCTCACTGGTTTTAATTTCAAGTTTGTCTTCTGCCACTAGCTATTAAAAAGAAAACACACACATGCACAGGCACACCCTAAAAATCATACCACCAAAGAAATAAATAACCGAAAACAAAGATAACTGTCAACTGTTCTTCAAGGAAGTTGCTGGATTGAAGGAAGTTTTGATTAATGGAAAACAGTGCAAATGCAACTGACCTTAAAGATTCACATAATGACCCAAGTCATGGCTTTGAGCCCAGATTTCAGACCACCTAGTAGCTCACAAATGTTGTGTTGGCTGGACATTCCCTTTGACTTTTTGGGTCATTCAACGGGCTCCTTGCTCCATAATTATATGAGGGTGGGAGTGACAGTGAATAAGAAAGAAAGAAGACAGACAGACAGATAATAGAGGTTGTCCATAACGGGCGCGCTTAAGCCAGTACTCCTTTTGTTTGGAATTTGAAAGTTTGCTAGAGGGTATTTCATCTTCCTGAATCTGATTAGAGCTTTTCTATTTACCTTAAACATTATGAAACTATTTTCCAAGCTTCTTACTCAATATTATGAAATGAGATGGATGCTACAGTATGGAAATTTAGCTAAGCAGCTTCCCCAGAAGCCCCAGGAAGAGAGTGGAGCAGTGATTAAGGGAAAGGAAGCCTGCTATTAAGTCAGCCACAACAGTGGACAACCAGTGTTAATACTATAGGGAAACTGGGGGAAGTGATCCCTCACACTGAGTGCTGAGGGAGCTGGGGTGTTTATACACCAACTCCCAAGAGTCATCACCTGAGGGCTGCTACTGGCAGGTATTAATTGCCTGGTCCTCTGGGCCTGCTGAGTCCCAGGCTACAGTTTTCCTTAGTTAGAGATGAAGCTCTATGGCACAGAGATGCAGCCACTGAGAGCTGGAAGTCCAGGCTGGAACACACTGTCACCGTTAAGATATAAGAGACAGGGCTTGGGCACTACGAGCAAAGCCCAAAGCATGATGGTGCTATTTCTAGAACGGTATGTATCTGATAATCAGAGAATGATCAGAGTTTAAAGGACCTCTTTGTGGGGGAAGCCACAAAAGAGCAGCTGATAATCTGGGAAGCATGGAAAGAAAGAAAGTGAAGTCGCTCAGTCGTGTCCGACTCTTTGCAACCCCATAGGCTGTAGCCTACAAGGCTCCTCTGTCCATGGGATTTTTCCAGGCAATAGTCCTGGAGTGGATTGCCATTTCCTTCTCCAGGGGATCTTCCCAACCCAGGGATTGAACCCGGGTCTCCCGCATTGTAGACAGATGCTTTACCGTCTGAGCCACCAGGGAAGCATGGAAGGGTCCTTTAATCTTTTAATGCTCTTTAAAGGTTCTTTAATGCTCTAGTCTTTTGGGGTTGTACCTCCTGGGTAGGATCAAGCTATTTGCAGAAAGTTGGCTACAAAGACTTCTAGCTGCCATGTGAGTACACATGGTTTCTAGGGGGAAGCATGATATTATTGTCCTTAATTGTGGAATATTATTTTAAAAATTGGCCCCAGAGGTCCAAGCAACAGTCAACTGTCTTTCCAGCTTGGTTCCATGCTGTCCTGTGCTGTGGCTTTGGTCCCTTCTTCCTTCAAGGCAGGTGCAGACATCCAATCCTGCTGCATCTTCCTGCTAAGCTCAAGGCAGATGCACAGACCAAACCTCTGTATCTGGTTTGTCACGGGAGATGCCTCCCACTGAGCATTTTCCTGTGTTCACTTCCTCCAGGTCTGACTGGGAACTCTTACAGACTCAATGTTCTATGTCGCCTGAATATTCATGTGTTGAAATCTTAACTTTCCAATATGATGGTGTCAGGAGGGGAGGCCTCTGGAAGGTAATGAGGTCGTAAGAGTGGTGCCTTCATGATGGGATTACTGCCCTTAGAAGAAGAGATGTGAAGAGCAGACTCTCTCTTCCTCTCCCCTGCTTCCCCTGCCCATTCCCCACTTTGTCTCTTGCCACATGAGGATACCCTGAGAAATGGCTATCTGCAAACCAGGAAGCAGATCCTCACCAGACACCAGATCTGTGGGCACCTTGATCCTGGACTTTCCAGCCCCCAAAACTGTTAAGAAGTAAACATTTGTTGTTTAAGCCATCCAGTCCATATATGCTCTATTTGTTACAGTAGCTTACACTAAGACTGGAGCATTGATTGAATATAAATTTCAGAGTAAAAGATAACCTGCAGTTCATCAACTTAGCCTTTTGAGGAGTAAATCTCATTTCTTTATTCTTCTTCTCTCTCTTTTATTCTTCTCTGAGAGACCCCTGAGGATCTCTGACATCAAGTAGACTGTGGCCTCTAGAAAACCCGGCCAGACTTCATGACTCCACCTAGTGAGCTGGGCCCTAGTTCTCTGCAGGGAGCTCAGATGCTGCTGAGGGTCTGAGAGTCTCAACATTTCCCTAAGGCTTGTGGGTTTACAAACACAAAGGCCCACCCAAAAGCACAGGGCCCTCAGGTGCAGTGTCTCTCTTCCCCTGGAAGGTTAGGTTTATTTTTCTGGAAATCTAAATCACATGTTTCCATTTCACTGACACCAAATTCATTAGCAATGTTGTTTCCTTGCAGCCTTTTGAAGTTATGAGAGCCTTATGGATGGATTGCACAAATGTTTATTTTTGTGCTTTCATTCTCAAGCGTGCCTCATTTTCTCACAGCCAGAGACCCTGGGGCCAAGAGACTGGAGTCTGTGTGTGTTTGAGGCCCAGGGGCTTCTCCACTCTTCAGACCCAGATGAGCTTCCGCTGTCTGCTCTCCTCTCTTAGCCTTCTTCCTGCTCCTTGTCCTCACTGTGATTGGGCTCCTGGGAATTAGTATGAAGATTGTGTGAGCACTGATCTTCCCTTCTGGGAAGGTCCTGCTTTAAGCTTCTTACCCTAGAGAACACTCTCCTCCTGGAAAATGAAATGTGAGCATATATTCCAGGCAATTCCAGAGCTGATCAAAACAATTCACAGTGGAGCTGGGGTTCCAAGTCATCCCAGTAGATACACTATCTAAATATGTATCTGCAAAACTGGGCCAGCAGCTCTCTGTGAGCCCCTGAGGCCAGGGACTAGATCTTATTAACCTTAATGTTCTACTGGGTCCAGGCAGTGCTTGGTGTATTATAGGCGCTTGATATTTAAAGATTAAGAGATGACTACTCAGTAGTTAAGAGAGATCCACATAAACATATATGATTATAAATACATCATACTCATGCATATGTTCATATGTGTTAATCTTTCAAATTAGCATGGCCTGATAAACCCATGTTCTAACATGAATCAAAGTGGGTTTTCCCCCAATATTTAGGAAAATAAAAGCCCTTTGTCTCCCTGTAATGCAGCTATGGTCTGAATGTTTGTGTTCCCCCTAAATTGATATGTTGAAAACCTAACCCCCAAGGTGATGGTATTAGGAGGTAGAGCTTTTGGCAGGTGATGAGGTTATGAGACTGGAGCCTCATGAATGGGATTAATGTC
Source organism: Bos indicus x Bos taurus (assembly GCF_003369695.1). Taxonomy (NCBI): domain Eukaryota; kingdom Metazoa; phylum Chordata; class Mammalia; order Artiodactyla; family Bovidae; genus Bos; species Bos indicus x Bos taurus. Next base: position 53,977,961 of record NC_040088.1, read on the forward strand.
CTTGTAAAAGGGACCCCAGAGAACTAGCTTGTCCCTTCCTCCATGTGAAGATACAAGTCTGCAACCACAAGGTACCTAGCCCTGACCCTGACCCTGACCTGCTGGTACCCTGCTCTCAGTCTTCAAGCCTCCAGACTGTGAGAAGTAAATTTCTGTTGTTTATAAGCCACCCAATCTGTGGTATTTTGTTACAGCAGCCCAGACAAAGACAAATGCGTAGCATTAAAAAAATCTTAATTATATAAACACGCAGGGTCTGTTACAGTGAGAAAAGCTGAACTCATTAGAGTGATGCTCTAGCCCTCAAACACACATTGAATGTTCAGAAGTCTAACACAGTCACCTTCTGTTTCTCATTTGCATTACAGTCCTGGCAGGTGAAGAGATCAGCGGGGGGCAGCTTCCTACCTCCAGCTGTTCAGGGACCCAGGTGATGGAGGCTTGGCCATCTTCAGCTCCTTGAAGTGAAGTGAAGTCGCTCAGTTGTGTCTGACTCTGCGACCCCATGGACTGTAGCCTACCAGGCTCCTCTATCCATGGGATTTTCCAGTCAAGAATACTGGAGTGGGGTGCCATTGCCTTCTCCAGGGGATCTTCCCAACCCAGAGAACCTGGGTCTCCCGCATTGTAGGCAGATGCTTTTACTGTCTGAGCCACCAGGGAAGTTGTGGCTCAGCTCCCTGGGGATTACCTATATTCTAGCCATAAAGTAAAGAGATCATGGAGGAGCCCCACAAAGTTTTCTGAGCAGCCCAAGACGTGACATCACTTCAGTGGATGCTGCATCAGTGTGCTGGGTCACGTGGTGGCGCCCAGATGCATGAAGGTGGTCCCTGGCTCAGTAGTCACTCGCCAGTACCAGTACCAGCTCTACTGAGGGAGAGGGAGTGTGAACTTGGGGGAACAACGGTCTCTCTCTGCCGCAAAAGCCAAGGAAAGTTCAGCCCAAAGTCCCCAAAGGGATGGCAAAGCAGGTTCCCTTAGCCAAGCATTAAGACGTCATAAGAAACAAGGGCTTGGGAATGGATTGTCCCTAAAGACAGACCTTCCTCCTCCCAGCACCCCCAGCCTCGCAGACACTGTGAAGCAACACGAAGCACAGGAATCCATCTTCAGGGGAGGGGGTTGTATGTGTGTGGGAGAAGCTGTTCCCCTTGGGATATGAAGTGCCTCCTCTAGTAACTGTTCCTATTTAAGAACATTAAGAAGCATGATCTAAAGCATACTATTTTCTTTTTCTTTTATTTCTAGGAAATTGTTTTTAAGCCAGTGGAAATGCAGAGGATAAAATAAAACTGATATAGGCCTGAATTTTCAAAATGATTTTTAAGAATCCTCTCTGTGTCTAAGTTGATCTTTAAACCCACAGTCTCAGATCTGGTTGAATATTTGATAGAAAGTGGAAACCGGAGGTGGTGGCTGTTATGGTGGTTTTTAGACTACAACACATTCCCTTCTGCTCTCTAAGTGGGTTATTCGTCTTCATACATGAATGTCAGGTAACCTGAGCAAGACGCAGTAGAGACACAGAGCTCACAGGTGGCTAATAATAATGATGATGTTTCAAACAATGATAGGAGCTAAATTACTGTGCACTTGCCAAATGTCAGGCATTAACTTCAGTACTTCACAGAGAAGGGCTATTTGTGTCTTCCTACGTTAAGTACTCAAAAGATTATTTGACAGATGGAGAAATTAAGGTCCAGAGAGATTAAATGATTTTCTCCAGGTTATACATCTAAGAAAGCATGACCCGACTCCTCATCCACTTCCCATAAATGACCGAGAAAGGCCCACTAATGTCCAGGGCTGCGGGATAACAGGAAGAAATGGCTCAAGTAGTAATAGACATCTGGCAGTAATAAAATACGGATTTTGTTTTTACCACACTTTGCTTTGCTTGCTTTTAAAATTTTGGTACCATGTGTGCTTTATACATTACAGGACATCCTAACTGCCTTCAGAAGCAACTTCATTTAAAAAAAATCCATCTGAGAGAGTGAGTTAGTGGGAACAGATCTAGTGGTAGCTGTTTGTTGTCATTTTCATGGAAATAAAAGAAGAAATTCATTTAGAGCAATAGGGACTAAAAGCTTAGGGCAAGGTACAGAGGCATATTCCTTTGTATTTGCTTTTCTATTCTTAGTCAACAAGCTAGGAAGAGAAGGGAGCTTCATCAACCTGATAAAGAGCATCTATGAGAAACTAACATACTACTAAACAGTGAGAAACTGCAAGCTTTTGCCCTAAGATCAGGGACAGGACAAGCATGTCTGCTCTTGCCACTTCTGTCAATCTGTACTGGTGATTCTAGACAAGGCAATAAGGACAGAAAAACAAATGAAAGGCATCAGATTGGAAAGGAAGAAGTATTTCCTATTTGCAGACTCTATTTGCAGATGATGTGATACTTTAAATAGAAAAACCTAAGGAATCCATTGAAAAACTGTTGAAACTAATAAGTTCAGCAAGGCCTCAGTATACAAGATAAATATATAAAAACAATTGCAATCGTATAAACTGGCAATCAACACTCAAAAACGAAAATGAGAAAACAATTTCATTTACAAATTGCATCAGAAAGAATGAAATACTTGAGAATAAATTGAATAAAAGAGATGCAAACTTATACACTGAAACTATAACATATCATTGAAAGATATCAAAGAAGACCTAAATAAATGTAAAGTCATACCACGTTCATGGATTGGAAGATTTCATATTGCTAAGATGGCGATATTTCCCACACTGGTCTATGGATTCAATACAATGTTTACCAAAATCCTAGCCACGTTTTTTTGCAGTTTAAGACAAACTTATATTACAATTCATATGGAAATGAAATAGTCCCAGAATGACCAAAAATAACCTTTAAAAAACAGGTTGAATGACTCATACTTCCCTGATTTCAAAACTTACTATATATATATATCTACAGTGATCAAGACAGGGTAGGGAATTCCCTGGCAATCCAGTGGTTAGGACTCTATACTTTAAATGCTGTGGCCTGGCTTCAATCCCTGATCAGGGCACTAAGATCCTGCAGGCCATGCTGCAAGGCCAAAAAAAAGGAGAAAAAAGTTGTACATGATTGTTTGCAGCAGCGTTATTCATAATAGTGGAAACCACCCAGATGTCTACCTGATGAGTGGATAAACAACATGAGGTATATGAGCATATTGGTCTATTATTTGGCCGTAAAAAGAAATGAAGTACATGCTACAACATGGATGGGCTTTGAAAACCTCATGTCAGGTAAAAGAAGCTTGTAACAAAGGCCACATGTTATGAAATGTGTAAAAGAGACAAATCTATAACGACAGAAAGTAGTTCAGTGTTTGTTGGGAGTCGAAGGGAGAGAGGAATGGGGAGTGACTGTGAGTGGGTTGCGGTTTCTTTGGGGTGTGAGCAGTATGTTTTGAAGTTAGCAGTGAAGCTTGTACAACTTTGTAAACACACTGAAGACCACTGACTGTACACTTAAATTTTTTTAAAGTATTTCCTTTGAAACTACAAAATATTTCCTAGGGGAGGAAAAAGGAGGGTACAAACAACATTTGCTAATGCATTCTAAGTCCTTTGGGTTATTTTGTTCCTTAAAATACTTGCCTGAGAAAGTCTCAGATTCCTTTAAGACAAAGGAGTCTGGTAGAGTTTTGAGGGAATTATTCATTTGTTATTATTGTCTCTTACTTCCCCAAAGGCCTTCAGTTCACAGATGTATTGGACCTGATGGGGCCCAGCAACTTTTAACTTTCACTTGGGAAAAAAAAATCTTTTTACTGTTAACAAGAGTCTGAGTTGGAAGGTGTTTTGGCATAGTCAGACAATCAACTGCCTGATAGATGAATCATAGCTGTGAAACTGATGGCAACTGAATCACCTAGACTAGTTATTTCATTCTGCAGAAAAAGTCTGAAGGAACAGTGACTTGCCTCTGATTTCCTGGCGAGCTGGAGGAAGTGCCCCTCCTGGCTCTAGATCTCCTTCTCCAGGGGAAGGCATTCCCCACACCCCACTCGCTCTGTGAGAACGACAAATTCAGGACCAGTAAAGCAAAGAGCACACACCATGATTTCAACAGATGGAATTTAACACAGAAAACTGGTGACAAAGGTGTCAGAAGAGTTGAAAAGCCCACAGGGCAGGGTGAGGCAACCCAGAGATTAGCAGCACCTGGCAGCAGCTACCACCCTGGGGCCAGAGGCACCGAGGACAGAGGTGGGAGCCTGGACCACCAGCCTGCCGTGGGCCTCAGGAGGAGGAGCGAGGTCATGGGGGAACTGGATCCACTGGGGAGGTCTCCTGGAAGCAGAGGAAGAGGGGAAGAGGTCCTCTGGTTTCCCCCCTCCTCCCCCTCTGACCCCTTCTCCCCTCCTCCCCTACTCTGACCCCGTCATGACTCCGCTGGCTGTCTCCAAGCAGGAAGCTGGGGAGCCAAGAGTCCTGAGAAATGTACAAGCAGAGAACAAATCTGAGAGCAAATATGCAAATGATGTGTGCAGGGGTTTCTCAGAGGAAATTACTAGCATCTTTTAATCTTTCGTTCTGCAAAAAATATTTACATTAATTAAAACAACAGGAATGAATTTCTTTTAGATCCTCAGGCAGGGGAGAGGAAGCAACATTGAAGGCGAAGTATTATTAGGCTATATCAGGACGTTCACAAACTAATTTAGTTTAAAAATGTTGATTTCTTCCCTGAGGACAGGCTAATGAAGTAGGTCAGGATTCTTATTTTAGAGGCAAGAAAACAGGGCCAAGGGAGAAGGTGTCCCTGGCTGAACTCTGAGACCCAAGGCCCAGGCCTGAGTGTGTTAGTGGGGCAGGCTTTGTCCAGGGGGCCTCAAATCAGAGGGCCAGGACCCTCACACCAGCATCTGCCTGCAAAGCCTCATCCCCTCCTACCAACAGGTGGTGAAGGGGTGGGAGCAGCCTTGGACCTGAGAAGACCTGAACTCTCATCTTAGTTCTACAAACAAGGACTGTGTCCAGAAGGTGCTTCTTCTTTTTCAGTCTCTGTTTCCTCATCTGTAGAACTGGGAAAAAACCTTTTGACTCTTCCCACCTCTGAAGGAGGTTAAGGATCAAAACCATCCTGGCTTTGGGAAGCGGGGGTCCATCCACAAACCTAAATCAGCATGATCAGTAACTAGCTTTATCTATCGCGGAAACAGGAGCCAATTTCACCACCAGAAGCTGTACTGGTTTTCTGTGTCCCGTGTTGCCTATTTCCCAAAACGCAGGTATGTTACAAGCTGAGATACAGTCTGCACACTGAGGGGCAGATGGAGGATCCACCAGGTCTGCATTTACCCAGTGAGAAGCTAGTCTTATTGGGAGGATTTTGACTTAAGGATGGTTGCAGCTTTCTTCTTGCCACTATGCGGCCATTAAATCTGTGAGGTTGGAACATCAAACATACTTCCCCTAGATTTGGGCAAAGATCTCCCCAAAACTAAAAACCGAAGAATGACATTTTAGTAGCTGAAAAGATTCCTCCAAATCCATAAAACCCACTTGCTAAACGATGCTTCTGGGGTCTGAGCAGAATCCCCATCATTATTCAGAAATAAGAGAGCAGTACATTCCAATTGTCTGGCTGTCCATTACTGAGGTGACCAGAGCGGGGTTTGCTGGCTTTCTGAGTTCCAGTTTGGGACTTAGCCAGGACTTCACAGCACACCACATCCTTCCTCTCTTACCCAAGACATCTCAATACTACTACTAATAAAACTGTGGTTTATTTGGCATCTATCATGTATAAGTCACTTTTAAGAGTTTGTTCTCAATTTACTAAAACTTTGCATAGTGGCAATATCACACCCATTTTACAAGACAGGAAACTGAGGAGAGACAAATGATTTGCCTGAGGAGGAGCCGAGATTCAAGTTCATGATCCTCTGACATCAAAATCTGAGTAGTACCTGCTCTACTGCCCAGCATCTGTGAGTCATCTCACTGCTGTCAACCCTTTCTAGATCCTTCTCCCTGAGCCTGACCGAGTGACTTTACTTCTAGCAGGGGAATGTGATGGAAAGGTCAGCATGCTACTTCTGAAAAGCACTGCACCTTGCTCCTTGCTCTCCTTCTGGGTATTTGCTCTGGGGTGAGCCAGCTCCCATGTTGTGAGAACACTCAAGCAGCCCTATGCAGAGTCCACATGACGAGGAACAGTCAGGGAGGAACTTCCCCAAGGGGGAGCCATCTTGGAAGTGACCCTGCAGACCTGTCAGGCCCAAGGTGACCACAGCCCCCAACAACATCTTGACTCCAGCCTGGGACAGACCCCACACCAGAATCACTCAGCTAAATGCTAATTGACCTGTAAACACTGTGTGAGATGGTAAATGCTTATTATTGTTTTAAGGCACTAAACTCGGGGTCACAGGGGTAATTTGTTACACAGTGGTAGCTAACTGATACAATCTCCTCAACCTATTTTATAACTTTCTTGCATTTTTCTCTCCTACTGACCTTTCCCTAGTTTTTTTATTTCTTCAGAGATTTCCTTGATTGTATCTTCTGCCTTCTTTTAATTTCAGCTGTCATGTTTGTAATTTCCAAAGGTTCTTTCTTGAAGTCTGATGGTTTCTTTTTTGCCCATAATCTATTGTTTTAAGGGTCTTTTCTCTCTGAAGATGTTAATGATTTTTTGATATTCCCTACCCACTTTTTGTATTGTCCCTGACTCTTCTGAGCCCCCACCTTTTTTCTGTTTCTTTCTCACGTTGGAAGTTGTCTTTGAACATCTGCTGCCTTCCTTGTCTGCTGCATTTAGGAGAGAGGCAGTAGAAAAGGCTCTGGAAACTAGCAAGACTTTGTGAGGTCCGGAGTTTGCCAGTTAGTGATTACGCTGTAGGATAGTGGCTGGACCACAGCTTCTTATTGTAAACACCTCAACATCAATATTTAATGCTTTTTTTCTCGTTTAGTTCTTTGAAAATGGGTCCTCTGACCTCCTGCCTTGAGGGTAACCTGGCTGTATGGTAAACATAGTTGTCTGGACATTTAACACAGCACTACTCAGACAACCAAGAAACATGTTTTTTTCTGATGGAAAAAACATTTTCCATCAGATCCAATTCTGCATCTCTGGCCTCCCATACTATTTAGGGAGAAAATGAAAAGTCTTTGTTTTTATCCTGGCTGAATAATCCCATTCAGGTCAGTTTCTCTCGATAAATGTTCCAGTTTTCGGGTCCCCGCTCCCAGTGCCTTCCTGAGACTGTGTCTGGATTTCTCAGAGAAGGGCTGGGATGTTGGTTAAAGGCTTTGGATCTGTGTGCTGCCATCTGTGCCCTCACTGCTCTCTAATTAAGACTGGCGGATCTGGATTTGCCCTGGGTCTGCTGTCCACTGAGATGCCAGTCTCTTTTGGCCTTTTGAGCGATTCTGTGGCTCCAGCTACTGGGTTTAATGGTCCAGTCGTTTGCATCTTGGTTTAGGATCCCAGCATGCCATCACCAATGTGTCCTGAGCCAAGGCTGTCAGCCCACTAACCCTGTGTGCTATACCGAGGCACACAGAGGCCTGCAGGATCTCTGTGCTAACAGATTGTGAGGGTTCAGGAACATGGTCTTGGGAATCCCCAAGAGGCCCCTCCTACCTAGCAGTACTCTAGGCCCACGTGGGGCCTAGCTTGCAGGGGCCCCCAGGCTGGGCAACCATGAACCCTGATGTTCTGCTCTTTCCATTCAACCCATTTAACATGCCCTGTTTCAGAATTTCAGGGCAGAATAGCAAAAATAGAACACAAGCCTCTGCCTACTTCCCCCATCTCAGTTCCCCACACTCTTTCCCTCTTCTCCAAAAACAGCAAGTGATTTGCATTAATTAATTTCTTGAGACTCAAAGACCATCCCCAAGTCTCAGATCCTCCAACCCTCAGTGGTATCCCTCTCCCCTCTCCTTGGGGCCAAAATGGTGAATGATTACAGGGAGATTTTTTTGAAGAGCAGTCCCCTATCAAGGACTTCCCTGGTGGCTGAAACAGTAAAGAATCTGCCTGCAATGCAGGAGACCTGGGTTTGATCCCTGGGTGGGGAAGATTCCCTCAAGCAGGGAATGGCAACTCACTCCAATATTCTTGCCTGGAGAATTCCATGGACAAAGGAGCTTGGCGAGCTACAGTCCATGGGGTTGCAAAGAGTCAGACACAACTGAGCGACTAACACACACACACACACACACACACACACACACACACACAAAACCCCCTGTCAAATGGGTTCCCCAGGTGGCTCTCTGATAAAGAATATGCCAGCCAATGTAGGGTGCAATGGAAATGGCAACTCACTCCAGGATCTTGCCTAGAGAATTCCATGGACAGAGGAGCCTGGTGGGCTACAATCCATGGGATCACAAAGGCCAACGTGACTGAGCACGCATGCACACACCCCTGTCAAACATTTATGTTTTCCATGTAATACAGTCCATGCTGTAAAATGAACACCCACTGAGATAAAGCTTTGCTGACACACACGGAATTTCAGGGCCAAGGGATGTAAAGAATACGGAAGCTTTGGGTGCATATTGTCAATTGTTGAGAGGGAGTAACATAATAAGGCATTATCCTCCATTACAATAGTGTGGTTACCTTAATCTGATCAGTAGGAAGCAAGCACGGATTTGAGTGAGCTTCTAAACCTGTCCATAGAGGAGGAAGCACAGAGGAGGGGAGAGGAGTAAGGGAAAGAGCTCAGTGCCCTGGAAACTCAGTGGCCAAGACCTGGGTTGCTGTGGAAAACCGGAGTTGAGGAAGAAAAGTCAGAGGACACCAGAAGCCCTAAAGGGAAGGGTGGGCGCACTTCTAGTCACAGTCACCACTAAGGAAATAGCCAGAAACTACAGTCCAAAGTGAATGTGAATTTTGGACTCATGTCTTAAAACAAAGCTCTTCTTAGTTACTTCAGAGGAAAAGAAATTTAAGGGGAAAAAAAACCCCACCAAACTCATATCTTCTTGTCTGACACTCTGCTCATTTTGTTCCTTAAAACTTGCCCAGCAATGAGTCTGGAAATCATTTAAGCCTCAGAGTGACCCTAACAGTGGTCTTGGCCTCCAGCCAGTCTCTGGGCTTCGGCAACTTCCTAAAGTATCGAAGACTCGGCCCACTTTTCTTAAGTGATGCTGATGGGCTCAGGTCTTGACTCGGTAAACTTGGGGGATTTCTTGCTCTTTGACAAGAAACTGTGACTTTAAGCCTCAGACTACTTTGGGGAAACCCACATGTGCCAGCGGAAACAAATCAAATCAGAACCTTTGGAGTGGGGCCCAGGCATGTGCATTTTTAAAATGCTCCCATATATATGCATGTATGCATGTATTTGTGTGTGTGTATATGTTTTGTTTAACAGACTTCTAAAAAATATTTATTTAGGACTGCGCTGGGTCTTTGTTGCTGCATGCGGGCTTTCTCTAGTTGCAGCGAGCAGGGGCTACTCTGCTGTGCACAGGTTTCTCATTGCAGAGCACGGGCTCAGAGCACAGGCTCAGTGGTTGTGGTGCATAGGCTTAGTTCCCCCACAGCATGTGGGACCTTTCTGAGCCAGGGATAGAACCGGCGTCCCTTGCACTGGCAGGCAAATTCTTAACCACTGGTCCATCAGGGAAGCCCTTGATAGACCTTTTTTTATAAAGAAGTTTTAGGTTTATAGAAAAACTGAGTGGAAATTATAGCAGGTTCCCATATGCCCTCCTTCGGCTCCCCTCCTCAGTTTCTCTCATTACTAACATTTTGCATTAATGAGGTATGTTTGAAACAACTGATGAGCCAATAGCCAATATTAATATATAATATTAATTGAAGATGATGGTTTACATTAGGAGTCACTCTTTGTGTTATATTGATACACTCTATGAGTTTTGACAAATATAAAATGACAAGTGTCCATCAATACAGTATCATACAGAATAGTGCCACTGCCCAAAAAATGCCCTGTGTTCCACCTCTTTCTCTCTGTCCCTCCCTCCCCCCTGCACCCTTCTATAGTTTTCCAGGATGTCATATAGTTGAAATCATACAGTATATAGCTTTTCACATTGGTTTCTTTGCCTTTATTGTTCGGTCGCTAAGTCCTGTCTGACTCTTTGTGATCCCGTGGACTGCAGTGTGCCAGGCTTCCCTGTCCTTCACTATCTCCTGGAATTTGCTCTCTTAGCAACACGTATTTAAGGTTCCTCCCTGCTTTTTCATGGTTTGATAGTGCATTTTTACCACTGGTCTCAAAGGCTGTTACCTTGAGAAATTCAGCTCTATGGATCATGAAATAAGTGGAAAACACCCTACTGTATCATCTCTGCAGACATCTGTCTGAAATGCACAGCAAGTCACGAGAAATGGAAATGGTCAGGCTGGGTTCAGGCCTCCTAAGGTGGAGAGACTGGGCAGTCACATGAACTGACAGCAGGATGGGAGGCAGAGAGGAGCCTGTGAACAGAGTGCTCGAGCTGGGACGCTTGCCCGCGACGCTGGGGCTTGAGGATTCTGCCATTTCTTGCCATGAACAGGCGCCGTGCCCTCCACTGCCTGGTCAGCATTTGTATTCTTTTTTTCTCATAAGCTTGGTATCTCTTCCACAAGCTGGGATTCACTGACTCAGGATTTCTTTTTTAAAAATCCAATAGGTGTGAATATTTCACTATTCTGATCGAGTGGGAGTAGGGAGCCATGTTTATGTTAAAAGTAAAGTGATTTTAATAGAATGAAGACCGAAAAAGAAAAGGAGGATAAATACTTGGGTCCTCCTACTTACAGCCGTAATATGGCTCCCTAATCTAGCCCAGCCATGGTGGTCACAGAGGGGAGGGCAGTATTTGTGAGGCCGGGGTTGCCTCAGTAGCAGTAATGGCCCACGGGGAGCACAGTCCTGGAAGTAGTAGAACTTTCTCCTGTGTAGGGATGGGTTCACCTCTCTTCAGTCTTGGCGACACTCTGCTGGTGACCATCACGTCTTTGGTCCCAGTGACTTGGCGCCGAGTAGAAGTCTCTGAAGGTACCTGGAAACACAAGCTCTCTGAGCTGCCAAGCAGGATGGTCACCCAGAGGACCAGTCTCTCTGTGTGTCACGAGGTGACTGTGACAGTCAGGGCCAGACTGTTTAGAATCATTTTTACTCTCTTTTACTGTGGTTAAAGAAACAGAACCTGAAATTTACCATTTAAATTATTCTTATGTGGACAGTTCGGTGACAGTAAGTAACTACACTCACATAGTTTCTGCAACCTTACCCACCATCCACAGAGAGAACTTTTTCTTCATCCTAAACTGAAACGCTATACCCATGAAACACTTACTATTTCCCCCTCCCCCACCCCGGCAACCACCATTCTACCTTCTCTCTGTACTGAATTGACTACTCTAGGTACCACATATAAATATAATTGTACACTATTTGCCCTTCTGTGTCTGGTTTATGGCACTTAGTGTTATGTCTTCAAGGCTCACACATGTTGTAGCATCCATCAGAATTTCATTCCTTCTAAAGGTTGAAAAAAATTCCGCTGTATGGCTGTATCACGTTTTGTTTATCCATTCATATACTAATGGACATAAAGCAATTGAACAATGATGTTAATGAAAATGGGTGTATAAATACCTATTCAAGTCCCTGCCTCAGTTTTTCCTGCTGTGTACCTAGGAGTGGAACTGCTGGGTCATATGGTAATTGTATGGGCTCCTCAGGTAGCTCCTCTCTGCAAGGCCAGAGATCCAGGTTTGATCCCTGGGTCAGGAAGATCCCCTGGAGGAGAGCATGGCAGCCCATTCCAGTATTCTTGCCTGGAGAATCCCAAGGACAGACAAGCCTGGTGGACTATAGTCCTCAGGGTCACAAAGAGTTGGACACGACTGAAGTGATTGAGCAAGTGTGTGCATGCACGTGTGCGCGTGAGCACAAACACACATTGTAATTCTACATTCAGCTTTTTTAGTAACCACCAGAATGTTTTCCATAGCAGCTGCACCATTTTACATGAGCACAAGCAATGCACAAGGGTTCCAATTTCTTTACATCCATACCAACACTTGTTTTTCTGTTTGCTTTTTGATAATGCCCACTCCAATGGGTATGAAGTGGTATCTCATTGTGGTTTGATGTGCATTTTCCTAATGACTAACTATGTTCCTTGGTGGCTCAGACAGTAAACAATCTGCCTGCAGTGTGGGAAACCTTTGATCCCTGGGTTGGGAAGATCCCCTGCAGGAGGGCATGGCCACCCACTCCAGTATTCTTGCCTGGAGAACCGCCATGGACAGAGGAGCCTGGTGGCTAAGGTCCATGGGGTCACAAAGAGTCAGACACGACTGAGCAACTACGCACATGCACAACGATGTTGAACATCTTTTCATGTGCTGATTGGCCATTTGTGTATCTATTTTGGAGAAATGTCTATATATGTTCTTTGCCCATTTTTGAATTGGGTTGTTTTTGTTGTTGAGTTGCAGGAGTTCTTTATACACTCTGGATATTAACCTCTTATCAGATATATAGGATAAATATTTTCTCCCATTCTGTGGACTGTATTCTGTTTGATTCCAGTTTAATTTTTAACCACCCAACTTGTTTCCCCTCTGTTTTTTTCCTGGTTTTGTCAGGGACCTGTCTCTGGACCTTTCTGTGGCTGGGCTACAACCTCTCAACATAGAACAAACTGTAGGAAATCATTTGCTAGGAGTCCACTAGGAGTCTCCTATGACTTTGAGCACCTTGTCGGCTATCAGTTCAAATCTGTTCCTCTTTGTTTGGATGATTCATTTATTACATTGATTTTACATGGCAATTTATCCAAACCTTTACTGTTAGCCTCTTAGAATAGTTAGACAATTAGAACAAATAAAGGGATTGGATTTTTCCCCCAAAGCCATAAAATCTCTAAGATCTGATGAAGGAAGGATGGGATGCAACTATTTAACCTCCTTTGAGGATGCACGCACAGGCCACATGTGCTCTTCGAGCAGAGAAAGATTGCTCCCACTGTCTACAACATGGGGATCATGAGGGCGGCTTTTCTCAAAACTGGACAAAATGCACAGGGTTTACTTAGCACTAGCTGGGATGAGAACCCAGATTTTTTTTCCCTAAGTGTTTTAACATTTTCTTTCTCCTTTCCTCTCTCCCTTTAAACAAACTTTGTTTTAAAACCATCATGACTGATTCTCTGCTCAGTCATTGCTGTTGCTACTGCAACTGGAAATAAACCAGAAATTGTAGTCTACAACGCTCCCTTGACCATAAATGGCAAACTTAAAAAAAAAAAAAAAACCTCCCCTAACAATGAGGCAGTGCTTCTGGAAAAGGGAGATTTTAAGACCAAACTTGACATTGGGCCCTGCTGTGGGTGTGAAAACTGGAAGCATTTCCTCGCTGATTGCTAAAGCAGGGTCAGTGACTACATTTCATCATGACCCAAGGAAGACTTGGAGATGGGTCAGAGTGTCACATTTTAAAGGCAAATTTTTGTTTTGTGGTTTGTTCCAGCCCAGAAAAATCTAACCTGACTCTGCAATGGGAGAGCTGGTTTTCCAGCTGTGACGCACCAAACACATGGTGTCACACACCAAAGATAATAAAATATTATCTTTTATTATTTTAAAAGATAATAAATTTGATTATTTAGTCAAAGACTTTATGAAAAGGATTAACACCATTACAACCAAAGGTTAACTCCATCACATGTAGCCTAGGAAAAATGTCAGGCATAAGACAGCTCTTTAGAAATACACATACACACTATATTGTATACATACACAAATAAACCATGTATTTCTCTTTGTTTCGTAAAAGTATTTCATTAGATATACATTCAGTTCAGTTCCGTAGCTTAGTCATGTCCGACTCTTTGCGACCCCATGAATTGCAGCATACCCGGCCTCCCTGTCCATCACCAACTCCCGGAGTTCACTCAAACTCATGTCCAATGAGTCGGTGATGCCATCCAGCCATCTCATCCTCTGTCGTCCCCTTCTCCTGCCCCTAATCCCTCCCAGCACCAGGGTCTTTTCCAATGAGTCAACTCTTCACATGAGGTGGCCAAAGTATTGCAGTTTCAGCTTTAGCATCAGTCCTTCCAAAGAACACCCAGGACTGATCTCCTTTAGAATGGACTGGTTGGATCTCCTTGCAGTCCAAGGGACTCTCAAGAGTCTTCTCCAACACCACAGTTCAAAAGCATCAATTCTTCACCACTCAGCTTTCTTCACAGTCCAACTCTCACATCCATACATGACCACTGGAAAAACCATAGCCTTGACTAGATGGAACTTTGTTGGCAAAGTAATGTCTCTGCTTTTCAATATGCTGTCTAGGTTGGTCATAACTTTCCTTCCAAGGAGTAAGCGTCTTTTAATTTCATGGCTGCAATCACTATCTGCAGTGATTTTGGAGCCCCTAAAAACAAAGTCTGACACTGTTTCCACTGTTTCCCCATCTATTTCCCATGAAGTGATGGGACCAGATGCCATGATCTTCGTTTTCTGAATGTTGAGCTTTAAGCCAATGTTTTCACTCTCCTCTTTCACTTTCATCAAGAGGCTTTAGTTCCTCTTCACCTTCTGCCTTAAGGGTGGTATCATCTGCATACCTGAGGTTATTGATATTTCTCCCGGCAATCTTGATTCCAGCTTGTGCTTCTTCCAGCCCAGTGTTTCTCATGATGTACTCTGCATAGAAGTTAAATAAGCAGGGTGACAATATACAGCCTTGACTTACTCCTTTTCCTATTTGGAACCAGTCTGTTGTTCCATGTCCAGTTCTAACTGTTGCTTCCTGACCTGCATATAGATTTCTCAAGAGGCAGGTCAGGCGGTCTGGTATGCCCATCTCTTTCAGAATTTTTCACAGTTTACTGTGATCCACACAGTCAAAGGCTTTGGCATAGTCAATAAAGCAGAAATAGATGTTTTTCTGGAACTCTCTTGCTTTTTCCATGATCCAACAGATGTTGGCAATTTGGTCTCTGGTTCCTCTGCCTTTTCTAAAACCAGCTTGAACACCTGGAAGCTCATGGTTCATGTACTGTTGAAGCCTGGCTTGGAGAATTTTGAGCATTACTTTACTAGTGTGTGAGATTAGTGCAATTGTGCAGTAGTTTGAGCATTCTTTGGCATTGCCTTTCTTTGGGATTTCCAGTCCTGTGGCCACTGTTGAGTTTTCCAAATTTGCTTGCATATTGAGTGCAGCACTTTCACAGCATCCTCTTCCAGGATTTGAAATAGCTCAACTGGAATTCCATTACCGCCACTAGCTTTGTTCATAGTGATGCTTTCTAAGGCCCACTTGAAGGATTCCAGGATGTCTGGCTCTAGGTGAGTGATCACACCATTGTGATTATCTTGGTTGTGAAGATATACATTACCATGTGTAAAATAGATAGCTAGTGGAAAACAACTGTATAACACAGGGAGCTCAGCCTGGCACTCTGTGATGAACTAGTGGGGTAGGATTTGGGGGTAGGATGGGGGCATGGGAGGGAGAAGCTTAAGAGGGAGAGGATATATGTATACATATAGCTGATTCACATTGTGTACAGCAGAAACCAACACAACTGTTGTAAAACAATTATCCTCCAATTTAAAAAAAGAATATTTCATTAAATGCCCTTGTTTGTGGGACAAATTGTCACAATTCCTCTATTCCCTCATCAGTGTATTCCCTATTCTTCATCTTAAAAGAAGACAGAGAATTTTTATTTCTGCAGTATTTTTTTTCCCCAGTGGAGTGCTACTGCCAGCAGCAGGAAACCAGACCTCCAAAGATGTGTTTTAAAACATAGCTAATGCTGTGACAATTGTCTTAATTATCTTGTTTGCTAAGAAGTACTTCAGAAAGGAGCAGCTACATTGCTCAACTCAAAAGGCCACCAGAAGGACAAGTGTGTAATGGGCTAGTTTCTCGAAATTTACCACTATGACACCGCACAAATAACTTCCTTTGCCCTTTTGGTTGGTAAAAAAAAAAGAAAGAAAGAAATAAAGAAATCCTTGCCTGGGGCCAGTCGTGCCTTCTGTCTGGTCTCCCTTTCCTGATGTGTAATCCGAGCCGACGGCCTAGATGCCTTCTTTCCGTTCCCACATGGGATGACTTGTCTGTGAGAGACAGGAAACTATGATTGAAGCTGTTGTGACCATTTAAACGGGAGGGGTTGGTCTGGCACTGATCTTTTTAAAAGTAAGTTTGTTAGAGAGCCTTAAATGAGGTCAGCATGATGTTAGGGAACACGAGGTTACATTAGGACATTAAAGAATGTTTTAATAGAAGTGGCTGAACGTCAAATGAACTCAACGCTTACTTCTGTAACAAATCAGCAGGAGAGAGGAGGTTTCCAAGGCAAACATGGCAGGGTTTCTCTGCTGGGTCTTGTCTGGCACCAACGTGAAGCCCCTGACAGTTAACAGCAGGCAAGGAGCCATGGCCTCGGAGACGTAGGATGGGGATGCGAGCGCGTGAGGCGCACGTACGTGCGTGTGTGTGTGCGTACACACATGCGCACTTGCGTGCGCGTCGTGCGTACAGCGTGAGTACGTGTGTCCCAGGTGTTGGCCACTGTCCGGGTGCTTCCTTGTAGCCAGATAAAGGTTATTAGTGATCACAGCTTGGACTGCTGTGCTCCCTCGTGCGCTCTGGGCCATCTCTCTCCCTGCTCGTTTGCAGCGTCCCAATGAGCCGCTGGGCCTCCAGTTCCTTTCAGGCTGGTGCGATTTCAAATAACTTTGGCTGTCAGAGCTGCCAGTGGAAAGAGGAGGTTTTACAATCTGTTTCCACATCTGGGAAGAGGCCTGTCATTCTTGTTTACGGCGGAAAATGGATGCCCTGGGAACTGTAGCCGATTATGAATCATGGATCCAGCTCAGGATGCAGAGATAAACCTAGGCTGCGTTGCTCAGCTTCCACTCTCATCCCTGTTTTTATTGTCATTTCACAATCAGGACATTCATCTCTTTATTGGCTCTCATCTGGTGTCGGCACTGATTACTCTCCCTGTGTTAACTTCTCTGCAAACACTGAAATGCCCCCAAGGCTTCCATATGGAGGTAAACCATCCACTCCATTTTTTTCTTGAGTTCTGCAAGTTACCAGTTGGAGAACTGGGGCTCCCCCTCATCTCCCAGGGTACCGTAGAGGATGCCAAGCTTAACGGTCATTTATTGTGACAGTGCTTGCCTCCTGTTTCATAAATTGCCCAAAGGAATGGCTCACCTTCAAAGAATACTCTTTCCACTGGGGATTATTTCTCAAATTTTTGTTGATTTTCTCCTGGATTTTGTTTGACCTCATTTAGTCAGCTATTCTCCTTGCATCACAATTGTCATTACTGCTTTTTTTCCTCAGGACTCTTCACTGTCCTCCCCCCTCATGAGCTCTCTGCATGCCAATCCAATCTGTGCACTATTTCCAGACTAATCTTTTTGATGGGCTACCTTTCTGCTACAACGTGGGCTTCCCACAGCCTTTCAAATTAAGTAAAAAGCCTTAGGATGACACTCAAACCACCATACCATGTGCTTCAGCCTATTTCCTTATCCCCTACAAATTTCCTCTTTGTAACCAAAACCAGTGTCTTACTACTCTCATCACACACATACTTTCCCTGGTTTTTCTCATATTGTCTCTTTGGTGTAGAACTATGAACCCCTTTCTCCCCTCCCTTCCCACCCACAGTATGCCCAGTTTCCATGTGCCAAATCAAACCTAGTGCTGTCATCAAGATTTTCCTAGTCCCCCAAAGAGATGCGGTTGTATCCTCAGAACATCCACAGCTTGTGCTGCCGCTGCTGTTGTGGTGATCAAATCTACTGGGGCCCCTGGATGGTTTGTTATGGTAAACACAGGCAAACAGACACAGATTGATGGCTAGTTTGAATTCCAGTTGATAAAAGGCTTAAGCCTTCAGTTAGCTCCCTGTAATGTAACCTACCGCAGCTGGGTTGAGTTGCTAGCTTTCTCTAAAACACCATAGAGCCATGGGGAAGACTGTCTGCCTCACTGTGGCTTTTGTAAGGCTCTTCGTAGCCCACACCATTGTAGAGATGGTGTGTTGAACCATCTCTCCAGATGGCTTCCAGCTCTAAGACCTCTAACTCTATGAACGACTTCTGTTTGTTACTGCTCTTAAAAGTCAGGGGCCAGTATTTCATTCTCACCTTGCACGTGAAGGATCAGAGAAGTTAATTGAATAACCTAGGCTCATGCAGCAAGGCAACACTCATTCTGAAACCAGACTTGAGGTATTTGAAGCGCTGAGTTCTGATGCCTCATCTTCTTTTGTTGATCAGTTACGCACAGCAAAAGTGAGATGATAATTTATTACCTAAATCAGCACTTTTGAGTGTGAAAGGGGACACCATTAATAATCATTCTGGAAGAATAGCCATTAAACCATGTATATGGGTACTTTAGACATAGGGGGAAAGTAATGTAGTCTTTTTTTTTTTTAACCGAGGTCATCAACAGATCTTAAATTTGGATTCTGCAAAATTTATGGGGTACTCTAAATTTACCAGCAAGTGTATTGCTTGCCAACTATAAAAACCCTTCTGTGTGGTTAGGTTAGCCGCCCTTGTAGCCAAAGGAAGCATACGGCAGTGCTACCCACCCCAGCCCCAATATGGTTAATCACAAGTAGAACAATTTTTTGTTGTTTGTTTGTTTTTTTGGCTGGGCTGCACAGTGTGTGAGATCTTAGTTCCCTGACTATGGATCAAACCCTGGCCCTCGGCAAACAGTGAAACCGCAGGGTCCTAACCACTGGACAGCCAGGGAATTCCATGGAATGGTCTTAAATTTCAAATTTTACTCCTCTCATTAACACTCCAATATCTATTACTTCCTCAAATCAATAATTAGTTAGTTCAAAGGGAGCCAGAGTCTGTTCAGAAGCAAACTTTGGGAGTGCCCCAGGTACGTTTTTTTTTTTTTTCAAAGGAATGTACTTCTCCCCCTCCCCCACAGCAATTTAATTATCTGTTTATTTTTGACTGCACTAGATCTTTATTGCTGTGCACAGGCTTTCTCTAGTTTGGGCAAGTGGAGGCTACTCTTTGAGGTTGATCGTCTTCTCATTGTGCTGGCTTTTCTTGTTGTGGAGCACAGGTTCTAGGCTCAAAGGCTCAGTAGTTGTGGCACATGGGCTTACTTGCTTGAGACATATGGAATCTTACTGGACCAGAGATCAAACCTGTGACCCCTGTATTGGCAGGTGGACTCAACCACTGGACTCCCAGGGAAGTCCTGCCCCAGACACATCTTCTTTTGCTTGCCTCTCTCCCTTCTTTCTAACCCCTTAGCAAATTGTTAGCTAATGTCTGATGCCACCAGGCAGAATCAGAAGAAGACTCTTGTAAGGTTAGTTCCCCAGCCGATTTCTCACTCTGTGGATATAATAGCAGAGAATACACCAAAATTGCTAGATAGCTCTTTGCCTCCAAACCTGTAATTGTCTCTTATTTATCAAATAGCCTCTCATCTTGGCCATGAATTGTCTATTCCTAGAAAGGATGATGCAGTGGAGGAGAGAGCTGTGAAGTCAAGTGGGCCTTAGAAAGCATCAGCTCTGCTGAAACAAAGGGCACGAATCCTGATATGAAGGTCAATAGACTTGGGTTTGAATCCAGACACTAACGACTACTGCTAGGTGCTAAATGAGGAAAACCATGCCTTTTTCATAGGGATTTTCATGAAGAATAGATTCAGTATTATTTGCAAAACTTTTGACTCATGGCTTGGGCTCATAGCGAGCCTTGGTTATCACTCTGAAAGCTTTTGACCCCAAAGCAGCTGACTTGCTACTCAGAGAGTGAAGGAACTTTACCTACTGGGGAATACAGACCTGGAACTTGATCTTGCCTCCGGTTTTCTCCACTTGCTTTTTTTGTTTGTTTGTTAGAGACATGGACTTTGGAGGAATAAGCT
Source organism: Bos indicus x Bos taurus (assembly GCF_003369695.1). Lineage (NCBI taxonomy): Eukaryota > Metazoa > Chordata > Mammalia > Artiodactyla > Bovidae > Bos > Bos indicus x Bos taurus. The sequence continues at coordinate 53,997,871 of NC_040088.1, forward strand.
AGACTAGAATAAAAAAATCAGAGTACTCATCTTCCCCTGCTGATAGCTATTGCGATCATATTGTATAAACTGCACAAATGAAATATATAGTCCGGCCATAACAAAATGGGTTGTAACTGACACTGTCTCATAAAATCCAGAAAGGGTGACTTCCTTACTACTTGTGTTTTTGCCGTGTGTGTGTGTGTGTGTGTGTGTGTGTTAGTCGCTCAGTCATGTCCAACTCTTTGAGACCCCATGGACTATAGCCTGCCAAACTCCTCTGTCTGTGGAATTCTCCAGGCAAGAATAATTCCTGTAGCAAGTGATGAACAAATGTCTGTGGAATAAATGAGTGAATGAATGGGATACCACCACTACTGTGGATATATTTATACATTTATACAAACATAAATCTTTTATATATTTGATAAATTCATATAAAATATAAATAGAATTATGCATAGTTCTTATAGACACATGCATAATGTTTGCATCCTGCTTGTCATGATATATTTGCTATTTGCAGAACTATTTGGTATCAGTCAAGGTCCCAACAGGAAACAGATGGCCCTGAAATTAGAATAATTCAAGAAGAGCTTAATAAAACGACTGTTTATGAAAGTGTGGTTGGGATGGAGAGGAACCACCAGGGACGCTAGTGGCAGAGGAAGAGCTGTTACCAGTCCTAGGCTCTCAGGGACGAGGGCGGGAGGGAGGTGCCGCAGGAACCTGCGTAAAAGAGCGTTTCCTGAGAAGGCTGCCTTGATAGGAAGCCAGTGGAGCAAGTGCCTGGACTGCACGGTCCTTCCTGCCTCTGATCTCCTGCTCATGTTCCCATGGGCTGAGCTCAATGGGAAGCCAGAGGTCCAAGGAACCCATGATGTATTTATGGGAAGGGAAGGGCAGAGAAGGACAGGGTACATGAATGATGTTAGGTTTGCAGTATCTCTGAGAGCCAAGGTAACTTTTTAAAGAGGAAATTAAAAGTGAAAACTGGTTAACAAGTATTGTATATTAACGCATATATGTGGAATCTAGAAAAAATGGTATAGATGTTCTTATTTGCAAAGCAGAAAGAGAGAACAAAGACTTGGACACCAAGGGGGAAGGAGATGGGTGGGATGAATTGGGAGAATGGGTTTGACACACATACACATGACTATGTATAAAACAGATAACTAGTGAGAACCTGCTGAACAGCGCAGGGAATTCTGTTCAGTGCTCTATGGTGACCTGAAGGGAAGGAGATCCACAGAAGAGGGGATAAAATGTGTGCGTCAGTCTGACTTGCCTTGCTGGACAGCAGAAACTGACGCAACATTGTAAAGCTGTGTTGTTGCTGTTGTTCAGTCGCTCAGTTGTGTCTGCCTCTTTGTGACTCTATGGACTGTGGCATACCAGGCTCCTCTTTCCTTCACTATCTCCTGGAGTTTGCTCAAATTTATGCCCTGAAGCAACTATACTCCAATAAAAAAAAGTGAAAACCCTTATTAGAATCTTGGTTCCTTGAAGTAGTTCCCTGCTGGTCACACCAGCGCCTCCCCCTCTGGTAGGTGGCGTCCTCTCCCCTGAGATGTTGTCCTGGTCACCTACAGGGGCCTCTGAGTGCCTTCCTCTTTGTTCTCTTGAAGTTCTGACATTCTAATGATTGGTCTCCTTCTCCAGGGTACTGGTCTGCGTCTCCCCCACACCCAGGGAGTGGCAGGCGCACAGTAGGTGCTCAGTCACTGTTGGTTCAGTGAATAAGTTTCCCATTCCCCCAAATAAAAGAAAATTGCCATTCAACTGCTATACTTGGTTCCCTTGGTTTTTTAGGTTAAAGCCTACAACTGCTGCCTTCCCTGTAAGCACATCTCTTCTCCCTTAGAGGGGCAGGCAACTGAAAACAGAGAAAGAGGAGAGGGCACTGGCAGAGCTGAGCATCTGGAGGTCAGCTGTGTCCAGAGTATGGGGTCAGCAGGAAGTTGGGTGGAGGGGGGTGCTCAGACCTGCAGCCACGTTGGGAGAAAGGAAACTCCATTTAATAATTCCTGGTAAAGGAACTTGGGGTGTTGCTTAAGTTAACACTCAAATTCACAGTAACCCCACTTCTCTTTCTGGAAGCTCTGCTGAAATAAAGGGCACAAATCCTAATATGAAGGTCAGAGGCGTGGACAGCAGGCTGAGCTGCCAGGCATATCTTCCCCAGCTTTATTCTTTGCTGTTGCCCAGTTTGCTTTTGATCCGTGGTGTGTAAGAGTGTTTGTATGTGTGTTTGCTTGTGTACATACATGCATGTGTGTGTGCATATGTATTTGCAAATAGGTACATACACGTGTGTGTTTGTGTATATGTGTTTATGTGTATACATGTGTGCTTGTGTGTATGTGTTTGCATATGTGCCTGTGTTTATTTATGTATATGTTTGTGTGTGTCTGTGTTTGTGTATATGTGTGCATGTGTGTATGTGTATTTGTGTGCATTTGTGTGTGTATGTGTATTTCTGTGCATTTGTATGTGTATGTGTTTGAATATGTGTGTATATATATGTTTGTCTATGCATTGTACAGGAGACAGGGATCAAGACCATCCCCATAGAAAAGAAATGCAAAAAAGCAAAATGGCTGTCTGGGGAGGCCTTACAAATAGCTGGGAAAAGAAGAGAAGCGAAAAGCAAAGGAGAAAAGGAAAGATATAAACATTTGAATGCAGAGTTCCAAAGAATAGCAAGAAGAGATAAGAAAGCCTTCTTCAGCGATCAATGCAAAGAAATAGAGGAAAACAACAGAATGGGAAAGACAAGGGATCTCTTCAAGAAAATCAGAGATACCAAAGGAACATTTCATGCAAAGATGGGCTCGAAAAAGGACAGAAATGGTATGGACCTAACAGAAGCAGAAGATATTAAGGAGAGATGGCAAGAATACACAGAAGAACTATACAAAAAAAGATCTTCACAACCCAGATAATCATGATGGTGTGATCACTCACCTAGAGCCAGACATCCTGGAATGTGAAGTCAAGTGGGCCTTAGAAAGCATCACTACAAACAAAGCTAGTGGAGGTGATGGAATTCCAGTTGAGCTATTTCAAATCCTGAAAGATGATGCTGTGAAAGTGCTGCACTCAATATGCCAGCAAATTTGGAAAACTCAGCAGTGGCCACAGGACTGGAAAAGGTCAGTTTTCATTCCAATCCCGAAGAAAAGCAATGCCAAAGAATGTTCAAACTACCGCACAATTGCACTCATCTCACACGCTAGCAAAGTAATGCTCAAAATTCTCCAAGCCAGGCTTCAGCAATATGTGAACCGTGAACTTCTTGATGTTCAAGCTGGGTTTAGAAAAGGCAGAGGAACCAGAGACCAAATTGCCAACATCTGCTGGATCATAGAAAAAGCAAGAGAGTTCCAGAAAAACATCTATTTCTACTTTATTGACTATGCCAAAGCCTTTGACTGTGTGGATCACAATAAACTGTGGAAAATTCTGAAAGAGATGGGAATACCAGACCACCTGATCTGCCTCTTGAGAAATTTGTATGCAGGTCAGGAAGCAACAGTTAGAACTGGACATGGAACAACCCGACTGGTTCCAAATAGGAAAAGGAGTTCATCAAGGCTGTATATTGTCCCCTGTTTATTAACTTATATGCAGAGTACATCATGAGAAATGCTGGACTGGAAGAAACACAAACTGGAATCAAGATTGCTGGGAGAAATATCAATAACCTCAGATATTCAGATGACACCACCCTTATGGCAGAAAGTGAAGAGAAACTAAAAAGCCTCTTGATGAAAGTGAAAGAGGAGAGTGAAAAAGTTGGCTTAAAGCTCAACATTTAGAAAACGAAGATCACGGCATCTGGTCCCATCACTTCATGGGAAATAGATAGGGAAACAGTGGAAACAGTGTCAGACTTTATTTTGGGGGGCTCCAAAATACTGCAGATGGTGACTGCAGCCATGAAATTAAAAGACGCTTACTCCTTGGAAGGAAAGTTATGACCAACCTAGATAGCATATTCAAAAGTGGAGACATTACTTTGCCAACAAAGATTCATCTAGTCAAGGCTATGGTTTTTCCTGTGGTCATATATGGATGTGAGAGTTGGACTGTGAAGAAGGCTGAGCGCCGAAGAATTGATGCTTTTGAACTGTGGTGTCGGAGAAGACTCTTGAGAGTCCCTTGGACTGTAAGGAGATCCAACCAGTCCATTCTGAAGGAGATCAGCCCTGGGATTTCTTTGAAAGGAATGATGCTAAAGCTGAAACTGCAATACTTTGGCCACCTCATGCGAAGAGTTGACTCATTGGAAAAGACTCTGATGCTGTGAGGGATTGGGGGCAAGAAGAGAAGGGGACGAAAGAGGATGAGATGGCTGGATTGCATCACTGACTCGATGGACATGAGTCTCAGTGAACTCCGGGAGTTGGTGATGGACAGGGAGGCCTGGCGTGCTGTGATTCATGGGGTCACAAAGAGTCGGACACGACTGAGTGACTGATCTGATCTGATGATTGTGTGTTTGTGTGTGTGTGTCTATGTCTTTTGTGTGTATATATGTGTTTATATATGTGTGTATCTGTGTTTTTGAGTGTATATTTGTCTTTATGTATGTGTGTTTATGTGTATACCTGTGTGTGTGATTATGTATGTATATATAATGTGTGTGTATAAGTGTGTGTTTGAATGTATGTGTGTGCTTGTGTGAATGTGTTTATGTGTGTTTGTGTGTGCACGTGTGTATATAAGTTACTGGACACTTATGATCTAGGAGTGATTCTATCCCACTCTATCTAGGATTCAGAATTGGGTAGAGAAGCATTTCTAAGTAGAAAGGGGATGAAAATGAAAGCAAATAACTCTTGGCAGCACTTTTCATGACAGCCTGCCCCTCCCCCACCACACCTGTTCCTCTCTTGCTGAATTTTCCCCGTGCCCTCCAGGAGGACTTGAAATCATGTGATGAGTTTAGCTCGCAGACCATAAATATTTGCTGAGCAATCACTGTGTGCAAGGTGACAGAGTTCTCTTCTCTGTGTTGGTTTTGTATGTACACGGAACTGCCCGGGTTCTGTTTATAATTACCTTTATAATTATCTCTTTCCAAATAACAAGCATGTTGACCCTTCTGTTATTGGAAAGAGTTCGGGATGCTTTCCCTCCTCCCTCCCTCATTTGATCTGGAAGGGTGGCCTGCTATGAGGTTGTGAAGAGCATCTCCTGCTATGAGGTTGTGAAGCGCATCTCCTTATTTAGGAGGAAATGAAGCCCAGAGGAGGATAAACATGTGGGACTTGAAGGTGGCTCTTCACACTCTCCTTTTCCATCAGGTATCACTGCCTTTCTAAAGTGATGCTAACAAGGATTCACAGAAGGACGTTGAGAAATTCTTTTGGTGGGGGTGGGATGAATCGGGAGATTGGGCTGATGTATATGCACTGCCATGTGTAAAACAGATAGCTAGTAGGAAGCTGCTGTGTAACTCAGGGAGCTCGGCTCAGTGATCTGCGATGACCTGGAGGGGTGGGATGGGGGTCGCTGGGAGGCAAGTCCAAGAGGGAGGTGATGTATGTATACGTATAGCTGATTCAGTTTGTTATACAACAAAAACTAACACAGCATTGTAAAGCAACTATACCCAAATTAAAGAAAAAATCCTTTTGTGGGTAACACAGTCTGAGAGATGAGAGCTGTATACTGAGCCAGGGAAATTGTTAATCCTCTCTAGTAAACCTAGTCAGGGTTTTTTGAGCATAAACCTTCTGTGAGGGAAATTCCTGAAAATCAATGAGTTCCATGGCACTTCTGTCATTAGAAGAGCTGCCACAACCATAATAAAATGCTATTGCTTTAAAAGTTGCTTTAAGAGATGTGCTTATGCAGGACAGGGTTGCACAACTCGTGGCTGGCTCCCTCCCCCCACCTTACACATTCCCTAGGTGGCATTAAGCAACCTCAGGTTAGCATTTTTTCCCCCCAGGTTGAATTGAGACTGTATTTTAAGTTCATTTTGGCTATTTATAAATAGTACTTCGTGGCAAGTCAAGCTTCAGGAAAAGAGGTTGAGTTTCCAGCCTTGAGTCTAAACTTCCTTACTGCAGCTTCAGCTGGAACTAGAAAAATTTAGGTTTACAAAAACAAAATCCACCTTCAAATTTCCATTTATTCTTGAAGGGTCTACAGGAAGCCAAAAGACTTCTTGGGTGTCACCGCTGAGGGGTGTAATTTCTTAGAGACATAATTCCTGCTTCCACAAATGGAAGCTTAGAATAAGTCCTGGAAGTGAGATTGGTCAGGAAATGAGAACCAGTGCCTGGAAGTCATCTCTAGGTTCTTACAGAAGCTCCATGAGTGTGTACATGCTGATGCACCCTGGGTCTCTGGCTAAATCTCTCCTCCTTTCCTGCTTTTCGATTCTTGAGAAAAGACCACCTGTTTTCTGATCCATCTGCCTAAACTCTGAGGGATAAGAAGAGCTCAGAGCAAAATGGGAAGTGCTTCTTTCAAGGCCAGTCAGCAGAGTGCCTTGCTTTTCTTTACGGTTGTGTGACTGTGGTATTTAAATTCTTCATGTGGAAAATGAGGGTGTGAAATAATAAGAAACAAATATTTATGTATATCCATCTCTGCTCCTGGTTCCTGACACAAATCTCCTAAAACCCTTGTAAGTAGAGGTGCAGGGAGAATGATCTTTGACCTGGCTTCTTGACACAGAGCTCTTAAACCCTTGTCATTCCCTAAGTGATAAGAGCATCTGACAGAGTTCCTAAATCCTTTAGAATTTCCTGGGTGATAGGAGTGTCTTTTGTTCTAATGAGGTGTCTCTGAGTGGGTTCCTGGATGGGGTCGGGTCACCAGAAAGACCAAGGCGTGATCAGAAACTTGAAACTTTCAGGCCCACACTCCATTCTTCAGAAGGGTAGAGGGACGGGAAATGGAGTTAATAATCATGCCTACATGAGGAAGCCTCCATAAACATGCCAAAGTTGTGGATTTCGGAAACCTTTTGGGTTAGCCCCACTCCAGTACTCTTGCTTGGAAAATCCCATGGACAGAGGAGCCTGGTGGGACTGCAGTCCATGGGGTCGCTAAGAGTCAGACATGACTGAGCAACTTCACTTTCACTTTTCACTTTCATTCATTGGAGAAGGCAGTGGCAACCTACTCCAGTGTTCTTGCCTGGAGAATCCCAGGGACGGGGGAGCCTGGTGGGCTGCCGTCTATGGGGTTGCACAGAGTCGGACACGACTGAAGCGACTCAGCAGCAGCAGGAGCAGGAACACATCTACACACAATAACCATGGGAACAGAAACGCCTATGGGATCCTTCCAGATACACCCTACGTACCATCTTCGTCTGGTCAGTTTTATCCTGTAATATATTTTTGGTAACAAATCAGCAAGAGTAAGTGGACTGTCTTCCTGGGTTCTGGGAGATATTCTGGCAAATGAGTGACCCCAAGAAGGGGATTGTGGGAACCTCTGATTTGTAGTCAAGTTGGACAGAAGTTATAGGAAAGCTTGGGACCTACTGCTTGCCGTTGGTGACAAAGTGGGAGGCAGTCTTGTGGGGCTAAGCCTTTAACTTGCAGGGTCAGTACCAACCCTGGTTCATATTAGAACTAAATTTAATTGTGGATGTCCAGCTGGTATTGGAAAATTGTTCAGTGTGGGAAAAAATCGAGTGTCAGAAGTGTTGTGTGAATAGAGGAAAGCAGTGCATTTTTGTGAGACAGGGATACCTGCTCTGCCCACCATACACAATTATTGACAGAGTCAAGTGAAACTACACACACAGCACTTTATAAATGGAGATATACTGGAGAGAGAAGGAAGTGTTACTAATTCTGTGAACCGATACGGAGACTGAATAAAAAACTAGTGTCCCCATTTCCAACAAAAACTCTGATGTTCTTGTTCACCGTGTGTGGATCTCAGACTTGCATTGTCTTCCAGGGACATCTGAAGTGTGCCCTGCAAGGCTTGAAGCCACATTATACTTGTGAATGGCTTCTTAGAGCATCAGTTTTATGCAAATGAAGATTGGAGGGAAGCATCCTTTTCTTTTTTAAGGTCATCAGTTCAGTGCAGTCACTCAGTCATGTCCAACTCTTTGCGACCCCTTGAATCGCAGCACGCCAGGCCTCCATGTCCATCACCAACTCCCAGAGTTCACTCAGACTCACGTCCATCGAGTCAGTGATGCCATCCAGCCATCTCATCCTCTGTCTTCCCTTTCGACTCCCAGGAACTAAAAAGGATTAGGAATCATTTGTAAAGTGATATTTGCTATGCCTTTTTTAAAAAAAGTATAGTTGTATTTACAATGTTGTATTAGTTTCAGGTATAGGACAAAATGATTCAATTATACACACACACACACACACACACACATATATTTCTATTCCTTTTCAGATTCTTTCCCCTCTGGATTATTATAAGATATTGAGTATAATTCCCTGTGCTACACAGTAGGTCCCTGTTGTTTATCTATTTTATATATAGTAGTGTGTATATGTTAATCCCAAACTCCTGATTTATTCCCTCTCCTTTCGTCTTTGGTAACCATAAGTTTGTTTTCTATGTCTGTGAATCTGTTTTGATTAGAAATACTCTTCCTTAAGCAAGCATTATTCATTCATTCATTCAACCTGTGTTTATAGAGTGCCAGTGGAAGTAGAATTAAATATAAAAGTAGCCAAAGAGTCCTGATTCTCTCTCATCATTTATTCAAGATCTGTAACACAAATCTATATGCGGGATATGTAATAATCCTCAGCTGACCAGGATCTGTCTGTTCAGGCCACTTAACAAACTGCTGTAGACTTGTTGCAGGAAGGGGGACCCCTTCCAGGGCCCAAAACTGGGCTGTTGTCTAACACTCAGAAATGAATTGTCCGAGGAGACACATGTGCTGACAAAGCAAGAGATTTTATTGGGAAAGGGCACCCGGGTGGAGAGCAGTAGGGTAAGGGAACCCAGGAGAACTGCTCTGCCACGTGGCTTGCAGTCTCGGGTTTTATGGCGATGGGATTAGTTTCCAGGTTGTCTTTGACCAATCATTCTAATTCAGAGTCTTTCCTGGTGGTGCATGCATCGCTCAGCCAAGATGGATGCTAGTGAGAGGGATTCTGGGAAGTGGACGGACACGCAGTGTCTCCTTTCAACCTTTCCCGAACTCTTCTGGTTGGTGGTGGCTTGCCAGGATCTCCTGTCATAAAACAACTCATGCGAATGGTTACTAAAGGGCCTGACCAGGGTAGGCGGTTTCAGTCAGTGTGCTTCCCTTAACTGACTGAGTGGCTTAAACAACAGCCATTTATTTCTCACAGTTCTAGAGGCTGAAAAATACAAGACCAAAGTGCTAAATGATTCAGTATCTGGTGACAGCCCATTTCCTGGTTCATTGATGACCAGCTTCTTGCTGTGTCCTCACAAGCAGGAAAGGGCTGGAGAGTTCTCTGGGGTCTCTTTTTATAAGAGCACTAATCCCATTCGTGAAAGTTCCACTCTCATGACCTAATTACTCCCCCAAGGCTCCACCTCTTATACAATCACATTGGGAATTAGGATTTCAATATATGAACTGGGGCAGAGAGGGACAAAAACATTCCATCCATAGCAATCTGTAGAGGCAACTAATCTTACCCATTTCATTCCTCACTAGTTGACAGTTATTTTAATTCAAATATTTATGCAATCATTATGTAATTTGAGCGTTTGGACCAGCATGTTGAATTACAGCCGTTAAGATCGTGTCAAAGTTTCCCGTGCTGCTGGTTCTGAAATTTCCACCATGTGATAAATGTTTTGTTCTGTGGCATCCTTGGTGTGGGCCCCTCTAAACCTTGAAACAGACAATGATAGGTCTTTGAAATGATCTTCCCGAGGAGGAACAATCATCCATTCCTTTATAAAACTATACTATGTCCTTCTTTACCCAAAGTTCTCTTCCATTAGTCCTTTCACTTAGGATAACTATCCAATTATTCAATGTTCTTTCCACTTAACATTAAATTAAAAAAAAAAATAACACCAGTAAGGAACAAACATGAAAAGGAGACAGCATGGTATTGCAGAGAGCACTGAGGCCCAGACCCAGGCAGATGGTATGAATCTTGTCCTACCCAGAAGCACACAGCTTTAGTTAGTCTTCAACTCTCTAGGGCCCCTTCTGCATAACAGGGACACAAATATCAACTTTGCACTTTCCCTGACAATGTTTTTCAGTATTATCTACAGAGTACCTTTTGTGTCAGGGAACCTCCCTGCAAACTTCCTTGACATTCCATGTTCATCCTAAACATTTAGGTCTGTTCTACATGCCCTTCTGAGACATAATGAGATTTGTTTTAAAGTACAAATAATGTTTTCTCTCCCAAATCTTTGAGTGAGATTGATCTCCAGAGAGAGGCTTTGCATACTTCTAGCATTTTACAGGGAGAAGGTGATGGCATCCCACGCCAGTACTCTTGCCTGGAAAATCCCATGGACGGAGGAGCCTGGTAGGCTACAGTCCATGGGGTCGTGAAGAGTCAGACACGACTGAGCAACTTCCCTTTCACTTTTCACATTCATGTATTGGAGAAGGAAATGGCAACCCACTCCAGTGTTCTTGCCTGGAGAATCCCAGGGACTGGGGAGCCTGGTGGGCTGCCGTCTATGGGGTCACACAGAGTCGGACATGACTGAAGTGACTTAGCAGCAGCAGCAGCAGCAGCATGTTACAGCATACCTCTGGGAGGTACCTATACCTTTGTTTGAATGTTTCCTGTTGTTTTATTTTTTTAATTAAAAAAAATGTATTTATTTATTTATGAGTTCACTGGGTCTTCGTTGCTGTGAATGGGCTTTCTCTACTTGGGGCGAGAAGGTCTTTGCGATTCACAGGCTTCTTTCTCATTGCGGTGGCTTCTCTCGTGGAGCACGGGTTCTGTAGTTGTGGACCACAGGCTTAGTTGCCCCAAGGCATGTGGGATCTTCCCAGACTAGGAATCAAACCTGCGTCTTCTACGTTGGCAGGCAGATTGTTAACCACTGGACCACCAGAGAAGCCCAGAAGCTGTACTTTAGAAGTGTGGCTGATAAGATGATATTCAGGACTGAAGATATTCAGTAGGTATGCATTAGTATCTATTTCTGCTTTATTGACTATGCCAAAGCCTTTGACTGTGTGGATCACAATAAACTGTGGAAAATTCTGAAAGAGATGGGCATACCAGACCACCTGACCTGCCTCTTGAGAAACCTATATGCAGGTCAGGAAGCAACAGTTAGAACTGGACATGGAACAACAGACTGGTTCCAAATAGGAAAAGGAGTACGTCAAGGCTGTATATTGTCACCCTGCTTATTTAACTTCTATGCAGAGTACATCATGAGAAACGCTGGGCTGGAAGAAGCACAAGCTGGAATTAAGATTGCTGTGAAAAATATCAATAACCTCAGATATGCAAATGACACCATCCTTATGGCAGAAAGTGAAGAGGAACTAAAAAGCCTCTTGATGAAAGTGAAAGAGGAGAGTGAAAAAGTTGGCTTAAAGCTCAACATTCAGTAAATGAAGATCATGGCATCTGGTCCCATCAGTTCATGGGAAATAGATGGGGAAACAGTGGAAACAGTGTCAGACTTTATTTTTCTGGGCTCCAAAATCACTGCAGATAGTGATTGCAGCCATGAAATTAAAAGACGCTTACTCCTTGGAAGGAAAGTTATGACCAACCTAGATAGCATATTGAAAAGCAGAGACATTGCTTTGCCAACAAAGGTCCGTCTAGTCCAGGCTATGGTTTTTCTAGTGGTCATGTATGCATGTGAGAGTTGGACTGTGAAGAAAGCTGAGTGCCGAAGAATTGATGCTTTTGAACTGTGGTGTTGGAGAAGACTCTTGAGAGTCCCTTGGACTGCAAGGAGATCCAACCAGTCCATCCTAAAGGAGATCAGTCCTGGGTGTTCATTGGAAGGACTGATGCTGAAGCTGAAACTCCAATACTTTGGCCACCTCATGCGAAGAGCTGACTCATTGGAAAAGACCCTGGTGCTGGGAGGGATTGGGGGCAGGAGGAGAAGGGGACGACAGAGGATGAGATGGCTGGATGGCATCACCACCTCTTTGGACATGAGTTTGTGTGAACTCCGGGAGTTGGTGATGGATGGGGAGGCCTGGCGTGCTGTGATGCATGGGGTCGCAAGGAGTCAGATATGACTGAGCGACTGAACTGAACTGAAGTGATGCATCAGTAAGAACAGTATTGTCTATTAAAAATGCTGGAGAGGGTTGGAGAAAAGGGAACCCTGCTATACTACTGGTGGGAATGTAAGTTGGTAAAGCCATTATGGAAAACAGTATGGAGGTTCCTCAGAAAACCAAAAATAGACTGTATGATACAGCAATCCTACTCCTGGGTATATACCTGGACAAAACTGTAATTTAAAAAGATACGTGCATCCCTATGTTCATAGCAGCACTATTCACAGTAGCCAATACATGAAACAATCTAAATGTCCACCAAGAGATGATTGGATAAAAAAGATGTGGTACATATATACAACAGCATACTGCTGCTGCTGCTGCTGCTAAGTTGTGTCAGTCGTGTCCCACTCTGTGTGACCCCATAGACGGCAGCCCAACAGCTTCCTCTGTCCCTGGGATTCTCCAGGCAAGAATACTGGAGTGGGTTGCCATTTCCTTCTCCAATACATGAAAGTGAAAAGTGAAAGTGAAGTCGCTCAGTCGTGTCTGACTCTTAAGCGACCTCGTGGACTGTAGCCTACCAGGCTCCTCCATCCATGGGATTCTCCAGGCAAGAGTACTGGAGTGGGTTGTCCTTGCCTTCTCCGACAACAGCATACTACTCAGCCATAAAAAGGGAACAAAATAATGCCATTTGCAGCAAATGGATGCAACTAGAGATTATCATTGGAGAAGGCAATGGCACCCCACTCCAGTACTCTTGCCTGGAAAATCCCATGGATGGAGGAGCCTGGTAGGCTGCAGTCCATGGGGTCGCTAAGAGTCGGACACGACTGAGCGACTTCACTTTCACTTTTCACTTTCATTCATTGGAGAAGGCAGTGGCAACCCACTCCAGTGTTCTTGCCTGGAGAATCCCAGGGACAGGGGAGCCTGATGGGCTGCCGTCTATGGGGTCGCACAGAGTCGGACACGACTGAAGCGACTTAACAGCAGCAGCAGCAGCAGCAGCAGCAGAGATTATCATACTATGTGAATCAAGTCAAAAAGAAAAAGACATCTAGGTTGCTTCCATGTTCTAGCTATTGTAAATAGTGCTGCAATACAGATGAATGGATAAAGAAGTGTGGTACATATGCACAATGGAATATTACTTGGCCATAAAAAGGAATGAATTTGAGTCAGTTCCAATGAGGTGGATGAACCTAGAACCTATTATACAGAGTGAAGTAAGTCATAAAGAGAAAGATAAATATGATATTCTAATGCATATATACGGAATCTAGAAAAATGGTACTGAAGAATTTATTTGCAGGGCAGCAATGGAGAAACAGACAGAGAGAATAGACTTATGGACATAGGGAGAGAGGAGGAGAGGGTGAGATGTATGCAGAGAGTATCGTGGAAACTTACATTACCGTATGTAAAATAGATAGCCAACAGGACTTTGCTGTATGGCTCAGGAAACTCAAACAGGGGCTATGTATCAATCTAGAGGGGTGGGATGGGGAAGGAGATGGGAGGGAGGTTCAAAAGGGAGAGGATATATGTACACTTATGGCTGATTCATGTTGACGTTTGATAGAAAACAACAAAATTTTGTAAAGCAACTATTTTTCAATTAAAAAATTAATTAAAAAACAATAAAAAAGAGAAAGACAAATGCCATATGACATCATTTATATGTGGAAATCTAAAATATGACACAAATGAACTTATCCATGAAACAGAAACAGACTCACAGACAGAGAGAACAGACCTGTGGTTGCCAGGGGGAAGCAGAGGTGGGGAGGGCAGGAATGGGAGTTTGCGATTAGCAGATGCAAACTGGTATACGAGAATGCATAAACAGTAAGATCGTACTGTGCAGCACAGGGAACTATATTCAATATCCTGTGATAAACCATAATGGAAAAAATATTTTAAAAAATCTCTATATGTGAAAAACTGTCACTTTGCTGTACAGCAGAGACTGGGCTACATTGTAAATCAACCATACTTCAATAAAAAAATAAAAAAGAAGTAAAAGAAACATTGGTTTTTAAGATATAAAAACACCTTTGTTTTGACCTATAAATAGCTGCCCCCAGGTCCTTGAGTGGCATCCATTCCCCACATCACTCCTCTCAGGAGGTATTTTTAGTCTTGTGGCTTTGGAGAATTGTCTGCTTGGAGTCTATATTTTGTAGCCAGCATCTCTTCCTCCCTCACTTCTGGACACAGCTTTCCTTCTCTTGGGGAACTACGCCTTCCCCATTCTCTAAGGTTCTGGGGAGGCTTCCAACCACAGCACCTCCCCCTTCCCATGGCCCATGGGGTGGGCAGTGATGCAGGTCCCTATTCCTTGAAAGGCATGTGCATGTGGTCCAAGACAGAGCAACCAGAGGCTTCCCCTAGAACTCTACACAGTCACCTCGGTATCCATAAGGAGATGGGTTCCAATACCCTCCTGTCCTCCACAGATGCTCAAGTCCCTTACATAAAAGGTTTCTGAAATTTGATCAAAGGTTGGTTGAATCCACTGACATGGAGGGCTGACTACATTATGAGTGCAGGGACTGAGACACTCTTTGTCCCCCTTTGAAACATGAGCTGAAAGGCTATGGCCTTAGAGCATCTGGTGGCCTCGACTGTGCAAAGAAGGAGAAGCCTGGGAAGCAACACTAAGATAGAAATGGACCACTGGAGAGATTGAGAGAAAGAGAGGACCCTGGTGATATCTGAGTACCAGGCCAAATTTCTATTCTTTATAATAGCAATTCTCAAGCTTGGGTGTGTATCAGCATCAGGCGGAGTGCTAATAAGTAATCCAGAGCCCAGCCATGGTGAAGTGGGAAAGGGCTGGCTCCTCTGTATTTGTTCCTCATCCTCCAGGTGGTTTGGATACACATCAAAAGTTGAGAACTACAACTTGACAAACATCTGACCCATTATACCTCCTCTTTTGCAGCAGCGACTTAGGTTTCTGACGTGCAGAGACTAAGAAGCACCAAGGACTCTATGGCATCATGCAAACAGGAAACAAAGCAAATCTCTGGTCAAGGCCCCAGTGTCCCAGATCTTGGGTAGCTGAGTGAATTGCAGTTTTTGTTCATGAGGAATATTCTCCATGGACCCAGTGCTCATGGGAGTGAAATGTTGAAGTGATTAAAACAGGAATGACACCTCCCATCTTCCTGGGCTCCCCTACATCTACAGTTATCTAAAGGGAATTCCCTGAGCTGGCAGAGCTTTCCTTTATGTGGGCTTCCGTCCCAGCTGCATGTGCCAGCAGCAGCCCAACCCTCACACCACAGTCAACTCAGGATTTGGGACCAGGGTAGAAGATAAGCCATATTCTTGGAAGTGCATTGAAAATCTCTCGTTAGCCCAGATTGGGTCACATGACTCACTGCACCAATCACAAGGAAATGAAGTGGACTAATGTGCCCACCCCTAGATCACATGACCACTCTGTACCAATAACAGGGAAATGCAGTGGCCTGCTGGGCCCAGCCCTGAGTCACATGGCCACCTCTGGCGTGGTGGGGAGGGACATTATGTGGGGGAGAATTGAATTGGCTTCATAAGGACACCAATTCATTACTAGGTGGAAAGGATGACTTTAAAGAGGAAATCAGGACACACTTACTAGAAAATGTGAGTGAATTCCAGGCAGCAAAATTGACAGATGTCTACTACAGTTGGACTCTTGTCATTTTATTCTAGCTTTGCTGGGAAAAAGCCAGTAAGAACAAATTCAGCAAATCACAGACTTGCACTGAAGAGAAGAAACTCAAGAATCTAGGAGCTCAGCCTTTTTTCTCTAAATAGAACATAGTTTATGCTATTGAAGACAGATGCTTGTTTATTCTTTGCTGAGAGCTCTCTGGCCGGGCAGATTCCAAATATCCTTCCATCTGCAGATCCTTCCAGGGCTTTGCAATTTTTACTAGTTAATGACAAGATTGGGGGAGGGGAAACTTAAAATGAAGTAATAAATGCATTTGGAAGAATGTTAAAGGCTTAGTTATTTCACACTTCTGGAATTCAGAGCAATGAAAAAGTAAACAGTCTTACTGGCTCAGAGGGGAATCCTTCCATCCATGAAACAAATTTATTTTGATTATTTTGGCTTCTCAAGAGACATTTCCTGTGGGTGTATTATAAAAAATTCTTCATGTTTTTATTCTATACTGTTCTACTGGGCCTTGTGAAACAAGAAATTATTTGCTGCATTTACTTGCTGTGTAATGGGGCTTCACTATCATTTACATATCTTTTATATACTATTAATTCAGATCTTTTTTAGAATTGTAATTGTGGAAGCAATTTTCATTACAATTTCTTGTAATGTATAAATCTGAGATAATTGGACTGGAAGGCTTGTTTGTCCAAATTGCCTGCATCAGTACTATTTCATGGGTTTTGAAAGTATGAAAAAATTGAAACTGGTCCCTGATGATAAACATTTGAAGATGATTTTTGTTCTCTGAAAAAACCATTTGTACCCAATGCAGGTGAAAGCAATTCCTTTCTGAGTTGATACTGACGGTGATTTAATTAAACTACTCTTTATGAACTGAAAAGAATATCTTTTTATCTTACCAACCAAGCTTAAGAGTATGATGAATTCTCAGATGAGATATGACCTAGGAGCTGCAAACTTAGAACAAATTGGGGATTTGATAGATCCTATGATAGGTGGGCTATCTATCATAATCCTATGATAGATGGGCTTCCCTGGTGGCTCAGACAGTAAAGAATCTGCCTGCAGTGCAGGAGACCTGGGTTTGATCCCTGGGTTGGGAACTGGAGAAGGAAACGGCAACCCACTGCAGTATTGTTGTCTGGGAAATCCCATGGACAAAGGAGCCTGGTGAGCTACAGACTATGGGGTCTCAAAGAGTCAGATACAGCTGAGCAACACAGCAGCAGCAGCAGCGTATAGTGGATAATATCAGTTTTGGAATTCCATTGTTCCCATCTGGTTAGAGAGTAGTTATCATTTATGGAAGCCTCTTGATGAAAGTGAAAGAGGAGAGTGAAAAAATTGGCTTAAAGCTCAACATTCAGAAAACTAAGATCATGGCATCTGGTCCCATCACTTCATGGCAAATAGACAGGGAAGCAGTGGAAACAGTGTCAGACTTTATTTTGGGGGGCTCCAAAATCACTGCAGATGGTGACTGCAGCCATGAGATTAAAAGACGCTTACTCCTTGGAAGGAAAGTTATGACCAACTTAGATAGCATATTGAAAAGCAGAGATATTGCTTTGCCAACAAAGGGCCGTCTAGTCAAGGCTATGTTTTTTCCAGTGGTCATGTATGGATGTGAGAGTTGGATTGTGAAGAAAGCTGAGTTCTGAAGAATTGATGCTTTTGAACTGTTGTGTTGGAGAAGACTCTTAAGAGTCACTTGGACTGCAAGGAGATCCAACCAGTCCATCCTAAAGGAGATCAGTCCTGGGTGTTCATTGGAAGGACTGATGCTGAAGCTGAAACTCCAATACTTTGGCCACCTCATGCGAAGAGTTGACTCATTGGAAAAGACCCTGATGCTGGGAGGGATTGGGGGCAGGAGGAGAAGGGGACGACAGAGGAGGAGATGATTGGATGGCCATCACTGACTCGATGCACATGAGTTTGTGTGAACTCCAGGAGTTGGTGATGGACAGGGAGGCCTGGCATGCTGCGATTCATAGGATCACAAACAGTCGGACACAACTGAGTGACTGAACTGACTGACTGACACCCGTAAGCTGTATTAAGGTCCAGAACATCTTCTATTGGGCTAAATTCTTAGGAGGAACAAAGTGTATGAAGAAAGTATGTCAGCCTAGGGAGGAAGTGAGAAAGGAACTACCTACAATATAATTCAAGAGACTGGAGAAGGAATCTTTCCTAAAGATTAAGATCCCATAGATTTAGCCCATTACAGGCACTCAACAGATATTTATTCTATGAAGGAAAAAAATAAAGGAATCAGACAAAATTAGAAAAGCCCCTTTGGAGATGTTCCTTTTAATTTACCTCCACTTCTAGCTGGACCAACTTTGATGAGTGCTACATACGGGAGTCACATTTGTCATTAAAGCATGTCATACCAGAGCTCAGAGAACCTTCCCAGAGATAAACATAACTGAGCTGGGATAGAATTTTCTAAAGTACATGAAATGAGCTTTTTGAATTGTGAAAAATAAAACATAGTTCTTTTTGTTGCACCATACTGGCCGACTTTCCATCTTATGAAGAAACCCGCCACTTCTGTGTTTGAGTAACTGATGTCTCCTAATGGATCAGTCACAGACGGTGCCTGAGTTGTGTTATTCCAGGGGCAGCTTTCAAATGCTTCCACGTGAATGGCACCCTGGAGTCTGTAACCCAGCACCCCCATAGTTATTCTACTCAACATCTGTGGTTGAGTTTGTTCCTTATCCAGGGCCTCAGTTCATAAGGGCATGGTCTAGTTTTTTTCAGATCTTGATCTCATTTTAACTAGTCAATTTGCAAAAAGTTATTGCTGTCAATTAATGCATTGTTTTTCTTTTCTCCCTGTTTTTTTTTCTGGTTTGTGGGACTGGAATTCAGGAAGAAGAGGGATCCCCAAGAGAACCACAGTGCCTCAGGGTGGAACCGAAGATGGCAGCAGGTAGAGTCCATTCATGGCAACGCCTCCTTTCCTGGGCTGCTGTTGTTGACAGCAGGGCTCAAAGAATCCAAAAGCTTTGCAGATCACAAAAGAAAATTTGTATGTTCCCATTGATTGGAAACATGACTAGAAATGTCTTTTGTGATGTATGCCAGGCACGACATCTGGACAGTCTGGTCATGGTGCAAAAAATAGCTTCTCTTTTTCTTCTTTCTTCTAATGATTTCAGTGCTTGCTGAACAAATACTTGCAATGAAGTAGATGATGATAATGATGAAGAAATTTCAAATTTAGTCCTACTAAAATAAGTAGTGCACTTTTTTTCTGAAGTATTTATGATTACCTTGGAAAATGCTATCTAGATGCATTTGCTTTTTTAAAAAAATGTGTATAGTTAAATATGCAGCTTTGCTAAAGATATTTACCCCATCATTGGACTTCATATGAGATAAAATGCAAAGGAACAAATGAGTCTATACTTTAGTTTCTGCCTATGATTGGTAATGATAATAAGATGTAATAGTCATAAAAATAAACAGTTGAATGGACCTCATAAAAATGAGAGCTAAATCTTAATACTCTCTGCTTCTATTTTCCAATGACTGTGAGGAGGGGTTAGAAGAGGGCTCCAGATGTGTTTGCCACTGGCAGAGGCTCATGTTCTTGTAAGTTAATGAAAATCAGGGAGAGGAATTAAGAAAATTAAAATGGTAATGAAAAGAATATGCAAAGTGGGTGTGTGTGTGGGATGGGGGTGAACTGGCGCCCTGTTCAGATTTCCATGGAGGAGAGAGAATTAGTGATTACCCAGCTCCAGCATCTCCCTCTATGCCCCTCCCAAGTGTCTACCCCATCAGAAACACTGTTTTAGGTTCATGCTTCTTCTGACTTGCGCCCCTTGCAGATTCTTGCATGACTGGTTCCTTCTTCCAGTAGCTGTCAGCTGAAACATCCAGTCCCAGAGGCTACTTTGTTGTTCCTTGAGATCACTCTTCATCTCACTGTCCGTTTTTATTGGGTTGGCCCAAAAGTTTAATTGGTTTTACTACAAGATCTTATGGGAAAAAAACAAACAAACTTTTGAGCTAACCCAATATTTTTTTTTTCCATAATACTTATTACAATCAAATCATCTTTCTCTGGATTGGTTTCTTTCTTAAATCTCAAGAGATTGTAGCATAGGAGTTGAGTCTGGAAGGACAGATATGAAAATCTATTTGTGGAAAGAAGTGCATTAGCTGGGGTGTTTATAAAGTGAAAACCAAATACTGTAAATTGACTCCAAAGGGATATCTATTTGAAATTCTGCTCCCCCCTGTTTTTTGGCTGATGATCTGATCCTTTGGTATCTGTCACCTTATCCTGAGGTCTATGATTTCTATTTGCAGGGGTAACCCAGGGTACAATGACAGGTTAATTGGGAGTGTGTTTAAATATCACCAGCTTTGCACTCTAATGATTCAGCATCTATGTATGATTGAAGTTTTTCTTAATAAGTGACCTGCCTATAATAGATAGAACCCTAATGCCTGCTCAGAATCAGGTAGCATCCCCCCTTGACTTTATGGATACAGTAGCTGAATGGATGGAGTAGCCCATTTAAGTCCCTTTTAATGTGATACAGTATGGGTTGCTGTCAACTGGTGCTCTGTTTCAGCAAGATTAGCACTGGGAGAGTTCATTAGGTGAATGAGGTTTACCTTTGCCTTCAGCCTGCCCTTCTGGTGCCCTGCACCTCCTAGTGAGGTTCCTCCTCACTACTCACCCCCTGATTTCTCTGCCTTCAGAAGAACGTGCAGTTAGGCACATAAACCTTAGTCCATGTTAATTCACATCATTGTGTTGCTTCTTCTTCAGCCTATTGCTATTTAAGCCACAGAGCTACCTGTGGAATGAAAAAATGTGGCAGTTGTTAAACACATCAGCAAACAGAAAAAGAAAAAGGGACACTTCTGGATACAATCACAATGCCTGTGGAACCACTTTCTTAGGCTGAGCACTGAATGGCCCTGAGTCATGGGAATGCTCTGCAAAGATTTCATTAGAGAGTGTTTCTTCAGAGCAGGAATTGTGTCTCTTTACAAGTGAGTGCTCCAACACTAAGTTGTGTCTGGCTCTCTGTGACCCTTTCGACAATAGCCCAACAGGTTCCTTTGTCCTTGGGGTTACCCTGGCAAGGATGCTAGAGTAGGTTGGCATTTCCTCTTCCAGGAGCTCTTCCTGACCCACACCTCCTGCACGGGCAGGTGGATTCTCTACCACTGAGCCACATGGGAAGCACATTTACAAGTGAGGTTAAATCCTTTATTGAAAGACACCATTTTCAAGACTTATAACTTCTTTCTGATATAATGTTCAAGGCAAAAATAAAGGATGGAAAGCTGAACTGAAGTGAGGCTTATCACCCTGCACAGGGAAAAGGAAGAATGAGTGATAGACCCATGAGATGGAGGTATCACGGAGAAGAATTTCCATAACTTAAGAGCCCCTTTGATATGACCATGACATCACTTCCATAATAGAGAAAAAAATAAATATGCTTTACTGATAGTGACAAGGAAGAGGGCATAATTTCTGCGAGGGAGAACTCTACATCAGCAAAAGGGCTGACAGTATCACCCAATTCAGTTTGGCTCAGTTCAGTCACTCAGTCGTGTCTGACTCTTTGCGACTCCATGGACTGCAGCACGCCAGGCCTCCCTGTCCATCACCAACTCCGCAGTTTACTCAAACTCATGTCCATTGAGTTGGTAATACCATCCAACCATCTCATCCTCTGTTGTCCCCTTCTCCTCGCTACCTCAATCCTTCCCAGCATCAGGGTATTTTCAAATGAGTCATTTCTTCCCATCAGGTGGCCAAAGTATTGGAGTTTCAGCTTCAACATTAGTCCTTCCAATGAACACTCAGGACTGATTACCTTTAGGATGGACTGGTTGGATCTCCTTGCAGTCCAAGGGACTCTCAAGAGTTTTCTCCAACACCACAGTTCAAAAGCATCAATTCTTTGGTACTCAGCTTTCTTTTATACTCCAACATCCATTCATGACTACTGGAAAAACCATAGCTTTAACTAGACAGACCATTGTTGGCAAAGTAATGTCTCTGATTTTTAATATGCTGTCAGGGTTGGTCATAACTTTTCTTCCAAGGAATAAGCGTCTTTTAATTTCATGGCTGCAGTAACAACCTGCAGTGATTTTGGAGCCCAGGAAAATAAACTCTGCCACTGTTTCCACTGTTTCCCCATCTATTTGCCATGAAGTAATGGGACCAGATGCCATGATCTTAGTTTTCTGAACGTTGAGTTTTAAGCCAACTTTTTCACTCTCCTCTTTCACTTTCATCAAGAGGCTCTTTAGTTCTTCTTCATTTTCTGCCATAAGGGTGGTGTCATCTGCATATCTGAGGCTACTTCTCCCAGCAATCTTGATTCCAACTTGTGCTTCATCCAGCCCAGTATTTCACATGATGTACTCTGCATATAAGTTAAATAAGCAGGGTGACAATATGCAGTCTTGATGTACTCCTTTACCAATTTGGAACCAGTCTGTTGTTCCATGTCCAGTTCTAACCGTTGCTTCCTGACCTGCATACAGATTCCCCAAGAAACAGGTCAGGTGGTCTGGTACTCCCATCTCTTGAAGAATTTCCCACAGTTTGTTGTGTACCACAGAGTCAAAGGCTTTGGCATAGTCAAAAAAGCAGAAATAGATGTTTTTCTGGAACTCTCTCGCTTTTTTGATGATCCAATGGATGTTGGAAATTTGATCTCTGGTTTCTCTGCCATTTCTAAACCCAGCTTGAACATCTGGAAGTTCATGGTTCACATACTGCTGAAGCCTGGCCTGGAGAATTTTGAGCATTACTTTGCTAGCATGTGAGATGAGTGCAATTGTGCGACAGTCTGAGCATTCTTTGGCATTGCCTTTCTTAGGGAATGGAATGAAAACTAACCTTTTCCAGTTCTGTGGCCACTGCTGAGTTTTCCAAATTTGCTGGCATATTGAGTGCAGCACTTTCACAGCATCATCTTTTAGGATTTGAAATAGCTCAACTGGAATTCCATCACCTCCACTAGCTTTGTTCATAGTGATGCTTCCTAAGGCCCACTTGACTTCACATTCCAGGATGCCTGGCTCTAGGTGAGTGATCATACCACCGTGATTATCTGGGTCATGAAGATCTTTTTCGTACAGTTCTCCTGTGTATTCTTGCCACCTCTTTTGATATCTTCTGCTTCTGTTAGGTCCATACCATTTCTGTCCTTTATCGAGCCCATCTTTACATGAAATGTTCCCTTGGTATCTCTAATTTTCTTGAAGAGATCTCTAGTCTTTCCCATTCTGTTGTTTTCCTCTATTTCTTTGCACTGATCACTGAGGAAGGCTTTCTTATCTCTCCTTGCTATTCTTTGGAACTCTGCATTCAAATAGATATATCTTTCCTTTTCTCTTTTGCTTTTCACTTCTCTTCTTTTCACAGCTATTTGTAAGGCCTCCTCAGACAATCATTTTGCCTTTTTGCACTTCTTTTCTTGGGGATGGTCTTGATCCCTGTCTCCTGTACAATGTTACAAACTTCTGTCCATAGTTCTCCAGGCACTCTGTCTATCAGATCTAATCCCTTAAATCTATTTCTCACCTCCACTGAATAATTGTAAGGGATTTGATTAGGGTCATACCTGAATGGTCTAGTGGTTTTCCCTACTTTCTTCAATTGAAGTCTGAATTTGGCAATAAGGAGTTCATGATCTGAGCCACAGTCAGCTGCTGGTCTTGTTTTTGCTGACTGTATAAAGCTTCTCCATCTTTGGCTGCAAAGAATATAATCAATCTGATTTCAGTGTTGACCATCTGGTGATGTCCATGTGTCGAGTCTTCTCTTGTGTTGTTAGAAGAGGGTGTTTGCTATGACCAGTGCATTCTCTTGGCAAAACTCTATTAGCCTTTGCCCTGCTTCATTCTGTACTCCAAGGCCAAATTTGCCTGTTGCTGCTGCTACTACTGCTGCTGCTGCTGCTGCTGCTAAGTTGCTTCAGTCGTATCCGACTCTGTGCGACCCCATAGATGGCAGCCCACCAGGCTCCCCCGTCCCTGGGATTCTCCAGGCAAGAACACTGGAGTGGGTTGCCATTTCCTTCTCTGATGCATGAAAGTGAAAAGTGAAAGTGAAGTCGCTCAGTCGTGTCCGACTCTTAGCGACCCCATGGACTGCAGCCTACCAGGCTTCTCCATCCATGGGATTTTCCAGGCAAGAGTACTGGAGTGGGTCGGAGAAGGCAATGGCAACCCAATTTGCCTGTTACTCCAGGTATTTCTTGACTTCCTACTTTTACATTCAAGTCCCCTATAATGAAAAGGACATCTTTTTTGGGTGTTAGTTCTAGAAGGTCTTGTAGGTCTTCATAGAACCGTTCAACTTCAGCTTCTTCAGCATTACTGGTCGGGACATAGACTTGGATTACTGTGATACTGAATGGTTTTCCTTGGAAACAAACAGAGATCATTCTGTCGTTTTTGAGATTGCATCCAAGTACTGCATTTCGGACTCTTTTGTCGACCATGATGGCTACTCCATTTCTTCTAAGGGATTCTTGTCCACAGTAGTAGACATAATGGTCATCTAAGTTAAATTCGCGCATTCCAGTCCATTTAGTTCATTGATTCCTAAAATGTCTATGTTCACTCTTGCCATCTCCTGTTTGACCATTTTCAATTTGCCTTGATTCATGGACCTAACATTCCAGGTTCCTGTGCATGGGACCTTTTAGTCTTCATTAACTCCACCATAGTTTGGCCCAAGGTAAATAACAGGGAGAGAACACAGCCCCACCCATCAACAGAAAATTGGATTAAAAATTTACTGAGCATGGCCCATCTATCAGAACAAGACCCAGTTTCCACCTCAGTCAGTCTTTCCCTTCAGGAAGCTTCCAAAAGCCTCTTATCCTTCTCCATCAGAGGGCAGACAGACTGAAAACCACAATCACAGAAAACTAACCAATCTGATCACATAGACTACAGCCTTGTCTAACTCAATGATACTAAAAGCCATGCCGTGTAGGGCTACCCAAGATGGGTAGGTCGTGGTGGAGAGTCTGACAAAATGTGGTCCACTGGAGAAGGGAATGGAAAACCACTTCAGTATTCTTGCCTTGAGAACTTCATGAACAGTATGAAAAGGCAAAAGGATAGGACACTGTAAAGATGAACTTCCCTGGTCGGTAGGTGCCCAATATGCTCTTGGAGTTCAGTGGAGAAATGACTCCAGAAAGAATAAAGAGACGGAGCCAAAGCAAAACAACACCCAGCTGTGGATGTGACTGGTGATGGAAGCAAGGTCACCCAGTTAGCCAGTGTTGAGAAAAATATTTACACAGTGTGAGAGTTGTGAGTTAGGTTTTATTTGAGGGCAAAATAGGGACTGCAGCCTGGGAGATAGTGTTTCAGATAGCTCTGAGAAAATGCTCCAAGAAGGTGAGGGAAGGAGCTAGGATATATAAGAGTTTTGCAATGAAGGGCAGGTAGGGCAGGTAGCCGGGAATATCAAAAGATTACTGCTTAAGAAACCAAATACATCAAGTTAAGGAATTTAGTGCTTTTCTATGTGAGGGAAGATGCGAGAGTCTCCACTCACTAAAATCATTTTTTGATATGCATCTCAGCTATCTGGGGTCAGTATCCTGTGTTATCAGATTCCGAGTTTTCTCAAGGCTTACTGTAGGGAGTGGACACAGACTGATGGTTGCTAGATGGCAGAAGTTATTTCCTTCCTTAGTTCCTTCAGGGCGCAGCAGCTCATGTTGGAGGACCACAATTGCTAAGACTGTGATATCCTTTGTTTACTGATATGGCAGGAGACATTCCATTTCTCACCAGTTTTTGGAAGGTGCTAAGGACCTGCATCATCATGCAGATGACACCACCCTTATGGCAGAAAGTGAAGAAGAACTAAAGAGCCTCTTGATGAAAGTGAAAGAGGAGAGTGAAAAAGTTGGCTCAATGCTCAACATTCAGAAAACAAAGATCATAGCATCCAGTCCCATCACTTCATGGCAAACAGATGGAGAAACAGTGGAAACAGTGGCAGACTTTATTTTCGGGGGCTCCAAAATCACTGCAGATGGTGATTGCATCCATGAAATTAAAAGACGCTTACTCCTTGGAAGAAAAGTAATGACCAACCCTGACAGCATATTAAAAATCAGAGACATTACTTTGCCAACCAAGGTCTGTCTTGTCAAAGCTATGGTTTTTCCAGGGGTCATGTATGGATGTGAGAGTTGGACTGTGAAGAGAGCTGAGCGCCAAAGAATCCATGCTTTTGAACTGTGGTGTTGGAGAAGACTCTTGAGAACCCCTTGGACTTCAAGGAGATCCAACCAATCCATCCTAAAGGAGATCAGTCCTGAGTATTCATTGGAAGAACTGATGTTGAAGCTGAAACTAGTACTTTGGCCACCTCATGCGAAGAGCTGACTCATTTGAAAAGACTCTGATGCTGTTAAAGGTTAAAGGCGAGAGGAGAAGGAGATGACAGAGGATGAGATGGTTGGATGGCAACACCATCTTGATTGGACTTGAGTTTGAGCAGTCTCTGGGAGTTGGTGATGGACAGGGAAGTCTGGGGTGCTGCAATCCATGGTGTTGCAAAGAATTGGACATGACTGAGCGACTGAACTATCTAAGGGCAAGAACTAGTCTACACATTCTCACCTGGGCATGTGCCTCACTGAAAAAACAGCTGTTGTATAGTAGTCAGATTTTTGGTCTACATGACTCAGACCCCCAACCTCTCTCAGGTCATTCTTTCCCTGGATTATCTCTTTCCTTTTTGCTCCTCTGTTGGTGGTGAGACCAATGAATGGGCCAGCTATGCTTTCTTGAGAGAATTCTTTTTAAAAAAGAATTGCATCCTTTCTGATGGCTATGTTTTCAAGAGGAAAAAAAAAGGAAAATGTGTTTTTAAAATGTTGGCTCAATCTTGCCATGTTTCTTGCCATGCATGGCTTTAGAAGCAAGCCAAGTACTTTTGAATGCTGCAACAACTTTAAATGTTTAAAATCCAAGAAGACTTTGTGGAATCCTTATTGTCTTTTGGTCTGTACTCACCATGTGCTGTTAGGGCTGCAAGATTGCAACATTTTGTTCATTGGAGCCAAGAAGCCATTTTATTCCCATCAGAGGATTTCATCTGAATGTTCTCCTTTCCTTAAAGGTCACCCAGGGCTGAGTGGGGCCCAACCCCCTTCAGAGGTGGGTGTCTGTGTCATCTGTACTTAGTCAAATTTTCATTTCCTGTGGTTTGTAGTTTATTGAAATGTAAAGTAACAAGCCCCAAATGGTTAAAATTCTTCTACTAAAAATGGATGCGATAAGGGAGAAAATATATATATTTTTGTAACCTTTCTGGGAAACGAGACCAGAGTTTCACTCTGCAGCTTCTTAAGTGACATAATGTTACTGTGCGTGTGAGGCTGGGCCCCCAAGGAGACTCAAAAGTCAGACTTTCTGACTGAGAGCCTTCTGAGAGGTCAGAAATAAGACCTAGTCTCTGATAACCAGACAAATGTCTGCTTTTGCTTTCACATCATAGGGAGAACAGTCAAAGCGAGGTTTCCACTCCAGCCAACTGTATTTCAGTAGACTCTCTTCTGATTGTGCAAGAAAGTTATTTGTCTTCCTTACTGATTTGTCTGAGGCCCCAGCCAAAGAATGATCAGGAAATTGTTAAGGTAGGGAAATTAGGAAACAAAAGGGTGGTGTACTTCCTTTATTCTGAATTTACATTCTTTCCAATCCCTTAGACTCGGAACAGATAATCTGAGGATTCCTGGGAGGCTGTTTATTAGAGAAAATGCTACTGGACGCGATAGGTGAATTTCAGCAAAGTCCTGATCCTTAAATTCTTTTATGGGACTTTGCTGCAGTGTATATATTTTTAACTTATTTATTTATGTTTGGCTGCGCTGGGTCTTTGTCACTTTGCCCTGGCTTTCTCTAGTTTCAGAGATCGGAGGCTACTCTCTTGCTGCGTGAGGGTTTCAGTAGTAGTGGCACGTGGGCTCAGTAATTGCAGTTCACAAGTTCTAGGGCACGGGGGCAGTAGTTGTGGCCCACGGACCTAGCTGCTCTGTAGCATGTGGAATCTTCCCGGACCAGGGATCAAATCCATGTCCCCTGCATTGGCAGGCAGAGTCTTACCCACTGCGCCACCAGGGAAGTCCCATACTTTTGTTTAACCTAAGGAATCTCACTACAATTGTTTGTCTCTGCTTCAGATAACAGTGCTTAGATGTTCACAATCATATAAATTCTTCTGAAGAAATGAAAGCAGTGCTATGCTTGTTGCTGGAGGTTTGTCAGAGGAACACAGTCCTTTGAAGGTGAGAACATTTCCTATTCCAAGAACTAAAACACCACTGGACAGGAGGCCATAGGCTCCAACATACATTCACAAAAAGGGAGATGTTTCCAGAATTTACTTACGGTTTCTGCATTGTCAGTGTCAATAGGAAAAAGCCTTTTTTTTTTTTTGGCTTAGATTTTCTTCACCTGTGAAGTCAGTAGGACTCATCCTAAAATCTGAAGAGATGTTTCTCTGGTGATTGGGGTTGGGAGGCTGTGGCGGTGGGGGAAATGATTGTGTTTGGCAGGAGAGAGTGGTCAGCTTGGGAAGTCTTCCTGTCTGCAGTGATGGGAGACCTCCTGGTCTGCCTATTGAAAGGTGCCAGTCAGCCCCCAGCTCACTGCCATATTCCAGGAGAAGGCATCAGAGAAAGGAAATCAGGTTCCCAAGTTCTCAGGGCTTTCCTAGGTGAAATTTCTTAAGTGATGGTCCACCCACTGCTCTGAACCCACTGCATCCATCCTCCTCAGCATGGCCCAGAGAGCAGTCCTGGCCTTTTCTCCTCTCTCCATAGGCAGAGAGCTAATCATTTCCAGATTTTTTTGGGTGGGGCATAATTCAACAAACCACCAATTGTTCATAAATGGGAAAGCAGAAATATAAAGAAAATGAGGGTCTGCTTTAGTCCTCTGTGTTCACAGTGTACCTGCTATGTTGTTGATTGACAGGCACCTGTGCCTTGAGGAGAAGCAGAAATTCACCTCCACAGCTGATGTTTGGGTGTTTGTTTGTTTTTTTAAGTGTGTGTGTGTTTTGTTTTTAAGACCGCACCATGCGGGATCTTAATTCCCTGACCAGGGATCAAACCCATGCCTGCTTCATTGGGAGCTTGGAGTCTTAACCACTAGGCAACCAGGGAAGTCCCTGATGTTTGGTTTTGACTCTGTGCACATGTGTGCCAGGAGACACCTTCTTTACTTTGTCCTGTCCCTTAGCTCAGTGGGGATGGAGGCTGAGAGCTTACCAGAAGGTCATCCAGGAAAAGTGAATCAGTTCCCAGGGATGAAATTTTCAGTGTGGGAAATCAACCCTGAATATTCATTCAAAGGACTGATGCTGAAGTTCCAATACTTGGGCCACCTGATGTGAAGAACTGACTCATTGGAAACGACCCTGATGCTGGAAAAGATTGAGGGCAGGATAAAGGGGTGACAGATGATGAGATGGTTGGATGGCATCTTTGACTCAATGGACATGAGTCTGAGCAAACTCTGGGAGATAGTGAAGGACAGGGAGGACTGGCAAGCTGCAGTCCATTGGGTTGCAAAGAGTTGGACACCACTTAGTGACTGAACATGAACAAATACTTAGAGCAGAATAGCCTAATCTCTGTTTGTGTGTGAGAGAGACAAGATATGTTTCTATCCAATTTCACTTTTTAAAAATTATTATTTTCTTGTTTGTTTGACATTTATTATTCGGTCTTTGTAAGAACCCCCTCTGAAAGCTAAAGACAAAGGAGAAAAGGAAAGATATATCCATTTGAATGCAGAGTTCCAAAGAATAGCAAGGAAAGATAAGAAAGCCTTCCTCAGTGATCAATGCAAAGAAATAGAGGAAAACAACAGAATGGGAAAGACTAGAGATCTCTTCAAGAGAACTAGAGATACCAAGGGAACATTTCATGTAAAGATGGGCTTGATAAAGGACAGAAATGGTATGGACCTAAAAGAAGCAGAAGATATCAAAAGAGGTGGCAAGAATACACAGAACTATACAAAAAAGAGCTTCATGACCCAGATAATCACGATGGTGTGATCACTCACCTAGAGCATCCTGGAATATGAAGTCAAGTGGGCCTTAGGAAGCATCACTATGAACAAAGCTAGTGGAGGTGATGGAATTCCAGTTGAGCTATTTCAAATCCTAAAAGATGATGCTGTGAAAGTGCTGCACTCAATATGCCAGCAAATTTGGAAAACTCAGCAGTGGCCACAGAACTGGAAAAGGTTAGTTTTCATTCCATTCCCTAAGAAAGGCAATGCCAAAGAATGCTCAGACTGTCGCACAATTGCACTCATCTCACATGCTAGCAAAGTAATGCTCAAAATTCTCCAGGCCAGGCTTCAGCAGTATGTGAACCATGAACTTCTGGACGTTCAAGCTGGTTTTAGAAAAGGCAGAGAAACCAGAGATCACATTTCCAACATCCATTGGATCATCAAAAAAGTGAGAGAGTTCCAGAAAAACATCTATTTCTGCTTTTTTGACTATGCCAAAGCCTTTGACTCTGTGGTACACAACAAACTGTGGGAAATTCTTCAAGAGATGGGAGTACCAGACCACCTGACCTGCTTCTTGGGGAATCTGTATGCAGGTCAGGAAGCAATAGTTAGAACTGGACATGGAACAACAGACTGGTTCCAAATCAGTAAAGGAGTACATCAAGGCTGCATATTGTCACCTTGCTTATTTAATTTATATGCAGAGTACATCATGTGAAATACTGGGCTGGATGAAGCACAAGCTGGAATCAAGATTGCTGGGAGAAGTATCAGTAGCCTCAGATATGCAGATGACACCATCTTTATGGCAGAAAGTGAAGAACTAATGAGCCTCTTGATGAAAGTGAAAGAGGAGAGTGAAAAAGTTGGCTTCAAACTCAACACTCAGAAAACTAGGGTCATGGCTTCTGGTCCCATCACTTCATGGGAAATAGATGGGGAGACAATGGAAACAGTGGCTGACTTTATTTTCCTGGGCTCCAAAATCACTGCAGGTTGTTACTGCAGCCATGAAATTAAAAGACGCTTACCTCTTGAAAGAAAAGTTATGACCAATCTAGACAGCGTATTAAAAAGCAAAGACATTACTTTGCCAACCAAGGTCTGTCTAGTCAAAGCTATGGTTTTTCCAGTAAACATGTATGGATGTGAGAGTTGGACTATAAAGAAAGCTGAGTGCCGAAGAATTAATGCTTTTGAACTGTCGTGTGGAGAAGATTCTTGAGGGTCCCTTGGACTGTGAAGAGATCAAACTAGTGAATCCTAAAGGAAATCAGCTGAATATTCATTGGAAGGACTGATGTTGAAGCTGAAACTCCAATACTTTGGCCCCTGGATGTGAAGAACTGACTCATTAGAAAAGACCCTGGTGCTGTTAAAGATTGAAGGTAGGAGGAGAAGGGGATGACGGAGGATGAGATGGTTGGATGGCATCACCATCTCGATTGGACATGAGTTTGAGCAGTCTCTGGGAGTTGGTGATGGACAGGGAAGCCTGGAGTGCTGCAATCCACGGGGTCGCAAAGAGTTGGACACAACTGAGCAACTGAACTGAACTGAAGAATCCCTTAGAGAACACAGAATTGGGATGGTGATGTTATTATTAGAATAGCATGTGCATTACATAAATCAAACTGCCAGGCAATGGTCTTTAAAGATTTCCATCCTGGGGGAATCTCCCTGCCCACTCCCTGCTTCTTACTTCCTTGCCCTCCCCACTTCCCCCCACACGCCCACCCTGCACATGAATAAGAAGATGGCACTTGTGTTGCATGCAACGCATGTGGATACCCACCAGCTCTCTCCTTGGACTCCACCTTCCCTCTTGTTCTCAGGATGTACAAAGTAGGGGTCACCAACTGGAAATTCCAGCTGATTATTGTCACAAAAGCTTGAGGAGAGAAAATGAGAGGGTTTTTACATCTCAAAGATTGTTGTCGTCGTTGTTGTTGCTGTTTGCCCACGTCTCTCTGCAAACATTTCAGTGGAGTGGCATTTTTGGTTCTGGGGCCCCTGAAGTCAGCTGCTTTATTTCAAGCACTCCCCACGCGCTCCAGTTCAACTTGGCTTCGTGGCAGCCGCACTTTACCACGTGCTTCAGTGATTCCTGGTGCAGCAGCCACTGATCCCAAATTTGTATTAACATCTAGAAGGGGCACGGGGTCCAGCTTGGCCTGAAGCTGCTCTAAAGCCCTTCAGAAGTAGCCCCAAGCAATTACTTACGGGCCTTAGTGAGTCAATACCTCTGCTCTCTGGCCTCATGAGACGCACAGCTGGGGAGCGTGGTCCCCACAGGGTCAAGCCCCAGTTACCCCCAGAAGTTGCTGGCTGCAATAAGCCCTGTGCCAGCTACCCGCTCCTGTCTCTGCACCTCACTGCCCTCCTATATCCTCCACCACCCATATAAACTTGGGGAACCTGAACTAAAAGAAGATCCCTTGACACAGTCATGCATCGAACTCATCATAACATATTTAAAAACATCAACGAGCCTGGTTGAAATCTCAAAAAACCTTTCAAAAATGTTTTTAAAAATCTAAATGCAAAATAACTGCTTTGAAATTAGACTGCTTACAGATGCTGTCCACAGGCCTTGCTAGAATGTGGATTTTGATTTGGGCATAAACAGAAGGGGCTAGAGGGCCTCCCTGGTGGCTCAGATGGTAAAGAATCCACCTGCTATGCAGGAGACCTGGGTTCAATCCCTGAGTCAGGAAGATCCCCTGGAGGAAGAAATGGCTACCCACTCCAGCTTTCTTGCCTGGAGAATTCCATGGAGAGAGGAGTCTGGCAGGCTATAGTCCATGGGGTTGCAAAGAGTTGGACTCAACTGAGCACACACACACACAGACACATGCACAATGTTTGAAAAGCATGAACTTTAATTTAAAAATCTAAGTTCTTATTTCTCTTGAGAAATTGTAAGAATTGGCCAAACCAGGCTTGCATCCTTAAGTGGTTAAAAAAAAAATAGCTGGGGTGGCATCCTCTAGGTGTCCCCTCTCCATCCTGCCTGTGGTCTAAGGAGCAAGTAAGATGATGCGGGGCTGTTGCTATGGAAACAGGAAGACATGCTAGCATCAAGCTAACGAGTGCTTACCTTGGCCAGCAATCTTTACACAATTCTCTGAAGCTCCTCTGGGATGGTTTCTTCTTTGTAAGAGGCTAATGCTGTCCTCTTCAGAGGATTCTCATGATCTCAGTGATGGAGGATCACTCACACTTTGCAGCTCTGCAGGGTACCATGAGAAGACGAAACCACTTAATGGATGGGTGTGGCCAAACAGCTAGAAGTATTAATATATTCCATCTCACATCTTGATGACACGTGATGCTGGAGGACTCAGGGTCACCTAAGAGGCCATAAACTTCTCCTCTGGGTCATCTTTTCATGGGAACTGAGAGGCCAGTGTATTCCCACTGTGTAGCCCACCGAGAGGGCTACAACCAAGGTCTTCTGTCTCTGCACTTGCTCAGCAAGCCTGACGTCATATCCCTTTGTGAGCATTTGCCCATCTGGCTATGTGCCTGGCACCTTTTAGATGGATTTTGACCAAGCATGACTCCTGTGTGCATTGCAGTCATAGAAATCTTTAGCTTTCTTATCCAAGGAGAAGCTGACAAAAGGGACAAATTGCCCTTGGCTATTTTCAAGCTATAGAAGTAGAACAGATCGAGGACTGAGAGAGTCAGACCACATTCTCAGAGTCAATTCTAGTATTTGGTGGTAACTGTAAACACCAGGACATCTGTGTATTTGATCACAGGCTTCATGTCTCTTTGTTCAACAGGGTTTATGAAGCCTGCTGTTATGCTAGATGCTAAGACAGGGTGTGAAGTCTTGCAGTCTTGCTTTTTTGTTCACCTGGAACCAGTTGCTGCCCTCACCCTAATAGCCATGTTTCTGGAAGTTCATGCTTTGCCATTTATTTCTGTGCCTGGATTCTTCTCATGGCTGCCCTGCTCCAAGTGGGTATGTAGATCCTTCAAACATCTTGAAAAGATGGAAGGAAAATGGATACTTGTGTCACTTCCTTCAGGTGACCGCAACTGTCTCTGCCCCTTACCTCTTACAATCCACTGATTTTATTCTGAATTATTCCAGTAAAGCTGCCATGTTTGATTTTCACATATTCAGGATCACATCATCTGAATTGTTCTTTTCTAACACCTGAACATAAGACATCTGGAAACCATGCCAGTCTGATACTTAACAGTAATACAGTTAACATTTATTAACTACTTGCAATGCACTAGGGACCTTGGTAAGTGCTTTACATGGATTTCCTATTTAATCCTCTTAACAGTCCTATGGAGTAGGTACTATATTATTTCCACTATGCAGATAAGGGAACTCGAGTTTAAAAAATCCATTTATCCCAACAAGTCTGGTTGAGTCAGTCCAAATCCTACTGTCTTAGCCATTTCAGTGACTCTGCAAATACCAAATGTCTTCTGGACAGAGTTAAGAATTTCTGAGCAGTACCATGGACTGCAGGGCGATCAAACCAGTCAATCCTAAAGGAAATCAGTCCTGAATATTCATTGAAAGGACTGATGCTGAAGCTGAAGCTCCAATACTTTGGCCACCTGATGCGAAGAACTAACTCATTGGAAAAGACCCTGATACTGGGAAAGACAGGAGAAGATGGGAACAACAGAGGATGGGATGGTTGGATGGTATCACCGACTCACTAGACATGAGTTTGAGCAAGCTCCAGGAGTTGGTGATGGACAGGGAAGCCTGGCATGCTGCAGTCCATGGAGTTGCAAAGGGTCAGACTCAACTGAGTGACTGAACTGAACTGAACTGAACCATATGAGAGGCTTCCCTGGTGGCTCAATGGTAAAGAATCTGCCTGCAAGGCAGGAGTGGTAGAAGCCCTGGGTTTTATTCCTGGGTCAGAAAGATCCCTGGAGGAGGGCATGACAACCCACTCCAGTATTCTTGCCTGGGAAATCCCATGGAAAGAGGAGCCTGGCAGGCTACAGTCCATAAGGTCGCAAAGAGTCAGGTACAACTGAAGCGACTTAGCACGCATGCACGCACCATATGAGAGGGTTGATTTTATATCCTTCTGATTTGAGCAAGTTTGTCAGCAGGGATCTTGGCTTGAGTGCCCTTTAGAAAGGCCTAACCTTCCTGGTTTCTTTTAAGGAGGGAGAGGTGAGTAGAGGGGTCCTTGGAATTTGCCCTGGGCATATAAAGTCATGCTTTGGCGAGGTCATGGAGATGAAGTAAAGAAATGAGAGCCTTTACCTTTCTCTCTCTTTTTTTAAGGTTTAGTGAAGTTGAGTATCTGTTTTAAATCTACTTCACTCTAATAAGACATTGTATTTAAATCTCATAGAGCCAATAATAATAATAAACTTCCATCAGATTTGATTCTTTCATCCAATTGTGTAATTTCTGTTTATAGTCCATCTTGGCTTCAAGGTCCTGTTTGATTCCTTCTTTCTCCTTAACTTCTGTATCAATTTTATTGAATTCCTTTACTGTATTTCTTGTATATATGCCAACATTTCCAGTTCTGCTGTTATACTCCATTGTTGGGTCATTATTCCCTCATGTCAGTTTCCTAATAGGTCTTTGTGCATCCAGATTCTACCTCCTCTTATACATCTAATGTACCACTGACAGATTATCTATTCATCTATTAAAATCACACCTAGGCTTGAAGGTCCAGGTCCAATTCTACAGTCTCAATTAAATAATGGAGGACCTACCAAGAAGCAATCTCACCAATACCTCCTTTATGGGCCATCATTTACAATCACATGTGGACATGTCTTATCCCTGCCAGTTTATCCGATATTCGCATTCTTTTCTCTAGCCACGGGATCTGATATTGTTGAATACAATTTTAGGTTTAAACCGTTGAATGCAATTTTAGTCTCTGTGTTCTCCCTGACTTTTCTTTCCTCTCCTCCATCTCGCCATCAGCAAATGGCCAGAACGACTGCACTAGTTCTAGAACTATATTCCCCAGCCTCTTTTACAGATATGGCTGGACAAGTGATATATAAGCTGTCAGGAGATGCCTTACTTTGGCTCTTCTAGAAGTAGATTCTGAGACAAGGATTCTAGCACAGATTGTTTGGAAAAGATCTTAGGAAGCCCAGGTAGTGGAGAGAGGAAGCAAAAAAGTAGGGCAGGTGGGAAAGCAAGGGTTGGTTGTTAAAAAAACAATCACTGTTGTTGATGGCTGGAGTTTCATCCTGAAGGGAACAGTGGGATGCACATTAGGGGCTGGCAGTTTCAAGCTGGGGCCAGTATGTGCTGAGGATGGTAAGAGCGAGGGAATGTGGCTCGTTTTATTTTTGTTGTTGTTATTTAGTCGCTAAGCCATATCCAACTCTTTGTGACCCCATGGACTGCAGCAGGCCAGGTTTCCCTGTTCTTCACTGTTTTCTGGAGCTTGCTGAAACTCCTGTCCATTGAGTCGGTGATGCCATCCAACCATCTCATCCTCTGTTGTCTCCTTCTCCTGCCTTCAATCTTTCCCCACATCAGAATCTTTTCCAATGAGTCAGTTCTTCGCATCTGGTGGCCAAAGTATTGGAGCTTCCGCTTCAGCATCAGTCTTTCCAATGAATTTTCAGCTTTATTTCCTTTATTGTTAATAGACTTCATTATTTTAGAGTAGTTTTAGGTTGACAGCAACATTGAGTGCAAGGTACAGAGATTTCCCACAAGCTCCCTGCCCCAACACCTGCATACCTTTCCTCGTTATCAGCATCACTCACCGAAGTGGAACACTTGTTGCCATTGATAAACCTATAGTCCAATATCATAGTCATCCATAGTTTACATGAGGGTTCCCTCTTGGTAGTCTACACTCAGTGGGTTTGGACAACTGTATAACGGCATGTATCCGTCATTAAAATATCACATAGAGTATTTTTTATTGTCCTGAAAATCCTCTGTGCTCCATCTTTTCACTTCTCCATACTCCCGCAAGCCCTAGTGACCATGATCTTTTCTTGTCTCCATAGTTTTGCCTTTTCTGGAATGTCATAGAGTTGGAATCATACAGCAGGTCACGTTGTGTGGGAGAACGCGGGCACCTGAAGATGAATGAAACGCTGTCTCTGCTCTCAGGGAACTGATGGGAGAATTGTGTGTGTTGGATGTGGTGTTACAGAGTATACCTGACGCGTCTGGGGAGATGAAGGTGGGACGGGGGTCAGCCCACTGTCTCTTTGACTGGGAACAAGATGCCCACTCATATCTTGCTCTCTCCTGACACCCTCAGCTCTTAGGTGCCTGCTGGAAAAGCCAGGTCTGGCCCAGCATTACTGTGACATCTGAGCATTGAGAGCTGTTTCCTTTCCTTCGAAGCCTAAGAAGGATTATTCTAGTGATATCTGAATAGCTGTGTGTGTGCAGAGGAAGTGGTTCCCTAGCAACAAGAATCTCTGAAGCCTCTGCCTCTCTGTGTTCCCCCTGCCTTTTCTTTTCTCTCCTCCATCTCGCCGTCAGCAAATGGCCAGAACAACCGCACCTGCTCTGAATTATAGGGAGGCCATTCAACCCCAGGTGTTTGTTTTCTAAGTTGAGGGGCCCTGTTCCTCTTTTGGTGGAGCTTCCTCATGAGGTCTGGGGCCTTGCTCTGCTCCTGGTCAGGCCGTCATTACCTCACACCACACTTCCTTTTCTGTCTTTCAGATGTTGACCAGAAACGGAAAATTCTGAGGTGCCTGAGGAAAATTTTGAGTTTAAAAAAATACTAGTTTTTGCAGATTATTTCAAATGACCTAATTTTCTTAAGAAAAAGTTTAGTAGACCTTCCCCACCACCAAAGAGTTCATTCTCACTCCCTTCTAACTTTGTTTTTCCACAGAAGCCAAGTTCTTCCTTTCTTATATAGGTCAGCATGTCAATATGAAGTCAAATGCACAAGGAGATTAACAAGTATCTTCTTATGATGTTGCCTCAGTCTAGCAAACTCTGAGTTTCTAGAAACAGTCATTCTCACTAGGGGCATTGATCCACTTCCTGTTGCAGCTCCGGAGCCCTATTTTAGAAAGGATAAATCTTTCCATACCTCAGCACATCGGCAGAGTGTGGGTTCAGAATTGCTGACTGGAAATGCCTTACTTCGAATAGTGTTCTCTGTGAGAACAGTGATCTTAAAGGAGGGGATTCTACATCTTCACCTACCAGTTGGCTGGTGTCTGTTGATAATGTTGACTATCTGACCCAAACTGCTGGCCACGTGTGACTAATTATAATTGAGCCTAACAGTGCCTAGAATCCTTGTCATCTATAGCAAGCCTAACAGTGCCTGGAATCCTTGTCATCTATAGCTTTTAAAATATTTTTTTCACTCATTTGTTTAAACAATAACTGTTTAAGGTGGATGAAACTGGAGCCTATTATACAGAGTGAAGTAAGCCAGAAAGAAAGACACCAATACAGTATACTAATGCATATATATGGAATTTAGAAAGATGGAAACGATAATCCTGTATGCGAGACAGCAAAAGAGACACTGATGTATAGAACAGGCTTATGGACTCTGTGGGGGAGGGAGAGGGTGGGTTGATTTGGGAGAATGGCATTGAAACATGTACAATATCATATAAGAAACGAATCGCCAGTCCAGGTTTGATGCAAGATACAGGATGCTTGGGGCTGGTGCACTGGGATGACCCAGAGGGATGGTGTGGGGAGGGAGGAGGGAGGGGGGTTCAGGATGGGGAACACGTGTACACCTGTGGAGGATTCATGTCGATGTATGGCAAAACCAATACAATATTGTAAAGTAATTAGCCTCCAATTAAAATAAATAAATTTAAATTTAAAAAAAAAGAAAAAAATATTTTTATTCACTCATTGGTTTAAACAATAAATGTTTCTAATTGAGGGCTCCTATGTGTGTGTACAGGCTTCCCAGCTGGCACTAGAAGTAAAGAACCCACTTGGCAATGCAGGAGACATAAGAGATGAGGTTTGATCTCTGGGTTGGGAAGATCCCCTGGAGGAGGGCATGGCAATCCACTCCAGGATTCTTACCTGGAGAATCCCAGTGACAGGGGAGCCTGGTGGACTACCGTTCACAGGGTTGCAAAGAGTCGGACATGACTGAAGCAACTTAGCACGTGCACACACTTGTGTCTACACATCATGGCGTGTCTTGTGGGGAAAACATGTCTGTAACCTTGGTTAGTGGGGGTTGTCAATTTAAAAGAGGAAGTAAGATATGTACCCCAGTAACTATCGAGCAAGCTCATAGCTTAAACAGAGATAAAACCATACAATTATAGATGTTGTCTTTAACTGAGTCTTCCCATGAGAGGGTAGTGGTGGAGACAGGGCAAACTCACCTTTCTGGGTGATCAAGTAGAATGACTGTGAGGGAAGAGAGCTGAGAAGTTCCATCTGTTCTGTAGACAACAGAGGACTTGGGCTCCAAGACGATTCATCCAGCTCTTTTGATTAACGTTACATTTATTAAAGTAACAAAACTGAAGAGCAAAATCCCCCTATGTTATGGTATTCTGTTTCCGTCCAAATGGTCTATTTTTAATCAGTGTTAAGAGCTTGACATATGTCCTCTAAAGTGGCATAAAACAGAAAGCGGGAAGATAATTTATCTGGGATCTGGGAAAAGTAAAACATAAACCCTAGCTTAGGGGAAAATTGAAAGGCCACTGTTTATCTTCTTTTCCTCCCAGCCATTGTGTTCCACTAGTAAATGAGAGAGGAAGAAAAATGCGTCTCAGTAGCCAAACCCCCTGGGAGCCAGGCTCTCTCTCGTTAATAGCCGTATCCCCCACAAGCTGAGTCTATCCAGGGTAGACTGTGTGCATGGTCACGGCCATGGTCGTGGTTAACCTAAAAGCGAGGTTGTAAATCACTGGCGATGTGAGAAAGGAAGCACCACCCAAAGCCAGACAACCACGGTATGTTCTTTCTCGGGCTGGCTGAGAATAAAGGGGAGCGGACACCTAAAAGCCATTCTTAATAGAGCCAGGTGACAAGCCATTGCGGATCATTTCTGACTTTTAAAAAAATAGTCACTGCCTTCTGCGCAACTGACACATTAAAGACGTATGATGTGGGGAAGGACCTATGGCATGGAGAAGGCGAGATAAACCATAAGTGAGCTTTTTGTTAACCAAATAAGTAATTTGCCCTGATGATGGGAAAAATTGAGGGCAGGAGGAGAGGGAGGTTGACAGAGGATGAGATGATTGGATGGCATCACTGACTCAATGGACATGAGTTTGAGCAAGCTCCAGGAGATGGTGAAGGGCAGGGAATCCTGGCGTGTTGCAGTCCTTGGGGTCACAAAGAGTTGGACACGACTGAACAACAACAAAATAATTTGCACCTTATGGCTTACGGCGTAAAAGACAGGGAGGTCCCAGTCATGAAAAGAATGGAATTCCCCGAGGATGTGTCCTGAGGCTGGGGCTCTCCTGTAACTATGTGATCGCTAAGGCATAGCTCCCTTTCCCCACCACACTCAGGATCTTCAGTTTTGAAACTAATTGCTCATAAGAAGATCACAGCTATTATTTTTAGGATGTTGCAAACACATTCCCCATGACTTTAGATGAGTAAGTACCAGACTGTATTAATCAGAGTTCTCCAGAGAAACAGAATTAATAGAATGTGTCAATGGCAACCCACTCCAGTACTCTTGCCTGGAAAATCCCATGGACGGAGGAGCCTGGTAGGCTGTAGTCCATGGGGTCGCTGAGAGTCGGACACGACTGAGCAACTTCACTTTCACTTTTCACTTTCATGCATTGGAGAAGGAAATGGCAACCCACTCCAGTGTTCTTGCCTGGAGAATCCCAGGGATGGGGGAGCCTGGTGGGCTGCCGTCTATGGGGGGTCGCACAGACTCGGACAGGACTGAAGCGACTTAGCAGCAGCAGCAGCAGTGTGTATATATACATATATTTAATTTTTAAATTTTTATTAGCTTTAAAAATTGAAGTACTGTAGATTTACAATGGTTCAGGTATACAGCTAAATGATTCATATATATATATATATATATTTCATTGGCTTGGGTAATTTTGGAGGTGGTCAAGACCCAAGATCTGAAGATCTGCAGATAGGGGAGAGGCAATGACATAGTGCCCGTCCAAAGGCCAGCAAGCTTGAGATCCAGGAAGAGCTGACATTTTAGTTTGATTCAGAGGCAAGAAAAATTCTCTTTTACTCCAGGGAGGATCAGTCTTTTTTTCTATTTACAACTTCAGCTGATTGGACAAGGCCCACCCATATCCAAGAGGACAATCTGCTTTATTCACCCTACTGAATGAAATGCAAATCTCACCAAAAAACCTTCACAGAAACACCCAGAATAGAGTTTTGGCCAAATATCTGGGCAACTTATGGCTCAGTCAAGTTGACACATAATTAATCTCTGACAGGCTTTGCCTCCTATGCCCATTCAAACAAAGTGAGGAAACTAATATTTATTGAATTCCTACTAGACCAAACACTCTGTATTTATCTCTTCTTATAAATAGGGGATAATTTACTGCCTACTTTACAAAGCCTAACATGAAGATGACAAGATAGAGGATTTATATTTAAGAAAGATCTGTCAAGTAAGAAGAAAAATTTCTTCAAAAAACAGACTTCTACTTCAAAAGACAGACTTATACAACAGAGATCAGATTGGTGGTTACCAGAGGCACGTGCTGCGGGCAAGGGGAATTGAATGAAGATGGTCAAAAGGTGCAAAGTTCTAATTATAAGATAAGTACTAACAACATTATGTACACTGTGATTAACATAATTAACACTACTTACATTATATATGAAAGTTGTTACAGAAGTAAATCTTTAGCATTCTCATTGCAAGGAAAAATATTTTTTCTTTTTCTTTTCTTTTATTTCTATAAGAGATGATGGATAAGCTTGACAATCATTTCATGATGTATGTAAGTCAAATCATTATGCTGTATACCTTAAAGATGTGCAGTGCTAGATGTCAATTATATCTCAATAAGACTGGAAAGAAGAAAGAGGAGAAAGAGGGAGAGGAGGTGAAGGGGTGGGGGGAGGAAGCGGGAGGAGGAGGTAGGGAAAAATTTCCGAATTTCATAGTAAATACAACATACCAAAGCGCACATGTGTTCAACGTTCTTCATAATGCTTTCACAAGCATTTATTCAATTTGTCATTAAAATGCCTTGAGATAAAGTCAGAAAGATAAAAATTTTACTTTATAGGTAAAGAAACTGAGTCACAGAAGAAGTAAGCAGCTTGCTTAAGATCACATGGCAAATGGGAAACAAAAGCAAGATGCTTTGCTCACACAGGTTGTAGCATGTGTCACAGTTTCCTTCCTTTCAAAGGCTGAATAATATCCTATTGTATATATCTACAATAAATTTTGTTTATCCATTCATCTGCCAATGGACACTTAGGTTATTTCCACCTTTGACTACTGTAAATAATGCTGCTATGAACATGTGCTTGCTAAGCCATTTCAGTTGTGTCTCACTCATTGTGAGCCTATGAACTGTAGCCCGCAGGCTCCTCTATTCATGGGATTCTCCAGGCAAGAATACTGGAGTGGGTTGCCATGCCCTCTTCCAGGGGATCTTTCCCATCCATAGATAGAATCTGAATCTCATGTCTCCTGCACTGGCAGCTGGGTTCTTTACCACTAATGCCACCTGGCATAGGTGTTCAAGGATCTGTTGAATCCTTGCTCTCATTCCCAGAAGTGAAATTGCTGGATTGCACATTAAATCTATGTCTAATTTTTAGGAACCACTAATTTTCTTTTCTTTCTTCTTCTTCTTTTTTTTTTAATTTTTTGATCACACAGCCAAGCTTGTAGGATCTTAGTTCCCTGACTAGGGATCAAACCTGCACCTCCTGAGTCTTAATCATTGGACCATTAGGGAAGTCCCTGCTGCTGCTGCTGCTGCTGCGAAGTCACTTCAGTCATGTCCGACTCTGTGTGACCCCATGGACTGCAGCCTACCAGGCTTCTCCGTCCATGGTATTCTCCAGGCAAGAACACTGGAGTGGGTTGCCATTTCCTTCTCCAATGCATGAAAGTGAAAAGTGGAAAGTGAAAACGAAGTCGCTCAGTCGTGTCCGACTCTTAGTGACCCCATGGACTGCAGCCCACTAGGCTCCTCCATCCATGGGAGTTTCCAGGCAAGAGTACTGGAGTGGGTCGTCAGTGCCTTCTCCAACATTATCGGTTAGCAGTGCACAAAGTTTCCATTTTCTCCACATTCTCACCAACACTTGTTATTTTCTGTTTTTCTGATAGGAGCCATCCTCATGTGTGGAAAGTAGAAACTCATATTTTGAGTAAAATAGTAATTTGTTGTCTCTTCCCTGGCAGGAGGTGCCTCCAGCTCCCACTGGAGATCCTCTGGCAGAGAATATGATTGTTTTCGTAAGTAGTGAGCAACGGTTAAATTCTCTGTCGAGTTTCTTCAGCCTCCTCGGTGCTGCTTGAAGTCTAACCATGCAGGCAGAGTTTAAGGGTCAGTCCAGAGATGTGGGCAAAGTTTATGCAGAAAATTTGGGGCCGTTCTTCTCTCCTGCTCTCCTTTCTCAGATTTGTCCCCCTCACTTTCTAGCTGCTGTGGTTTCCCTGCTTCTGTTCTGTGGTTTTTTAGCCCAGAAAGACTGCAGGTTTCTATCTAAGGTTTTGCTGCTCTTCTATCCCCACCCGCATCCTAAAGATACCATCTGACTTCAGGCTAAAGGCCACACAAGTAGGAAAGTCAGCTGGTGCCACTGCTGCCCCGAATATGGATTCCTCTCCAGGTTCTGCCTGCTTTTAGATCGCTCACCAGGACTTCAGGAGTTCTTTTGGGATTTTATTTACAGTTGACAATTGTCTTCTGTGGGAGTGTTGACTCCACCATTACCGGAGTGAAGTGAAGTGAAGTCACTAGTCGTGTCCAACTCTTTGCGACCCCGTGGACTGTAGCCTACCAGGCTTCTCCGCCCATGGGATTCTCCAGGCAAGAATACTGGAGTGGGCTACCATTTCCTTCTCCAGGGGGGTCTTCCTGACCCAGGGATCGAACCTGGGTCTCCTGCATTGGAGGCAGACACTTTAACCTCTGATCCACTGGAAGCAGACCCTTATCCCCTTTCTCACCAACCATTCTCATCTTCAAAAGCTGATGCTGCCCTGTGAATAAACCCAGGCTTCTTCTCCCTTTTTTGATGTTGGTGGTGGTATTGGTGTTGGTCGTGTGGCTTGCAGGATCTTAGTTCCCAACCAGGGATCCAATGTGTGGAGTCTTAACTACTGCACTAGCAGAGAAGTCCCATTTTCCAAATTTTGGACACTGAGGATATCTTTTGAAATCTTAAGTTAATATTTTTATTATTTTTTAAAAATCTATAATAAAACATCTTAAAATCATA
Organism: Bos indicus x Bos taurus; assembly: GCF_003369695.1. NCBI lineage: Eukaryota > Metazoa > Chordata > Mammalia > Artiodactyla > Bovidae > Bos > Bos indicus x Bos taurus. Next base: position 54,042,184 of record NC_040088.1, read on the forward strand.
ACTCAATTATAGAAAAAACATCACAATCCCCTTCAGAGAGCTAAGGGGAAACTCTGCAATGGCTTCACATTCTTTTGCTTCCAGGCACGTGAGCTGAGGCTTAGTTGACTCATTTAATCTCTTCCCTAAATTGTGTTTATGCTCCACAAAGTGGCTCAACATTTAACCAGAAAAGTTCTAAATTTCTCACTATGTGGGACGCAGGAGAAACAGGAGGTTAATCTTGCAAAACAAGCATCCATTAGATCAGTATTTTCTCTGGGTGCCTTGTGGAAAAAAGCTAAGGGGTTTCAGATTGGAAAAAGATAATTCTGAGATCTGGGGGTTAATAAGAGATTTGTCTGCCTTTCTTCAGTAGTCCATTCGCTCAACAAATATGTGTTAGATTCGCATTAGCTATTCATTAGCTTGTTTAATGAAAACTAGTTTAGTCATTTGTGGATTAGTGATTAGCTGGTGTGGTCACACTTTTCTTCGTCAATAAATTAATTTATTTCATGAATTTAATTTAATTAATTTGTGAATGAATCAATGCAATAATTTAATTCTTCAATAAATTTCTAATCCTTGTTCCAAGGCCCTGCAAGATCCTGAAATGCTTTCTGAAAAATCAAGTTAATCAGTTTTGTTCAGTATAGTTTTAGCATCAATTATATATACTTGCCAACATCCACTGGATCATCGAAAAAGCAAGAGAGTTCCAGGAAAACATCTATTTCTGCTTTATTGACTATGCCAAAGCCTTTGACTGTGTGGATCACAATAAACTGTGGAAAATTCTGAAAGAGATGGGCATACCAGACCTCCTGACCTGCCTCTTGAGAAACCTATATGCAGGTCAGGAAGCAACAGTCAGAACTGGATATGGAACAACAGACTGTTTCAAATAGGAAAAGGAGTATGTCAAGGCTGTATATTGTCACCCTGCTAATTTAACTTCTATGCAGAGTACATCATGAGAAACGCTGGGCTGGAAGAAGCACAAGCTGAAATGAAGATTGCCAGGAGAAATATCAATAACCTTAGATATGCAGATGACACCACCCTTATGGCAGAAAGTGAAGAGGAACTAAAAAGCCTCTTGATGAAAGTGAAAGTGGAGAGTGAAAAAGTTGGCTTAAAGCTCAACATTCAGAAAACGAAGATTATGGCATCTGGTCCCATCACTTCATGGGAAATAGATGGGGAAACAGTGGAAGTAGTGTGACTTTATTTTTCTGGACTCCAAATCACTGCAGATGGTGATTGCAGCCATGAAATTAAAAGATGCTTACTCCTTGGAAGGAAAGTTATGATCAACCTAGATAGCATATTGAAAAGCAGAGACATTACTTTGCCAACAAAGGTCGGTCTAGTCAAGGCTATGGTTTTTCTAGTGGTCATGTATGGATGTGAGAGTTGGACTGTGAAGAGGGCTGAGCACCGAGGAATTGATGCTTTTGAACTGTGGTGTTGGAGAAGACTCTTGAGAGCCCCTTGCAAGGAGATCCAACTGCAAGGAGATCCAACCAGTCCATCCTAAAGGAGATCAGTCCTGGGTGTTCATTGGAAGGACTGATGCTGAAGCTGAAACTTCAATACTTTGGCCACCTGACGTGAAGAGTTGACTCGTTGGAAAAGACCCTGATGCTGGGAGGGATTGGGGGCAGGAGGAGAAGGGGACGACAGAGGATGAGATGGCTGGATGATATCACCGACTCGATGGACATGAGTTTGGGTAAACTCTGGGAACTGGTGATGGACAGGGAGGCCTGGCGTGCTGCGATTCATGGGGTCGCAAAGAGGCGGACACGACTGAGAGACTGAACTGATACCTTCTTGCATTATTGGAAAACCAGGAGTCATGCATAGTACCTGTATCAATTTTCTCAAGTATTAGGTAAAGTTTCACTTTTCTGGTCATCAGTTTCATAATCAAAGGCCTATGTAGATTTCCCATGATCTCTTGAAGGGAGGCATCATTCAATAAGGTGTTTTTTTTTTAATTTATTTTTTTGGTTGGGCTGAGTCTTAGTTGCGGCCTGGGGGATCTTTGATCTTCGTTGAAGCTCATGGGATTTTTTTTTTTTTTTGGTTGCAACATGTGAACTCTTAACTGCAGCATGTGAGATTTATTGCCCTGACCAGGGATGGAACCCAGGTCTCCTGCACTGGGAGTGTGGAGTCTTAGCCACTGGATTACAAAGGAAGTCCTGTCAATGAGGTGTTTTTGACTAGCCATATGATTTTAAATTATTCCAGCATATGGACCTCCAGCTCATTTTGGAACCCCTCTCCTCTCTGGCACTTCTTATTCTGTACCTCCTAGTCTCTATCATAAGCTGGTCAGCCTCTCAGTCCCTGGGTAATGTCCCACGCCTCTCCTTCCCTATCTCATACTCTACCTACCTTCTATCCCCCACCTGTCTTCGTCCTTATCCTTTCCCTAAGAACAAAGTTACTTTTGGATTTCCTTTATGTACTAATTTTTATATGCAGACTTCTGAATTCTCTTGGAGGGGATTCTAATTCTGATGGCCAGGAATCTGCACTTTTCTTCATGGGCATACTACAACCTGCATTGTCCTACAGGGACTTGAACCTAGAAGAGCCTTGCACTTGGCTTACTGCTCTGCTGTCACCATCTTAAAGTGCTTAAATGATTTTTTTTTAAACAAGATGCATTTTGAAACGTTTTTATTCTGCGCTGGCCCCCACAGCTATGTAAGCAGTCTGCATTTGGGAGAGGTGCTCAGTGGGTCAAGAGTTGTGCAATTCACTGGGGGAGGGGAAAGGAGCAATCAGGGCTATTTATGACATCACTGAGGGATAGGAGGGGACCAGGAAGTTAGGAAAGGAGGGAAAATAGGATCATCTTTCAGCAGTGCTCTCTTTTCCCTTGGAAATCTCCTTAAAACGCCAGACCAGAGTTAGAGGACATAGTGGTAAACATCTTGGAGATCAGTCAATAAGTTAGTTGCTCAGTCGTGTCTGACTTTGCAACCCCATGGGTTGTAGCCCACCAGAATCCTCTGTCCATGGGATTTTCCAGGCAAGAATACTGGAGTAGGTATCCATTCCCTTCTCAAGAGGATCTCCCCAACCCAGGGATTGAACCCAGGTCTCCCCCATTACAGATAATTCTTTACTGTCTGAGCCACCAGGGGAGCCTCCAAGGAACTGTTCAAATGATCAGAGTCAATTCTGATCTACTCTTGGGGAATCCCTGCCAAATTCTACAAAAGGAAACTATCTCTAAAAATAGATTGATTTTAAAAACCCTGCCATGGAATTTACACACTGGCTCATCTCGTTCGCCTAACAGGTAAACTAATTAAAAGATATCTCGTTCGCCTAACAGGTAAACTAATTAAAAGATAGACAAGTTTATCCCAGGAAAGCCAGGAGCAAAATCTTGTCCTGTAAAGATAAGAAGTGGCAGTAAGGTGCTTCACAGATGTTGACTGTAAAGGGATATTATAATATGTTGGTTTAGGACAGAAATCCTGGGAGAGTAAATTAGAAAGAGAATTGTGATGTCGACCTTTTCAAGAGGTGATAACATGCTGCCCAGGCAGAACCTGAGGGAAAACAATGAGATTCATATGTGAGAAGAAAACAAAGGAAAACACGTGAGATAATTTCAGACTGTCCTGGAAAAAAGAATTATCTATGTCGATCCAAATAGAAAGGTCTCTGTGATGATCTGGACAACAGAAAGGCAGAGTTGAGACTGCAAATTCCTGCCTGTTTGCTTTGTAATCATTCTTTTGTTGGCTCTCAATAAGTGTAAAATAGTATTAAAAGTCCACGGGATAAACCATTTCAAACAGCCTAGATTCCATTAGAATTCTAAACAATAGCATTTGAAGGCTCTTGCTGAAGTTCTTTCATTTAATAATTGACTGCTCTTGAAGCGAGTTCATTTCAGAGCGTGGTTTTGAAAATGGGAGCCGAATAAAACATATACCCTGGTAGCACAGCTGGTAAAGAATCCTCCTGCAATGCAGGAAACCCCAGTTTGATTCCGGGATTGGGAAGATCTGCTGGAGAAGGGATAGGCTACCCACTCCAGTATTCTTGGGCTTCCCTGGAGGCTCAGCTGGTAAAGGATCTGCCTGCAATGTGGGAGTCCTGGGTTCAATCCCTGGGTTGGGAAGATCCCCTGGAGAAGGGAACAGCTACCTTTTCCAGTATTCTGGCCTGGAGAATTCCATGGACTATTCCTTGGGGTTGCAAAGAGTTGGACATGACTAAGCAACTATCACTATAGCTTTCAAAACATATACACGTAAAATTCAGCTCTGCTGAGATGCACTGTTTTATTTCTTATGTGTTGAGATTACTTGGGAGCAGTGGGCATTTGTAGGCAATCCTTTTGCTAATGGTTACTATGGTCAATCTACGAAGTCAACTATTTTTCTGCAAGTCTATTTCCATTGTGTCTTTCAACACAGAAGCAATAGCAATGGCATGTTGAACTCAACAACCAAGTTTAAACATTGCATTCAGGGCACTAAGTGCTTCCCTTAATGCAAATTGCTGAAGAGAGCAAGGGAAGTGCATTTTGGTGTTTTCTTCAAAGTCCTAACTATTGCACTGAGCCTGAAGTATGGACGACAGGAAATTCTGCAGCCAAGAAACTTTATCTGTACATAACATCCTGCAGAAGATAAAGCTCCATCCAAGTTTTACCATGATACAGATTGTTCATTTACTGTGAAACCTCAAAGAACATATATATATATACACAAACACATACACATATATATTTTCATGTATCTTAGATGAAAAGATTGTTTTCACTTCCATGACTTATGTGTTTTAGAAGTCACGATTTTTCCTTAAGTTTATAAATCTTATCTTCCTTTAAATTATATGCAGTGAATTTCTAAAATTCACTTTAAAGGCTCTTCGATTCATCTTTGGGTTCCATTTAAAACCTAAACTCCTTTAAACATTTAAAATTTATTTAAATATCTTTAAATGTTAAAATTTATTTAACATTTAAAATGTTATTTTTAAATATCTGATTTATTTATATAGCTTTATTTCTAAGTCCTTCAATTGTCTCTGGAACACCAAAATTTCCCAAAACTTACTTAAGAAATATAAATACAATGTATATAATATGATAATACATGCATTATACTTACCTACTTATATATAATCTTGCTGTGCTGTGCTTAGTTGCTCAGCTGTGTCCGACTATTTGTGACCTCATGGACTTTAGCCCACCAGGCTCCTCTATCCATAGGATTCTCCAGGCAAGAATACTGGAGTGGGTTGCCATACCCAGGGCTCGAACCCAAATCTCCCACATTGCAGGCGCATTTTTTACTGTTTGAGCCACCAGGGAAGCCCATAATCTTAAATTCTCTGAAATTTTTCAGTACTGTTTACAAATTGGGTTTTATGTGGTCAGCTTAAAAATCAAGAGTCTGAATCAGTTAATTCATGCCAGTTATTCTTTAGACAATTTATACAAACATTTCAAATGCAAGGTACACAAAATTTTACATACAATTTAACACCAAAATGTAAATATTATGAATTGCACTTACTCAATTATCTTTAGACTTAGCTCTAAGCTGACCTGGTGTTAATCACACCCACCAAGGAACCAATTATACTTTCTCACAGTCATTTCATTTTTCTTTCCAAGTATTTTTTTGGAATACTATTCCAAGGAAGTGGGATTTCCATTCCAAGTGCATTGAGGTGACCTCAGTGCATAAAAATTAGATTGGCTTGAGCATAAGATGAAGAGTTGGAGACATCCAACGTAATTTTTTTCACCAATAGACTGTCATATTGAGTCTTCTTTTTCTTTTTAATTGGAAGATAATTACTTTACAATGCTGTGTTGGTTTCCGCCATACAACATGAGTTGGCCATAAGTATACATATGTCCCCTCCCTCTTGAACTTCTCTCCCACCTCCACCGTCTCCCACCCCTCTAGGTTTTCACAGAGCACTCGATTGAGCTTCCTGTGTTATGTAGCAACTTCTCACTATCTATTTTACTATCACAAGCCTAGATAGCATATTAAAAAGCAGATACATCACTTTGCCAGCAAAGGTCCATATAGTCATAGCTATGTGGTTTTTCTACCAATCATATATGGATGTGAGAGTTGGACCATAAAGAAGCCTGAGAGCTGAAGAATCGATGCCTTCTAATTGTGGTGCTGGAGAAGATTCTTGAGAGTCCCTTGGACTACAAGGAGACCAAACCAGTCAATCCTAAAGAAAATAAACCCTGAATATTTATTAGAAGGACTGATGCTGAAGTTGAAGCTCAAATACTTTGACCATCTGATGCAAAGAGCCAACTCACTGGAAAAGACCTGATGCTAGGAAAGATTGGGGGCAGGAGAAGAGGGCGACAGAGGATGAGATGGTCATATGGCATCACTGATTCAATGGACATGAGTTTGAGCAAACTCGGGGAGATAGTGAAGGACAGGGAGGCCTGGAGTGCTGCAGTCCACGGGTTCACAAAGAGTTGGACACGATTCAGCAACTGAATAACAACAACAATCTGTTTTACACATAGTAGTGTATATGTTTCCAGAGAAGGCAATGGTAACCCGCTCCAGTATTCCTGCCTGGCAAATCCCAGGGATGGGGGAGCCTGGTGGGCTGCCGTCTCTGGAGTTGCACAGAGTCAGACACGACTGAAGCGACTTGGCAGCAGCAGCAGCAGTACATATGTTTCAGTGCTACTCTCTCAACTCATCCCACCCTCACCTTCCCCACTGTATACACAAGTCTGTTCTCTATGTCTGCATCTCTATTTCTGCCCTGCAAATAGGCTAACCAATACCATCTTTCTAGATTTCATGTATATGCATCAATATACAATATTTGTTTTTATAGGAAATTGAAGTGAAATTCATGTAGCATAAAATTAACCACTTCAAAATAAAAAATTCATCAGAATTGAGTACATCCACAATGTGTGAAACCACCCCCTCTCTTTAGTTTTAAAACATTTCCATAACTCCAAATAAAGTCCTGTTCCCACTGAGGAGTTACTCTCTACTGCTCATTACCTCTGCTCCCAGGAACCACCAATCTGCTTTTAATTTCTATGGTTTTACCTATTCCGGGTGTTTCATATAAATGGAGTCATACAACCTGTGGCTTTTTGTGTCAGGGTTCTTTCATTTAGCATGACTTTAGATTCATCCATATCATAGCATGTTGTTGTTCAGTCACTAAGTCGTGTCTGACTCTTTTGCCACCCCATGGACTGTAGCTCACCAGGCTCCTCTGTCCATGGAATTTTCCAGGCAAGAATACTGGAATGGGTTGCCATTTCCTTCTCCAGGGGATCTTCCTGACCCAGAGACTGAACCCACATCTCCTGCTTTGGCAGTTAGATTCTTTACCACTGAGTCACCATGGAAGCCCATGTTGCAGCATGTATCGCTACTTTATTCCCTTCTGTGGCTAAATAACATTCCCTTGTATGGATACACTACAATTTGTGTATCCATTTATCCATGGATGGACATTTGGGTTGTTTCCACCTTTGACTCTTGTGAATAATGCTGCTATGAATGAGCTTGTACATGTATTTTCGTGAACACCTATCTCCAATTCTTTGGAGTATTTACCTAGGAGTACAATTACTGGATCATGTGCGTGGTAATTCTACACTTCGCTTTTTGAGGAACTGCCAAACTGCTGTTTTCCATGGCAGCGGAACCATTTTACACCACTCCACCCAGCAATGTGTGAGGGTTCCAACTTCTTGACATCCTACTCAACACTTGTTACTTGCCATTAAAAAAGAATTATGGCCATCTTAGTGCCTATGAAGTGCTATCTTCTTATGGTTTTGATTTTCATTTCCCGAGTGACTAATCTTGCTTGATCCTTTTTTTCTTAATGGCTTCTACCAATGCGGAGGGAGGCATCAAGTCAATGTCCTATGTTGTAGGTCCTTTGAATTCATGTTCATTCTTTTGTAACTACTCTCAACTGTGTCCTAGATTAGGGCAAATTATATTATGGGACCTTCCTACCAGTCCCCAATTCCATTTGTCCTCTTTGCTTCACAACCTAACTGGATTCAACCAATCTGTGTAATGCTTATTTCTACTCTACATTCTTTTCACTTTCTATCTGGCAGAGCTCTTACCTTAAATAACTATTTGTGTGACATCCTTTAGCTTCTGCTCGCCTCTCCTGCCTGTTTAACTGCATGGTCAATTTCTCAAGTCATTCTTTTTGTTTTTTGCCCTTCCCCCTGGCAAGCACGATCTTAGTTCTCTGACCAGGGATCAAACCTGTGCTCCCTGCAGTGGAAGGACACAGTCTTAAGCACTGGACCACCAGGGAAGTCTCTCTAAATTCATTCCAATGATAATATTCTAAGTATAACATTAAATATATTGGGAGGTTGGAAATTTCAGACTGTGACCAAAGTATGTTTTGGCAGAATCAGATTACTGTACTTTAAGAATTAATAACCATTCATTTAGGAAATTTTCCTTTTGAATCAAATAACCTTGATTGAGACCACAGCGTTCAAGCAATGGCAATTTACCTAAATCGCCTGGATGGTAAATTGGTGCCTGTGGGGGAACTAGGTAGATCACCAATAGGAACTATAGGAACCAGGCAGTGTCTGCCTTGTAAATGTCCTTTCTGAACATGACCTTCAGGCCATGGTCATATCTAATTAGGAGTGTCCCGGGAGGGGAGAGATGTTGATGAGAACAGAGAGCATAACCAATTGATGTGGACGAAAATCAGAATTATAGATAACGGTTTATAGTATGACAGCCAAGAGATGGAGCAATGCACAAACAACTCATATGGGGACAGATCAGAAATGGGGACAGATCAGATATGGATTCAGAGGTCACTGATCTTGTCCTCCGTGGTACTTTTTATGCGTGGCCCAAAAAGAGTTTTGCTGAGATACATGGAGACTTACAGGACTCCTGAAGCTATGAAATGATCCATCTCAAATCTACAGTCTGTTTCCACGAACGTCTGGCCCTGCTATACCTGGGACTTCAGATGAGAAACCAAAGAGCAGAAGCACTGGGGGAGACTGTACTCTTTAGCATCTACGCCCCAAGATCTCCAGCTCCTGGACAATTGTCCGGGACAACAGAAAATTCTAAATTGCCACTCAAGTATAAAACAGTGTTGCTTTTATTGTTCTCCTGATGAATTGTATATTGAAGGCAGAGGAGAGCAGAGGGGTCTGAGTTAATTCAAGCTATAAGAAGAGTCTTGTGTAAATTCAGGACCACCCAGGGACTGGCAGTGGCCAGCAGTGGTCAACCCTCAAAAAAACTAAATAAAATCATCACCGTAACAGGAGATGGCTTTTCTCTTCTCTTCTTGCTTTGCCCGCTGCAAAACAACCACTGTCTTAAAAGAATCGGAAGAGTCCCAAGTGTACTTCGAGGGGACCTTGAGTCCCCAGCCTCCTGCTGGCCATAATGAAGGAGGAGGATGTGCTTTGCTTTGATGTACAGCTGTAGGTTTTTTAATGAGGGAGGCAAGAGATCAAATTCCATTAGGACATTTCCTTTTAAGCCTTGATTATTCAGCAGCCCTGTTGAAATGAGCTGTTCATTTATCTACGAGCAGCTGCATGCAGGGTCGGTCGTTTTTGCTTGTGCTGTGAAACTGACTAGGGCTGGGAGAAGGCACTCCTGAATATTTATTTAATTCAGTTATTCTTCTGTGCCTTTTTTTTTCCTTCTTCTGTATAATAGCCCCAGATTCTGAAGTTGCTAGAATTTCACCGTAAAAATGGCCAAGAAATTTGATCTGGATTTGTAAAACCGCAGCTTGGTTCCAATAGGAGACAAGTCCTCTGGGTCCAACCCTCCTGTTCCTCTTCCACGCGACATTAATGCCAATCTTGGCACATCTTGTCACAGCTGCAAAGCAGGGCTGGGCCCTCCTGTTGGCCTGTTCTGATGAGCTCCCTGCAGCGCTACCGGAATGGTCATATTCATGACTGTCAGGGTCTGTCTGGAAATATGAAGTCTGTGTTTCAGAGCAGAGGCCAAGCTCTGCTTACTGTCCTGGGAAGGTGTGCATGGTTAGATGAGACTTTGTCAGGGGATCAAAGCAGCAGAAATGAAGGATGACCCAGGCATGGGGCAGAGATTTGGTGCCAAGTTGGAGAATTGGCAGGGCTAGAAGGGATTCACACACACACACACACACACACACACACAAAGAAGTGGCATTCTGATTATTGTCATGTATTTCATTCCATGGACTACCAGGAGCACAAGGGTTTCTCACTCTTCAATATTTACTGATCCAGATAAACTTCGTTATGTATGTGCTTTTGGTTGACAAGACCTCTGCAGTATTATTTTTTTCAATATTTTATTTGTTCTTAAAAATCAAATGCAACTTTTCAGCTTTTTTTTAATTAATTTATTTTTTTTTTACAATGTTGTATTGGTTTCTGCCATATACCATCGCAAATCAGCCATAATTATACACACATCCCCTCCCTCCCCTCTTCCCCCTGAGTCATCACAGAACACCAGACTGGGCTTCCTGTGTTATACAGCAACTTCTCACCAGCTATCCATCTTATACCCAATAAATAGTGTATATATGTTGACGCTACTTTCTCCATTCATCTCACTCTCTCCTTCCCCCACTGTGTCCACAAGTCCATTCTTTACATTTGCATTTCCTTTCCTTCCCTTCAAATAGATTCATCAGTATCATTTTTCTAGATTCCATATGTATCAAATGCAATTTTTTTCTTTGGCCATGTGGCATGTGGTATCTTAGTTCCCCAACCAGGGATCGAACATGTGATCCCTGCCTTGGAAGCACAGAGTCTTAACCACTGGGCCACCAGGGGAGGGCCAAAAATTAAATGCAATTTTAAAGGTTACTTTCCATTTATCGTGATTACAAAACATTGGCTGTATTCCCCGTGTTGTACGATACATCCCTGAGCCTGTCTTACACCCAGTAGCTTGTACGTTCCCCTCTCCCACCCCTGTATTGCCCCTCCCCACCTAAGGCCTCTGCATTATTGATTTAACTGTTTCACTCACCCGTATACTTTTCTCCCTACATGTGTTGGTTGCTTGAGCTGTTTTTTCACCACATTTTGTGCTCAAAGATGGAGTTCTACTCAGGGACCTTCAAGCTCCCTGGAAGCTGACCCTCAAGTTCTTTTTACTTTGAGATAAAACTGGCCAAACAAATCCTGGACCCAGTGGAAGCTCCTCTGTCATTTCTTCTTCAACCTTTCCAGCCTATTTTGGGATAGTTTTCACGTTTCTTTCCTCTCCCGATGGGCTTCGTGGTTTTATGGACTGTTCTTACTATCACTAGGTTGTTTGCATTGTTCTGGGGTCTCTTTCAGTGTTTCCAGTGGTTATTTAATGATCCTCCACGTGTTTTCTGAACTGGCCGCCAGCCTCAGCTGCCTCTGCTTTGTTTCCTGTTTGCTAGGAATCCTTTGGGGACAATGGTAGCTGATGATACAGGCAACTGACATTTTACAATCCTTCATTACTCAGAAGAAGGCTTTGTAACTGATGTTGGCAAGTTCATGAAAATGTGATGTGCTCAGCACCAGAGGACAGACTAGTGGTTGTCAAGGGGTAGGGATTTGGGGGAGGGATGGAGTGGGAGGTTGGGGTTAGCAGATATATTCTATTATATATAGAATGGATAAACAATAAGGTCCTACTGTACAGCACAGGGAACTATATTCAATAGTCTATGATAAACCATAATGGAAAAGGATAGCTTAAAGAAGAATATATGTGTATAACTCCATCACTTTGCTGTACAGCATAAATTAATACAACAATGTAAATCAATTATATGTCAATTAAAAACATTAATAAAATTTGAAAACTGGAGAGGGCCTCTAACATAATTTGGTGAAATGGATGAATCTAGCCTTAGTTCCTTTGAAAAAACATTGGATTTTATTGATCATCGGGCTTTTGGGCTTTCCTAGCCATAGGGGTCCACTGACTGAATATAAGATATTTAAGAAGGCAATGGCACCCCACTCCAGTATCTTGCCTGGAAAATTTCATGGACAGAGGAGCCTGGTAGGCTGCAGTCCATGAGGTCTCTAAGAGTCAGACACGACTGAGCGACTTCACTTTCACTTTTTACTTTCATGCGTTGGAGAAGGAAATGGCAACCCACTCCAGTGGTCTTGCCTGGAGAATCCCAGGGACAGAGGAGCCTGGTAGGAGGCTGTCTATGGGGTCGCACAGAGTCGGACACGACTGAAGCGACTTAGCAGTAGTAGCAGCAGCAGCAACAAATACTCATTATTTAGCTAGAGCCAGATAAAATTTCATAATTAAAACCAAAGTGTATAAAATTATTAATTAATTTGTCTTAAAAACCCAAATATTTATTTTCTTTTTTATTTTTACATTAATTTATTTTAATTGGAGAATAATTACTTTACAATATTGTGATGGTTTTTTCCATACATCAACATGGATCCGCTACAGGTACACATGTATCCCCTCTATCCTGAAACCCCCTTCCACCACCCTCCCCACCCTATCCCTCTGGGTTGTCCCAGAGCGCCAGCTTTGGGTGCCCTGCTTCATGCAGTGAACTTGCATTGGTCACCTGTCTTACATATGGTAATGTACGTTTCAGTGGTGTTCTGCCAAATCATCCCACTCTCAGCTTCTCCCAGTGAGTCCAAAAGTCTGTTCTTTGCATTTATGTCTCCTTTACTGCCCTAAATGTAGGATCATTGGTACCATCTTTCTAAATTCCATATATATGTGTTAATATACAATATTTGTCTTTCTCTTTCTGACTTACTTCACTCTGTATGATAAGCTCTAGGTCCATTCACCTCATTAGAACTGACGCAAATGCATTCCTTTTTATAGCTGAGTATTATTCCATTATAGCTGAGTAATATTCCACTGTGTATATGTACCATAACTTTCTTATCCATTCATCGGCCAATGGACATCTAGGTTGTTTCCATGTCCTAGCTATTAAACGGTGCTGCAATGAACATTGGGGTACATGTGTCTCTTTCAATTCTGGTTTCATCAGGGTGTATGCCCAGCAGTTGGATTGCTGGGCTGTATGGCAGTTCTATTCACAGAAAAACCCCAAAATATTATCTCATGTTCTAACCTGCTAGACCTACCAACATATTATAATCACTAGAAAGACTGTCAATGAATAATTTTTCAACCTTATGCTTTTTTTAAAAACTATTTATTTTATATTGGAGTATAGCCAATTAACGATGTTGTGATAGTCTCAGGTGGACAGCAGCATGTATCCATTCTCCCCCAAACTCCCCTCCCATCCAGGCTGCCATACTGAGCAGAGTTCCCTGTGCTATACAGTAGGTCCTTGTTTGGTTATCCATTTTAAATATAGCAGTGTGGACGTGTCAGTCCCAAACTCATTAACGATCCCTTCCCCTCATCCTTTCCCCCTGGTAACCGTAAGTTTGTTCTCTAAGTCTGTGCATCTGTTTCTGTTTTGGAAATAAGTTCATTTGTATCATTTATTTTTAGATTCTGCATATAAGGAATGTCATTTGATATTTCTCGTTCTCTGACTTGCTTCACTCAGTATGACAATATCTGGCTCCATCCATGTTGCTGCAAATGGTATTATTTCATTCTTTTTAATGGCTGAGTAATATTTCATTATGTACATGTGCCACATCTTCTTTATCCATTCCTCTGTCGATGAACATTTGGGTTGCTTCCATGTCCTGGCTATTGTACACAGTGCTGCTATGAACATTTGGGTGCAATTATCCTATGCTGTTTTATCATAGTAAATAAAGGCTTCTATCTATTTTTCACATTAAAAACTAGTGTCCTTAGCAATATTGAATATTACTGTTGGGAAAGATGAGTTTGACATTTTTGATAGAGTGTAAAAGTTAAGGGAAAATGGACAGTTTTAAATGCTTTTAGAATGCAAAGCCCAACTGTGGGATATTTAGCTTGAAGTCTGAACTTATCAAATCCTCTGTACATGTTTGTGATGCTTTTGTGCCCATGTCCCTGTACCTCTGTGCTGCTCACTCTCCTTGGATATTTGTGCCTTGTCCATTGTTGATGTCCTTTAAACAGATCTCCACGTAGCCACATGCTGGATTAAGGGTGACTTTAAATGCTCTGGGTAGGGTGTAAGGGTGTTACATTCATAGCTTCCTAGACTCTGGCAGCTGATAGGCTATACCTATCTGTACAATGTCAGACTTTATTTTTTGGGGCTCCAAAATCACTGCAGATGGTGACTGCAGCCATGAAATTAAAAGACGCTTACTCCCTGGAAGGAAAGTTATGACCAACCTAGATAGCATATTCAAAAGCAGAGACATTACTTTGCCAACAAAGCTCCGTCTAGTCAAGGCTATGGTTTTTCCTGTGGTCATGTATGGATGTGAGAGTTGGACTGTGAAGAAGGCTGAGCACTGAAGAATTGATGCTTTTGAACTGTGGTATTGGAGAAGACTTGGACTGCAAGGAGATCCAACCAGTCCATTGGGAAGGAGATCAGCCCTGGGATTTCTTTGGAGGGAATGATGCTAAAGCTGAAACTCCAGTACTTTGGCCACCTCATGTGAAGAGTTGACTCATTGGAAAAGACTCTGATGCTGGGAGGGATTGGGGGCAGGAGGAGAAGGGGACGACAGAGGATGAGATGGCTGGATGGCATCACCGACTCGATGGAGGTAAGTTTGAGTGAACTCCAGGAGTTGGTGATGGACAGGGAGGCCTGGCGTGCTGCGATTCATGGGGTCGAAAAGAGGCAGACATGACTGAGTGAACTGAACTGAACTGATCTGTACCTACTGCTTATTTTACTGAGAAAAAAAATGTGTTTGCTTCCAACTTCTTTACACCTGTTGTTATTTTAATGCCCTAATGTAATGAGACATGAAATAAGTCAACAAAATATGAGTGCCAAAAGAAAAGGAGTGGTGATTATGAAAAGCAAATCAAATGCTTGGAAAAGAAGGGGGATGAGCTTCTGAAGACAAATTGCTGTCAGATTAGGTGTGGGCAATTGAGCTTCCCTTGTGGCTCAGCTGGTTAAGAATCCCCCTGCAATGGGGGAGACCTGGGTTCGATCCCTGGATTGGGAAGATCGCCTGGAGAAGGGAAAGGTTACCCTCTCCAGTATTTTGGCCTGGAGAATTCCATGGACTGTATAGGCCATGGGGTAGCAAAGAGTCGAACACGACTGAGTGACTTTTACACTCAAGAGAATTACATTGATATAAGATTAGTGAAAATCAAGAAGGACTCTTTTCACAGATTGCTTTGGAATTCTCTCCCCATTCTTGTTCCCAAACAAGGTGGAGCGGGGTGGGAAGGACAGGGTGGGACAAATTAAGAGGGTAACACTGACGTATATACACTGCTGCTGCTGCTGCTAAGTTGCTTCAGTTGCGTCTGACTCTGTGCGACCCCATAGACGGCAGCCCATCAGGCTCCCCTGTCCCTGGGATTCTCCAGGCAAGAATACTGGAGTGGGTTGCCATTTCCTTCTCCAATGTATGAAAGTGAAAAGTGAAAGTGAAGTCGCTCAGTCATGCCTGACTTCTAGTGACCCCATGGACTGCAGCCTACCAGGCTCCTCCATCCAGGGATCCTCCAGGCAAGAGTACTGGAGTGAGGTGCCATTGCCTTCTCCGGTATATACACTACTATGTGTAAAATAGCTAGCTATTGGGAAGCTGCTGTATAGCACAGGAGCTGAGTTCAATACTCTGTGATGACCAGAGGGGTGGGATGAGGGGTTGGAATGGGAGGGAGGCTCATGAGGGAGGGGATATATGTATACATATAGCTGATTCCCAGATTGTGCAAGTGGCCAATGCAGGAGATGCAAGAGACACGGGTTTGATCACTGGGTGGGGAAGATCCCCTGGAGAAGGGAATGGTCACCCGCTCCAGTATTTCTTGCCTGGAAAATTCCATGGATACAGGAGCCTGGATGGCTACAGCTCATGGGGTCCCAAAGAATCAGATACAACTGAGGATAAATATAGCTGGTTCACTTCATTGTACAGCAGAAACACAAACCGTAGAGCAATTATACTCCAATTAAAAATAAAATTCTTAAAATAAAAATAAAATTCCAAAAAAGAATAAAACCCCAACAAAAGGGATATTGTGTAGTTAGTGCATTATGGGTGTGATTTGTGGAGGAAACAAGACATGGAAACTCCAGTTAGAAGGCTTAAGAGGAAACATTGACCCTACAGCAGGTAAACTGGTGAATAAACACCCAATATGAGCTTATGTTGAATTAAGTGCTCAAGGCATAGATTATTTTTATATAATTGCCTGCTTTGGTTAACTACTCAGCTACGTGAAACTGAGCCAATAAGAGGACTTCCTGGGTACCAATCCTTTATCAGACATCTTGGGTGCAGTCTCCTCCAGGAAGCTTTCCCTGATGGAAGCCTCCTTCATTCTGGCTCCCAGCCATTTGTCCATCACAGCATTTTATTACCCCGCAACTCTTTGCTTTGTTGTCTCCATCCTCCACTGGGCTGTGGGTCTGCTGAGATCAGCGAACTCATTTTTAATCTCCAAATTCTTAGGTCTTGAAACACTCTGGCCCCAGTGTGGATGCACGAAGGCTTATTGGTTGAAGACTGAGAAACAGACTTCGTTAAATGTGTTGATGAAATAACCAAAATTTAAAAAATAAAAAAAAGGTGTATCACTTTATGGAAAGATTGTGGAAAAACTTTGTTAGTATAAGGGAGTCATTTCTCTGGACTTGAGATGTGTTTTGTGATGAGATTAAAGACCAAATACCTGGGAAACACAGAGCAACGTCAATAGATTTTACTGTTAGTGTGCATTGTCTGAACACTTTGTCTAACTGCAAGATATTCATGTATGTCTTTTTCACTTTGCAGAATTTTTGCTCCCTTTTCTTTTTTGCCCTTCATGTGCTGTATTCTATTTCCAGCAGCTAACAAGCAAGCTGTGGAACAGGGTTGGGGCCGTCCCACATTGACTGGGACAGCCTCAAGGCAACTGAATCCTTCAGCTTCAAATCTAGTTTATTCTCCTTCCTCTCTTCCCTAACCTCAAATCAACATATGTGTCTAGTCTAGGAGTCTAGGGGACTTTTCAAGGCCGTGTATCCTGTTTCCTTTAATAGACTTGCAGCCTAACTAAGCCAAGAATTATCTCCGCCCCTCCGCCCCCCACCGACACCCGGTCTTTTACATTCTTTAATTCCTTGGTCTTAACTCTTTAATCAAATGTCTTGTTTAATGTTCCCTTGCCCTGTGGCATTTGGCTTATGTCTAGCCACGAAAC
Organism: Bos indicus x Bos taurus; assembly: GCF_003369695.1. NCBI lineage: Eukaryota > Metazoa > Chordata > Mammalia > Artiodactyla > Bovidae > Bos > Bos indicus x Bos taurus. The sequence goes on from NC_040088.1 coordinate 54,059,499, forward strand.
ACTCTATTTTATATACATTTTAAAAAGTGGCTTGCAAGAGGAAATAGTTCATTCAAAAGTGAATTGTGTAGTTTGAACACTTAAAAGCTTAGAACCAAAGAGTCTGCAGGAGTCAGTCACAGAACACGGATGACACAGACGCAGTTCAACAGGAAAAATTTTAAATGAATTCATTTAATGTAATCAGCAATTTAATGGGTACTTCGAAAACATATACATATGGAGCTGAATCTCATTCTTATTTGCTGTAGGCATGCCCCTTCCCCTGAAGTCCCCTGAAAGGATGGCCAAATTTGAAAAACAAAGAACCTGAGAAATAAAACTGTATTGCAAATGAATGATTATCTACATTAAAAATCCCAAAGAAGTAAGAGAGTTTATCAAGTAGTAACATGAGAGTTTATCAAATTCACAGGATGCAAGGTCAATATATGGAAATCAATTGTATTTCTATATAGTAGCAATAAATAATTAGAAGTTGACATTTTAAGAACGTATCATGTACATGTATATGTATGACTGAGTCTTTTCACTGTTCATCTGAAACTATCACAACATTGTTAACCAGATTTATCACAATACAAAATAAAAAGTTTTTTTAAAAAATGTCTTTTAGAATAGAATCAAAACCATGAAATATGAAGGGATAACGTTAACAAAGTATGTGCAAGACCTATATGCTGAAAAGTACAAAACTTTAATGGGAGAAATCTTAAAAGATCTAACTAGATGTAAAGACATATCATGTTTATGGATTAGAAGACTAAATATTGTTAAAATGTCAGCTCTCCTCAAATGGAGTTACAGATTTAATATCATCTCAATTACAGTCTCAGGAAGGTTTTTGAAAAAAAAAAAAATTACATATTGATTCGAAGGTGTGTATGGAGAAACAAAGGACTTAATATAACCAAAGGAATTTAAAAGAAAACCAGAGTTGGATGACTCACACCGCCTGACTTTAAGACTTAAACCAAAACAAATAGCACAGTGTGGTCTTGGTAAAAGGAGAGATCTAGAGATATAGGGAACAGAATGGAAAGTCCAGAAATAGACCCACATTTATATAGTCAGTTGGTTTCCAACAAAGTTACCATGGTAATTCAATTTATAAAAAATGATATGTTCAAAAATGGGACTGGGGATTTCCCTGGCAGTCCAGTGGTTAGGATGCAGCGCTTTGAAACCTTTTTGTAAGCCAAAGTAATGTAAAGCGAAGAAAGAATTATACCTTAGGACACATTTTGCTAATGTGTGCACGAAATAAATGGAGATAAAGCAGAGATGCTCACAGACACAGTTCAAAGCTATAACGACTTGATGCTGAGATGCTGAGCGTGGTTCCCAGGGAAGGAGCTTAGTGGGGCCCCTCTCCCTGCATGAATGCTCACTGTTTCTACAACAACTTGCTGGAAAACAAACACGGAACACTATTTTTGCTTTCTACCTTTTTTTTTTTTTTCGTAAAAGCAAAAATCGCTTTCGGATTTCAGTTAGCGAAAACAGGTACCAACGTAAGTCTTTTGTAAAAATAAAGTGGTGTAAAGCAATCTTTCAAAGATACTTGTATTAAGCTTCAATGACAGGATGTATTAATACAGATTTATATTCAATCGTATTTGACGTATGCCAGTTATGTTCTTTTAGACTGTGTCTCCTGCATGGCTTCAGCCTTCTTGGGCAAGACCAGGGCTCTCTCAAGTGAACTTGCCCATTTCAAGTTTACATCTGTCTTCCCCAGGAAAAGGGCCCCAGGCTTCAGGTGCAGCCCCAAATCTGCCACAGACTTGCCAGCTGTATACTTCTCTTTGTACACAACCACCATTTACAGGGAGCTTAGCAAGAGTCCCACACAGGCCTCAACAGGAAGGTTTCTTTCCTGAGTCTTGAATTCACAGTGAGAACCAGGCCATGACCTTCAAAAAAACTCTTAAAATATCCTGTGTCTTTCTCCCCACTAATTTCCTTTTCCTTTCCAGCCTCCCCTCTTACCCCACCCCTGTCCCCTCCCTGGTAAGGCCTTCCTGTCCCCTCTCCCCTTCTCTTCCTCGTCTGCTCTTATCTGCTCACCTGCCCTTATTATTCTTTCCTTTTTTTTTTTTTCACTTTCGCTACTTTCTTTTTTTTTTTAATAATTTTTATTGGGGTATAGTTGCTTTACAATGTTGTGTTAGTTTCTGCTGTACAGCAAAGTGATTCATATATATATGTATATATATACACATACATATATTGCTCTTCTTTGGATTTCCTTCCAATTTAGGTCCCCACAGAGCATTGAGTAGGGTCCCCTGTGTTAAACAGTAGGTTCTCAATAGTTACCTGTTTTATTTATATAGTAGTGTGTATACGTCAATCCCAGTTAAAGTACTCTTTGACTACTACAAGGGACTCAAATGTATCTTTTCTTAAATCTATTTTTTACTGAAGTATAATTGAATGACAATGTTGTGTTAATTTCTGCTGTACAGCAAAATGACTCAGTTATATACATATATGTATGTGTGTGTACACATTCTTTTTCACATTCTTTTCCATTATGGTTTATTACAGGATATTGAATGTAGTTCCCTGTGTTAGATAGTAGAACCTTGTTGTTTATTCATCCCAGTTTGCATCTGCTACATGATTGCTGTTCTTATTCAATCAAGTGTTGTGTTCTCAGAAGCCTAGAAGAAGATCTGCTACAGACTTGCCAGCTGTATACTCTCCGAGTGCCTCCACTTTTTTAATACCAGGCGGACCCAGGCGAGGGACAATACCCTTTATTAGCCTCTGGGTGTGATTCAAGCTCATGCATATTCATGTTTCAACCTCATCAGTAGTCCTCTGGGCTGACTCTGTGTCATCCAGAGAGCACAGAGCATTGTGGAAATCTCAGTTAAAACAATGTCCCTTGTCTTTTTATTGGCCTCGATCTATATTGAAACACAAGTTTCCAATTGCTCCATAGAACTGCTAATCAGATTCTTTTCCTATATAGAAAACCGAGTCTTAAAACAACAGCCACTCCAGCAAATGGGCAATGTGCCTTTATAAAAATTCCCAATAAAGATATAGCTCTGCCTGCCACAAGGAAATCAGAATCCTTTTTTTGAAATAATTACTTTAAGAAACTTTTTGTGACACAGCAGGGAAATATCTAACATCTTTTGGAAAGATTACAAATAATTGTCATAAAAATGTTTGAGGGAATAAACTGGAAGCTGAGTTTTTGGGTGATTATTTCTACAATCGGGAAGTAACATAATGGTCCTGTTAATAATTCCATCATACTGAATTTTTAATATAATTCAAACAATATCTATCTTATTTGTCTCATGGCTCTCTCATTGTACTAAAAATACCAAGAGGATGAAAATATTGATTCCTGCCTGCCTTCAAGATTTCAAGGTAATTAGGGGGAAAAAAGGTACAAAAAATTATAATACGTGACAGGTAACAAGTTTGTTGCCTTCTAGAGTGTAGATATTGTGCTTTATATTCAGTGTGTTCTTGTCTCATATCTAGCTCACTCCTTTGCAGACAGAGATATTTAATAAGTGTTTGAAAAATACTGGGTGTTATAAAGAAAATAAAAAGCAATGAATCCAGATGATAAAAATTAGGGATGGCCTCATGGGGAAAGTAGGGCTTGAGCTGAAATTTAACACATGGGTAGAGGGACTTCCCCGGAGAAGGCAATGGCACCCCACTCCAGTACTCTTGCCAAAAATCCCATGGATGGAGGAGCCTGGTAGGCTGCAGTCCATGGGGTCACTGAGGGTCAGACACGACTGAGCGACTTCACTTAAACTTTTCACTTTCATGCATTGGAGAAGGAAATGGCAACCTACTCCAGTGTTCTTGCCTGGAGAATCCCAGGGATGGGAGAGCCTGGTGGGCTGCCGTCTGTGGGGTCACACAGAGTCGGACACGACTGAAGTGACTTAGCAGCAGCAGCAGCAGAGGGACTTCCCAGGTGTTCCAGCGGTTGGGACTCCAGACTTCCAATGCAGAGGGCTCAGGTTTGATTCCTTGTCCTGAAATCAGGATCCCATATACCCCTCAGTAAAAAAGGAAAACAATACAACAAAAACATGGGTAGAATTTGGATCTGTTAAAAGGGGAGGGAATAGCATTCCTGCCTGAAGGAACTGTATGAACAAGGTTCAGAGGTGGGAGCAATTATGTTCATGCCAATGGGAGGGAAACTGGCTGGAGCAAAGCATTCCCTTTAGCAAGGTTAGGGTTTAATATTCAAAAGGCCAATAAGGATAATCACTAATTCTCTCCATACAGGATCATCCCTATCAGCTTACAAAGAAAGTAACAAGAATTACACCTAGGCCTCATCATGCCATCAAGTTCTTCCAATTTAAAAATAAAACATAAATATTAATAGAACCTTTCTTAGCTCAGTATTTACCGTTGCTTACCTCCCTAGACGGAGAAGGCAATGGCACCCCACTCCAGTACTCTTGCCTGGAAAATCCTATGGACGGAGGAGCCTGGAAGGCTGCAGTCCATGGGGTCGCTAGGAGTTGGACATGACTGAGTGACTTCACTTTCACTTTTCACTTTCATGCATTGGAGAAGGAAATGGCAACCCACTCCAGTGTTCTTGCCTGGAGAATCCCAGGGAATGGGGAGCCTTGTGGGCTGCCGTCTATGGGGTCGCACAGAGTCAGACACGACTGACGCAACTTAGCAGCACCTCCCTAGAAAAAGTTGCCTATATCAGTTGCCTCCAGTTCCTCCCCTCCTATTCTTTCTTTTTTGTAATTGAAATGTAGTTGATTTATAATATTGTGTTAGTTTCAGGTGTACAGTAAAGTGATTCAGATATATATTTTTATATATGATTATAATATATATGATAATTTATAATTATAATAAATTTATATTATAACTAATACATAGAACATAGAAGTATAATATATTAAAATTTTCCATTTACATTATTTCAAGATATTGAATATAGTTCCCTGTGTTATACAGTATACCCTTCTTGCTTATCTATTTTATATATAGTTGTATGTACTTGTTAATCCCAACCTCCTAATTTATCCCTCACCCTTCCCCTTTGGTAACCATGTTTTTTTCTGTGTCTGTGAGTCTGTTTCTGTTTTGTAAATAGGTTCATTCATATTACTTTTTAGATTTCACATATAAGTGATATCATATAATATTTGTCTGTCTCTGTCTGGCTTACTTCACTTAGTATGATAACCTGTAGGTCCATCCATGTTCCAGCAAATGGCAAGATTTCATTCATTTTTATGGTTGAGTAATATTCCATTGTGTGTATATATCACATCTTTTTTGTCTATTCGTCTGTTGATGGCAACTTAGGTTGCTTCCATGGCTTGGCTATTGCAAATAGTGCTGCAGGAATTCCCTAGCGGTCCAGTAGTTAGGACTCTGTGCTTTCACTGCTGAGGCCCGGTTTCAATTCTTGTTCAGGGAAATATAAGCCCACAAGCAGCATGATGTGGACAAAAAAAAAGTGCCACCATGAACACTGGTTCCCTCCAGGTCTCCATCCCTTCTGCCTCACCAGTGACATGGAGTGTGTAAATCCAATGGTCATCTCACTGGGCCTCCAGCAGTGTTTGAGACAGCTGACTGCTCTCCCTTTCTTGAAACACTGGCTTCACTTGAACTCTAGGACCCTGGTCTCTTGGTTTTCATTCTCTTTCACTGGCCGTTCATTCTCAGTGTCTTTTGCTACTTTCCAGTCACCTCCCTAATCTTTAAATGCCAGGTGGCCCAGAGCAGAGACCTCAGTCATTTCCTTGATGACATATGCAGTCTCCCAGCTTTCAGTATCATATACCCACTGATGATTTCTAAATGTATAGCTCCAGATTGGACCTCTCCTGTTAATTCCAAACTCACATCCAAGCACATTGTTCAACTTGAACAACGCAGATATTATAGGCATGGACCCTTCCTGGAGTCGAAAAACTCAGGTATAATCGATAATCAGCCCTACATATCCACAGTTCCTCATGGGTGGATTCAGCCATTCAAGACTCTGTAGTGCGTATTTAGTGAAAAGATCCCGGTTTAAATGGCCCTTGCAGTTCACACCTATGTGGTTCAAGGGTCAGCTCTACTTATTTGATCTTTTCACTTGGATCATGGAGGGCGGCTCAGACTAAACATACCTAAAGCTGAACTCGTCCCCCTTCTCAGAAAAAGGAAATGCCATACTTCCAGGTTCAAGTCAAGCCCCAAACTTTGAAGTCATCCTTGACTCTCTTTCTCTCCCACTCACCATCTCATAATCCGTCAGCAAATCCAATTGGTTTTACCTTCACAATTTCCGTCATGTAACTCTTTCTCATGACTCAGGTTCCAGTGACCACCACCTTCTCCCTCCCAGAAGAATGCATAGTCTTCCAAATATTCTTTCTGCTTCCACCTTTGTTCCCTTGGAGTCTGTCTTCAACCCTGCAACTGGGTGAGCCCATAAAAATGTACATCAAACCGGTCTCTCCTCTGTTCGAAATCTTCTGCTGGTGGCTTCCCAGCTTGCTCGGAGTTGAAGCCAGATGCCCTTCAACAGCCCATGGGGCCTTCTGTGATCTGACTTCATCATCCATCATTTCCTCTGGACCTGCCTTTCAACTGTTTGCCTTCTTGCTGTTTCTCGAACTTACTGTGTGTGTCAGCCTCATGCCCTCTGCACTGCTATTCTAGCTGCCTGCAAAGATTTTCCTCCCAATGCCTGCTCAAGGAGTGCCTTCATATCCTCCAGTTGTTTGCCCAAATGTCACTTTCTGGGAGAAACTTTCCCTTGCCACCCTATTTAAAATTACACATTCCTATCACCACTTTTTATCCCCTTCCTAGCTTATTTTATTTTTTAAAGTTTTATTGGACTATAGATGAGATTTACAACGTTGTGTTAGTTTCAGGTGTACAGCAAAGTGTATCTATTATACATACACATATATCCACTCTGTTTAAGATTCTTTTCCCATATAGCCATTACAGAGTATTGAGTACAGTTTCCTGTGCTATGCAGTAGGTCCTTATTAGTTATCTATCCCACTTGGTTTTTCCTATAGTGTAGGAATAACTAATGCTATTGGACATATTATATGCCTTTCTATTTTTCTTCTTTCTTTCCTTCTTTTTTCATTCCTTCCTTTCTTGTTTGATGTCCTTGTCTAGAATGTGTATCAGGTAAAGGCAGGGATTTTTCTCCATTGTGTTCACTGTTGTTTTTTGTTTTGTTTTTGGATGTGGCATGTGGGATCTTAGTTCCCCGACCAGGGATCGAACCCACACCTCCTGCATTGGAAGTGCAGGGTCTTATCTGCTGGACCACCAGGGAAGTCCTAGAAGCTACTGTTTCTGAAAATGTGTACAGTTCTTGTAAAGTAATAAATCTGATCAGTAACTATAATTCATGAGAAAATGCATTGTTTTATGAGAGTAAATGTCCCCTGCCTCTATATGTGTTCCTAATTTTCAGCTCAACTGAATTCATTAACATTGGCTGTTTGATGGAAAAGAAAGCCATTTGAAGAAAAAGTTGTATATATTTACAATATATAACATGCTGATTTGATACACACATATGTTCAGTTCAGTTCAGTCGCTCAGTTGCGTCCGACTCTTTATGACCCCATGAATTGCAGCACGCCAGGCCTCCTTGTCCATCACCAATTCCTGGAGTTCACACAGACTCACGTCCATGGAGTCAGTGATGCCATCCAGCCGTCTCATCCTCTGTTGTCCCCTTCTCCTCCTGTCCCCAATCCCTCCCAACATCAGAGTCTTTTCCAATGAGTCAACTCTTCGCATGAGGTGGCCAAAGTACTGGAGTTTCAGCTTTAGCATTATTCCTTCCAAAGAAATCCCAGGGCTGATCTCCTTCAGAATATGTGTAGTGGAATGATCACTCAGTTCAGTTTCAGTTCAGTCGCTCAGCCGTGTCCGACTTCTTGCGACCCCATGAATCACAGCAGGCCAGGCCTCCCTGTCTATCACTAATTCCCAGAGTTCACCCAAACTCATGTCCATAGAGGCAGTGATGCCATCCAGCCATCTCATACTCTGTCGTCCCCTTCTCCTCCTGCCCTCAATCCCTCCCAGCATCAGAGTCTTTTTCAATGAGTCAACTCTTCGCATGAGGTGGCCAGAGTATTGGAGTTTCAGCTTCAGCATCAGTCCTTCCAATGAACACCCAGGACTGATCTCCTTTAGAATGGACTGGTTGGATCTCCTTGCAGTCCAAGGGACTCTCAAGAGTCTTCTCCAACACCACACTTCAAAAGCATCAATTCTTCGGCGCTCAGCCTTCTTCACAGTCCAACTCTCACATCCATACATGACCACAGGAAAAACCATAGCCTTGACTAGATGGACCTTTGTTGGCAAAGTAATGTCTCTGCTTTTCAATATGCTATCTATATTGGTCATAATTTTCCTTCCAAGGAGTAAGCATATTTTAATCTCATGGCTGCAGTCACCATCTGCAGTGATTTTGGAGCCCAGAAAAATAAAGTCTGACACTGTTTCCACTGTTTCCCCATCTATGTCCCATGAAGTGGTGGGACCGGATGCCATGATCTTCGTTTTCTGAATGTTGAGCTTTAAGCCAATGTTTTCACGCTCCTCTTTCACTTTCATCAAGAGGCTTTTTAGTTCCTCTTCACTTTCTGCCATAAGGGTGGTGTCATCTGCATATCTGAGGTTATTGATATTTCTCCCGGCAATCTTGATTCCAGCTTGTGCTTCTTCCATAGTCAAGCTAATTAACATGCTACCTCACATATTTACCATTGTGTGTATGGTGCGGGGGCGGGGGGCGGGGGATGCCTTTCCACTTTTCAGAAAATAATTTCTTAAAGAAAGAAGTAACTTTTAATTTTAATTAAAGGGCAACTAAAGGTCTGGATGTGAGGAAGGAAGCCTTATGTAACTAGTTATGTTGGACATGCTCTACAGGTGCTATGGCTTGTGCGATAATGTTCACTGTGTGGGGTGGATGGGAGGAAAGGAGTGTTCATAGATGTCCATTCAGTGAAAATTATGTATATGTGGTTCAGGCAGAGTTTGATAGAAATGGAGAGGAACATGCAGATATGAGAGAAAAACAGTGAAAGCAATGGACTGGCTTTGTGACCCAAGTAGATGTGGGGCCCTAGAGAGGAAATGATGATTACCCTAAAGTTGTAGGACGGAGACTGTCAGAGGTCCTCTTAATGAGAGGGTAAGTAGGGTTTTTCCAGTAGTCATGTGTGGATGTGAAAGTTAGACTGTAAAGAAAGATGAGCACCAAAGAATGGATGCTTTTGAACTGTGGTGTTGGAGAAGACTCTTGAGAGTCCCTTGGACTGCAAGGAGATCCAACCAGTCCAACCTAAAGGAAATCAGTCCTGAACATTCATTGGAAGGACTGATGCTGAAGCTGAAACTCCAATACTTTGGCCACCTGATGCGAAGAACTGACTCATTGGAAAAGACCCTGCTGCTGGGAAAGACTGAAGGCTGGAGGAGAAGGGGACGACAGAGGATGAGATGGCTGGATGGCATCACCGACTCAATGGGCATGAATTTGAGTAAACTCCAGGAGCTGGTGATGGACAAGGAGGCCTGGCATGCTGCAGTCCATGGGGTTGCAAAGAGTTGGACATGGCTGAGCGACTGAGCTGAACTGAGGGGAGCTGAGAGGAAAAAAGAGAAGTTCTGCTTTTGATTGGTCACATTGCTAAGCTGTCTCTCAAAAAGATGAGACATATATTTAACTAAGCCATGAATATCATTAATCATTCTGAAAATCAATTTCCTTACTACTAGGTTCCTCCTATCCTGCGAGAAAATTTTAACTGCTGATCTGACTCATTGAATGTGTGTGGGACTCTCCCAGTTTCCTATTTCATTCTGAATCACTTGGAGCAAGTTCTAGGAATTTTTCCATTTCATTTAAATTTTCAGGTAAAGTTGTTCTTAGTATTTCTATATTCTCTTTTGAGTGTCTTGAGTATCAATAGTTATGTCTCTACATTAATTCCTAATATTCTTTAAATTTTGTCTCTCTGTCTCTCATCATTTTGGACAGAAGTTTTTCAATTCTATTGATCTTTTAAAGAAAAAGAAATAGCTTCTACTCTATCTTTGCATGTCTTCATTTATCCATTTAACTACTGGGGAGGCCAAAACGTTTGTTCAGGTTTTTCCATAAGCTGTTACAGAAAAACCCGAGCAAACTTTTTGGCCAAACCACTAGTTGTTTATGCACTCATGTTGATGAGAGCAGATGGTGTAAGCAGTTGTTGTAGGGAGAAATGATTTGGGAAAAGCAGGTGCACGTAAAAGTCCGATTTCTTGAAAAGTGTCTCAGCTGTTGACTTGCAAAAAGGCAGTCATCAGGTCAAGCTGCAATTAGAACAACACAGGTTGTTTTACACAATGACAGTGACTGAGGGGTGCCCAGGAGGATTACAAACAGTGCCAGAAACTAGCCTTCGGCCACCCCACATGACTCTGTCCTTTTTATCACTCAGTCTTTCTCTCTAATTTTCCTTCATGGGTATGTGCTTGGTCGCTCAGTCAACTGAGCGACTCTTTGCAACCCCATGGACTGTAGCCTGCCAGGTTCTTCCATCCATGGAATTTTCCAGGTAAGAATACTGGAGTGGATTGCCATTTCTTTCTCCAGGGGATCTTCCCAACCCAGGGATCGAACCAGTGTCTCCTGTATCTCTTGCATTGGCAGGTGAATTCTTTAGCACTGTGCCATGTGGGAACTTTATCCTTATCAAGTTCAAATATTTATTAATATTAATATTATCCAGCTATAGCTGACATTAGGTAGCATTTTAGTCCATGTTGAATTTTGGTGGAACATATAAAAGAATGTTATCACTCAGAGAGCATTTTTTAAAGCCCAGGAATCATTAGCAATCTTGTGGCAATTATCTAGGCAGAGTTAATAAGCAAACTTTCTGTGGCAAGATTTAACATTAGCTTGTGGTTTGGACTTTAGTTGCAAGCCCAAAGTAGATTAAGCAGCCTCCAACTTCCAGCCAAGATGGGATAGCAACAGAAAAACCATTCACACTGTAATTTTTAGATAGAACATATATGTATACACACACGTCTTTATATATATGTATATATATGTGTGTGTGCAATAGTGCTGTATTTTTTACACATAACATGCATTTATCTAGATATAGATTTCAATTGAATCACTAACCACTAAATCCAGAGGCAATAGCCTGCAGTAAGTTAAATATCTTGTCCAAAATCACAAAGCTAGTTGGTAGCAGAGCCATGGTTTAGATCTCTTCTGCCTTAGCCTGGTCTTTATTCTAAACTTCATGAACTTACTTTATTGCATTGTTTAAAAGGTAGGTGAATATGTATAAATAGCATCCAACCAGTTATTACCATTATGGCATTTAAAGGGATACTTTCTGCTAATAGAAATGTATCTGGAATGTAGAGCAAGAAGAAAAAAAAGCTGGAGTAAATGCAGTGTTCTCAGTGAACTGGCCACTTGTTTTCTATGTTGGTTTTAGAATTAGGAAACATTTAGGAGGAATCGTCTTTACTATGCTTATGTACAGAGATGGTTTATTTACTCGTTAATATATACCTACTACTGAGACATCTTAATATTTTTGACAGGATGAGAGTTTAGTGCTTTTTCCCCCTGTCTTTGCTTTTAGAGATTTTTGTCTTAATGTACAGGAAGACACTCAGGAAATCCTTCTTTTCTTCTGGTTTTGGATTTATGTGAAGAAAAAGACGTAAAAGTCAGACCTTTGCATCATGCCCTAGTTGTTTATGTGACTAACAGCTGTTTCTTTGGATTCTTAGGGGATGTTAAGTTGCAAAGTTGAATCACCATCTTATAGAGTCCCTTTGATTTTAAAATTATGGGTAATAAAGACAAATGTTTTGTAAAAACAAAATCAAAATCAAGCATTTTAGGCAACACATATTATTAAAGGTTTTGAAATTAAAACTCTGCTGAATTTTAGACTCTAGAAATGGCAAAGTGTCCAGTACATTATGAAGCAGGGCTGTGTTGTAAAGTTTGCGAAACGCTTTGTAGCAGATTAACCATTAACTATTAAAGGGAAGAGGATTCCTTTTTCTTACTGGTGCTGTTAGCATATTTAATGAAGTGATTCCATTCCCATACTCACAAATGCTCATGCTCCAAGGGGTGGAGCCCCTAAACCTTGGATTTGGGCTACGTCTGTGATTTTCAAACTACAGAATGTAGCAGGATGAGGTTAGGTCTCAGTAGGCCTGATGGCTTCCTCTGGGACCAGCTGCCGTGGGAGGAAGTCCCTGTGAGTCTGCACCTGAGGTACCCAAGCAGACAGCTCCAGCCAACATCTGGACTTTGAGGCCGCTCAGGACAAGCCGATCCATAGCCAACCTCCCAGGTGACAGCAAATGCATGATAGAGTGCAAGAGAACAGAAACCAAACAGAGCAGAAGCGAGGTATCCCAGCTGAGCCTCCTCCAAATTGCCAACCCACAGCACAGTGAGCAAAGCAAATCATTCATTATTTTACACCACTACGTTCTGACATGCTGGGCTATTCATTAATAGATAACTGATACAGATATTGAAGAATATGACTTTTAAAATGTGAACTGAAAATTAAGATTCTATTTCTGTTTGAATGAACTCTTATCTATTCAAATGGCCATGTATACAGTGCAAAATTTAAGACACAAAAGACTATAGATACATAAAAAAATTTCCCTCCTCTGGGGCACGGTTAAGCCATTCTCATCTGTTTGGAGCTCTGTAGGATGATGGTTCGGGCATAAAGCAACTATTTCAAGATCATACATAGGGAAAATGACCAAGTGGGAGATTAAAACACAACATATCTCATTCCGAATTGACCTCTTTTGTTCTATTTTATGTTCCCTTCAAATGTTCATCTCTGCTCTCCTCAGTTTTCTTTAGGAAAGAATATAAAAGGTCCCAGATGTCAAAGCTGAAGGATGAGGTTAAAGCTGAGAGTATGGGTGGTCTTTTGGGTGAGTGTTGCTATATGGAAGATTAATATGTGTACTCTGCAGTAGAGAATCTATCACTAATGATTGGTTAAAAGACTCAAAAACTACTTGGGGGAACATTTTCTTTGCTTTATATTTGGAGAAAGTGAGCAAAGGCTCTCTGTACACCTGGTGAACTGTGCCAGCCCAGGACTAGAGACCCAGGGAGGTGCCGCCAGCTCACCTGACCTTCCTGAGGTTCTGTTCACATCTAGAATATGGAATCTACCAGGACATCAGACTCAGGCTGAGAGTTATGTGTCACCTGATGTAACCCCTGGGAAGTCTAGTTGTGCCCTGAAAGTCCAGGCTATTTACTGGACAAACACCTGTCACGTCCTGAATATGGTCCAAGTGCTGTTGATAGAGGCTATGGATTCAAGCATAAATATCACACTGCGTTTGTGTGTGCATGCCAAGTTGCTCTGTCGTGTCTGAATCTGTGTGATCACACGGACTGTAGCCCGCCAGGCTCCTCTGTCCATGGGTTTTCCCAGGTAAGAATACTGGAGCGGGTTGCCATTTCCTTCTCCAGGGGATCTTCTCAACCCAGGGATCAAACCTTTGTCTTACTTGCAGGTGATTGCCACCTGGGAAGCCCCCAACACTCTAGTCCATAACCTTTTTAAAATTAAAAAAAAGTTATTTCTTTTTGGTTGCTCTGGGTCTTTGTTGCTGGGTGCCAGCTTTCCCTAGTTGCAGTGAGTGGGGGCTGCTCTTCTTTGTGGTGTGTGGGCTTTTCATTGTGGAGGCTTCTCTTGTTCTGGAGCATAGACTTTAGGCGCAGTAGTTGTGGCATGAAGGCTTAGTTACTCTGAGGCATGTGGAATCTTTCCCGACTAGGGATGCAGCCCACGTCCCTTGCACTGACAGGTGGATTCTCATCCGCTGTACCACCAGGGAAGTCCTAGTCCATAACCTTTAAGTTCTTATTTCTGGGTTCCACCCACAGTGACTCCAGGGGTGCCAAGCCAAATTGGATATTTGATCCTATCTGAATTAAGATCTCCTTAAGATTCTCAGGAATGTGAAATATAATAGAAGCCCCAAACCATAGACTTAATGAATGAGTATTGGCATCCTATCTTTTAATAAAGCTTTGACTCAAGAAGTGCAAAGTAAATATTTGATCGCCTCATTGTTTTTGGTTTAGAAGAAGTAATGGTTCTTGATACAAAGGTAAGGAAGAGGCTGAGAGCTTCTGGACATTAACACCCCAGTCTAGGGAATAAGCTGCATGTTTCTGTTTCTCTCCAGGGCAGGGACGAGGCTATGTGGTCACTTATCACATCTAGACACTCTGTCCATTGTCCTGGCATCATCAACGTTTGTCCAGGCTGCTTTGAGGGGACGTTATAGACTCACTGGTGGGTCAGTGCTTTTCCAGGGTTAGAGTCTAAAATTTAAGGCATCCTTCTGCTCAGGCTGCCGTAACAGTGGCTTAAACCACAGACACTTATTTCTCACAGTTCTGGAGCCTGGAAGTCCAAGATCAAGGTGCTGGCAGGGTTGATCTCTGGTGAAGCTCTTTCTGGCTTGCGAATGACTGCCTTCTGGCTGTGTTCTCTCATGGCCTCTATGTGTGTGTGTGTGTGTGTGTGTGTGCACACGTGCGCACACACACACACAGACAGAGAGACCTCGGGTATCTCTTCCTTTTCTTATAAGGTCACCAGTCTTACTGGGTTAGGTTCCCCCTCTAATGACCTCATTTAACCTTCCTAAAGGCCCTATCTCCAGATATAGTCACATTAGGGGTTTGGGTTTCAACATACGAATTTGGGGAAGACATAATTCAGTACCTAACATTTCTTATATGCCAGACACTAGGTTAAGCAGGAGGCTATGTATATCTGTGAAGATATGTATATCTATCAAGTATAAACTCTGCTCAAGGAGGGCGCATATTTATAATTCGTGCACTAATTATAAGGTCATACTAGGTACGGAGAGGCAGAAAAAGTCCATTCAGTTTGAGCAAGTTAGGAAGTCTTCTCAGAGGAACTTGGGTTTCAGAGAGGAGAGGAGCTCTTGGGGGTTGGGGTGGGGAGGTGTGCTAGGCAAAGGGGAGGTGTGTAGAAAAGCCAGCAGGTGACTGATTCTTTCATGCAGTCCTCATAGTCACAAAATAGGGCCATTTAGCAAATACAGCACTCTGGCTGAGTGGAGCCATGGGTATGTGTTTGGGGGAAGTAGAAAGACCCCAGGAAGGTCATCAAGGTGATACCAAAAAATGTGTTGCTCTATGGGGTACTGTGTGAAGGAACTTGAACTGGGTCATGTAGTAGGAATTGAACATCCTTTAAAGGATTTTTTATTTTATTTATTTTTAATTGGAATGTAATTGCATTACGATGTTTTTGTTTCTACATATATATATATATATATTTTGTTTCTATATATATATATATATATATATCCCCTCCCTCTTGAGCCTTGCTCCCACCCTTCCCATCTCTCCCCTCTAGGTCATCAGAAAGCATGGAGCTGAGCTCCCTGTGCTATATAGTAGCTTCCCACTAGCTAAAGGTTTTAAGAGTAGATTAGAACTTTGAAAGTTCACTGGGGAAGCAATCTGGAGGAAAAGCATGTGTGAGATGGGAGGCTGGGGATATTGGGAGGCTACTGCTACAGGGTGGTGATAGACCCCAAAGGCCAACTGTGGCAAAACCAGTGGGATGGGGGCAGGGAAAGCCATCAAGGCATCATGTAGAGCTGACTCCCATGTGGGGAGTGGGGAAAATCTAGGCCGGATCCCAGATTCTGGTTTGGTGACTGGTGGATCCATTGTCAAGAGCAGAGCCAACACAGCCCAAGAATGGGAGAGAAGTAAGACTTGTGGGGAACAGAGTGGATAAAGTTCACACAGGTGAATTTTGGGGCTTGGAAGACACTGTCTCTCTAAATCCTGTGGCAGGTGATCCCACCCCCTAGTGGGCTTCAGGGCCTAGGGATGACCAGACTCTAAAGTGTTGTGACTTCAGAGCGTCTTTGGAGGAAGTCATTCGTTCGTGTGCTCAGTTGCTAAGTCGTGTACAAGGCTCTTTGCAACCCCATGGACTGTAACCCGCCAGGCTCCTCTGCCCACGGGATTACCCTGATGAAGAATACTGGAGAGGGTTGCCATTTCCTTCACCAGGGGATCTTCCCAACCCAGGGATGGAACTTGAGTCTCCTGCATTGGCAGGTGGATTCTTTACCCCTAAGTCACCTGGGAAGTCCCAACTGGTTTACCAAAACCCATAATTGATATGACTTTTTTGTGTGATCATGACCCAAGCTGTTTCAGTCAGAAAGGTTTGCCCATAAATAAGTGTTTATTCATCTGCGGCCAAGAAAATTAAAAAGCTTTTGATCTAAAACCCATTACCTGTTGTCTTTATTGTTTGTTACCCTGAAACAGATACCTCCCCCACTTTTTTTTTTTTTTAACCTTCTGTGATTCAGGTAGATTGTAATCTAAGAGTCTTAAGGTTGGGCAGAAAACAATTTGCTCTGAGAGCTGAGAAAAATGAAAACCTGAGAGGGGAAAAAAAAAAAAAGGCAAAACAAAGCTTTTTCTCCTTTCCTATAAATTTAAATACCCTTTCATGAGTGAGGAGGAGGAGTCTGAACAAATTACCCTGTCTCTGGGTTTCAGGCCCTGGTTGGCCAGTAAATATGTACAGTTACAAAACAAATCTGATTCCCTGTCCCTTTGAGTTTTCTCTGGACACGTGTTGGCAGGATTTTAACGGGGAAGTTTGAAGCCAGACAACAGCAGCCAAACACTCCAGAGTGCTTGTGCTTGCGGGGGTGGTGGTAGTGGTGGTGGGGTGTGTGTGTGCGTAATTTAATTTCCCATTTCTCTCATCTGGTGATACTCAGTTTTTTGTTCCAAAACAGTATTCTCTCTCCTTCGAGAGTTCCCAAAGCGAACCAAACTAAAACCACAGAAGGAAAACCTCCGGAACCAAACCCGCTGACTTTTTCCCGGTGTAGCCCTAGTGGGCCACGGTCCGGAGCGCGGAGCTCCAGCCAGCGCGGCGGGGCGTGTCCGAGGGCGTGGCCTCGGCAATCTCGCCCCGCCCCCGCCCCGCCCCGCCGCTTAATTTGGACGCGCCGGGCCGCGGGGTGTGAAAGAGCCGCCCAGCGCCGGACGGGTAGCCGCCGCCTTCAGAACCGCCGCCCGGGCCGCTCTCAGCTGCTGGGCCGCTGGGTGCCGCCGCAGACACCCGGAGCGAGCGCCGGGGAGGGAGCCGCGCGCCTTTGTGCGCGCGCCGAGGTGGGTTCGCCTCCAGCACTTACTTTGCACACAAAGACTGGGAGCTGAGGGGAGGCGGGGTGCCCGCCAGGGCTACGGCACGGCCGCCCACCCTGCTCTGACCCCCGGCTCGAGGCTTTCCCAGTGGGAAGGGCCGCCAGGCTTCCCCTCCTCGCGGCTGGCGCTGGGGCGGGGGTCCTTGCGTGCGGGGGTTGGGGGGTTACGGTGCGCAGGGCGGTGGGCTTCCGGGGAGCCCCGGCCACCCCGCGCGGTGCAGGGGACGGGTCCGGCGTGCGGGGTCGGGGCGTGGCAGGGGCCGCGTGCGGGGAGTCCCCGGTACCCGGGGGTGCAGGAGATACGGGGGGCGCCGCTAGTGCGGCGAGCCTGGGCGGCCGCTCCGCTCAGCTTATTGTTGCTTCCCCGGCCCTGAAAATGGAGAGACCCTGCTTGGAGGGATGCGCTGCCCACTGGCTGCGCCGCGCGCGGCCAGATGCCGAGCCCAGGGCGCCCGGCTCGCCCCTAGCAGCCCTTGCCGCCGAGGAGCCTCTCCGCCTGGGCAAACAAAGGAGGGGCCGCGGGGGGGTTGCCCCGCTGGTTGAAAGGTGATCAGGGCACTGTTTCCCAACCAGCCTACAAGTAACTTTTCCATTTCTGCCTCCTCTCTGCTCCGCTCCTACTGCTCCAGTGAACCCAGTATGTTGGGTGGCGTCTGTACCCAAGGAGTCCTAAAATTTTGATTCTCATTAACTCCTCCCCCGAGCATCTTCGGGTCCCCTCTGGGATAGCGTGGATGCCTCTGGCCAAGTTTTGACGAGCTGTATAGGGGATGGTAACAGTCCTGAAATATGAAGAGGAATCCCGTAGAGGATAAATAGCAGATCTTCTCTGTAGTTTAAGATACAGATCTTCCTGCCTTTCGCTGGAAGACTTGAGTCAATTGACAGTAGAGCAAAGTTCTTTGATGAGAATGAGTGTGATATTCAAGACAAATATAGAAAATTGGAATAAGACCTGTTAGGCTTTATATTTTTAACTTGCCAACAGATACTTAGTTTCTCCTCGGACCATGTCCCCTTTTCATCACGTTGGAGATTTCAGCTGTACAAATTGCTTTAAGTTGAGATAGTATCTGAGGTGCATGTCTAGAGATTTCTTAGTGCTAGTAGTTCCCAGTTTAAAGCTTTTAGGTGTAAAATTATATATGTTTATTAACAAATTGAAAAGAAACAGGGGAAAAAAAGTCACTCATGTACCCAACCACCCAGACATCCCCTAGAATAAAGGCGTGTTTGCTTCATTTATGGCTTGGCAACCCTGGTGTGAAGTAAGTAAGTGCGTGCGTGTGTGTGTGTGTGTGTGTGTGTGTGTGTCTGTGAATGTGAATGTGAATGTGAATGAATGAAGGAGTTACTGATTATTAATCTTGACCACTACCATCGGTCTAAAATATGATCTCTAATAACCTTAGTCCACAATGGTGTTTTGCCAACAAATTGTTTGAAATATATTTCCTTATAGCCTTGCAAATAACCACCTGTGCAGAAGGGGGAGGGAAGAAGTAGGAAAAAACAATGCAAGTTCCACTTAAATAGTAAAGAACAGACTGATGAAAGCATTTAATGTACTCTGTTCCTTGGATTTCAGGAATAGTTTGGGGTTGACTTTTTAAAAAAATAAAAGCAACCTTTCATTTTTTAAAATGTTAAAGAAAATAAAACTGTTCTAAGATCCATGAAAAATTGTAACAGAAAGGAACTCTTTTTGTAGAACCAGGAATAGCCATGGTTTTGTAGCTGGTGACATGTTTGCTTCTAAAAGACCTTACACTGGGAAAGTAAAACAAGAAGGATTTTCCTGTGAGTGTAGAGAGTAGTTTTGAAGTGCCTGTGTTCTGGGAAAAAAACAAAAACAAAAAAGGTGTTCAAACCGCACATTTGGCCACTGAATGTTTTTCTTTATATACTTTTATTTTCCACTTGTAAAATTTTCCAACGTTTAATTTCTCCAATATGAAAATTTACAAAGAGGTCTTGGAATTGACTGTTCAGAAGTGCTAGATTGATGATTAGGATGATGCAATGTTTTTTGAAGTTACAAAAATGTACGAGAAGGAAGTCGTGGTTACGTGCTGTCAGGTGCTGTCTTTGTTCCCGTTTCTAACATGGGGCTCCTTACTCTGCATGTGTGTTTGGGGGTTTACAATGCAGTACAGTTGACTCTCCAAACCCCTGAGTTTCACATCCCCACAGTCAACCAATCGAGGATTGAATCTGCAGGTGCCAAACCCCAAGATGCAGAGGGCCAACGGTATTCATCGTACTGCACCATTTTATTTGGGGACGTGAGCATCTGTGGATTTTGATGTCCTCAGGGGTCCTACAACCAATACCCGTAGACACAGAAGGTCAACAACAGTGACCTGTGAGTGTCAAGTTTGTGACCTGTTGTGATAACGGTACCTTTCTCCATCCAGAAGTCAAAAGAAACTAAAACAGGGACTATCAGAATCTCTCAGTCGTATTTTTCAACCCTCCTGTGACCTGGAACAGTCCGAGCAGCACAACCAAGCTGGATGTGAGGTCAGAGTTGAGTCGCTTTGCTCTTAAAAGTTCTGTTGCCTCACAGGGAGGAGAGAAAAGTTTGGAAGTGGTCCAGGGTTACAGACTCGTATGGCTGTTTGTGATGGCCTATCCCTGTGGCCTGGAGATTCCATTCCTGACATGTTTAAAAGTAGGCTTGGTTTGAATTTGAGAGAAGTGCTCTGAGAAGTCTGGTTCCTGAGCTGTATGTGGTAGGATGTGTATGTGGTCATTCGTTCATTCATTCCTTTGATTTCTTCATTGTTTAAAATGTCACAGAGGTGGAAAAGAGTTTTTACTGATTTTGAGGGGAGTAGTTAAGGTGTGGAAAACTTCTTTAAAAAGAGGGAACATAGTAGGTTAATAATATGGCTTCATATTTTTTTAAGATTTTTTTTTTAATGTGGACCATTTTTAAAGTCTTTGTTGAATTTGTTACAATATTGCTTCTGTTTATGTTTTGGTTTTTTAGCCATGAAGCATGTTGGATCTTAGCTCCCTGGCCAGGGATCCAGTCTGTACCCTTGCATTGGAAGGCAAAGTCTTAACCACTGGACTGCCAGGGAAGTCTCATAGGGCTTCATCTTCTTAATGTCCTGTCTGCCCTTTCCTTCCAGAATTCTCTGTGAACATGTTTGGAGAAAAGGGGCCAGGAGGTTTTGTTGGGTGAGGTCTAGATTTGAGGCATTTTTGAAGTCCCCGGGTATCTTGAGAGATAGGAACTTGTCAGCCTTTTTTAAGTCTGGAGAAAGTAGCTGTGAGCATTGACCCGTTTTTGCATCTCACTTTGGGCTCCAGTTGTGCAGGGAGAGAACTGTGCAACAGAGGAGACTGTGTGCACAGCCCGGGGCCACTTAGTGCTGGAATGACCTGAGGAGACTTCATTGCATTTCCTCACGTCATTTCCCTGTCCAAGCTTGGCCTAGTTTTGCTCTTCGTTTGTGAAACAAACCAGTTTCTCCCTTTCTCCTTCTCGTGCAAGATGTGCTGGGCCCCATCCATCTGAACTGTAAACCTTTCCTTATGCACTGTACCCAGGGAACTCCGCTGAAAAGGATTCACGCTTTTATCGCATCTGATGCTGCTGATTCCAGGACCCTGTCAGTAAAAGAGAGAAAATCATTGGTTAGCTGCCACTTAGTCCTGGTGAATGGACAAGAGGCTATTTCTAAGGCTGATTGGGCATGCTTTGTTTTCTATTCATTCCTTCATTGAACACACATTTTCTTAGCTCTTCCCATGTGCTGGCACTGCCCTTGCATTGGGCATACTGCAGTTGATAAGTCCCATTGGGCCCCTGTCCACTTGGCAGAGTAGGAGAGGAAAATATTTAAAGAATTGCATAAAATCGCGTAAACATTGTGTTCAATGACCATGATGTTAAGAGAAGGGAAGAGAATCTTTGTGAATTAAGGTATCTCAAAAAGAATGGTGTAAATCCCAGCTCAGGCTGTGGGATTGAGTTTCTGAACTGTGGTTGAAGTGTCTGGGGTGAGAGGCATGGTGGGAACTTAGTGTGATTCACTCAAGGCTGAGAGCTTGGTGATAGGAGCTTGGTGGAATCAATTTGGAAGACTGTTCACTTGTGTCTAGAATTTGGTTGAGGGTTTGGGGCACTTTCTGTTGTAAAATTGAGGAGGGACTGGGAAACCAAGGTCTTGTTCTTAATGTTCTCGTTGACAGTATACCTGCAGGCCAGTTGGGGACAAGGTGTCCCAGCAGGTCCGAGGGATTCTGAGGACCTGAGAGCTAGTGTTATGTGGTGGGGGGAGGCAGGACCAACTACATCTGTGCCCACCCAAGGTTCTGTTACTATTGAAAACATAAGAGAGGGGTTTGTGGGGAAATTGTGGGAGGACTTACTTAAGAAGACCTTTCAGACTCAGTTGAGCTGTAGGAAGAAAAACGGGGAGCGATGCAAAAAAAGAAGGACTGTGGCTTTGACATGAGTGAACTCTTCTGTGAACTCTGCTGTTCTACCAAGGGTTGCATTTAAGGTCAAGCAGCTGGTTAGAGCAACTGTAAAGCAGTAGCCGTAGTCTGTTCCTCGTGTGCTTGGGGAGATGGGAAGGAGGCATAGTTTGGTGACAGTGATGTTCCTTATAGACAGTGTGAAAAAAAAGCTCCTTCCACCCTCAGAGCTGTGAAAACAGCATGACCTATGTATGGGCTGTCTGCAGTGCTATTCCTGGATATGCTCCTGAATTATAAAACCTTAGCAATTGTTTCATGGAGAAGTCTTAAATGAAGGATTGTAGAACCTAGGCAAAAGATAGGGGTAAAAAAAAAAAAAAAAAAAAAAACAGTGCAGGTAGACCAGCTGTCCAAATCCTGGTGGGTTGTAGGTATGTGTTGTCTGGAGGATTTTCTCACCTTGTTCTCTGTTCTCCTTTCTGTTGTCAATGCCAAGGGTATTATAGTGAAGCATCTATGGGGTACAGCCCTGCTTGGTACCAACCCTGAGTGAGAGGAGTGGAATTGGGGAATGGGGCATGTTAATGAATGTGCTGTAGGGGAATGGTTTGGAGCTTTGAAGCCAGACACATCTGAGTTAGAACCAGGTAGCTCAGCTACTAAAGAATCCGCCTGCAATGCAGGAGACCCTGGTTTAATTCCTAGATCAGGAAGAAAAGCTGGGGAAGGGATAGGCTACCCACTCCAGAATTCTGGGCTTCCCTGATGGTTCAGATGGTAAAGAATCTGCCCGCAATGCGGGAGACCCTGGGTTAGGAAGATCCCCTGGAGGAGGGCATGGCAACCCACTCCAGTATTCTTGTCTGGAGAATCCTCATGGACAGAGGAGCAGGCTACAGTCCATAGGGTTGCAAAGAGTCCGACATGACTGAGCAACTAAAACACACACACACACACACACACACACACACACACACACACCCACACCCACCCAGTTTCATGAGCTCCACAAGTCACGGAGCCCCTGGGAGCTCTAGTGCTCTTGATTGTGAGATGCACTTGGTAAGATCTACCTCAAGGGCCTGAAGCCCTAAAACCCAGTCCATGAGACATGGCTGGCCATGGGTGTTTAGGGTCTTGTATCATTGTGCACAGATTTTTGGTGACAGCAGTGGTGCCAAGATGCTGATGAGGGACACCAGTGAGAGGAGGTGAGGGGTGAAAGACTTGATCCCTTTTCATCTGACCTTTCGGGATGCCTTCACGCCTTCAGGAGTGTTTTAAAGATAACCCGGCTTTGCTATTAGAAACGGTGTGTTTTATTCTATTCTTGGACACAGATTCTGGCACCCTTTGTAAAGTGTCATATTCACATGTCTAGGAGAGAGGCTGTGATCCCATGGTGTCAGCTTTTCTGTGTCATTGTTAGTATATGTAACCCAGAGTGCACTCGGTGAGCATTCAAGTTAAACTCACATTTCATTCTGGTTTTTCAGGCATCTGGGTGTGATCCATGCTCATCAGTTTACAAAACCATGCAGTCATGTTATAAACTCCTGCAGTATAAATAATCAGTTGTTTCTGGGTGTCTCATGGACAGGTATGAACATGTCCTTGTGCTGGAGGAAGTTAATGCCATTGTGGATATGTATCAGTTCAGTCATTTCAGTCCCTCAGTCGTGTCCGACTCTTTGTGACCCCATGAATCGCAGTACACCAGGCCTCCCTGTCCATCACCAACTCCTGGAGTTCACTGAGACTCACGTCCATCAAGTCAATGATGCCATCCAGCCATCTCATCCTCTGTCATCCCCTTCTCCTCCTGCCCCCAATCCCTCCCAGCATCAGAGTCTTTTCCAATGAGTCAACTCTTCGCATGAGGTGGCCAAAGTACTGCAGTTTCAGCTTTAGCATCATTCCTTCCAAAGAAATCCCAGGGCTGATCTCCTTCCCAATGGACTGGTTGGATCTCCTTGTAGTCCAAGGGACTCTCAAGAGTCTTCTCCAACACCACAGTTCAAAAGCATCAATTCTTCACCACTCAGCTTTCTTCACAGGCCAACTCTCACATCCATACATGACCACAGGAAAAACCATAGCCTTGACTAGACGGACCTTTGTTGGCAAAGTAATGTCTCTGCTTTTGAATATGCTATCTAGGTTGGTCATAACTTTCCTTCCAAAGAGTAAGTGTCTTTTAATCTCATGGCTGCAGTCACCATCTGCAGTGATTTTGGAGCCCAGAAAAATAAAGTCTGACACTGTTTCCCCATCTATTTCCCATGAAGTGGTGGGACTGGATGCCATGATCTTCGTTTTCTGAATGTTGAGCTTTAAGCCAACTTTTTCACTCTCCACTTTCACTTTCATCAAGAGGCTTTTGAGTTCCTCTTCACTTTCTGACATAAGGGTGGTGTCATCTGCATATCTGAGGTTATTGAGATTTCTCCCGGCAATCTTGATTCCAGCTTGTGCTTCTTCCAATCCTGCGTTTCTCATGATGTACTCTGCATAGAAGTTAAATAAGCAGGGTGACAATATACAGCCTTGACGTACTCCTTTTCCTGTTTGGAACCAGTCTGTTGTTCCACGTCCAGTTCTAACTGTTGCTTCCTGACCTGCATACAGATTTCTCAAGAGGCAGGTCAGGTGGTCTGGTATTCCCATCTCTTTCAGAATTTTCTACAGTTTATTGTGATCCACACAGTCAAAGGCTTTGGCATAGTCAATAAAGCAGAAATAGATGTTTTTCTGGAACTCTCTTGCTTTTTCGATGACCCAGCGGATGTTGGCAATTTGATCTCTGGTTCCTCTGCCTTTTCTAAAACCAGCTTGAACACCAGGAAGTTCACGGTTCATGTAATGCTGAAGCCTGGCTTGGAGAATTTTGAGCATTTCTTTACTAGCATGTGAGATGAGTGCAATTGTGCAGTAGTTTGAGCATTCTTTGGCATTGCCTTTCTTCGGGATTGGAATGAAAACTGACCTTTTCCAGTCCTGTGGCCACTGCTGAGTTTTCCAAATTTGCTGGCATATTGAGTGTAGCAGTTTCACAGCATCATCTTTCAGGATTTGAAAGAGCTCAACTGGAATTCCATCACCTCCACTAGGTTTGTTCATAGTGATGCTTTCTAAGGCCCACTTGACTTCACATTCCAGGATGTCTGGCTCTAGGTCAGTGATCACACCATCGTGACTATTTGGGTCGTGAAGATCTTTTTTGTATAGTTCTTCTGTGTATTCTTGCCACCTCTTCTTAATATCTTCTGCTTCTGTTAGGTCCATACCATTTCTGTCCTTTATCGAGCCCATCTTTGCATGAAATGTTCCCTTGATATCTCTAATTTTCTTGAAGAGATCTCTAGTCTTTCCCATTCTGTTATTTTCCTCTATTTCTTTGCATTGATCGTTGAGGAAGGCTTTCTTATCTCTTCTTGCTGTTCTTTGGAACTCTGCATTCAGATGCTTATATCTTTCTGTTTCTCCTTTGCTTTTCACTTCTCTTCTTTTCACAGCTATTTGTAAGGCCTCCCCAGACAGCCATTTTGCTTTTTTGCATTTCTTTTCCATGGGTATGGTCTTGATCCCTGTCTCCTGTACAATGTCATGAACCTCATTCCATAGTTCTTCAGGCACTCTATCTATCAGATCTAGGATAGAAGGGGGCTTTCTAGGTGGCTCAGTGGTAAAGAATCTGCCTGTCAGTGCAGGAGATCCAGGAGACGCAAGTTGGATCCTTGAGTCAGCAAGATCCCTTGGAGAATGAAATGGCAACCCACTCCAGTGTTCTTGCCTCCAGAACCCCATAGACAGAAGAGCCTGGTGGGCTCCAGTCCATGGGGTCACAAAGAGTCAGAAACACACACGTATAGACGCACTTTCTTTTGAACGTTCTGTTCCTGTACATTGTCATGTCATTTAAAAGAGGTAAAGCTGTGGTCAGGGTTCTTTGTCTTCCTTTTGTTTTTTCCCAGATGCCCAGAGTAGTGCAGTGTGTTGGAAAGAGAGAGGCCTGGTGTTTTAAAATGTTCAGAATCCTTGGCCCAAGTTCACCATTAATGGTTTCCTAGCAGGTCATTTATTTCTCTTTTTTCTACTTCCTCATCTATATGAAGATAATCAGCCTTGCCTACTTCTTAGAGTGGTCTTGAGGAAGAGGTGGAAGCCTGTCTTCAGTTTACCTACTGGCACACTCAGGATGATCAGTCGTCGTTCCTGGGGCTGCTCAGGGGTTCAATATCATGGTGGCCATCCCCTAGGATCAGGTGACTCTTTGAAGGGGAGGGGAGGCAGGGCACAGAAGGGAGAGCAGGACCGGCTGCATCACGCTTTGTGTTCCTGCTGTGGGATGGGAGTGAGGGAGCATCAGTTATTCTGTGCTTGTGGAGGGAGTCACCATGGACGTGTACTACCCTGTCAGACTTAGCATCTGACTGGCTTAGGCAGTTAACCTAGGAGGGCTTCCATATTCTCATCTGTGAAATGTAATTATAATAAATATTTTCATTATTACCAACTAACAGTTCTTGAGCACTTCCTACCTGGCAGGTGTTGTGCTAAGTACTTTATGAGAGCTCTTTATTCCTTCAGGAAATGCTTAGTGAATTTTTCTCCATGCCAGACCCTGTGCCAGACTCTGGAGAGTGTGGATGGGAGGGGCAAAATTCTGCATACATGGGGCTTCTCTTCTAGTAGGAAGACAGAGTATAAGGCAGACATGGATGATGTGCTTCAGAGCCCTGTTGGTGCTATAAAGAAATCAGGTCAAGGGGCAGGAGCAGAGGTAGGCCTGCATCTGTCTGTGCAAAAGCAAGTACAGATAACAACCCAGGGGCTGGAGGCAATCATCAGGTAGGCTTGCAGGCCACTGGGGACCAGGGGAGGGTCCTGAGCAGGAAGTGGAGGAGATCAGCCTTGTGTTTTGTAAATATCGCCCTGTAGCCATGATTGCAAAGGCCAGAGTGGAGGCCAGAGGACCCGTGGGAAGTTTCTGTGAGTCCTGGGAACTGGGATAGAGCTGGTGAAAAGTGGTTGGATGGATCCTGAAATATTTTGAAGATAGAGCCATCAGGACTTGATCATGGTTTGGAGCTGATAACAGGAGAGGAGAGAAGTCACGAGCGACACGTCTGTGTTTAGCCTCAGCCCCGGGGTGAAGGTTGACACCGTTTATTGATCTGGGAGACTTGGGAGAGGATTATCAATGCACACAAACAGCCTCTGAAATGAATGCCATTTTAGGCTTCCCATTTCACAGATGTGGAAACTGAGGGTTAGAGAAGTAACAAGTTGGCTGTAAGATGAAGCCGTCAGGATTAGGATCCAGGTCTGGTCCTTGTCCCAACCTTGCATTCTCAGCTGTTTTGCTGTGCTCAGCAAAGTATCTGAATTTACTATCAGAGTAGATTGGTGAGAAAGGACCTGTGCACTAAAAACATGTCTCTCTTTTTTTTTTCATTGCAGCCTTATCGGGGTGTCAGTTATACACCATTCAGTTCCCCCATGATAAGTGTACAGTTCCGTAATTAGTAAGTTTGTACAGTTGAGCAGCTGTCACTCCATCCAGTTTTTGACTCTGTAGTCACTTCCTGTTTCCATCCCTAGTTTCAGGCGACCATTGATCTTCTGTCTCGAAGGTTATGCCTTTTCTAGAAATTTCCTACACAGAGAATCATACACGTGACCTTTTGTGTCCAGTTTTGTTCATTTAACCAAGAGTTTCTGAGGCTTATCCATCATGGCACAACACATCTGGTCTTAAGGACCATTCTTTGCCTTGGTCAGAAAGAGGTGCTCAGTGCTGATGAGAATGATTTCTGTGGTGATGGGTCTTCAGATGATGATAAACGTGATGATGGCACGCCTTTCTGATTGTGCCAGGTGTGGTTTTGTTCATTATATTCTGTGGTCTTCCAAGAAACGCCACGAGGGAGGTACCATTGATGTTAGTGTTTTACAAAAGAGAAGTAAGCCTAGAGAGATGAAAAAGCTCACCCCAGGTTCTAAGAGCTGGAATCAGACTTCAGCCTTGCCTCCTGTTGGCCACGAATCCACAGTTACTTAGCTGTGTTGATGAAACTTCTGAGTTCTTAGCCTTAGGAAGGGCTTGGAATCCCAGGGGGAATAATGCACTTGCCAGGTCAATCTAAAACTGTAGTTTTAAGGAGGACATTTATTCTGTATTTTAATTTTGGCATCCTTGCATGGAAATGATGTCTTAAAGTGATCCATTTTTGAAGGAACTTTCTTAGATATGATGTGAGGATGGCACCAAATTAAAAACACATAATCATGTCATTAGGCAGAGCTTGTGTGTTTGAGTTGTGTCTTCAATATTATGTTTACCAGAAGGGCGGTTTTTTGGGTATGAAGTTTCTCAAGGCTGTTACCTTATTAATGGGTGGAATTTAATTAGGCATCATGCATTTTTCAAAATGTTTATATCATTATATGTTTATATTGATATATTTTCTCCTTGGGGTAACAATTCTGTGTTTAAACAGTATTTTCTCCAATTCGCATATAGTTCATACTGGAGGATTTTGTCTTCCCCATTGCAGAGGAGTTCTTTGTACATCACAGATGGCTGAAAGTTTTGAGAAGAGTTTTAAACACTTCATATCTTTCTGTCTATACTTATTTTTTAAAAGGTTATCAAGTAGCTTGTTAAGAGCTAGTTATATAATTTAGCCATAAGTGATAACCTCATTGGACTAAAGACTAACTTTGCATAAGATTCTGCCCTTGGTTTCTGGTAAGGCACTTTTTACTGGTGTCACAGCTTCTTAACTTTTTAAAATGGAATTATAGCATCTTTAAACTAACTCTGTAAGTGTAGTATAGCTTTCATTTTTAGGGATTTTAAGTTATAGTTCCAGTTTACTAGCTCAAAATAGCAAAGAAAGAAAGATGACTTTTTTTTTTTAGAAAACCTTATCTTAATAGTAAAAATTCAACAGGATTAAATTTTGATCTAAAAAGATTGTCTTTGAATCTGTGTTACAATCATCTCTTCCTGCCATTAAAACCAGAGGGGACTGTACTCTTCTTAAAACCAATTAACCAGTGAAATGCCAGATCTTGAAAACTTAGCAGATGGGGAC
Organism: Bos indicus x Bos taurus; assembly: GCF_003369695.1. Classification (NCBI taxonomy): domain Eukaryota; kingdom Metazoa; phylum Chordata; class Mammalia; order Artiodactyla; family Bovidae; genus Bos; species Bos indicus x Bos taurus. The sequence goes on from NC_040088.1 coordinate 54,088,370, forward strand.
AACCATTGTTGCAGACTCACTGGGCCATTCCAAGGAGTGGCAGGTTAAAAAAAACTCTCATGACTTCAGCTAGAAGAGAGTGTTAGGATTTGGGAGCAGAGGGAGAGACTTTAAAAAATGCAGTAAAGAAGCCTGGTCTTTAGTTGCCATCGCACTGTTTAACTTCACTCTGCCCTGGCTAGACAGCTTGCTTCAGCTGTGCAGGCTACCAGCACACAGAGCTCAGAAGCTGGAAACAGGCTCCCACTTGTTTCTGTTTGCATTCCAGGATTGCTTCCGACTGGCAGTATCCTTGAGAGGGGATGTGGTACTGGACAGCCAAACCGAATAAAATTTAAATTGTAGGAGGTATAAATGGTTGGAGCAGTTTATGTACCTTCTACCTCAATAATAATAATACAATAATTATTATTTGGCCACACAGTGCGGCTTGCAGAGTCTTAGTGCACTGACCAGGGATTGAACTTATGCCCCCTGCGGTGGAAACACAGAGCTCTAACCACTGGACCGCCAGGGAAGTCCCATATATCTCAATTATTTGGAAAAAAAAAAGGACCTGCAAACTACACAAAACCAAAACTCTACAGGGAGTAGCTGCTAGGGTGGAGTCTTGTTCAAGAATGCAAAATCTGCATTACCACTTGGGTGTTCATCGTGTTTCCTTCTCTCCCATTACACAGGTATCCTGCTTGGTTCAAATGCTGACCTCTCTGCTCAGAGCATTAATTTTACTCTTTTCGAATGAAGCTCACAACTGCTAGAATCCTGTTGGCAGAAATGGTGCTCAGGAGCCTGTAAATTTCTCTCTAGATTACTATACATACTGCCTCTTGTTCTACCAACCAAGATCTTCTGAGCCTTCTTACCAAAAGTTTCCCTTCCTGTGCAGAGTAGGGTATGGCCCTGCCATCTACGGCTCAGTTTCTGCTCATGGGCCCTGCCCTTTCAGTTGGGAAGTGGCTGAATTGCAGTTTCAGAGCATCAGAAGGTAAGGGGTGGGGCAGCCCAGAGATTTGTAGGACTCTCCATCTTCCACACATTGATGTCACCCCTCTGGCTTAAGAATGTCTTTTAGTAGTTGATTTCTTCATACCAGGGTCTGAACAAAGCCCGCACATTGCATTTGATATGCCTTGTGTAGTTTCAACTCTAGAGCAGCTCTTCTTCGCCCCATCCTGTTCTCCCTAAGTTATTGCTTTGTTGAAGAAGCAAGTCAGTTGTCTTATAGAATGTCCCACATCCTGGATGTGACTGAGAGTTTTCTCTTTAAACATTTTCCACTAGTCTCTGTATTTCTGTACCTGGAAATTAGCACTAAAGCTTGAGTTAGTTTGTTGATAGTGATAGTGAAGTCGCTCAGTCATGTCCGACTCTTTGCGACCCCATGGACAGTAGCCAACTAAACTCCTCCATCCATGGGATTTTCCAGGCAAGAATACTGGAGTGGGTTGCTATTTCCTTATTCAGGGGATCTTCCCGACCCAGGGATCGAACCTGGATCTCCCGCATTGTAGGCAGACGCTTTACCGTCTGAACCACCATAAAACAATAAAACAGCCACTTAATTTTACAGCAAAATGAGTTTATTTGGGAACAGCAAAGAATTGCTATTTGGGACCTGCAACTTACGGTGAACCATAGGTATGTCCAGAGAACAAAGAGAAACATTCTTTTGTAGAGAAGTGAGAGTTGAGGGGGCCGTTATAAACAAAGAGTCCATTGGCGGAAACTGGGAGTTCAAAATGTTGTTGCTTTTCATTGGCTGACGTGTGACAGTCTCTCATTGGCTGCGCTGTTACTGGGCGAAGAGAAATCCTTCCTTCCTCCTGCTGGGTGATAAAGTAATAACCTTTAAAGAAAGGCCATGCCAAAGAATGCTCAAACTACCGCACAATTGCACTCATCTCACATGCTAGTAAAGTAATGCTCAAAATTCTCCAAGCCAGGCTTCAGCAATACTTGAACCGTGAGCTTCCTGATGTTCAAGCTGGTTTTAGAAAAGGCAGAGGAACCAGAGATCAAATTGCCAACATCCCCTGGATCATGGAAAAAGCAAGAGAGTTCCAGAAAAACATCTATTTCTGCTTTATTGACTATGCCAAAGCCTTTGATTGTGTGGATCACAATAAACTGTGGGAAATTCTGAAAGAGATAGGAATACCAGACCACCTCCCTGCCTCTTGAGAAATTTGTATGCAGGTCAGGAAGCAACAGTTAGAACTGGACATGGAACAACAGACTGGTTCCAAATAGGAAAAGGAGTACGTCAAGGCTGTATATTGTCATCCTGCTTATTTAACTTATATGCAGAGTACATCATGAGAAACGCAGGATTGGAAGAAGCACAAGCTGGAATCAAGATTGCTGGGAGAAATATCAATAACCTCAGATATGTAGATGACACCACCCTTATGGCAGAAAGTGAAGAGGAACTCAAAAGCCTCTTGATGAAAGTGAAAGTGGAGAGTGAAAAAGTTGGCTTAAAGCTCAACATTCAGAAAACGAAGATCATGGCATCCGATCCCATCACTTCATGGGAAATAGATGGGGAAACAGTGTCAGACTTTATTTTTCTGGGCTCCAAAATCACTACAGATGGTGACTGCAGCCATGAGATTAAAAGACGCTTACTCCTTGGAAGGAAAGTTATGACCAACCTAGATAGCATGTTCAAAAGCAGAGACATTGCTTTGCCAACAAAAGTCCATCTGGTCAAGGCTATGGTTTTTCCTGTGGTCATGTATGGATGTGAGAGTTGGCCTGTGAAGAAGGCTGAGCGCCAAAGAATTGATGCTTTTGAACTGTGGTGTTGGAGAAGACTTGAGAGTCCCTTGGACTGCAAGGAGATCCAACCAGTCCATTCTGAAGGAGATCAGCCCTGGGTGTTCATTAAAAAGACTGATGCTAAAGCTGAAACTCCAGTACTTTGGCCACCTCATGCGAAGAGTTGACTCATTGGAAAAGACTCTGATGCTGGGAGGGATTGGGGGCAGGAGGAGAAGGGGATGACAGAGGATGAGATGGCTGGATGGCATCACTGACTCAATGGACCTGAGTCTGAGTGAACTCCAGGAGTTGGTGATGGACAGGGAGGCCTGGCGTGCTGCGATTCATGGGGTCGCAAAGAGTCGGACACGAAGAGCGACTGAACTGAACTGAACTTCTATCTGTTGGAGATACAAAGGTATCTCTTTTCCTTTTGGGTCTGCAGTTGACCTGGAGTGATGGGGCCTGAGAACTCCCCCTTCTGGCCTCCTGATTCCATTTTAAATGAGGTTTCCTTTTATTAATTTTCATAGATTCATGTTCAGCTTTGGGGGGGTGATATTAGTTTGTTGACTGTGTTGTACACTTCATGTCCCATAATCTCAGCACAGTGTCTGGTTTCCTCCCTTGTGGTGATGCTGAGGTTAATCACTGGGTTCATGTAGTGGCAGGTTGATCCTTTCATTGTAAATTTTCTCATCAATCTTTCTCCAAGGATCTGTTAGCATCCACTAGGAACTGTTGCCTGAATTGATTATTTCATGAGAGGTTGCTGATTCTTTTTGTCTTAATGAACATATTAATGAGTGTGAGATGAAACTTAAACTAGCCAGGGTGTCCACTTGAGGATGGCTAGATAATCAGTAGAGAAGCAATGACTGGCTTGGCTTTATCCAAGCATAGCAAATACTTCCAGACATTAGAGGTAATTGCCATTTGCGCAATTTTTTATGAATGTTACTGTGAAAGTGAAAAAGTGAAAGCGAAAAAGTGAAAGTGAAAGTCACTCAGTGTTGTCCGACTCGTTGTGACCCCATGGACTATACAGTCAGTGGAATTGTCCAGGCCAGAATACTAGAGTGTGTGGCCGTTTCCTTCTCCAGAGGATCTTCCCAACCCAGGGATCGAACCCAGGTCTCCCACATTGCAGGTGGATTCTTTACCAGCTGAGCCACCAAGGAAGCTCAAGAATACTGGAGTGGGTAGCCTATGCCTTCTCCAGTGGGTCTTCCCGACCCAGGAATCGAACTGGGGTCTCCTGCATTGCAGGCAGATTCTTTACCAGCTGAGCTCCCAAGGAAGCCCATGTTACTGTGCCAGGTTGATTTTATTGTAAGTCTTGTTTAGCAGCAACATAAGAAATTCTATCTGTATTTTCTAACTTGGGTGCTTGACCATCACCTAAAAATTAAGAGATTATGACATGGGTTTATAAATTAGAATTCCACATGATGGTGTAGACCATGATAGATTATCTTCTTCAATAATCATCTAAAATTTCCTGACACATAAGGACATTTATGCCTCATCTTTCCTTATAAGAGATGTAGGCCGTTGATGAGTTTAAAAATACAGGAGGCAAATGACAAATCTGAAATAGCTGAGTTTCTGTTCTGCCTAGATGGAAGAAAAATGGACCTGTGCTGGCAACTCTCGACTTCATTGTTAAGATCGGAAAGGATGGATTATTGCGACGTGTGTAGCAGGAAGTAGTTGGGAGTTCCTTTTAAAGGAGGGTGGTTATAGCAAATGAATTTAATATGTGTGTGTTCCATCACTGCCAGGGGCCACTGGAACAATAACAATGTGATTTGGGGACATACCCAACATTTGAAGGCCCCTGGGATGGAAATACATTGTTTCCTCCTGCCATAGGCAGGCTCTCCTTTTGCCAGCATGTAAGTAAGTAAGTGTGTTAGTCAGTTGTGTCTGACTCTTCGCAACTCCGTGGAATGTAGCCTGTAAAACTCCTCTGTCCATGGCATTCTCCAGGCAAGAATACTGAAGTGGGTTGCCATTTCCTTTTCCAGGGGATCTTCCCAACCCAGGGATTGAACCTAGGTCTCCTGCATTGTAGACAAATTCTTTACCCTATGAGCCATATGGTAAAGCCATAGTTCTTGGAAACTATAGCATGAAAAGGATATTCATAAAGCAGGTTCTAGGATCCCCACAGGCACAGTCTCATGATTAGGAGTTGTGCCTGTGACCTGACACTTGGTATTAAATAAATTGTAGCTGTGATCAGTATATCATAAAGGTGTGACAGTTAGAAACCTAGAAGAATTTGAAATTAGAAACTACCCTGTGTTGTCACAAAGGATTTGAGCTTGAGGAAGCCTTAGAGATCAAGAGATCATCTCATTTAGACTCTTTTTTTTTGGTGACTAAACCAACACTCAGATGTGTTAACTACCTTACCCGAGACCACACAGCTCATTAGTGGTTGACTTGGAACTGGAACTCACCCCACACTAACAGTCACTAACCCGTGAGTGTTTCTTACGCACGTGCTAAATGCTCTCTGTGTGTCATTTATGGGATCCTTATCCCAGGATGGAGGACTTTAATTGACTGTATTTTACTGTGGAGGACACTTGAGGCCTAGAGACGTCAATGATTTATCCAAGATCACACAGAACTCTGATAGAGTTGGCCCTCTGTATCTGCAGGTTCTGTGTCTGTGGATTCAACCAACTTTTGATAAATTCCAGAGGTTCTAAAATGCTTGAATTTGTGGCATTCTGATAATTATTTGCAAAACATCTATATTGTGTGTACAACTATTTACATAGTATTTGCATAATGGCACCCCACTCCAGTACTCTTGCCTAGAGAATCCCAGGGATTGGGGAGCCTGGTGGGCTGCCGTCTATGGGGTTGCACAGAGTCGGACACGACCGAAGCGACTTAGCAGCAGCAGCAGCATTATAAGTAATCCGGAGATGATTTTACAGTGTATAGGAGGATGGATGCTTCATCTAAGGATCTTGCACATCTTGGTATCAAATAAATCGTAGCTGTGACCAGTATATCATAAAGGTGAGACAACTGGAAACCTAGAAGAATTTGAAATTAGAAACTACCCTGCATTGTCACAAAGGGTTTGAGCTTGAGGAAGCCTTAGAGATCAAGAGATCATCTTATCTAGACTTTGGTGTCTGTTTTGGCCCTGGAACCCTTCTGTGCTGATATTGGGGGATGACTGTATATTGATTAGAGAAAAGGTATGTTTATTCACCCTCTGGTTCTGCCTTTTACTTTAGCCCTTTCTTCTTTTCTTTCTTCCTTTCTCCTCCCCCTTATCACTATTATTATTTTAACTTTATTATTCCTTATTAAAGGAGTTATTCTTGACAGCCCATAAACATTGCCTTTCCATCCATGGCTTTCATTTACTCTAAGATTTATATTAAACCCACCAACTCTAATATGTAAATATGGTCAATGGAAAACAATAAGTAACTTGACTACTCAGCATTTAAAAGTTTGGGAAGGTAAAAAAGTTCCTTTGAGCATTCTTAAAAACAAACAAACAGAAAAACTACGTAAGCTTTATGTTCTAGAAAGCTTTATGTAAGCTTTACGTAAGCTTTATGTCCTCTTCCTCCTCCTCCTCCATTCCTCCTCCCACATTCCTCCTCCTCCTCCTCCTCCCACATTCCTCCTCCTCCTCCCACATTCCTCCTCCTCCTTCTCCTCCTCCTCCTCCCACATTCCTCCTCCTCCTCCCACATTCCTCCTCCTCCTCCACATTCCTCCTCCTCCTCCCACATTCCTCCTCCTCCTCCTCCTCCTCTCACATTCCTCCTCCTCCTCCTCCTCCATTCCTCCTCCTCCTCCTCTCACATTCCTCCCTCCTCTCCTCCTTCCCCCACATTCCTCCTCCTCCCCCACATTCCTCCTCCTCCACTCCCCCACATTCCTCCTCCTCCCACATTCCTCCTCCTCCTCCTCTCCACATTCCTCCTCCTCCTCCTCTCACATTCCTCTCCTCCTCCTCCTCCCACTTCCTCCTCCTCCTCCCACATTCCTCCTCCTCCTCCTCCTCCCACATTCCTCCTCCTCCTCCCACATTCCTCCTCCTCCTCCTCCTCCCACATTCCTCCTCCTCCTCCCACATTCCTCCTTCCTCCTCCTCCTCCTCCCACATTCCTCCTCTCCTCCCACATTCCTCCTTCCTCGCCTCTCCACATTCTCCTCCTCCTCCACATTCCCTCCTCCTCTCCACATTCCTCCTCCTCCTCCTCCCACATTCCTCCTCCTCCTCCCACATTCCTCCTCCCTCCTCCTCCCACATTCCTCCTCCTCCTCCCACATTCCTTCCTCCTCCTCCCCCACATTCCTCCTCCCCCTCCCCACATTCCTTCCTCCTTCCTCCTCCTCCCACATTCCTTCCTCCTCCTCCCACATTCCTCCTCCTCCTCCCACATTCCTCCCCTCCTCCCACATTCTCCTCCTCCTCCTCCCACATTCCTCCTCCTCCTCCACATTCCTCCCTCCTCCATCCACATTCCTCCTCCTCCTCTCCACATTCCTCCTCCTCCCTCCTCCACATTCCTCCCCTCCCTCCTCTCACATTCCTCCTCCTCCTCTCACATTCCTCCTCCTCCTCCCACATTCATCCTCCTCCTCCTCCACATTCCTCCTCCTCCTCCCACATTCCTCCTCCTCCTCCCACATTCCTCCTCCTCTTCCTCCCACATTCCTCCTCCTCCTCCCACATCCCTCCTCCTCCTCCTCCTCCCACATTCCTCCCTCCTCCTCCCACATCTCCTCCTCCTCCTCCCACATTCCTCCTCCTCCTCCCACATTCCTCCTCCTCCTCCTCCTCCTCCACATTCCTCCTCCTCCTCCCACATTTCTCCTCCTCCTCCTCCTCCCACATTCCTCCTCCTCCTCCCACATTCCTCCTCCTCCCACATTCCTCCTCCTCCTCCCACATTCCTCCTCCTCCTCCCACATTCCTCCTCCTCCTCCTCCTCCTCCCACATTCCTCCTCCTCCTTCTCCTCTCACATTCCTCCGCCTCCTCCTCCTCCTCCTCCCCCCCCACATTCCTCTTCCTCCTCCCACATTCCTCCTCCTCCTCCCACATTCCTCCTCCTCCTCCTCCTGTCACATTCCTCCTCCTCCTCCTCCTGTCACATTCCTTCTCCTCCTCCTCCTCCTCCTCTCACATTCCTCCTCCTCCTCCCCCCCCCCCCACATTCCTCCTCCTCCTCCCACATTCCTCCTCCTCCTCCTCCTCCCACATTCCTCCTCCTCCTCCTCTCACATTCCTCCTCCTCCTCCCACATTCCTCCTCCTCCTCCCACATTCCTCCTCCTCCTCCTCCTCCCACATTCCTCCTCCTCCTCCTCTCACATTCCTCCTCCTCCTCCTCCTCCTCCCCCCCCCCACATTCCTCCTCCTCCTCCTCCCACATTCCTCCTCCTCCTCCCACATTCCTCCTCCTCCTCCCACATTCCTCCTCCTCCTCCTCCTCCTCCCCCCACATTCCTCCTCCTCCTCCCACATTCCTCCTCCTCCTCCTCTCACATTCCTCCTCCTCCTCCTCCTCCCACATTCCTCCTCCTCCTCCTCTCATATTCCTCCTCCTCCTCCTCCTCCTGTCACATTCCAGGCAGTCCTATGGCAGAGATTTCATCAGGAGCAGGTCTGCTTTTGGGATCAAGAGTGTGAAGGATGATGGAGAGGGAGCAATGGGTGTGAGACGTTGCTTCTGGAAACAGGAGAGGGTGTTGGTGTTGTGTTAGCTTCTCCTTTCTGAAGCCTGCAAGACTCACCTTGTTTCTGTCCATGTTGCCCTCTCAGAGCCTGGTGTGGGTGCCGCAGATGTGTCGTTTTGAGGAGATGGTCTGTATCCTCTTGAGTATATGAGGGAGAAGGGAAATGTGGAGACCCTGGTAACGTCCAGGGAAATCTCCACTTGGAAATGTTTTGTATCCTGGCCCATGGGTGACTTGAAACAGTTTGTTGTAGAACAAAAACCCAGTTGGCTTTGCAGCGATCTGTGTAGGCGCCCAGAGTAGAATTTGTTTCTAAATTGCAGTTCTTCGTGAGCTTCCTGTGTCAGACATACAGCTGAATCTGCAATGATGGGCTCAGCCAACACTGGTTTTTCTCCCCCCTCTCCGTTTGTGTTTGAAACAAAGCCACCTGCAGAGACAGCCTGGGAGATGCTGCTTGCATGGGCTTCTCGGTGGACTGTGGCGCAGCGCTGACTCATTGCAAATGCTGCCTTTTTATAGCCTCTTCACAGTAATTGTAAACGTTAGATGTTCTCTCTACCACCGCCATGTAGATTAATATGACTTTTTAAATGAAGATAAGTTACGTTTTACTCACAGATGACTCATTTTATAGCTCTTTAAATACACATCCCACCGTTCCTCTCAAGCCTGTCACTCTCCGTTCTCTGTAAGCCTTAGGCTCTGAAGGGGGCCGAGGCCTTCCAGAATATGGAATTCTGTATGGAAAACTGGTGCTCAGAGAAGCTAGGACCCCAACATCTTACACGTCTCCTTAATGTGGACCTAGGACCAGACCTCTCTTCCCTTGACTGCTAATCCAGCACAGCTTCCTTTGCTCTGACATGCCTTGCCTACCCCCATCAGCCCCATGGACTGGCACTTGCCACCACAAAAGAGCACAAGCAAAAACAAAAGAGAAAACATCCTAGTTTCTGGCATCCTAGGATGTTGGCAATGATTTTATTGCAGAAACAGAATAATGTGTTTTGTGTGTGTGTTGTGTGTGCACTGAGTCTTCATTGCTTTGCCCAGGCTTTTCTCTGGTTGTGGCAAGTGGGAGCTACTCTTCATTGTGGTGCCCGGGCTTTCTCATTGCCATGGTTTCTCTTGTTGTGGACCATGGACTCTAGGTGTGTGGGCTTCAGTAGTTGTGGTTCTCGGGCTCTAGAGCACTGGCTTAGTAGCTGTAGTACACGGGCTTAGTTGCCCTGCATGCGGGGTCTTCCAGGACCAGGAATCAAACCTGTGTCCTCTGCACTGGCAGAACGTTTAAAGAAAAACCTCACATGGTTCTGTCATCCTACTCTTTCTTTCTTTTCTTTTTTTTTTTGATGTGTATGTTCTTATTCATTCTAATATGAAGTCTTTAAAATGTTCAACATTAAAAAATAGTTACTTATACCATAAACAGAAACCTCGGTGTTTATTTAAATACCTGAGAACTATCTTTGCTAATGTTGTCTGGTGTCCACATTTCGACTTCTAGGGCTAAGCTACTTCCTATGGATTGAATAAATATATGATGTCTTTCAATGTAAATAAATGAGACTATATAAGAGTAAATATATGAGTTCTTTCCATGATTTTGGAAATGTACTTCTCACATCACCATTCCCTGCAAGTCTTTTTTTCAAGGGTTGGTTGTCATCAATTGGTTCTAACACTGGCATTTGAGAAAGAGATGAACCTTCTGTCAGACAGACCTTGGGAGGTAAGTTCTTTTCTCTTTGTGAGCCCAGTGTTTTCGATTCTACAAGGTGAGTCTTAGGCAGGGATTGCAGGTAAAGCACCTGGCAGGGTGCCTGCAGGTAGGGGCTAACCAACGTCAGTGTCCTCCCTGCGTCTGCTCCCCTCACACTGAGGTCTGCATGTGACATCACAGCTGGCGATTTTCACCCACCTGCTGGAACAAAGCAGTTTAGTTCCATTAGGACCCAGTTTGAGTTTGCCACAGGTTCAGAGTGCCTGCGTCAGCCCTACCACTCTCACGGACCTTCTGCACCTGAAGTGCTGTGCTGGTTGTATAAGCAGAGGTAGCTGGAGAGATGGGTTAGGAAGCCGAGGATGAAGGGCCAGAGAGACCACTGGGCTCAAGGGTGTGGATGTGGCTGCGAGCCAGCTCGGGTGTGGTAACAAACGCCACAGACCAGGCAGCTTAACAGCAGACATGTATTTCTCACAGTTCTGGAGGCTGGAAGTCCAGGATCAAGTTTCTGGCAGATTTGATGTCTCATTGAGGGCCCTTTTCCTATTTTGCAGATGGCTATCTTGCTGTATCCCCACATGGCGAACAGAGATCCCCTTTGTGTCTTTTCTTGTAAGGGCACTAATCTCATTTGTGAGGACTCCACCCTCATGGTCTCATCACTTCCAAATACCATCATTTTGGGAGTTAAGGTTTCAGCAGTGATTCTTGGGGAGATGCAGACATTCAGCCTGTGTGAGCTGAGGTTTAGGACCTATAGGCAAGCATCTTAGAAACAAAGATGAGTTCTGTAGAGAAGGAAGGTTTTCAGTGGTTTAGGATGGAAGTGAAGTAGGGGGGATATGATGAGAAGTAAGAGTGAAACTCTGGGTCAGGAATCTGAGCCAGCCAGCAGAGCAGAGAATTGGGTCAGTAGGTCGCCCATAGCCAGGAGTCCAAGGATGCTGGATAAAGGTTCTCACTCTGTTTATTTGTTGGTTTGTGGGCTCCTGTAAGCACAGGAACTGATTGCTGAATGAGGGGAGCCTTACCAGTAAAGAGGGACCCAGGGTCAGAAGTCAATGGCAGAAGAGCAGCCCATCTGGTACCTCCTAGGTTGTCTGTAGGCAGCTTGATCCACGTCTTCTTTGCACAGTGTAACTTTAGTAGAGCCTTCATCCACGCTCAAAGTGACCTGGTCTGGCTGATAGATCATGTCATCATCCTTTGTATATTTCCTCAGTTGCGGGTAAGTATTTGCTGTGTGCATAACAAAAATCCCCATCAAAATTTTGTTTGACATGAGGTTCCTCTGTAAGCCTGAGGTTTATTACCTGCCCCACTGAGGGAGCTTGGCTGCTATCTCTTTGCTCCTTGTTTGAACTCTGAAGAATGTTCTGTGTTAGCATTATGTTCTGTTTTTCAGCACTCTTTTCTCTTGGTTTTCCTCCTATTTGGGCAGCAATCCACTAATGCTGTAAACTGTCACTCGGTTGCACCAGCAGCATATCTAATTGCACCTCTTCACCTGGAAATCCTCAGGAGACCCTGCTCTCTCCCTGGGGCTTCCTGGGTGCCGACGCCCCACCCCCAGTAGCACCCTGGTGGCAGGGACTGGTGAAGAAAGGAGGAGGAGAGAAGGTGGTGGGTGCTTTGTGTCCTTTTACTGGTCATCCTGATGAGAACGATTTGGGGAAGTCTTGTTTGAGGTCTGGCCATTGGGGTGTGGGGGAGGACAGGTAGGTGGGGTAGGGAACAGAGCCCAGGGTGCCATCTGGGGCTGTTGATAACATACCCTGCATATTTCTTGTTCCCTTTGCCCTGGGTTCTCTGTGCTTCTGATAAGAGCTGTATTCCACAGAAGGAGAGGTGACAAGCTATTAATATCTGATAGGGTCTTGCACTTTGATAGTTTTGTTTGGGATGAATTGGGAGCAAGGCTCAGAGGGCTTGCGTGCCCCCCACCCCTACCCCCCGCCCCGGGCTGAGAGAGCAGACCCCAACTGCACCTCGCCCCTGCAGGAGAGACTTCTGCATCTTTGGGTTTCTCTTGAAAAAAAAAAAAAAAAAAAAGTGGTCCCTTGATCGTGGACTGCATTTTTCCATCTCTGATTGGAAACTCCCAGGGCAGGACCTTGTCGTCCTAATCTCATCCTACTCAGGGTCAGGGCTTCTTCCTAAGTCCTGCTCTGGGTCGGGCTCAGATGCCGGCTTCAGACCCTGAGTGTGGCTGTCTGTTGAGTGGGGCTGGGCCAGCTTCATAACGTTCATAAAGCACTGGAGGAAGGCTGGGCCTCTGCTTTCAGACTTTGTTTCAGACTCAGTGTGGGTGAGCATCGGAGATGTGCAGGAGGAGCCTGGAGTTTCTTTTAAGGACTTGCCCTGAAACACAAACACATGCACATACACAACAACAACAACAGCAGCAACAACAGAACAGATCCTTTAAGGGGAAAGTGTCCCATACTTTAGTTTGTATCCCCAGGCCTTGGAACCTGAGAAGAATCAGCCTTGTGATACACTGCAGAGGGTCCCAGTGCAGTGTGGAAATACCTTTCTAGTGAGTGGAAGGGTCTTGTGTGTCTGTGTGTTTTCCTTTCCTTGGCTTCTGTTGGTTAATTACTTCCTCTATGAACTTCCCATCCTTCCCACAGCTGATGTTGGTGAGTAAATGTGCCGGTTGGTTGGGTGGGGCCTTGTCTTCTTCCTGTATCTCCACCCACCCTATCTTTACAAGTTGGGTGGGGTGCCGTGTCAGGCCACGAATTCTGTGACCCCTTTTAAAAAAAATAAACAGAGCTGTGCTGCCAGCTTGTGCTCGCCCCTAGATGAAGGATTATTAAAATGGAAAAGGGCCAGGGGCTGGTGGGTGGTTGCTTGCCCAGGAAGGTGAGCTTGCTTCCTGTTGTCTGAGCTCTCTGGTGCATTCCATGGTTCTGCATTTCATGTCACTTGTGGTTAATAAATAGCAGGTCCTTTCCATATAGTCTGTTTGGTTCTGGGTTACATATATTTCTCCAAAGAGTCCTAACTGGATCTTAAATAAGACCTAGATCATCATATTAGTTAAGTGGAAAAGGACGTGTCCTCCTCTCTCTGCCTGGATGACTGCCATCTAATGTATATTTTTCTCTGTCCAGTTTCTTTAAATAGAGAAGTCGTGTGAGTTCGGAGGCTCTCAATCATGCTGCTTGGTTCCACCTTCTGGGCCTGCAGTTTATTGTTTAATAGCTTTATCAGTAAAATGAGGATAATAATAGTACACACTTCATGGAGTTTTATAAGAATACAGCGAGTACACTTGCAGAGTGCCTGCATATAATACAGTTAGCATTCAGTTCAGTATTTAAAAATGTGGGTATTGATAATAACATAAACCTGAGTACTCTGGTGCTGTTTTTGGAACTGTTATCCATCTCCTAGAGGTATGGTCATCATCTTTACTCTGATCGTGAACAGAGGGAGTTGTGTGAGAACCGTGCCTACATTTCTGGGGTTGACAAAGAAGAATATTTAAAATTGGGAGTGGCTTAGAAAACCTGAATCTTTTGGGTTACTTGAAGCAAACAGGATGTTGATAATAGGTTCTTTGGTTGGAGATGGGTTTTATTTTAATGTGTCTGGAGTTTTATCTGCTGTCACCAAGACTACAGCAGCAGAATGCCTGAACTGAAGCTGTCAGCCCTGGGAAGCATCCTACACAATCTTGATCAATCAGCCTCAACTCCCCACAGCCTGCCTCCTTACCTGGGCTTTGATTTAAAAACTACTGCGGTGGGACTTCCCTGGTGGTCCAGTGGCTAAGTCTGTGTGCTCCCAACGCAGAGGGCCTGAGTTCAATCCCTGGTCAGGGAACTAGATCCAGCAACTAAAGATGCCACAAGTCACAGTGAAGACACGCACAGCCAAAATAAATAAAAAACAAAACTACCGCGGCTGGGGGCCCCTGTGGATGAAGCCCAAGTTAGACATCCCCTGGGACCTCTTGATGACTTTATCAGGCTGGGGGTAGGGGGAGGCGGCTTTTAGCATCTTTCAGGCCAGTTGAGTCCCACCGTGTTCGGTGATCTGGAACTCTGAGACCTACATCGGCCGCTCCTATAAGTGAGAAAGTCGACCAGAAGCTGGCCTCGCCTTGCCGCCTCCCTGACCTAGTTTCCAGCCACTTCCCTCTTCTGTGTGCTCCAGCCACACTGGCCTCTTTTCTGTTTTTCCTACACAAGCCAAGCTCACGCTTGCCCGGGGCTGGACGGGCTCTCCAGGGCTGCCGTCTGGAAAGCTCATTCCAGGTCCTGAGCCTCTCCATCACCCTTTCCAGAGCCAGCCCCTGACCTGTAGCCTCTTACCTGCCCACTTGCCCTCCTTCCCAGGCACGTTGCAGACACCTTGTCTGCTCACTGGTTCCTTGCTCATCTTCTTCCTGCCCTTGCCCCACCACTGGATCAGAAAGTCCATGAAACCAGGGTTTCCAGCACAGAGACACTGCTTTTTTCTCACATGCGGGCCTTTGCTGGACTGCCAGTTGTCCTTCCGGTAGGGGAGATGGCTTCTCCTGCTTGCAGAGCAGCAGGGGATAAGAGGGCGCTAGGTAGTAATTACCAAGGATAACCGAGTGGTCTGTCTTCTCCGTAAGCCGCAGAGGGAAACGTTTGGGAAACGTGTTCTGCAGAATACATGATTTGAGCTTCCATCTTGGCATGTAAAGAAGGCTGAGCACCAAAGAACTGATGCGTTCAAACTGTGGTGCTGGAGGAGACCCCTGAGAGTCCCTTGGACAGCAAGATCAAACCAGTAAGTCTTACGGCAAATCAACTCTGAATACTCATTGGAAGGACTGACGCTGAAGCTGAAGCTCCAGTATTTTGGTCATCTGATGAGAACATCTGACTCACTAGAAAAGTCCCTGATGCTGGGAAAGATTGAGGGAAGAAGGAGATGAGGGCGTCAGAGGTTGAGATGGCTGGATGCCATCGCTGAAACAGTGGACATGAACTTGGGCAAACTTCGGGAGATGGTGAGGGACAGGGAGGCCTGGTGTACTGCAGTCCATGGGGTCACAAAGAATCGGACATGACTGGGCGACTGAACAACAACAACTTGGCATGAAGTCGGGATCTTGGGAGGCCAAATAGGAGGATCAGGTTAGTGTTTCCTTCTAGTGAATTAACATGAATGAAAGGCCAGTGACTTCAAGGCCAGGCCTAATCCTGTGCCCTTGGCCTTGAACTGGTTTATGACACTGTGTACCTGGAGCTCAGTCCCAGGAGACTCCCCCTCCCGTCTTCATAGGTCCATCTCGAATTGTCGGTCCCCAGGTGACCCACTCCTGTTTCTTACTGTGATAAAATATACATATAAAATTTACCATTTTAACCATTTTTGAGTGTATAACTAGTTCAGTGGCATTCAGCACATTCACATTGTTGTACAACCATCACTATCATCCATCTCCAGAACTGTCTTCATCTTCTCCAAATGGAAACCCTGTCCTCATTAAACACTTAACTCCCTGCTCCCCCTCCACCTGCCTTGGTACCCACCCTCTCTTTTCTGTCCTCGTGAAAATGATGACTCTGGGTATTTCGTATACTGCGTGGGATCACACAGTATTCGTCATCTTGTGGCTTGTTTTTACTTCACTTAACGTTTTCAAGGTTCACCCGTGTTGTAGCATGAGTCAGAATTTCATTCCTTTTTAAAGCTAAGTAGTATTCCATTGTATGTATCCGCTATATTTTGTTAACACATCTGTCTGTTGACAGATCTGTCTTTTATACTGTGAGTAATAGTCAGCATTTTAAAACATACAATAGGAAACGTTTGCCTGTATTAAGGATCAGTACTGTTTTGTGAAATGTGTGTGTGTGTGTGTACGTTGTACTAAACCATACTGATTTTTTAATGGGCATTGTAGAGCAGAACACTTCAGCATCTCCCGGGTCTATGGCACTCATCACGTAGAGAACTCGGCAGTGCTTCCTGTGTTTTGGGAGGGATGGGCTAGGAAAGTAGGAGCTTGAAGAGCAGGTTAACTCTGCCTCCTTGTTTGTTTTAAGCATCATGTGTCCAGAGTGATATACTTAGAAGGAATTCAGGTGGGCCCAGTAGGAGTCAGAGAGCATTGTTTGTAAATAGTTTTCAGGGTTTTCCCTGGAACTTGTCTCTCCTGTCTCTCTGGGGTCCTTCCCTGCTACGTAGGGTGTGGAATGAGATGGGGCTGCATGCCTGGGAGAGTCTGCAGCCCGAGTGGCAGGCTTGGTGTAGGAGTTGACGTGGACCGTGGATCAGAGCTGAGGTCAGCTCATGGAATGTTATGTCTTGATCACACCTCTGCGGTTGTTGTGTCACACTCTTTGTCTTGGTCTGGACTTGGTATTTCCTACTAATTTAGTATCGGTAATCTAGCCCTAGAAGGAAACTTCCTTGGTTTTAGAGGGACAGACCCTTCAGCCCAGAGGTCACTCAGGTATTTATATGAAATGGGGACTAGTGCTCAAGACTAGCTCCCCTGATGCTTTTTTCCCCACTGTATTAAACGCTTCCCCCCCAAATAGAAACATCCCAGCATATTTCACGAGTGGACTGTAATGTCATGAATTAAGATCATTAAAAGTATAGGTTTGCATTATCTCAAAGCCTGGATGCTACGGAGACTGTGGGGGTTACAGAGAATGTTAGAATTCCACCTCCTTTAGTTGAGAGTGTTGTTGTTTAGTCACTAAGTCATGTCTGACTCTTTGCGACCTCCTGGATTTCCCAGGCAAGGCAAGAATACTGGAGTGGATTGCCATTTCCTTCTCCAGGGGATCTTCCCAACCCAAGGATTGAATATGAGTCTCCTGCATTGGTAGGTGGATTCTTCACCACTAAGCCACTAGGGAATCCCCCTCTAGTTGGAAAGGGGATTATAAGTAGTTGGAAAGGTCAATCAAGGGTGATCAAGGTGTGTGAATGTCAGGCTGGGGATGGTGCACATGCAGACCTGGGGAGATCACGGTGCAATTGTGTGTGTGTGTGTAAGATCCCAGTGCATTTGCGGTGTGTGTGTGTGTGTGTTTATACCACTTATTGAGGGAGCTGATTCTTAGGGGGAAATGTTTGCTTTCATTGATAGGTTTCAATTACCCTGTATAGAGGGTATTTACTTGTCAGCGCTGCGGATGTTTTTCTGCACATGTGCTGCTGGAGACAGTGTGTTCTGGAAGGTTGGTAACCCGTACCAGGGTCCAGCGTCGGACGGTTTGTTTTTCATTGTTTGCTCTCGTTTCTATGCCAGATGAAGTCATGCAGAGATGGGTATGCAAACTTTCCTGCTTTTTGAAGTTGCTGCAGTGACTCCCTTTGAACTTTAGTTTTCATTTTAAAAATTTCCAGCAAGAGAGCTTCTTGGTGGGGGAGAGGTGGTGGTGGTGGTAAATTCTTGTTCTGGGTGCCTTGCTTTTATCGCTAGAAAAAAGTGTTACTGTTGAGAGGTGCGTTCCTACTGTGGTCTTTTCATCTGTTGCCTTCAACGAGGAGCCTGAATGATTCTGAAGAGATTAACATATATCCTCTTTAACATGTGGTCGCTTATGCCTTGAATAGGTAACATGTGTGGGGTGATTTTCTGGGCAAACTTTATCTTCCTGGAGGATGGCTTTTAAAATGTTGAATGTTCATGATGAAAGCATAAATATGTGAATATCTGAGGTCATAGTAAACCTTGAGATCTTCCCCTGGGTCATTGAATAGTCCTTCAGATGTGTGAACTTGAACTAGTGGGTTTAACAAAACATCAGACATACACATGACTAAATAAAAAGTCACGTCTTATTATAGTTCGGGGTGTCATGTCTTTGCCAGGGAGAGAGCTCTGTAAGAGGCTGTCTTGCAGTTGTAAACTAATGTTTTTTCCCCAACAATTTCTTCAAATGCCCGAGCATCTCTTATCAAACTCTGGATCCAGAGTTGCCTTTTGCTCACCTTTTAAAAATATCTTTCAACATTCAGTAAGTTTTGTCTCCATTATTTTATCTGGGTTTCATCCAGTGCCTGGGCTCGTGGTGATTAAATTGTGCTTCTTCTTTGAAGATCTCCACTTCCGGTACAATGTGACTCTCCAGTGAAAACTACAGGACTGAAGTGCTTCATTTTAGCAAAATTTTATTTGCTTTGTAATTGTTTTGCTTCTTATCTCCACTTTCTCCCTGATGATTGTGGGTATAAGATGCACAAACTTGCAAAAACAGCAACAGGACATTCTGATAGGCCTTTGTTTTAATTTGCTGCCTATTCCGTGGTGGGGGGGTGCTTTTTTTGGGTGTCCATTGTGGAAACAGTATTTTCAGTCTCTTTTCATACCTGTCTAATAACCCAAGGGGATTTAAGTGCTGTCCTTCATTGAGGTGTCATAATTTCCACACAGTGTTTTTGGCTTGTTTTGCTACCAACTACTTCACACTCCTGTCTCGCCTAGATGTGCACAGATATTTGGTGACAAGGTAATGTTGATGTAGACAAACAGATCACACACACACACACACAC